>NC_142119.1:3095000-3720000 GCF_056152115.1 Neolamprologus brichardi | reverse complement strand
ACAAGCAGAGATCACAGTGGAGTGTAGAACACACAGCAGGAATACCTGTTCAATCAACACTGACTTGACTTTGATCTTTGATTTCTGTGTCTCCCTCATCAGATTATGGCATCCAGTTTAAAGAGTTCTGATGTGTAGCTCTCATGTTGGCAGCCAAAACCTTCCCCTAACCACAACCATGAATTAACCATTGTTCTGTTATCATAACCATCTACCCCTACCCATTCATTCAACACACCGGTGGGTTGGACAGAGTCATCCAATAGTGACGTTCATAAGACCACTCAGACCGCCAGTCGTCAACTGAAAAATCCCCACTGCACAAAGCACAGACCTGTTTTGCACTTTCCTTGTGCTTCTGTTTATTTCTCTCTCCTTGTCTCTTCTTTGTGCCGTCGGTGGTCTTAGACTGCCCTTTATGGCCTGAAGGGGTTCCTCTGCTGAGACTTGCTGCTTCTCCTTCACTCACACTCTGTGGTCTTTAATTATTCTGTGTCGATTTGTGCTGCACACAGTAGAATGTGTGAAAAGTTAAAGCTATAACAGATCACTTTGGGTGGGAGTTGCATGTGGGTGCCTGCAAACCTGAGAAAACTCCCCCTGAGGTGTAAATAGCCCTCTCTCCTTCTCTTTCATATCTTAAAGCACATTGAGAAGTTGCAGCTTGCATACTGCATTACTTATCAGATTAAGATTCAGAAAACATATAAAGTTTGTCAAACATAATATTCTGATGTCTTCAGATTAAACTATGCAATAGATGCATCTTCACCAGCAACATTCTGCCTCCAAATGAATGCTCACAGCACTGCCTGTATAGCAATATATTATACTGCACTTTGAACTAAAGTGTTTGCAAAAGGTTGCCTCTGTGTTTGCGTGGAGGCACACAGAGTGATGTTAACATTTGCTTCTGACCACCAGGCAAAAAGAAGTCCGAAGTTCATTCTTTTAATCTGTTTTTTGTTAAACCTGAGAACCTTCTCCACCTTGCCCTACCACAGCAGTAATGTGCAGCTTCCACAATGACTGACTGAAGTGCTTGTTTAAACACTGCCTAAGCTCACAGGCTATGGAACAACAAGGCGAGGGATACTTTTCCCCCCTAAGTCTGTACAGAGTTAGTGTAATTTTTAAAAAAATCAGCCACAAAATTAAAATCTCATCCCTGATATTTTGTTGGTCCCTCTCACGCTGCCAAAACCACTCTGAGCAATTGCATTGAGAACTGCACCTCTGGAGTTTGTGGTGCTATTCTGCACCAAAACATTGTCAACAAATAGTTTATTTGTTGGGGTTGGGGTGGGGACTCCATGAATCTGCATACTCTAGCTGTTCCATCAGATTAGAAACAGGGAGGCCAGGTTAATGTCTTGGGGTATTTTTCATGTGCTTTTTTATGATTTTCTGCATTGCTCTGCTGTGGGAAAGTGCTGCTGCTGCAGAATATGGCACAATCAAGAAGTGTGTGTTTGGACTGCAAGACCGACAAAGGAGCATTCGCACATCTGCAGATGAGTGTAAAATGTAATTGTTCCCAGAACTTAAAAAGTACAGCATACTTAAGATGACTAAGTTTAGGCAACTTAGTCATTGTGAGCTTGGTAAGTTTCATGTATAGTGGGGTCTTTTATTTTGAAACGTGATTATTCCTGTGTCTGACTTCCTGCCTTGCTCATCTGCTCTGTGCATCTTGGTGTGGCTTCTCTCAAAACTAGAACTGGTCCATTTTGATTGATAAGATGGTGCATTTGATAGAGTGAAGAGCTGCTTCTGGAATACATTGCATTTGGTGACATTGTAAGCGTTTTGTTGTGTGGGTATTGTCAGCTCAGAGTTCAGGGATGGAAAGCCTGCAGTTATTTAACAAACTTATCTTAAGCTTTAATGCCTTGGATATTAGTTGTATTTAGTAACGTCACAGATAAATAAATAAAAAAAAAAAAAACATGTCGCACTGGCATAAAGACTATAACATGGCTCTGGCCTTTCTCTGCAAGATACATTTTGGTAAGAACTGACCTAAAACCTCTTTAACAGAAGTGACCAGTAGATATATTGGATCACACCACCTGCACATGAGCGTATGCATGCAACACAACTGCATAAAAAATCTGCCAAACCCTCCGTGTTACTGGTCTGTTTAGCAGTGAAATGCTCTCACGCCTCCTCACCTGCATAGTTTCTCTGCTGTCTGGTGGGTTTTCTCAGAGTTTTTTCCACCATTAAACAGAGTTAATGAGAAGCTGTGAAAAAGTGAAGCCGCAGGTCCTACTTCTTAATTAATGGCATCAAGTATATTTAGTAAAGCTCCTGGAGAAACTGAAGAGTTGGGCATCAACTGAAATGAGTTTTAAGGTTATTTCTTAAATGCAATTTTTAAATAAATGCTAAATATTCTTGAAGCAATCACATATAAACAACTCTTTGGGGGTAAGTTTACAATGAATATATCAGCACTCGAGAACCTGTTTTTTAAAAATAATTGACTTTGACCTTTTTGCCTCTTAAGCCTGACAATCAGTGTAGAAGCACCAAAAGTTTCCCGTTAACAACTACAAAGGCAGCTTCATTGCTTAAAATGACACGCAGCCACATAGAAGAGTTGAAAGAGAGAGCTTACTGTAAAAGGTCTGATGGGGATCTTCATTATTCTGTTTCTTTTTGTACATTTGCCAGCTGTAAAGTGTTTGAAGTGGTTGGGGCTTAAGAGGAGCCATTTACACAGACAGTGGGTTTAAAGTAGCAAGAGGCCACTTTCTTGGACGTCAAAGCCCAGCCCAGTCAATTTGAGACCAGCTCTGCTGTATATGATAACAGTACAAATACATTAAGCAACTCTGGAAAGACATTACTCATTCTGTGCTATGAGAGGACTGTGAAAGCTTCACATAGAGGCAATACCCAAAGCCAACACTGCAAACAGCTCGAGACAGGTAGTTTCTATGGCGCTGAAGACAGAATCAACAACACAGTATTGTGATGACAGCTGTTGGCTAAAGACAAGTTTGGGTTTTTTCTGCTTGAAAATGCAGTCATGAGTTCCTATAAGTGTCTATAGAGGCAATTCAAACACAACTGCAGAAAAGTGTTTACAAGCTGTGTATCGACCTTATTTAACTCAACCACAACACAGCATTCCTGCTGCATTCGCTTTTGCATTGCCAAGGGGAAATAATGCTTTACATTACCCATCCATCTATTTTCTTCCACTAACATTTATGTTGTGAAGCTATAAAATGCTGTTGTGTGTTTCTGACGGCAGATATGATTTCTTTTTAAAAGCAAGCCTTTGCTTGATGTGCCCCGCAAAACCTTCCCAAGTCAAAAATTCCTTCGCAGTTCATGAATATCTTAACAAAACTTGGAACAAAAGTCTGAATTTGAAGTGGAGGTTGGAAGCTTTTACATGTAGTCAACACTGACAGATTGTAGGGAATTTAATTTGACCACTTGAAACTTAAGGACTCATTTATGGTCACAGTCTGTCCACGTGGAGCGCACATGTGAATCTTTCCAATCTCAATAAGAAGATGACTTTGGCTTGAGGGATAGTAACGCTGGTCAACCAGTCTGTCCAGTACTGTTGCAAATAAAAATATATCACTAAAGATTGGATGGATTACAATGAAATTTGGTCCACCCAACCACTTATTCTGTTTTGTTTACAAGCCAGTGGATGTTTTTGCTGGTCTAAGGTCTTCCCCAGGGTTTCCTCTTGGTTGGACATATCACTTTGGAAGCACGCTAGAGAGATTCCCAAACAGCCTCAGCTGGCTCCCTTTGATATAGAGTATCAGAGGCTTTACCTCCAGCCCCTCTTGAACAACTGAGCTCTGCCTCACTGCACTATCCCAAACCACAAAATTGAACTCTTTGGCTTCTCTCAGAAATTCTGTCCGTAGAACTTATGAACATAATTGTTGACAAAGGGCAGCCTTGGCAGGGTCTATGGCCATCGTCCACCATTTGCCTCTGTTAACTGACATGATATGCAAAACAAAATGAAAAACTAGCCAAAATTATTGGTATCCTTTTCCTTTAGAAAGTAACAGGGCCCTGACACTGGATAATGCTTCTCTGAAGAATGTCTTGGAGATCATCTAATTTCATTGTTCTCGTTTCATTGTGTCCCAGATGCATCAAACTGAGCCTCTTCCATGTTTTATAGTGGGGGTGGGGTTCATTCTACATTCCTCTGTGACCAAAGAGCAGATGTGTCTTACAAAAACACTTCCAGAAGCATTGTGACTTGTCATCTTAGATTTTTGCTAATTTCTATCAATTTTAAAATGCTTTCTTTCAAAATAAGGATTTTCTTTCATTTAGGACATGTGATTTGACAAGACCCTGTAAAACTATGAACCTGGGGGTTAGCTTCCACATATATATTGAACCTTTCCTTGGTCCTTTTTCCACCGCTCACACAATCTTCCTGATTAACCTGGAGTCCGTTTTTTACTAGGAACACATGAGAATGGGTACTGACCTTCAGATTTCTGGTAATTCTCCAAACCTGATTGTCACTGGAAAGTCAGGCTGCATGGAAGTTGGTATTAGATTCCATTACAGCTTGTTTTATTTCCATTTTCCTGTTGTGTCTGTTCTCTTGTGGTTCACACAGTGACGCCAAACAGCACAATGAGTACTTCTCATTGTGTGATATACACAGGAGTACTATAGGTTCAGTGATTGTAGGAGTGAAGACAGTGGTGGTAGAACGTTGTCATTTGGGAAACTATGAACACATTTTTATGCTTCTTACATGTTAAATGTTGGTCCTTTTAAAATGCTTCTTTCATCCAAAGTCTCGTATAATCAGGCTCTATCCTATCACAAAGACTGCATGGTATGATACTAACCCAACCTAAAAATTTGCCCTCAGGCTTCAGGCTCATGTGTGGTTCCTTGAGTTTCTAAAAGTAGACTGGGCTCTAAAAGTAGAGCCTTCAGGTATCAGACCCCTTTCCCATGGAAACAGCTCCCAGTCTGGGTTTGAGAGACAGACACCCTCTCTACTTTTAAGGCTAGTGTTTATACTTTAAGCTTTGTTTTCTGGTAAAACTTAAGTCTGGATCAGGTGACCCTGAACCATCCCTTAGTTATGCTGCTGCTGCTGGAGGACTTCCCATGATGCACTGAGCATCTCTTCTTCCCCTTTGTGACCAACTGCTTCTTCATAGGGAATTAACTGATTTGGGGTTATCACTTTAATATAGTATTACTTTGTAATGCAGGTGGAGTACAAAGTGCCTTAAGGCAAGTGTTTATGTAAACTGATGCTACATTAAAAAAAATCAGCGTAATTGTGTTGAAAACATTTGTTGGTCAAATAATTCACTTTTGTTTTTTTAGTTATGCTTTATTATTGTTTTTCTTTAATTGCTTATTTTTCTTTCAAGAGGAAATTTCCAAATTTGCCAGAAAAGGATTTGTAAGACACAAGTTTCTAGCAACATAGAAGCCGGACTTGCTCATTTTGCACACCTGGCAGAGCGTGCACCAGCACATGTGAGCACAGACACATTCAGACAGTGCCATGGCATGTGTAAGGAGCTCCCAAGATTTGGGGGAAGGCTTCCTTCTCAGGCTTGATTTACAACCTCTTCTGCTTCAGTGCTAATTACAGACACACACGGTCTTACACAAATACACACTCACACACACCCACAAAGCCTCTGGCAGGAAAGTTAGATGCCATAAAAAATCCTTACTCAGCATGAAAAGCCTTCATCAGATGTGCATCCTCACGAGTCTGGACGCACCTTCACTGACTGCCAGTCTACCTTAGGACTATAATTCATGACTGTTTTGACTGCGACGCTGATGAAAGTCCATATAGTTTTAACCCCCTGATGTAGTTCTGTTTTAAAGTTACAGTCATCAGCATCGTTAAATTCACTGTCTGAATCTGCCCTGAATGACCTCAGTGAACTGTTTTATTGTTTGTGCTTTGTTTCTCCCGTCGTCACCAAATGATGAACATACTTTGCTATAACAGTCAGCAGTAACTGCTCTCACAGAGACCCCCACTGCTCAGTGTAGCTCAGTATTTTAAACCTAAATGGGCTGGATGTAGCACTTGGCCATTTAACAAAAAACATCTTAGCACAGTTTGGTCCACACAACGGCTGGCTGCACAGAATTAGTCACATGAAGCAGGAGGGACACAGGATGCCTTGAGGACACAGAATGACTTTGTCCTTTAATTCTAGGATTAAGACAACTTTTCAAAGGGCCTGTTATTAGATAAATAATTACTTTTAATAGTAGCTTTGATTACTGAATAGATAAATATAGATTATTCTTGAGCATTTTAGTAAGCACAGATGTTGTACACACTAAAAACTGTGAGGCAATTTTTAGTGTGTGCAACATCTGTTTGTTAACTAAAGAAACCACAAGAAAACCTTTCTTGGAACCTAACAAGTATTGAATGTTACGCAAGGATCGAAACCAAAAAGCCATGAAGTCTGAATGTTTATCTGGACATATGCTACATATTAACTGCATTTGCTTTGTGTGTTTATTTGCTGCAGAGGTGCATGGGACTGAAAATCCACTCACCGGGAGACCGCCTCTAAACACACGGATTTGGCAGAAGACTGCCCTCAAACAACACCTTCAGGACTGCAGAACAAGGATGAAGATAAATCAGAGAGTATCTCAGGTCAGGGTTAAACCTTTTTCCTATAATTTAGCTACAGGTAACAATTCAGGGTTCATTTCTCCGGGATTTGTTTTTGTAGACTAACTGATAACCTGAAGTATATTGGCTCCATGTCTGACATAATTGGATCCACAAGTTATTATAAATTGTACGAGCAAAACTGTTGTAATTATATATTGTAACCTCCCCTGCAGCTCATCTGCCTGACATGGAAACAAAGAAGCATGTCGTTAAAAAGAAACAGCTGAAAAGAAAAAAAATAATCTCAGCAGTGTGTAATGTAGGGGCCTTTTTGTTACCTGCCTATGTTACATCTTCTTTCTAGGCCTACAAAAGATAATCATTACAGGATACAGCGAAATGTTTGCCCATCAAAAGAAGCAGTGACACAAGGTCAAAAATGTGCTGTGTGAGCAATAATGTCTGGTACAGTGGTGCCCTCCTCTGGGCACTGTTTTACTCAGACAAACAGATTAATATGTGCACACAATAATCACACACTCACTTTTTAATCCTTGACATTCTCTATATTGTCATGCATTCTACAGGCCCAGCTCAATCTCAGTTCATAGCTTACTTGGTAGGCTCCACATTTTCCACCCTGTACCATGCTTTAATATAAGCACTCATTTATGTGCTTTAATAGAATCTGTGAGTGTTGAAAAATACACCAGTTTATATGAGCTGAGGTGACAGTTACAGTGACATCAGATTCTTAATGCAACGACTATTTGTTTGTAGAGAAAATCTTTGTATAGCTTTGGCAGCTGAAGGCCTTGTGTTTCAAATGCTTTCAAACATGATGACACATTTCCACTATGATGATTTACTGATGCGTTTGTTAATTAAATAGAAAGTTGCAGAAGCAACAGTGCTCCTATTCAGCCACAGGCGTCTTCAGTAACTGCTCATAATGAGCACCTTTACTATGAAAAGTGATCTTGTTTTGCTCACCACAGTGGAGTGGCAGTTGGCAGTTTGATGCAGTCTTTACATTAAAACCCCGCCCCCTTCCATTCTTTAGCACTCACTCATCATTTCACAGTGCAACACCGCAAAAAATTAAAACAGTTCCTAGAAAGTCGTCAATGGGCTGGCGTGCAAGCACACATATCCTGTTTTATGCAAATGAGCATATGGACGCCCATATATGTCTCAATAAGACAAACAATGATATGCTTTTGCTCATTTTCTCCCTCATTTAACAACCTCGCTTGCTGCCAAACAAAACAAAATACACCAAGAAATAATAAGCGGGGCGGTACAATACAATGTCAAGATCATTAGAAGCAACAAAGGAGACAGTGCAGTAAAAGGAGTCGTGCAGCTGGGCAAGGGGAGGGACTTCAGATGACTAGTGTTGAGTATATGCACTTTGTTGTGAATAGTCATTGGAGATCATAGAGCTATATGCTGAACACAGGCTTCACTGTCAGAGCTCTGGTTGTGACAGATTTCTCTCTCTTTTTGTCTCTCTCAATTTTCTTTTTGACAAAAATTTAAAAAACGGTGACAGCCATATTCATTAAGTACATGCAGACATGTAAGAGGGAACCAGCCCATTTTTTTATAGAAAAACATACCAATGGGCCAGTCTGTGGCTCCACAGTACAGAGAGGGACACAGGTTAGTTACGGAAGCAACACATTAATAAGAGAATTCTGAGTAAAACCAAAGTTACTTTCCCTAGTAACTAGTTACTTTGAAAGTAACAAGTAACTTGAAGTAACTGAGTTACTTTTGATAGAAGTAACTAGCTGCAGGGTCAGAGCACCAGCTACTAGCTCACAGAGCATAAACCAGGACTTTAAGACCAGGAAGGCTAACCTGAGCCCCACTGGGATTTACTACAAGAAAGCCCATGACTCAGTGTCCCACACATGTATTGTGGAGTGCTTGGCACTGTACGAGGCTAACAGTGCACTGATAACATTCATCAGGAAGTACTGCGGAAGAGAACACTATAGACCCATTCCAGGGAATTTCACAAGTTACCATCAAGTGCAGGATATACCAAGGTGACGCGGTTCTGCATAGGCCTCCCCCTAAACCAGCTCATAACAAAGAGTGAACACAGATATACTGTAGATTCAGGAGTGGTGAAACCATCAGCTGTCAGTTATAAGTGAGTGAGACATGAATTTACTGATCCACCTACTTGGGGTTAACAGGGGAGATTGAAGAGGATTAGAACACTATTATGGAAGACCAAGGCCCTGTACCATAGACAGACAGAAGATGTGGCTAAGATAGTGTACGGGCACATCTGTACCATATACAGATTAGAAGTCCGTAACTCCCAATCGGAAATACCACCACAGGATGTTGGGAACAACAGTGCAGTGGGACTTCGAGTTCCAGACAGACAAGCTGCTGGCCAACCAATCAGACATAGTGGTGGTTGACAATGAAGACCACAATTTTAATAGATGTGGCAATCTCAGTGGACAGCAACATCACGAAGAAGGAGCACAAGAAAATAAAGAAGTTCCAGGAACAACTGGAGCAGATGTGGAGGTTAAAGTCCTAAGTGGTAATAGAAGCATTAGGAGCTGAACTCCCAAACTGGAAGAGAAACTCCAGGCACATCATCAGGTCAGTCATGGTGACAGGCTGCAGTAAATAAAAATAAAAAGATAAAGCCTATTACACCAAACCACTTCTGTAAAAGGAGTGTCTAAATTACAACTTAAGGACTGCTTGTCCAATCTTGAGACATCAATCTCAACACGAGTCTTTCAAGAGCACACATGGGCAAAATACAGCCCAGAATCAGTCCAGGGACCATCTTAATCTGGCCACTAACATCCCAATATGTAGGAGCAGGGACTCTGCTCTGAAACTAAAAGTTGTCTCTGACATGTTGGTTTATGTATGTCTTTATTAGAAAAAAGAAAAGGAGTCTAACACAGAGAGAGGGGGAGAGGGCTTTTCATCCATATGTTCAGATGTCTGATAAGGTTCGTGGCAGACTGTGCCTCCTCCCGCTCCCTTCTCTCATCCTCAGCCAACTAATCATAAGAACAGACCCCTTTGATCCCACGGGTAGACTGGCACTCGGTGTGTGTGTCTGCATTACAGCGCACACTTGAATACACTGTAAATGTGCAGAACAAGAAGAGTAAGTACAGGAAAAGTGTGCTAAGAATTTTGTGCGTGCATGAAAGCACAGGTTTGTGTGTGTGTGTCTGTGTGGTCATGGTCGTGGCCACCAGTTGAGTTAAGCAGCCCAGTCAGTTACGTTCCGCTCCGGCAGACTCACATCAATAATATTGGCTGAACTGCTGCTTGTCTAACTGTGGCTCATAAAAATGTTAACTATAAATGTGTATATTTGTGACATTTTTACAAGATACACAGATGTATTTTATATCACTGTTCGTTTTTTTTGTTGGAGAACATTTTGCTCGGCCTCCAGCACAGGTCAAATTTAACCTTCCTCTCTTTTTTGCTTTGCCTAAAAGTGACTACAGGTGTATTTGTACATGTTAATTACTTACTGTTGTTTTTCTCCCTCATCATGTAGAGTGCCTGTCAGCAGGAGTTGGACAGGGTCCTAGAGGAGATTGCTAAAATGACTTCAGAGGATAACAGAGGCCCACTGGAGAACCTGTATGAGCTCAAGTTTCCAAACTGTGACAAACATGGACTGTATAACCTCAAGCAGGTGAGCTGCTGGCATATCACCTGTCCTACGTCACATTATTTTACAAAAGAGAACATTCGGGTCAGATAAATTCACAAAAGACCCATCCATGATATATATGTATGGTAAGACTTTTCACGTTTTTGTTATTTTATGTTTTAGATTCTTACAGGATATAATTTAAAGCATAATAAAGAAAAAATTGAGACTTCCCATTGACGAGAGGGTAGACATAAAAGGAAGAAAGAAATAGCCCTTGTTGCAAAAAGCCTGACAAACAATGCTGGAAAACCTGAGAAGCAAACAAAAAATATCTGAAAATTTGGTCAAGTAAATTAAAAAAATGGTTTTAGATTATCTTTTCTTCAAGATAAATTCTAGTAGAACTTTCTGTGTCTGTGGACCTCAGCCACCCGTGTGTCAAACTGATGTTACTTTCTTTTAAAGGATAATTATTGCTCATGTCAGCTGTCTTCAGCTAAGACCGAGAATCCAAGCATGAACATGATGCATCAGGTCATGAGTGCAACCAGCAGGATGATGGGCTGCTATTATTTAGTCTCTCAGGGTCAGACTGTCAGTGTGGATTCCACTGATGTCTTCACAACAGTATAATTGACTGACTCTCCAGTGAGTTTCTTATTCCACATATTGTCCAGCCTTGATGTGGTCAGTGTAGCCAAACTGCTGTAAGCTGTGACTAGAGTAGCTTTCTACTTTAAGATCAATCTGCCCCAACAGCAACTGGCAAGAGAGCCAGGCACTGGCAACAAAATCTCAAAAAGGATATCAGTTAGGTAAGGTGACTGATGAGTCCATCAGTCACCTTACCTAACTATAATCTATTGCATATTTATGTTCATCCTCTCACTGGAAACCAGACTCAAAAGAAATGATAGAAGGTTATACTCAGTGTTGGGGAGTAACGGAATACATGTACCGCCGTTACGTATTTAAAATACAAAATATGAGTAACTGTATTCCGTTACAGTTACCGTTTAAAAAGGTGGTATTTAGAATACAATTACTTTGTTGAAATAAATGGATTACACGGCGGTACTTCCCTGTTTCATATTGTTGCGGGTCAAGACTGTTTGGGTTTTGTTTGACAGCTACGTTCTGTTGTTCCAGGCGGCAGCGTTACGGTTGCCATGGTTACAGGGAACGCTCTCTCTCTGCGTGTTTCCTGGGTGAGAGAGCGCAGTTGTTGTTGTTGTGCTAAGCTAATAGGCAGAATGCTACAGGTATAGCTCTAAAGAATGTAGCGTCATGGGCAGTGTAGTCCGTGCTGCAGGGAGAATGGACTGCTGTACCCGTTATGTGTCTGTGAGCGCGAGGAGGGAGAAAAAGGAGAGTGGAAAAGTACGAGTTATCATCGGGCAAAAACGGGAGCTGGAAGCATGTAAATATAATAATAACCACTGCAGCCAAGAAGAGTGCCTGACGAGCCCAGTTGTAAGTAAGCTATTAAGACTCGACTGTACACTTTGTTCGTGTTTTCCTCCGATACAATACGTTCCGTTGGAGCAGCCTTTCAACGCCTCTCTCTGTCTCACGCAAGCAAAGTTGACCCAGACAACAAAGTAAAGCTATTTTTCGGCTACGAGCCCAACACGGAACCCGCCGTATTAGCCAGAGGTCCCTTTACTACGGTTCGGACCTTCAGTAACAGTAATAAATCACAGCAATAGTACATTCACGTAGTTGTAAAAAGCACGATAATATATTAAGTAATCCAAAGTATTCAGAATACGTTACTCTCATTGAGTAACGTAACGGAATACGCTACAGAATACATTTTGGGGCATGTATTCTGTAATCTGTAATGGAATACATTTTAAAAGTAACCTTCCCAACACTGGTTATACTGTTATGTATCTACTGCTGGGTAATGTGTCAATCAGCATTACGTTACACACTCATTAGTACTTGCTTCAATCACCGAACTGGAAGTTGAGAAAAGTTTATCTTGGGTACCAAGCAGTTATCTTGCCAGGTTGAAGGTGCCATATGTCATTAGTTTTTATGATCTCTGTTCACCTTGAATTAATTCCTGCATGGACACAGCCTAATGTGGTAGCATTTTCATTTAATTGTGAGTACAGGTATCCTGGACTAGGATTCTTGAACTGAATGCCTGAGCAGAAAAGCACAACAAAGAATATATTTTTGAGGAAACTTTCATCCATCAAGGCGAAATCTAAATTGCTGCCCCCGTTGTTCAGAAAACCAGGTCCAAACTATCTTTCATTCATCAAACCATCAAAACTCTGAACATGTGCAACACATACTGGTATGCCCAAAATGATCTCTAAAATTCAAGGAGAGTGCAAGTGACTGAGTATTGTGTGCTTATGGCTTATTTTGATGTGATTCTGTTTATGGGGTGTATACAAATGTCAGGTGAGTCACTAAATGTATCTATCTATTTTTAGAGTAACAATCTCATGTAAATCCGTAACCAGTTTGAAGGTGGGAACAGAAAGTAGCAAGCCCAAACAGGTCACCTTTGTTGTCCAAGTGCCTCGTTTTCCAGGCTTTGCCCAGGGTAGTCTAAAAGTTCAGTTTGAGAGACATCATTTCTTGACCAGTTACCCTTTTGTTTATCAAATCTTCCACTGCTGAGCACCATTTACAGCTCTCAGAGCCGCACTCTGCTTATACAAAAAGCCAAAGGACACAGAAGACACAGGTTATACAGTTGTGGTCACATTTCAGTTTCAGAATGGCAATAAAATCTTTTACAGTTATTGTTAAGTAAAACTGAAAATCATCGAAAGTTACAAACCCACCAAACCAAATGAAAACACTGGTGTCTAAGCAGTGTTTCACATTGTTCCACTGAATTTCACGCCTCATCCTTCATTTGAACTACTCAAAAAAAACAACAAAAAACGTTCTCGTCGTTGGACTAATTCCATTATTCAGATCTACTCACATGTACTGTAAACTCGTTTGTCATCTTTGCTGAATAATACGAAAACTGAATCACGCATCAAGAAACTCACGAATTTCACAATAACGGCCACACCCCAGCCAGTGCTGTCACAGCAGGTGTTTTCCATCTGCTGTCAAAAAGCAGCACACCTGCTGTGACATCACTCGTACGGTTCCTGCTATTGCTGTGACATGTTTTGGTGATTCAGCCCATAGTGAGCAGCTACATGGCGGTTTTATGCTCTGTGGGATTTGCTGGTGACTTACTGTTTCGTGGTGATCTGTAACACAAGACCATAACAAACTGGTTGCAGATGTCAACAGGTTTTAAACTTTGCTGGTGGTTCTTGTAAGTAATGACCGCTGACTTTGATGGTGGGAAAGAGCTTCTGTGGCTTTCGGTATCGGTGGAGATTCTTGTGCCTATACATGTGTAACGCATTAAAGTTTTGAGCGCATTTATGTTTCCTCCTTCGCTTTTCACATTTTCATTTCAGTTCCTCAGACTTTCTTTTTGGTTTTTCCTCTTTCACCCACATATTACTTTGTGGGGTTTCCCCTCTCTTTTCTCTCATTGTCTGAGTCACACTCACACAATTCCTTTGTATCAGCCTGGCAAAATCACCCTGGCAAAAGTATAACTTCCTTCTCACTCCTGCCACCTGCCTCCTCCCCCTGTCTTTTTTCTTAATAAACTCTCACACCCGCCTCTTCCTTAGCGCGCTGCTCTTAAACACACACACAAACGCACAAATGCATGGGGAGATGTTGTCATCATGAATGAGGCAACAAGCTTCTGAGCTCAAGGTTACAAGGCAATAAAACTGTTTGGCGTACTTCATGGGAAGACTTTTGTTAAGCCGAGGAACGAACTGTGCTTCCGACTGGGGGCTTGAATTTGTATTATGCCCATCCATAGAAATCAGACAGGGGAGGACAAACAAGGTCACATATCCAGTGTTTTCTTACGAGGATAGTAGAGCAGAAAAGAAGATTTGAATAGGCGCCACCGCTTCCTAAAGCAGGGCTCTCAACCACTCAGCCAATTTTCATCACCGGTCACAAACAACAGCATTGTTTTGGACTAGAGTCCACGGTTCCCAGGGAGGAACACTGTACCTCCTCAACACTCGGCTCCCTTTTGGAGTTGTCCCTCCTTGTCGCGCGGTAATTACTGTAACTGTCACTTTTTTTGTTCTTTCTCATCGAAGGAAGAAAATGGAAAGTCTTTTCTTTCCCCCCAGCTCTTCATTCTTTTCGCTGTCCCCTACCCGGCCGCCCCGCGCGCGGGGCGTAAACTGTGTCCACTTCAATTACGACCTCATTTCAGGGGGTTGGGGGGGAAGGGTGGGCTCTGCGGGGGAGCTAGTCTGCTGGCATGCCTCCGTTTGTGCGTGTATGTGTGGGAGTGTTTGCGATCACATGTGTGGCTGTGGATGGGTTGTGTGTAGGGGGCATAACCTGAGGACAGGCTGTTATTGGATGAGTGTTGTCCCACCCGAACCACAGTCCTCACTCTCATCCAATGACCCCCCGCCGCCAGAAGATCCTCGCACACGCACACACGAACACAAATCTCAAGCCACCCTACGCCATGCTTCATTAATGCATCCCCTGCTTTCACTGTGTTTCCTTACCCTCCCGCCTCTTTTTCCCAGTGTTTTCCATCTTGCCTAGTTTGTGTTTTTCTTCTCTCCTTCCAGTGCAACATGTCCACCCACGGCCAGCGGGGAGAATGCTGGTGTGTTGACCCCTTAACAGGAGTCCAGATACCAGAGACACCTAAAGTCAGAGGGGATCCCAACTGTAACCAGTTTCAGGAGGTGCACATAGCGATGCCCACTGCAGAAGCATCTCACTAGCGCACCATCACAATGGGGCTGGGTTTTCTTCACGATTCCAAATTTATGAGGATTATTCATCAACGGGTGATGACTAAGCTCATACTCGTATGATATAATACTTTTTTAGGAAAGTGGCTTCAGTAAAAGAGCATAAATGCAGAGTGAACTACAGTATTTTTGCTGGTAAATGGACATTTTTCAGCAGTATGATATGTATTATAATCCACTCAAACTACAGTGCTCATTCTAGTCAAAAACATGTCAGTCATTTTATAAGCAACAACAGTTCGAGGCAGGGGGATATAAATACATTCTGATGTGTGTTAGGCTTAGGGTCGTCACCAAGTTAGATCATGACAAGTGTCCATCTAATACACACAGACAAAATCTGGATTTCCTTTAATATTCATCCCCAGTGTCATTATAACTTCTGAAAATAACATGCTGAGGTCTTTAAATGATAGGTGGTTCCCCATATTCATCAGCTTGTTATCAGCTCTGTCAGTCCATCATTCTGGTGATTTTCAGCTAATGTACAGCTGTCCGAAAGTAAAGCTTTTTAAGGAATATAAGGCAAATACATAACTTTTAGGGCTACAAGTAAAGAGGTCATTCAGAGACAAGAAAAGCAAAATAACAAGCTAAAAGGGGCTAAAATGGTTTGCAATGCTAAGGGGAACTGCAGAGTTAGCTTGTTTTCTGTTTTTTTTTTTTCATTATAAGAAAGCTCTTTGACATTACACCTAGTCTGATGAAATCAGCATAAACCTGTTAATTATACAGACTTTCAGCCTAAACCTACTAAGGATTTTATCTGCATTTAAATGTCTCATGTAGGATCTCAGTAAGTGCAGTTAGTCTTTTTTAAGAGACTAAATATTGTATTGGTTGTGCCTCCATATCAGAAGTCTTACACTGCTCAGTGATCGAAGCCCAAAGCTGGCAATTTCAGAAATTGAAGATGAGCGTCTACCATTATAATTACTGTCTAAGAATCAACCAATAGGAATGGAGCATTAAAACTTACCAGCTATCAAAGAGAATAAATGAAAAACTAAACGTGCAAAACAAAATGTTTGTGCTTCTGATAGAGCAGAAAATGCAGCTGAATTGTGACAGCAAAAGCTTGTTTGTATGATGCTTCTAGTAGCTGTTCCCACAACGGCGTCATGGTGGACACCCCACAACAGGGATATAAACCTCATTTTAAATATTGAGCCACATACAGCCCACTTTGATCTTAAGTGTTAAGAACTGGGGTCTTTGCAGGGCCTCAGGCCTTATCTTGACACCCCTGGTCTACAAGCATCAGACTCGATGTCCCGCTCAAATTTATTCCGTCCATATCGCACAGTTGTAGCTCGCAATGAGCAGCAATGAAATCCTAGTGTGCTGGTGCATTTAGACTCACAGTGTAGCATTTTGGATAACTTTACATTTATGTTTATTAATCTACACTGCTACTGTTGCATAAATCAATAAATTATCATTAATTTATATAAATATAATAAATGACACAGATTAAATGTTATTCTAATGGCAAAATGGGGACAAACCCCCACTTTTTCTTTAGCTGAGTGGAGAATCTTTGAATCGCTGAACATGATGTGTATACTATCTATACTCATACATATTTTAGCAGTAATACTTGGTGAACACTGTCTTTTATGATACTTTACAAGTAGATAATTAAGTTTTTATTTCAAGTAATGCTTTCTCTGATTACCTTTTGCAAAATTTCATGTTGATGTGGAAAATGAAATAAAATGCTCTGCCCGTGACTGGAACAGACTTGTTTGCAGTTTTTGGTTGTCATTTTTTTTTAAAAAGATTTTGCAGTGAAAATGTTGTGTTAATTTAACTTTGACTGTAAAATCTGACATCATCCATGTTTTTCTTGGAATCCACACCCATCCGTATAATAAACTGCAGAGAGCTGTTGTTGTTTTTCAGCAGTTTGCCTGTCAACACTTACGATAATAACGCTGGAAACCGCTGTGTGGCCATTCCTATCGATACTGTGGACTGACATGCCTGTGTGTGTGTGTGTGTGTTGCCAGGGTTACTAATTAAGTGTTGACATGAGGAGGGATTAGGCTGACATTGACAAATGTGATACTAAGTGGTAAAGGTGTCTATGAATAAACCAGCCCATCCAAACACACACACACAAACACCTACACACACAAAAACCCATACACACACACACACACAAAAACCCATGCACACACACGTTTGTACTGCTGCACATCATGACTTTAAGAGAGGAAACCAGTGTAAATGTAGGAATAATACTTATTCTGACATGATTTGTAACTTACTGTACCGTGCTGTCTCACTCATACACGCTGAGAGGAAGAATGTTTGCAGACAGTTTTTGGCCCTTAAGGCAAGTGGCCTCATTGATTTTATGTAATCGCCGTATTTCAGTCTCTGTTGCACTGCCACTGTAAAAATAGCAGTGCGTAAATCAAAGAAGTTGCAGGATAGCGAAGTTGTTATCTACGTTTAATTTGACACTTTAACTACACGAATGAATAGCTTTCGTGTAAGTGGAAATCTTTTTGCCATGTCAGTAGATATTTTTTTAAGTCAGAGGATAGCTGTGCCAATATGGTACTGGTTAGTGTATTAGGGATGAAAGGATGCCACGTTTGATGAAAAATTTAAATGGGCAACATAAAGAGGATTGAATTCAAAGACACCCTGAAAATCAAAGTGGGAGGCTAGCCCATTCTGATGAAATTTCACTCATGCCTAATGACAGTCAGGGCGTTGCTGCCTCGCCTATAGAGGTCTGTGTGTCTCTCCATGGATATGCCTCCCATCGTCATGCCTTACGATGCTACAGGCAGCATAACCTTCTCCACAGCTTCTCCAGACCCTTTCACGTCTGTCACATGTGCTCAGGGTGAACCTACTCTCATCTGTGAAAAGCACAGGGTGGCAAAATCCAACCTGGCTCCATGGTGCAGTGGACATGAGCACAGGGCACGCTAGAGGATTTACACGAGTGACCTGAAGGATCTAATTTTGTGGCTCTTGCTGTTCCTGAGTAGATACTGGTCCTGCTGATGGGTTAAGGAGCCTCTGGAGTCCTGTCCAAGAGTATCTGCTTGTCTCAAGGCATCTCCTCTATGCTCTTGAGACTGTGCTGAGAGACATAGCAAACCTGACAAAGGTATGTATTGATGTGCCATCCTAGGGGAGTTGGATTACTTGTGCAACCTCTAAAGTAGTGACACTGACCCTGGTCAAATACAGAGTTAGTGAAAAAACAGAAAAGATGGGCTGGAAAATGTCAGTGCCCTCCACCTGCCAAACTGTTCTTGTTTTGAGGTTGTTTCATTGTTGCCCCTGTAGTGCACCTGCTGTTCATTTCATTAACACCAAAGCAGTTAAAACTGAATGCCAACCTCCTCTGCTACTAACTATTTAATTAATTTGACACTATACTCTGACTAAAAAGTGTTCCTTTAAGTTTTTGTTTGCTTTATACTCACCTTGTCTTGTTTTACCGAAAGTGTAAAATCAAAAAGTTGACCTACTGCAACTAGTCACTCATGAGGTAGACCTGCCTAAAACATAATCTATCATACTTTTGACTCTACTGGGGACAATAATTTACTAAATAAATTCAGTTTGTATTTAATAAGAAGTGAAACTCCCGAGCAATAAACTTATCGAGTGTTTACTGGAATTGAATCTCATGATCCTTTTTCCTTAGATTTCTATACCACTGGATTTCTTTTTGCAACTAGGGGGGCTTGTTTGTTTATTTGTAATTTGTTTTTTATTTGCTCCTGATTAGAATGAATATGAGTTGATCCCTTTGGAAGCCAAGGGACAAATTTTGAGCACCAAAACTGTGCTGAAGCTAATTGTGGAGCCACAGAATTTAGACACTACTTTGATAATGTCGAATAAGTTTTATCAAGTATTCACAGCAGGTACTTTTAGCGGCTTGATCAAAAACAACTCTGTTGTGATATATTTTGATCTTTTAGTTCCAAATGTAATATTTGTGTCTACATCAGCCACATTTACTTCTTTCTTCTAGTCAAATTGAAGGTTTCTAGCCAGAAAGTGGCATTGGCAAAAACCTCTAAGCAGCTGCCACTTAGAACATGGTCCTTTGATTTGTGGCACTCAGGCTCTTAAGCTTCATGTCAGTTCCAGCTAAATGTAATTTTACACTCAACAAGCAGGATGGGTGTTTTTTGCAGATTGCTCATCTGCAGGTATATACTTTATGTTCCTCAGCAGTCAATCACTCTTTTCTCCCTTCATATCATTTGACTTACATTTGACTTTGATTTACTTCTTTATTTACTCACCCTGGCCATCTGCAGCCATTCAGACATAACAGATTACTTAATTACTTATTTTACTTTTCATACAAGTGATATGTGTTCTCCATATTTTGTCTTTCCCTTTGAGCCTGGTTCGTGACACCATCTGGAGTAATTTATCCTTGGTGGCATGGCTCCATTCTGAGGCTTGGCAGTTCACACCTCCCTGCTTTTTCATGTGGATACATGGAAAGCCAGAGGCGGCGAGAGCACCAGCAACAGCCCGGCACAAAACAGAGCGGCAGTGACAATGGATATCAGGCTGGTTAAGGTAGACACAGCAGAAAAGGAAGAGCAGGTGGGTTGAAAAGTGGCTTGCAGATGTGCAACAAATGCAACAGATGTGCAACAAATGTATACAGGATTTAAAAGCCTTTGCATTTGCATATATATGATTTGCTCAATAAATGAAATATTCGTTTGCTAATAAAAGTTGCACTGAATGATTGGGCTTCCTTGGACATCTGTTAAGTTTTTATTTTTGAAGTACATGTGACATCAAGTAGAAATTGCAAACACTGGGAAATGTCCCCAAGAACAGTCACCAGTGATTTGCCATCAAAATGATTCAAGACTTGGGTGTAAAAAGAGACTTCTTTGAAGTCCAGGCCAAAAGTGTATCATATGAGAGCACTCCTGACTGGCTTTGGCCACGTAACCTTATACTTGTGCCCATGTGCCAGTTAGCTGAACACCAGTCCAATGCTGTATTTAATCACACTCCTGCTCCTTTAGCTACAGCCTCACAGCTTTGTTCAGTTTTTGTGACATATTTTATCTATTTTTTATTTATGCCTTGTTTTGGAAGAGAGTTTGTCATAAATGTTTTTGACAGCTTGGTTCAGTGTCGCCCGTGGATCCTCGGATCCTTCGGGACATCTGATGGTAGTTCGAGGCTGGTCTTTTGCAAAAACACGAATCAAAACAAGTGTCTTTTGTTTGGGCTTTAATAGATCTGGCACAATGAGCGAAGGAGGGTAGTTTTGCAGAAGGATTGAGAGTGGGGGTGAGAATCTCTGCTTGCTTGGTGTTTGTGAGTGTGTGAGTGCATGTGTATGTGCAAAAGCACACGTACTGTATGTGTGTATTGGCACAGAGAGTCCAAGATCCGCCCTACTTTCAGGCTACTATTTCTTTTGTTAGCATTCAACAAACTTCCCTTGATATGTTGATGGTGGGTCTGTTACTAAGACTCCCAGAAGCTGTACTTGTTGAATGTTAACAAAATAATTGTTGTTTTATCTGTGCTGAAATGATAAGGTGCTCCCATGTTAGCAGGAAGTAGAAACATTAACTCTCAATATGGACAAAAAAGCCAATTATTATGCTTCAGCTCAGCAGGGCAGAGAAGACAGTAACAGTGCTGAATCTGCACAGATGTGGTTATGCAGGGGCACGAATAGAGGAACAGGTAATGAAGCTGTATCTTAAAGGGGAATTACACTTTATCCATTACCTTTATGCAATACCAGAGATCCAGAACACTCTGGTAATGCATGAAGTGGATTCCAT
Source organism: Neolamprologus brichardi (assembly GCF_056152115.1). Classification (NCBI taxonomy): domain Eukaryota; kingdom Metazoa; phylum Chordata; class Actinopteri; order Cichliformes; family Cichlidae; genus Neolamprologus; species Neolamprologus brichardi. Next base: position 3,699,039 of record NC_142119.1, on the reverse strand, counting down.
AAGGCCAAAACAAGAGGAAGTTAGCTTTCTGCTAAATACAAGAAACAAGGCTTTTGGCAATTAGCTTCGACTTACCGCTTATTCAGGGTCATACGGGACTGGAGAAATCCAGTTATCATGGTGAGAGAGGTAAGGTACACTAAAGACTAGGGAACACGTTGGTACAGTGTTTATAACATCAAGGCATGATTATCTTGGATTTGAATTCACCACCAGGCCTTTCTGTGTGGAGTTCACGTCTTCTCCCTGCGCCTGCATGGGCTCATGGTGAGTACTCTGGCTTCCTCTCACAGTCCAAAGACACGCATGCTGTGGCAATATGTGTGAGAAAAATGGTTGTCTTCGTCCTACTGTGTTAGCCTTGTAATAGACTGGTGACCTGACCAGGCTGTACCTCTCCTAGCAGCGCTGATCTGCCGCTCTGTTATGTTGAATTTAAAATCCTTTCTCGTGCAAAGAAAGTCCTAAATGATCAGGCCCATCATATCTTGAGCACCTCATGGTGCCATATCATCACAACTAAGCACTTCACCTTCAGAGTGAATGCTGTGGTTCCTCGAGTTTCAAACTTTCCTTTTTGACAAAGATGGTAGTTAAGCTTGATCACGTGACCCCGAACAATCCCTTAGTTCAAGTTGTTGGGGAATTTTCCATGATGCGTTGAGTATTTTGTATCCTCTGCCTCTTTTTTTTCTTACTTCCCATGCATTTGCATGCAACTGTTGCATGTAATAATAATAATAGTGATGAAATGCATTTATAGAGAGTCTTCCATCAAAATGTTTTGCCAAGTGTGTAACGTAACAAAAAGCTAGACCATAATCGTACTGAAACACAAACACATCAGAGAGACAAAAAGGCAATAACACCTAACACAACAGAAGGTAAAACAGACTAATGGGTCTTCAGGTTTTTAAAAAAAAAACTCAGTGTATTAAAAAATACACCGATTTTTTACGTTATTGGTAGCAAGTTGCCACACACAGGTTAGGCGATTTAGTGCTGGTTTATTTACACGTGTGCTCAGCTTATAGCAGTTTGTCTTTTCAGACGTCATCCAATGTTACCCAGGTAATCCGTGTTCCAGCTTCTCCACATGCACACACTGCAGTCCCTGCATGTTACTGTGTAAAATAGGAGAATCATGATCAGATGATGGCTGACAGATGTACCAGCCAGCCTCTCCTGGTGCTGCCCCTGAACCCTCTGCTCCACCCCTCCCCTGCAGCTGAGCCAAAACCCCACCCCCACTACTATACTACCGTTACAGTGAACTGTGCAGTCTTCAAGAGACAAATAGGTAAGTTTTGCCTTTTGCATTCTGTGTTTTGTCCTGGTTATTGTCCATTGTTTCTCCATGCTCCTCTTTCTGTCTTCTGTTTCCTCTCCCTCACTAACCAGTCGTAGAAGATTTCTGCCCATCCATGAGGTCTGGTTCTGATGGAAGTCTTTTCCTGTATAAAGGGAGTTTGTTTTCCCCACCAACACCAAGCACTTATTCTCTCTATAACATTGTAGGATTTTTTGCTTTATGATATAAATCACCTCTAGACAACTCTTTTTGTGACTTGGTACTATAAACTGAAAAATATAATAGAAACGACTTGAACTTCATAGTAACCCCATTCTACCACCCTCAGCTGTAAGAGACCAGTGCTTGTAACATTATGTACTGTAAGTTGGCATTAATGCTGCTAAACAGCCAAAATAATTCTATAGACTTTCTCCCGGGCAAAAAAGGGTTTTAATGTAATCAGATAAATACCCAAACTCAAATAAAACAAGCTGATTTCGCTCATAAATGGATTCTGGTAATGCGTGTTGATTGATCAGTTAAGGATTTGTGATAAAGTGCCCTTTCTTGATGGTACCAAGTTCCAGGTAAAAATTAATTGGCTTGTTAAGTTAAACTAGAGACTGTATGTTTGTGTAAGAAACAGTTTATTGTGGTGATTGAAAGTAACTGCTGTCAGAGAAAATCAAAAACACCTAGACCATAGAGCCCCCAATCTCATTCGTTGTCTCATTTAAAACTTTTGTTGATGAAATTTCACAGATTCGCTCTGATTCCTTTTAAAAACAATTGTTTAAAATATAAAACCTCATTCAATTCTTAGAATGATGCAGATTACGTTTTTATATTGCCGGAATCTCCCATAATATTGAGAACATCTACTAGACTGCACCGTAAGGTTCTCCTTTCTTGGCTTGAAGGACGTCAAATCTTAATCTCTAAATATGGTTTACTTAACACACATTTGTGGGTCTCGCTGTCACATCCGATCCACGATGAACAACCCACCATTTGGGATTCTAGGTCTTAGTCCATTTGGGATGAAAGGGCTTGGATGAAAACTAGAAAACTAGCAGACACTTGTCTGCCGTCTTCTACCACCAGCACTGGCGGATTCTATCACTAAGTCATGTGATTTACTCCCAACTGCCGTACTTTCTTTCAAATCTCCTTTCATCTCCATCTCAGTGATGACAAGAACCACTATTACCTCTGAAAGAGATAGTATTATACAAGAGCACAAGCAGTGATTTGAAGAGATCCTAAATACGTAGTGTAAACATCTGCATGCCATTTGTAAGCTTATGTCTTTAAATGTCCCATCATCCTGTCTAAAAGTCGCATTTAATGAAGTGAGCCACAGGCAACGCAATGCACAAGCAACTAAAAGCATCTTCAAAGCTTTTTGCTTGGGATTTTTCAGCTCTGATCATTCGTTTAATTGTATAATTGAAATACAGTACAGAAAAGTATCCCACCTTAGGTCTTGCATGGGCAGAAAAGTGCACAGCACAGCAGTTTGACTGGATTTGGGATGCAGTGAGGTGCGTGAGTTGATGTTAGATGTAGACGTCCAGCGTTGTTGGCCTAATCATCTAATAAAAGGGGCATAAATGCTTTGAAGTCCTAAGTGCAGTTGTCAGTTTCTTTGAAGGCAATAGTAATTGTCATGTACACTACCTCACAAATCAAATCTTCTACACATGTTTCCTCCGCCCTGAAGTCAAAGCATGCACTGCCCCTGGTCCACATGCGCACACACACACACACACACACACACACACACAGACTCATGGAAACATACCACAACAACCTTTACAGCAGCCTTGATCTGCTAGCTACACAGGAACTCCTGGATCCTTCTACCCTTTCATGCCCTGCTTCAGTCACCCACATCTGGAGTCAGTCAAAGTCTTGAGGTCCCCAGGGAAAGATTTTGGTGGCCCCCTAAAAAAAGAAAAGTCCTATTCTGTCACTTCCTTAAAGCCACAGGAGAATAAAAATGACCAGACACCCATCTTCAGAGATGCATGCACATGTCCTTAGAGCCCTTTAATGTTTAACTGAAAGCCAACAGCTAATCAAAAACTGGTATATCTGTGCTCTTTGAGTGCATTTATATCATGTTTTTCAAAAGATGGTTGTGACAAACACCTGGATGGTGAAACCGCTTCACATTTAGTATCCACAGAAAATACTTTCAAAGATTATCATATTGTTTCTTCCATATGCACGCAACTGGATATATATGCCTGTGTAAAGAGGTGTGTCACAGGGAGCGCATTCTTCCTTTAAGTGCTGATAAAGGCAGGTTTTCCATAACATGATTAAGTCTCCTTCAGGCTACAGATCTCTTCTTCCCAGTCATTTGAATAGTGAGCCGGCCCCTCTAGATGTTGTTATCCCCCCCCCCAAGTTCAAACTCATGTTAAATGACTTCCTTCTTCCGGTGCAATCTTTTTGACTATGGTGTTGAAAACCAGGCGACTTGCCTTCAGGCGAGGCTTTATAAAGTCACATCCTGCATGCTGGATGAGATCCTGTAGTGTAGCCTGGGCGTCTCAGACTTATGTCTAAGAGGTTTAACAGTTCGTGCCTCAGAGATTAGTTAGTGCTTACAATCAGGACGATTCCCAAAATGCTCAAACTGTATGTTTCAAGCCAGTTTAGCAGCTACTTACTCCCCTTAAAAATGCAGTGCTAGAAATAAAAGCCTCACGCAGAATGCTTAAATGAATACATAACTTTATTTAAATAAATGCTTTGTCATAACAAAAACAGACAAAGGTTAAAAGAGTACATAAATTACAAGTTGAATAAATATTACACAGTGATATTCACTTTAATAATTTGAGCTTTTTTGTCTTTTTTTTCTTATTTGTCTTATGTAGCTCCAAATACTGACCATTTTATTTCCTGCTATCCTCCTGCCACCGATGGGTCGATTTCACAAGCCAGTGAACACCAAATTACGAAAACCAATTGTATCGTCGCATTACATCCAAAAAGTGTTATGTATTCAGAAATAAAAGCTGTACTGTAGTTACTGTACTACTGAAGTATGTGAATAGAAATTCAAACCAAGTAGGAGATATGAAACCTGAGGAAGCTGCTACTCGCAAACAGGAATCCTGAATTCCAACCTGCAATTGAAATGAAAGAGATAACTGGAACGCTGATATTTGCCAGGTTCCAATTTCAGATATTTAAACTGATTGCAGTATTTCATTCCTCGGATTTCAACGACTCCCAGTTATTGTCCTGCTAACTGTATCTAACGTCATGCAATTGGTGACCCCACATCGGGGAAGTGGCTAGGCCCTGATCATGACCACTGCCCATGGCGCTCGCTCTCCCTCTTCCCCTGTCTCCTCTGTCTCTATCTCAGCTGTCATCTCTGTGCAATAGGCCATGAAAACATCTCTAGCTGTGTTACTTTCAATCTACTTTTCCCTAAAAGATGCTGCTGTATTGGAGGTCCCAGGCATGGGCTTCACAGCCCCTGTCAACAAATATTACCTCAAAGCACCACCTCTGAAAGGTAAGCACAAGATAACACAACATTTAGCTTTTTTTTACTTTTTGTTGTTCTTGCTGTTAAACTAACTTCATGATACCACATCTCAGGATGTTGCCGCGTGTCAATATCAATAGTGAGTAACTGAAATAAGTGCAAGCTGCTTATTTTCGAAAGTGGTAGCGGGGATTTGGTGTTGGAAGTGGGGCAAGGAGCCTTGACAATGTATTCCCAACCGGAAGCCATTTAGGATGCACACATCTGCAGAAGCATTAAAAAAAGCCCTAAAACACGATTTACCTCCAAACATCCTTTGGCTTCCCCTCTCTGGCAATCATATACATTGGCATTCACATGAAGAAGCATGAATCTTAGCTTATTGGTTGTCAAAGAGAAGAAGGAGGTTTAACGGACTGCAGTTCCTCACACATCATTTTTGTCCAGAACTACCCCCAGGCGGAGATTACAAATGGATTTGCAACATATTATCGACACCATTTCAAAGGACCTACCACATTCACTGTTCTTCTCTTAATCAGAACCTCTATTGTCGTATCAAGTATCTGAAAATTGCCCCGCATGATATCCATGTCACTTTCACGTCAGTATTTAAATGTCTTTGCATATAGGAAGGCACTGTGACTTGCACACAGAGAGAGCGACTCTATTAAAGACCCTGTTATAACCTGTAACCTTTTTGTTTGGATCATGCCCCACTTAGATAAAGGTAGATAACCTCCGTGTGGAGGCATGTAAGCAGAAGGATTTCAGATTGTTAGCTTTTTTGACTTCCCTGTAGTTGACCTACAAGAATCCTTTACAGGCTATTTTCCCCCCAAGCACAATTACGTTGTTCTCATACTTTGTTTCTACAGGAAAAACAAACATTCAGTAACTATATTTAAAAGTAATGTAATACGCCATGGTTACACTGTAGTAGCAGTACTGAGGGGGAACCACTTGATAAAGAAACATGGCTCAAAAGTGGGTGGTCTTTACTTCACTGAAGGCAAAGAAAACAGCACAAACAAAACCATACAAAACTACACTTCACACAAATGGATCAGAGAAGCGGCCGGCCCGACTGGGAAGCTGGATTGCATGCACTCATGATCTGAGTCAGACTTGAGTCAGACTTAAGCTGAAAACGTTTAGTTCACCAGTAGAGCCAGCGGTGCTCTCTAAGCTCTGTGTCGCCCTGCATGGCAATGTCTGTTCAAATAGGCACAGTTGGCATATCAGGCTAGCTACATTGTCAAAGAGCCACATACATAGATTCATCTGTGATGGTCTACTTGCTTTTTTTGGGGTTTTTTTTTGTTTTTCCAAGATACGCTTTTACATTAAGAGAAGGCCAGTCCCGATACCACTTCAAGCTCTAGCAATACTTGTGACAAAATCAGAAAAAAACAAAAAGAAAAAGGAAAAAAAAGGACATTCTTTTTTGTAATAGGCTCACTCCGTCATATACCAACATACATACCACACATTCAAACTGTACACATGCACGCGTCCATGCACGCATCATTTTGTGATTTTTTTTTTTTTACACATATCCAAGCAGGTTCCCCTATTCATAAGTGCTCTGACAGAACCCAGATAGAGTCAACTGTTACAGCATATCCCTATCTCTTCTTTGTTTTTTTCTTTTGGAGAACAGATAAAAACAAATTACTCTGGCCAATCGTCAGCTCCACAGTGGCATCATGTTCCATGGCCTGAAACTGATCTGTTTTCAATCAATAAGCCTGATGCTGTTTCTCTCTTTTTCTTCTTTAAAATTGTTTTAATTTCACCTCACACAAACCCACAGCTTCTATAAAAATATATCCATTAGTTGCATATATTTTCATGGATCTGCAGCCAAGGGAGCAGGCTCATAGAAGGGCGGTCCCGTGATCATAATAGTCAAAGGATCTAGTAAATCTTCTGGGACTTTCACCCTCATTTAGAGAAGAGTGCTTGGTCAACTGAAAAGAAAGGGAAAAAAATACAGGTGTCTTTTTTCAGCCTGTTGTTTTACGATTGGATTTTCTTTCTTCTTTTTTTAAGTTGAAAAAACAAATCTTGAAGTGAACGTAGGGCGGAGCATACAGGTGTGATTCAGAGAGGAGGCGTGGGCCCTGGGTCACGTGGTGGTTAAGGGTTGGGGGATGGGGGAGGTCAAAATGGCCCTCCCAGTTTCACTCATTGTTATTGCTGCTGCTCTCCAGGTCTTTACACTGAATATCACCTCCGCTGTAGTCTGTGCCGGGGAGCTGAACACCGTACTTGTCAACACACCAGCAGATGCCTCGTTTGCGGCCACGAGATGGCTTGCACTGTGGAGAAGAAAACAGTGAGTTAATCCAGCAAGGTCCCATGTTAAAAGGCCTACATTTAAATGAGCTATTTTCCGACTATGAGATAACCACAAAGTGGGGATTTTTCTTAGTAACTCTGAATTATGGGGGAGAATTATATTTTAGCAAGGATAAACTGCATTTTTAGAGCTGGGGCTGCCTTGAGTTATTGGTGAATGATAGTTAGCTCTCTGCTAGCTTCCAGCACTGCTAATTGGAGTCACTGTATTTGACTTCTTTGGTTTAGGATGTTCATGTGGTAGAATGATGCCGTATTTGGAGGCAGCTTGCTAACCTGAACTTATCACTATCATCATAACAATGTTTATTTGCATTTCCTGGGGATATAGGCTAGTAGCTTGAGTGAATTCTAAAAGGGCTAAAGCTAACAGCTAGCAAGAAAGTCCACTGATTGCTGTCATTCCACTGAAATAACTATGTTCAATAACTATGAAATTATGCAGTTTTAAATGTTGGTCAAATGCTTGCTCAAAGGGTGGTGTGAGGCTAAAGAATCAAGGCTGACCTGTTTGCGTTTGAAGAATCCTTTTCTGTCACAGTTGGGAAGGTACAAAGACAGCGCCATTACACGAGAAGTATCCTTCATTCCCTGAATGATCCCGTCCAGTTTTCTCCGGCATGGACCCTTTAGAGAAATGCAGCACGGGAATATTAACCAAACAACTACCAGTTGTATATTGAGATATACATATACATATATTTCAAAGAGTACATCGTTGAAATATATGCCCTGATTTCATGTCACACCGCAAAAAACCACATGAAACTTTGCACATGGAATACTTACAAATTCAGGCTCATGCTTGTCAATGGGCAGAGGAGAGTAATCAATGGTTGAGCCAATGATGCGCTGCTTGCCTTGCTTCCTCTTCTGCTCCTTGCGCACTGCAAGGACTTTTTTGCTGTTCACAATCTCTTTGGGATAGAGTGGTGGTGGTCTAACCCCGCCGGTACTCTGTGTGGTTCTGGTGTCCTCGTGTTCTCGAGACTCGCGATCTGCACCACAAAAAACAGCAACAACACAAAGAGGTTTTTTTTTTTTTTAATTACATTTTTATGCGCATCCAGCAAGTGTAACTGGAATTCTCTTAAGTTAAAGTGCCTTGATGCATGCTCAATCATTCAGGTAAGGAAATCCCAAAAAGCTGATTCTGTTCATCTGGACGTAGCGTAACATGCTCGTCTCTTACGTTAAAGTTCAGAGAAGTCAGAAAATGTTGGGAGCCCAGTGGTAGCATTATTATTACTGGATTTTTTTTAGTTAAAGAATCAGATAAATCTATTTTTAAATATAAAAATAAACTCATATTTGGATCTTTAAAATACCTAATTTAGCTTTTATATGCTATATACACAGAGAGCAAGAGAAAGAGAAGCAACTAAGTGTCAAACAAAGTTTCTTCTCACTTTTATCTCGTACTCATTTCTCGTATCATTTCGTGGTAGTTGTTTTGACTGGAACTTTAAACATTTCTGTGGAGGTAATGCCCTATCAAATTACATTAATCACATATTAATGTACAATATTAACAGTGATATGAGATTTGTATTTGCAATGTTTAACAAACAGAAAAAAAATCAAAGTTTAGGATGTTATTTTGCATTATTGTATAGTCATCTGCATAAATGATAAATCCTGCCTGTCAGTCCTTTCCACATACAAACAATAACAGGTGGGTGCTTTTCCCCAGAGTTTGTGCCAACTGTTGTTTAACATTTGTGTAGGGAGGAGAGAAGGCTGCAGCTCTTCCAACAGCTGATGAACTCCTACTGGTAAGAGCTCAGTTTTAAATCATCTTTTCTCACCCAACCCCACTTATCAAAGGCCCTTTGCTCTATTTATAACTGGAAAAGTTTGAAATCCTGCATTCATGTTTGAGCTCAGGGCTATCTGTGAGGGGAAAAAGACACAAAATATGCAGAAAAATATGCACAACATTTTTGCTCAACAGTCTACCAACAACACATCCTCTCATAAGTTTAAAAGTGAGACATGCCGGTCTTCACACATGAATCCAGACACAATGATATTTATGAGCATAAAGAGCTCTACTAATTGGGAAGCCTGGATCACGTGTTGCATGGAAAAAACTGCTAACATGTTATCTGGGCTAAACTGCAACCGGGCCTGAGGCCCCTGTGTGTAGTAAATTTATAGCGACGTGTCCCACATTAAACTGATTCAAATGTCAAGCTCAGGAAAATCCAGTTGCACCACGGAATCATATAAATGCTTGTACATTTGTGTCACACTGTATGCACTCCTTAGATGTAATTCCAGCTCCCCCAGGGGGCACTGTAGTCTCAGAGATCTGAAAGTCCCTTCTGACAGGATATTTACAGGTTGAGGTCCTTTATCCTTAACCCAAACCCTCCCCTCCCCCTATTCCTATCTTTGGGGCTCAGCCTCTTAAGCCTGGACCCCCAGCCAGAGGTTCTTTGAGGCCACAGAAACAAGCCCTCCACTTCCCCCCTCTTGGCTTAACTGTACCATAAGTACTGAGTTATTGTGGGGACTTTGCCAGGCCCCAAATGGCTGAAGCCATGGTGCCAGTGGATGACCCTGGTTATATTTATCTGACAAGGAAACCCGCCGTGGTGCACGAGGCCAGGCGCACTGAACCAAAGAGGAATGTTGGCTGCAAACTATATGGCCAACTGCTGCTGGAAGACAAATCAACTTCCATACATGAATATGTTACTTATGAATATAAGAATATGTTAGAAATGTGACTTAACAAGTTGCATGACTCTGACTGGCCTCTTGGTAGAGAGACAGCCTGGAGAAAGGCGCTGAGACGTAACAAGGATACGAGCTCAGAGAAACTGATGTTCAAAGAGCCTGACACAGCATGAGTGTCTGGGAGTCTTTGGGAGGGGAGGGGGAGGTGGGGGCTGGAGGCAGGGTGATTACCAGAATTGGGTCTTTGGCTTCTGCGCTGCACTGCCGTCTCTTTGAAATTAATCTCGCAACTCATGACTTGGCAGGCCTCAGGTTGTGTTTAGATATGTCCTTGTGTCTCCCCGCTCAGACTAAGGGGCTATTGCGTGCTATAAATAAACACGTCAAACAAGCATTCTCATGTACACCGTGCATGTGACCACTTTGGAAAACCTTTTTATTTCTGCTGTACAGTCTAATACTTTCTCAGGGCACTTGATTAAAATGCCACATATCTGGCAATAAAATATCCTGGTGAAAATAAACCCTCTGCGTTTTTTTTAAACGTGCGTTCTTGTTTCATGTGTAATTTCATTGGGGCATATAAATGGTCGAAGTCGGTCGCTTTGAGAACATGCCTGTCTGGAGAGAATACAGTTAACAATGCGGGACAGATGAAGGTTTTCAAAAAAATTCGTGCAGCTTTCGAAAAGACAATGGTGCCTGACTTCCATGCTTGCGCTGGAAAAAATAAAAAATCACAAAAATTCATCTTTTCTGATGTGGCCTCTTGGACTCTGCCACAAAAACTCAGTTTTTCCATGCTAAGGGTACCCAGCTTGTAAAGGAGTCTTAGAGGGTCTGTGTTTAACTCCTGAAACTCGGCCAAGATGCTGGACAGGGGCCAAGTGAGCAAAGTCATGTGCATCTCTTCCATTCAGCCGAGCCCAAAGCCGCGCTGCTATCGCTTCTCCCTCTGCTCGAGCTAAAGATTTCATTAGGGCAAGAGGAGTGGAGTAGCCAAAGGAGGTGCACCTGATACTCCTCTGTTTAAAAATTAACATCTGCACACAATTATGCTTCATGAATATCCCAAGTTTCTTATGGGCACAAGTCCAAGAATGAAAGATAAGCTGCCCCTTCTTTTGATTTTTCTCTCCACTGGGTCTTTAAGACTGTAACAACATCGTTTAGAGAAAAAAACAAAACAGGACAATGGATTCTCCCACCTTCCATTGGATTTCCCAACATTACACCACGTTTGTTACGTCTCGCCTTTGATAACGTCAGTCTGTGCCCTGCATCTGAAATTACATCTTTACAAGATGTAAGAGAGCGGTGAATAGAGGTGCTGTTTAATCTCATCTGGGGGTAGGACAAGATAATTGTGGGGATAAATGAGCCTAAGGGCATCTGTTATATAAAGCACAACGGCAGTAAGCCATCCCTCTGTGTCACACTGCTCTGCTACTTAATATTTGAAAGCAAGGGCACGGCCCAATAACCCCGCAGTTTCTAGAGCAGAAAAGGAGGTGTGAACAAGCCAAGAGGGATTGTGGGAGTCGCTAAGGAGTGTCTGCAGCAGCATAAAAGTTATCTGATGAGAAAAGGAAATGGGTCCAAATTATGGCAACGTTGCCAGTTGCAGAGCTCTTTTGTGGCAAAAGAGTTTTCAGATAAAATGAAGAGTTTGTTTCAGTGGCAAAAAGTAATGAATTGGCACGAACAGCCATTTGGGTTTTCATTAAGAGATTTTGATCCAAACAGGCCAACAAGATACATCCTCTGCACATTACATGACAGATGCGCAGTGGTTTCTTGAGAAGGATTAAGAGACCGATGACTGAAAAAGGCTCACTTCCAAACCGGCTGGAACAGAAAATCTGGACTTTATCAAATATTCTGTCCAGGTTTTTTTTTATTTTTTAACCACAAGTGCAAGTGAATTATGTTTTGACCTGCATGTCCTGTTGTTTCACTGGGATTTCTGTTGTTCGGCCTTGTGCACGCTCTCAATCAGCTTCTGAATATGCAGGAAATAACACTTCCCATGGTATTGTGCACGCAGAATATGTTCATTGCAATCAAAAAGTTTCCTGCTTTTCTGAATGCATGGTATAAATAGCAGCAAGAACAATTCAAGGATTATAAATTGCAAAACAGGGCCTATGAGAGGATGCAAAAGCTTTCAAAGAAGGAAATGCTGCTATAGGTAAGCAAACTTCCTGACCTGTTTACAGCTTCCGTGACGCTAAACGTTCAGTTTTATGTTGCAGAGCATTTGAAAAGTAAATTATTAGAGTAAGGCGCATGGCTGCTCTACTCTACATTGCTAATTTTGGTCTGAGGTCTCATCCCATATCTGAATTTGGTTTTCAACAAGCCACATGGACAGACGCAACCTCTTTTTGGGTCACCATTACCACAACACAATTGCTGGGTGTGACGACGTTCTGACTCCCCAGTGGCAGAAGAAGCTATTTTGGCGAGCATCAAGCGCTGTAGAGTGGATGTACTGTATAGGGAGAACGAGGGGAGGAAAAGAAGTCCACAGTGGATGAGAAGCTAGCTGCTTCTTCACATCAAAACTGAGAATCAGTCTTCGTACAGTTTAAGGAATCACTACATGGCCGTTTATGAAAATGGAGCCAAACTTTTTAGAAGTTTGTTGTACTGCTCACTTTAAATAGTCCTCTATAAGGACAATCATATGATTTTTGGTCTAGAATGTAACCAGGTTGGAGTGAGATTACAATATCCAGATCAGGCCTAAACACATGTGACATCATCATAAAATCCTGCACTACATTGAGAGTTGATTTCTTTCACAACCGTTGCCACCGGCAGATTAGGTGTCAGTGACCGGTAAGCTGTACAAATACCACTGTAAATTTCATTGGGAGAATTCAAGCAAGCATGCCAAAGAGGGTATTTGCTTGCCAGCAACAACTCCAGTGGTGTTGACTCTCATTCTGTACCTGGAAAAAAAAAAACCCGAGTAGTATCAGTGTCTCATCCGAGAAATCACTTCGCTATCGTTTGCCACGAATTGCGAGCTTTTCAAGTGGTCATGTGATATCTTTGGAAAATGATCTTTCCAATAACTCTGCCTAGCACCTGCAGCACACGAGCTGCAGCATGGTAAGCTTTCACTGCACTGTCTCAGATGTTCAAGGTGAGATGGATGGAGAGCCGCATACAGTCTTTCCTTTGCCTGTCGTGAAGCTGTGAGGCAGCTGGAGTCACTCGTGACCGGAGATTTATCTAACGTGGCATGCCTTTATGTAACGTACACATTAGACAGAGTACGTGGCTGGTTGTCATTAGTCTACAGTGGGAGAGAGTCAGCGTTTGCATCATTTTCTCAGCTACAGCCGAATAACCCGCCGTGCCAGAGACGATGTGAACGTGGAAAAAGCAGATGGTAATGCTCATGAATTGAATAGCATTCTAAAATTATGCGACAACAAGTGTCACCGAGGCTGAAACTGTCTGGCAGCGGCTGAAAACTGCATCTACACACACATTAAGGACCTGGGCAAATGTAAAAGTATTAAAGTTGTCAGTAAAGGCAGCAGGTTTTCTGTTGCTAGGCTAATAAGGAGCATAGTATTTCTGTCCATGTGTGAGAAGAGTATTCTGGTTTTGGAACCACTCCCTAATCATCTTTTGTTTCTTGGCAAAGAGCAATCTGTTAAAACATAAGGCCTTTTCAGAAGCTTGAAGGACGGGAGGCCTGCTGCCATGAAGTCATATCTGTTGGCAAGCTTTCTGGGGTCTGATTCACTCACAGGGGGCTAACAAAGTCTAAGTGCCCCGGGAGCACATACCACCTCCTGTGCCTTACAATCCAAGCCACTCCTGGGATCACAGTGCAAGAGCAAAACATGAATTAATGCACTGCTGGGACATGAACCCAGACGCAGAGTGATGGCCAGGATTCTTGTTCTTTAAAAGGGAGGGGGGAGTGGGGGACTAGAGGATAGCAAAGATTCCTCCCCGCCATTGTTTGACTGTCCCAGTCAGTATTTAGTGGGCCGCAGCTCTCGTGGCCTCACGAGTGCGGTGGACACTTGAGCTCCTCCTCTCTGTGTCTCTGTGTTTGCCTTGCTCAGCTGGTACAGCGCGCAGACAGCTGCAACCCCACACGACAGGAAACCAGAAGCTCACCTCGTGAGCTCCCGTCCGCAGAGCTGTTTGACAGAAGGCCCTTCAGAGGAAAGAGCGTGCCGGAGGCATTCTGCTGAATCATTGCGCTGTGACTGAGAGCCCTGCAATGAATGCACCGCCCGGGGCAGGAAAAGATGCTCCGGTTACCTCCGTGGACCAACACAGAAGCCAGGTTCTGCTGGTGTGTGTGTGTGTGCGTGCGTCGGCGCAAACCAAAGTGAGACAAAACTGCCTGAGGTGTCATCACATGCAATACACACCCAGAGACCCACACAGCCCCACCCAAGTATATGTGGCAGCAAATACACACAAACTTGGAAAACAAACACAAACGACTACATCATTTCACATACTGACTGAAGCTTTACCAAACCTGTGATTGCCTGAGTGTTTTGAAACGGTAGTCATAGATGGACCATAGAAGAGAGATGAGGGGTTGCTCACAGGGTGGACATAACCTCATGACTCCATCAATAGTATAAATGAGCCCAGTCGAAGCCTATTTTACAGAGTGAGGCTTGTAGCCAAAACCTTTGTGGTTTTCACCTACTTATCTAGTTGTTGACAAGCTGCTAAAACTCTGAGTGAAGGTGGACCTGTCTGCTTCCCTCAGAAATATCTTAAATCATTCAAGACAGTTGGCCCAGCTCTCCTTCTCCCTCCCTCTCTCTCTCTTTCTGTCTGTCTATATCGGTCTTTCTCTCTTTTCTCTCACGCACACAGATTTAGTGGTAATCCGACTCGAAACACCACCCATAGGGGTAGCCTGCAGCCCCAAATCTGCCTAAATTCTTCTTTAAACAGATCCAAAGTTTATAGAGTGGCAGCTCATTTTGTCTCATACAGTAGACGCCTTCGATCGATTTCACAGTTTAAGCAGTTGGACGGGAAAGGCGCAAAACAGAGAACAGCTCTGGCGTGTGGATGGAAAATCGAGGGCTTTGACAGACACTTGTTAGAGCTGGATGTTAAAGGAGGCTGAAGCATGAACCCTATTTTCATCTGAATATTACTTCCATAGAATAAACCAACATTCAGTCCACGGCCACCTTTCGTGCGTAAAAGCTGTTTCAAAAAGACTGTAAACCTGTAAATATTTTAAAGCGGGGACTGTCTGGATCATTGTCAACCACTTTCGGGTTTCGCTAAACCGCAGTCTGACAGCCACTGCCCCGCACTGCAGGCGCAGCTCAGCCGGGACACGCCATGTGCGTTCACCACAGCTAAGAGTCGATCCCGCAGCAGATTAACCGGCACCGGGCGACAAGAGCGGAGTGTTTGTTCACGCCGTGTTATTATTGTGGAGATTCAGCCCTTTAAAACTTCTGTGTTACAGCTAGATGCTCAGCCTGACACCAGAAGGAGCATGTGTGATCTGCGCAGAGAGGCGGAATGAGCTCCTACAGTCAGTTGATTCAAAGCGGTGGATATAAGTTAATCAGATGCCACCTCAAACCATATGTCAAACAAACGCGCCGGTACCGGCTGCTCGCGCTCCAGGGCTCTGCGCTTCTTTTGCATGGAAGAGAACTATTTCGGGTGGTCTAAGTGAGGAGGGAAGAACTTGGGAAAAGGGGTTGAATTTCATTTAAGAGGGAGATTTTTGCATTTAATAAAACAGAGCAGGCTACTGTGCTGCCTTTTGGTTGGTCCCTCAGGCTGCAGGAGCCCTTCTCAGAGTAACACACGCTGGATCCCGGCGTGGGACAAGATGTCAACAAACACTGATAAACAGAGGAGAGAGAACACCCAGGGGGTCCCGATGCAGACGAGAAGTTACATTTCTCACACATTTTAAACCCACGTTCGCTCTCAAGCATGCATTCAGTCACCCAGCAGTGAGCGTCTTACCTATGGGCGGGTGGGCAGGTTTGTATCCTTTCTCGTTGGTGCACAGTCCCCTGCCGTGGAGAAGGGCGTGCAGGGGTTTCTCCTCCCCGCTCCTCGGCAGGCAGCGGAGGCCCTGGGCGCACGTCCCGGTGTAAACGCCGCACGCCTGTCCCTCAGACAGTGCGCACGTTAGGCAGCAGCCGCAGCCCGGCTCCTTGACCAGCTGGCAGCCGACCGGCACCGGAGGACACATGGACAGCGCCTTCTGGTCACAAGGCTCGCACGGAACGTATGAGCCCAAGCACCCGGACAGCCCCAAGATAAATGTCACCAGGAGGCAAAAACTCAGAAACATTGTTGGCGTTCTCTTCAGCTATAACTTAACCTCAATGCGAAGAGGAGGGGAAAAGTAGCTTGGTCTAATGAACACAATGCCTCAGTCAGATAATCCGATTTTTACAGTTAAAGCCAAGAGTCTTTATCCAAGAGTGTTGCTATCTATAAAAAACATTAATGGTAAGGTTTTTTCTGTGAATGCTGCAGAAGGACTTTAAAGGACCAATTAAAAGTACGTGCGCTATGTCCCCCCCCCCGAAATGTTGTCCTCTGCTGGAGCAAAGCAATTCTGCGCACAAAATCTCTTCCCCCGTCTGTTTGGACTCCGGTACTTTCTCCACTACAAGTTTCTTGAGCAGACTGATCAACTTGAGAGCAGCCTTGCCTTTTAAAAAACAGCCCAAACCCCTAACTATGAATACGCTAAACAGCAGGGAGGGGAGGCGCACTTGTTCCGCAGTTTGGCACGCGGCCAAACTTTTTTTTCAGGAGCAGGAGGATCGCTCTTTCACCCTGAAGGCTGAGCTGATGCCGAGGTGCAAGAGGCAAAAGGCAACAGCAGCCCTCATCAAAGCATTTCAGCGAGTCGAAACCTGTAGGCTTCTGTACTGCCTATACATTTTTTTTAAGTAGTTCACGATTGTATTCTGTAATAAATTCTCACACTAAAAAACGAAACAGGGAGACGGATATTTCAGCTGTTGATTCTCAGAAATAAACTCTGGGGAAAACCTCACACAAGATTTTTGGCGCCAAACAAAAAGGGGAAAATACGTTTTTATGCGCAAAAAATAATGAGCTTTATATCCATTCTAACTTGTGAACGTTTTATCCCGAAAACTTTTGTTCAAGCCTCACGGAAACATCGTTACCTCAGGGTAACGATTCCCCGCGGTCATAAAAACGGGATCATCGGTAACCCCCCTACTTGAGTCATAATGCTGCGTGTTTGCCACGGGGTTGGATGGAATATCGTCAATGCTGCGTTCAGGGTGGAAACCGGGAGAAGGTGCGTGATATCATTACTTAGGGCTATAAAACGGTTGGAACAGTAACATTTAGAAGATTTGCCGTTTTTGAATCCAGTTTTACCCCCCCCCCCCCCCCCCCCCCCCCACACACACACACACACACTCTCACGTTTAGATATCACTCACAGGGATGTGCCACAGGGATACCTGCTCCACTCTAAAGCCTGCACCTGTTGCTTCTACTGGGCACCATTTGTGTTAGAAATATAGCCAGAAGGGAAACCCACCAATGTGCTACCTCCCCCCCCCCCCCCCTCTCTCTCTCTCTCTCTCACTCACACACGCGCGCGCGCATGCGCACAAGGAACCCAGAGTCATGTTTTCGAGAAAGAAGAGTCAGAGAGAGAAGTGGAAGATGTCACGAACTCTGGGTTTGAGGCTGACAACTGAAGTGTAGCCGGCTTCTATTATTTTATAGCCTGTATGCAGAACAGTGCCTGATTGCTTCAGCGTGTGTGTCTGTGTGTGCGTGTCTACTACATATGCACTCTCGATCACACACTCGGGGCTGTTATTCCCATCTCTGCAGCTTTTAGGACAGATTTTCTTTCTTTCTTCACTACCAGCAGAGAGTCAGGAAGCCGTGTCGATTTTCCTTCCCATATTCACTCACCGCTTGATAAACTGGCCCACAATCATTTCCTAAACGTGGCTATCGGTTTATCTCATCCTGCTCCTGCAGGCTGAGGATCCGCGGAGGTGATTTGTTGTTTAGGTGTTGAACACTAGAAGGCGCTGTTAGCAGTCACAAACTCCACATGAGCTCCCTGATAACGTTTGTGCTTTTGAAATCTCTATTTGCACATAACTGAAATCATGTCTTTGTTCCAAAGGCACAGAGTATGTGGTGCTATGGTATTAGTGCATATGAATCTAAAACAAAAAAAGACTACATCAATATTTATCTGTAGCCAATTCTTAGAATTTGTGCCTGGATTACATAATCTCACTTACATGAAGCTGGATCCAGAGGGCACCTCGTTTTCTCTCGAATCGCTCTGATACGTGTGATTTGTTTGCACCTCATAGTTAGTGTTGCACACGTTTAGTGTTTTCTTTGCTTCATTTCAGCCGTGATTGTTTCAAACTTGGTTTACAGAAGATGTTGAAAGCTTTCATAACCACTGTTTTCCCCCCATGGCTTTTTCTCTGGTTTCCCTTACATGCCTCCATCAGTGTTATCGCCCTCACATCTCTTGCTTTCAACCATACACATCTGAAACGGGTTTTTTTTCTGTCAGAGTTTGACACAAAGAAATAAAAGTGGGGGGAAAAAGGTGGTCACAAAGGACTCCAGAAGCCACAGAAAACTGCACAGGGTGAACTGTGATGGTTAAATGTCTCAGTAGTCAGCTCCAGGGCGAAGAGCTGCGGTGAGTCAGTGTTCCCTCCAAAACCAACAGGAGCGGCAAAACCCTGCAAGACATAAATCTGAGCTCCTTTAGTCAAACCAGAGCAGCGATAATGAGCCGGATTAAGATAGTAAAGCAGAGTGGATTAATGATGCATCCACTAAATCTTAGCTGGGCATGAGACGATGGATGAAGAGAGGATGACAAATTACAAAGAAAATATGCTCCCAAAGCAAGCCCCAGTGAAGGCTCTACATTAACATATCATCACTGCCGAGGGGACACGATGTTCCTGTTCTTTTTTCCCTTATTTTGCTCTCATTCTTTTCTCAATGCAAATCCGGGTTCCCCAAAGATCTGTTCATGCATCAATCCATCTGTTACTCCCTCTGTCCCACCCTCCTCCTCTCCATGCATCATTCTGACTTAAAGGAACAATAACAAAGTTTTCACAAAGTGTGCAAACCCGTGACTAGATGTCTTCTTTGGGTGGTGGTGTGTTTTGAATGCCAGAGGACTCATCTGAGAGTTTCTCGGAGTGCATCTACACTGCTCAACTGCCAGCATTTTCTATTGCTCAGCACTGCAACTTCAGTCCAAGGGATCAAGCAGCATCTCAGAACATCTCAGCAACAGATGCTTAAAGCTCTGCTCTCACAATAGTTTTTTGTTCAGAGGCATTTCTGTTGGATCTCAAGTGAGCTTTAGGATTGATGAGTTAAAATTATACCCAACCCCCACCCCCTATTTTAAATAAGCATGTACTCATAAAGGTTGGTGTGTTTAATACATTTTCTTGGAGTCACTGAAATTGCTTTGAAAATCCTGCATGTGTTGCCATCTAGTGGTGGAATTATTCAAACCATAACTGTGATATGGTATTGTACAAAGCCACAGTTGAACTTTTTAGTTTTTTCCTAAGCACTTTAAGGATGCAGCTTCCTAATAACTAATTAACCTGACATGCATGTCTTTGGATTGCAGGAGGAAGCCGGACTACCTGGAAGAAAACCCACACAGGGAAATGGAAAAGGTGTTAACTCCACACAGAAAGAAACTAGAAGGTTGGAATCCAGTGCTTCTAACTAAGGCATCACTGCGCAGATGATGGGCGTGACTGGACAACTTAAACCCACAGGGGTGAGTGCAACAACAATTCCAAACCTTTTAGTCTTTCTTGAACAATTTGCACCAAAACGAACTTTTAATTTCAGGCTGTGTGGATAATCAAAATGTGTTTTTTCAACGCAGCCTGTTACCCTCCTCCCCAACACAGCAACAAAACACTGAAACACTGTCTGAGCAGTTTTATACCTTAAGATTTTTCCTCATCTCCACATATGTTGTCCTCTGGGCCAGCTGATGCTGGCCCAAGCAAAAATCATTTCAAGACATGTTTCAGGCTTCACATGGCTCCCTCTGGGGCTCCTAAACACTTTATGGAATTTGTTAGACACATGCGGATGTGTCTGCCACAGACCGGTAAACACGTTTTGATGTGCGCAATTTTTGGATCAGCTGAGCTGTAACAAAGTTTACAACATATCAGTTACAGTTTTTCAAATTGTGTACTGTAACCACAGCACAGTTATGGCACTTTGTACAATGGTTTAATGGCTTTTGCACATGAAATCCTTTGACTAAGTTTCAAACAATGACAGTAAAAGAAAAGGAAACCTTTTGGGGACTTTCTATCTACATTACACAAGGCATAAAGTTATTCAGCTTTTCATGCCAACTGGCTTAATTTACATGGTGCTTATATAAATTAAAGTACTGTCATTGTCAGCACTATGTGCCACGTTCAGCTCTTGTAGCGTACATGTACACAGTGTATATATCAAATGTTGCTTCTGCTTCTGTGAGTTTATGTATGTCTAATAGTGTGCGTATGCACATGTGCTCCAATTTTATGTTTATGTGCACAAGTCACTCTGGATGTGCTGTAGACGACGTGCATGCATGAGTCGTTGTGTGGGCAGGTGTATTTGTGTTTCATGTCTTTGCGTTCCCCTTAGATGGAAAATAACGAACAGCAGAGAACGCAGCTCGTAATTTTTCCTCTTCCACTTCATCAAGTCGACACTTTACATATACATGCGAGGAGCGCGCGATACACAAACACTCTAGTGCACACAAACAGTTTCACTTCCAAGGACACACAGAAAGGTGTTGTTGTGTATATCTGTTGAGACCAGACAGCGTGGCTCCAGGAATTAACCTGTTAGCATTGTCAGCATTTCAAACGTCCCGTCTGCACTGTGTCATTTAAACTGCTGAATAAAACTGGAGGCCGTTGAGTCAAAAATCTGTAGAAAAAAAGGAAAAAGACACAAGGATGCAGGGACGAAGAGAGCTTTCCATTTTGCTGAGCTCATTAGGAACTTTGATTTAAGGAATAATGGAGAAGGTTGGGTTTATTTTTTAGGAAAGCAATGATTCTTATGCTACAGGGAGCCACTAAACCTACTTATTCCATTTGTCTGGGCTTCAGTTGTCTGGAACACTTTAATGTCTTATTACCCATGAATGCTGCTCCAGTCTTTTCTTCTCTGTCAGGAATAAAAAAAATATTGACATTTAGGTGCCTGACTTTGGTCAAATTCTAATGAACCATATTGAATGTCAGCGCAAAATATGAGCTATTGACAGATCCAATACCAAAAAACTGATATCAATATCAGCCTTGAAGCATTTAAAACCATTTGGAAGATGACTGGAAAGAAAAGCTGGTGGTTTTAGCTGTATATATCCATTGGCTCAATGAAAGCAACATGCAGATAAATCTTAGCAATGTGGTTTATTTTTCTAAAAGCATCCACTCACTGGAAGTGTGGACAAAGCTTTTAATTCACCAAATAGTGAGAAATATTCAGCTCGTGGCCCGTTGGATCGCATCTCCCGATAGTTGACTGTGTTGCTATAGTGGCATTGTCAACAGCACGGTGAACTTTGGGACGATGATCGCCCCACACGTTTCCATTAACATCGAAACGCCTGGATGTGACCATGAGAAGACCTGCATGATCCTGTAACGTGAGTCGGTGCGAAGGCTTATCTGAGCGCTGTGATGGAAACTCTGCAGATCGAGATAAGCTGGTGGCGTAAAACCCTACACAAGTGGTACTCTTTTTATAGTCTATTAATGTATGGTTGGCCTACAGCATTTCCAAAACAAAACCCATTTAGAGACGGTCCTGCTTTGAGGACTGGTCTCGTGCCAAACCATTTGCTGGAAATGGCTAATCTGGGCTTTGTTAAAAGGTAATGTATTTGTGGATGGTTGAGGATGATTTACTTAAGGCTGCATTTCTCATTGCCACCTGCATATTCCCTATCATATTCCTCGTGCTTTTAACTGACAGAGCATCTTATGCAACCGACCTCACAAAAGATGTTTGTCTTTGCTGATATGTGTACGTGAATATGCGTGTTTGCATAAAGGCGGCAGGCCGGGTCAAAAGTGACTAATCAAGCTTACAAATATTTAATTTTTTTTTACATCAAGTACTCCTCGAGTATTCTTTAAACACTTTCAGACACTTTAGTTAGTCCGTACTTAGCCAATGCTCTCATGCAGAATGTCTCAGACTAAGATAAACATTAAAAATGCCTCGGCTATAAATTAAATGGAATTCCTTCACTGGCAACATTTCAAGCAAAAGCACAAACAGCTACATACAGAATAAAACAAAAAGGGCACATCCATCATCAGTGTTTGAGCAGTGCAAAGCTGAAGAGCTAAAGATAAAGATTTCAAACTCGCAGACTGACATTCCAGTTCACTGCACTATGGGACAGAGGTGTGTTTTATTAGAATAGCTAACAGCAAATGTCAGGGTGGAAATGGTGTATAAGCAGTGAATTGGATTTATATAAAAATGTCAATCTAATGAATCTAAAACCAACAGTCTAGGGAAAAAGAAAACTTTCCCAAGCAAGCTAAGTGTCTGTCATTCATTTCAGGGGCTAAATCTAATGCCTAATACTTTCATCCAGGCCTCGCCAACAGCTCTGGGTAAAAGACCTGATATTGAGCAGCTCAGGTATGTGCCAACCTTTGGGTATGAATGGCATTTTGGATGTTAGGAGACATGTTGGCAGAGGCTGATTCTCACTGCCACGATCCAGCTGGAGACCACATCAAGCACATTAACACACTAGCATGTTGTGCCAGGCTCAGTGTGCGCGAGATGAGTTATGATTGTGATGAGTTTGAGCCGGATAGTGAGTTGGATAGAAAAATAAGCAAACCTGAGAGCAGATATCATAAGCATAACATTTGAGAACATTTAGGCAAAAGAAGAGCCTACATTCATACTCGTGGCTCTCTGGTGCAGATTAGTGTGCAATGCGCTAAATGGTGATGTGATATAATATACTCGTGTAAACTCTGACAGATGCATCACAGCCAATCGGAGGTCTCGTGCTTTACCCACAGATACTTCATGCTGCAAAGAAGTAGCTGTGGATCAAACCACCAGCATTCAGATTAGTAACAATGCTACCAGTTTGGTTCTTGGGCAAGATACTGAACCCCAAGTCACCCCTGAAGCATCCACCAGTGTGTGTGTATGACAAATAAAGTTCTATATGTAATGAATAAACATTTTAAATATGTATGTTGTAATGTAAAGCCAGTCAGTGCAAAGGCATGCTGTATACTTTATTAGGTATAGCTTGATGGTTCTGGGCTGGACCCCCTTTTACCTTCAGAACAGCATTAATTTTTCATCACACAGGTTCAACAAGATACTGGAAACATTACTCAGATATTTGTTTTTGACACGACAGCATCACACAGTTGTCGGCTGCACATCCGTGATGTGAATCTCCCATTACTTCACTGCACTCTGTTGGATTGAAACCTGGTGACTGTGGAGGTCATTTGAGGAAGTGACCTGACTGTGATGTTCAGAAAATTAGTACAAAATGATCTGAGCTGTGTGACATGCCATCAGCCATCAGAAGTACACTGTGGTCATAAAGGCATGGACACGCTCAGCAACAAACTCAAGTAGGCTGTGTTCAGTTAGTACTAAGGAGCCCAAAGTTTTCCAAGAACATATACTCCACATTATACCATCATCACCTGCGTGAACTATTATACAAGGTAGAATGGATCCATGCTTTCATCTTTTACACCACATTCAATCGAAATTTTACAGAAGACAACAAAACTCATCAAACCAGGAAACGTTTTTCCAATCTTTTCTTGTCCACTGTTGGTGAGCTCATGTGAATTGTACCCTGTTCTTAGCTGACAGGAGTGGCATCCAGTGTGGTCTTCTGCTTCAAGCTTCAACATACTCTGCATTCAGAGATGCTCTTCTGCACACTTTGGCTGTAACAAGTGGTTATTTGAATTACCCGGGGCTTCCTCTAACCTTGAAGCAGTGTTGCCCATTCTCTTCTGACCTCTGAAATAAACAAGGCATTTTCACCCTGAGACCTGCTGCTCACTGGTAGCTTCTCATTTTCAGACCATCCTCTGTAAACCCTAGAGATGGTTGTATGGGAAAATCCCTGCAGATCAGCAGTTTCTGAAATACACAGAGCAGCCTGTCTGGCACCAGCAATGTTTATAAGTCCCTTAGATCACTTTTCTTCCCGGTTCTGATGTTCAGTTTGAACTTTGGTTGGTCGTATTAACCTAAATGCACTGAACTGCTGCCATGTGATTGACTCATTAGATAGCTAATGAACAGTTGAACAGGTATACGGAATGAAGAACTTCAGATACAGATTGTTTGGGTCTTGACCGAAACATAAATTTAATCTTTTCAGGTCTGAATAAAGCTGCTGAGTTTGTGACATCTGATCAATTAGTGGGTCAGTAGAGTTTAATAAGTAGTGAATATGCAATGGTAAGTTTCTGTATCCCTGTAAGTTTGTGTTCTCACAACTGTGGCAAGTCATTTATAGAGGGAGTTAAAATAAAATCAGTATGTAGCTGCTGAGTTAATCTTTGCTCTTGCACATGGGAGGAGGAGGTAAGCCCTAGGAGCTCCATGTCAGCCACGACTCCAGTGAAGCAAACAGTGTTCAGGATAAATTACAACTAAGTGCTAACCTTTCCAAATGTCTGACCTGCAAACAAAAGGTCACTTATGTTAATATAGTTATATAGTTGCTGACAAATCAACCACAAAACCAAGTTTTACAAGGTAAGTGGCTCAGTGAGAGAAACCCCCACAGTCTGGTTTTATTAAGGAAAAACAAATCATGCATCCAGATGTGTTAACCTGGAGCAGTAATACACAGGTATGGAAGTTTTTTTAAAATACACATGCATTGGCTGTATTTCCATGAATTATTACACATCTGGGGACACAGGAGTGGCATTTCTAGGATTTTTCCCAATGTGGTCAAACAGGCTAGTCGACAAGAAATCAGAATATTACAAAATCTTGCTAGAATTTCAAGTGGTGGTGCACAAGTTTATTTTGTACTGAATTACTATTCTGCAACATATTTAGGCAGATATTTGACCCTTTAAAGCCTGAACCATGGAATAATTGCCATAAAAATCCATCTTTTTTTGAAAATGGAGAGTTTATTGAACCACCTGACAGATTTGTTTAAAAAAAAATCAATTTCTATAAATGACTTGTAACTTGTATTGTATTTGCTAAATCTGGCATTTTTTAAAAAATGGCTTAAAAATGTGCTGTGCAGTTTATCTAGGTCTCACAAAAAACTGTATGTATCAAATATGATACAAATATGATATCAATGTCTAAATATTTAATTGTATGCTGATTTGGGCTGAAAATGAAAAAGTGTACCAATTTCAGTCATTTATATGACATAAACAACACTTTGACTGGGACCATGGGAGCTTTGAAATTCATGTAAACTTATGAGCAGGACATAAAACACATCACTCTGCAGTCACTTCACAGATTACCTGCAAAACGAGCTAAAGATAAATGTTTCCTTAACAATTATCTGAAGTGATGTAATCTCCCACTGGTGAACTATCATCCTACAACATGATTATGACAAGCCATATCTGTTTAAAAGTGTAAACTGTGCAGATTGATTGCTAATATGAAAGACAGACCATAGATAAGACATATATTTAGCAACTCTGGGAGTTTTGTTTACTAGCCCAGGTATTGGAACAGAATCAAATTAGTGCAGTTTTAGTTTGAACCTGCTGTTCAAAGCTCTGGTTCCCCCCCCACAGTCCAAAAATATGCATGTTAGTTTAACCTGGTGTATGCTTGTCAGATAAGCTCAATCCTTGGAAAAGTTGTTTGGGAAATGAATGGATGACTGAATGAATGCACACATACTGTAGCCAGGCTGTTATTAAGAAGAATTGTGCTATCAAACAAGGAGCAATCCCCACAGCTTTAAAATGGAGCCAACGTGGAAGAGGCAAAAGCTCCCAGTTATTCTAATGGCCACTTAAGGCTGGCTTCAAAAGTGAGACAGTCACAACTATTAATTAAGAAGCTTGTTGTGGTTTCTGTTTTTAAGAAGCCCTTTGAGTTAATCATAACTATACAATGCTGATGGGGAGCCCATTGAAGACGTGTATGATGCCCATGCTACAGCTCTTTATGGCTAGCTTTTAGTTAGGCTAAAGCTGTGGGAAACTAGCTAGCTTGGTGTTAGCTACTTGCTTTTCACTGAGGAAAAGTCAAGACACTCAGAGGTACAGGAGGTTAGACACATATTGGATGTATAAAGCCTGT
The DNA here is from genome assembly GCF_056152115.1 of Neolamprologus brichardi. NCBI lineage: Eukaryota > Metazoa > Chordata > Actinopteri > Cichliformes > Cichlidae > Neolamprologus > Neolamprologus brichardi. The sequence continues at coordinate 3,672,778 of NC_142119.1, read as the reverse complement.
CTCAGCTTGTGTGTTTGTCAGTAGGTAATGATGTAATGAAACAGATTTCTTAAAGTACTTTTAAAAGTGTGTTTCTCAACACTGCTGACAGATCGTGGCCATTGCCTGAGCTTTAATCTGTTATTCTTTGTTTTCTTCAACCTAAATAATCATCTGTGTGACTGTTGTTTATCATGTTATCATATTTTTGAGTCTTCCCGGGGGCTTCCCATCACATGCTGCATGCAGTGTATTGTGATTTTACTCAGTAAGCCGCGGCCAACTGTAATGACGGGACATGTTTTGCACTGTGCTGTTTTGCACTGGCTCAAATGAAAAGGGGAAAAAAAGGGTTGGCTGAGCTGCAAATCAGAAATTACATCCCAATTGTTGGTGTAAGGGTATTTAGCAAACTGCAGACATAAAACTTAGCCTCTGGATGTGAGTTTTCCAGGTTTTTTGATTAGAGAGTGGGTTTGAATTTTGATTTGGTCAAGGCTCTGGTTGTGACTGCAACGCTACAGAGAATCCCAAACGGGCCCAAGTGGACTCGGAGGCTTTTGCAGAGTATGTAATTACATAGTAAATTATTCAGTGGGTCCAAACCAAAACATAAAGGCATTCATTTTCAAACCCAGCTTACAAGGAAGCCTCTGGCAGCACAGAGCCAAATGCTTCTTTTTTTTTAAAAGGAGAAGGAAATCTGCGATGTATGTTGGAACCTTGTACCTGGAAGTGGTTTATTGTTTTTGTACAGGATGAAGCTTTGCATGTCTTTTGCTTGTGGCGTCTGTGACGTGTCATGAATTAATATAACCTTAGTTGTATCTTGGCTTTAGGAATCAAAATGTGGGTGTGAAATTGACATGGTGAGATGCATACCATAAAAGTGACAGCACAAAGTCAGTGATGACAGAAAAAGAGAGACAGAAAAAGGAGATGTATTATGTGATTCTGAAGGGTTTGGCCTTGACTTTGATTCGATGGAAGCAGATCCAGCCAGAATGTTTGTTTAGGCAGAAACCATCCAATGGATTACGTTTCTTAAAAACTTAATACGAAGCATAACTGACTTCTGTGAGGAGTTCAGCATTCCTCCTCTACTGGAACATCGTCTTCCTCACGCAATAATTAAGGTACGATGAACTTATTGGCTTTCGATCATACTGCCAAGATATCACACATCAGTTTGGATTTTGCTGTCAGCAAAATAAGCTCATCATGTCAGGTGTGAGACTTCTGGTTTTGTTGTTATATTTCCTGACCTTTGAGATCTTCCCACTCATTCATCTACTGCTCAGTTCAGTTCAGGGTATCATTATTATCTTCGCTCGTGGGGAATCATTTGCTGTTATGGAGGGGTGATAGTAGATATAGTTAATCATAGGTGTGGCTGGATTTCTTTGGTTTTACATTCAGGCAGTTATTCTTTTCCGTGCTGGTGTTTCAGGCTGGTGTTCTTGATTCACCAGCAACTGAGCAGATGAATTTCAAAACCTTTGGTTTTCTTATCAACTAAATTTCAAACCAATTTAGAGTCTGCAGACAAAACCTGAAGTTCTGGTGGTATTGGAAGGAACTGTGACGAACAGCCAACCAGTCCAGACCCAAGTCTCACTCTGTGACAAGTGGCATAGGCTAAGCACCTCGAAGACTCTAAAATGGATGGATGGATGGAAAAGTAATGCAACAATTTTCTTGCTTTTCTTGCCAGTCCGACATTTTTGTTAAAAGAAACCTGTCACATATGATGCTTTAAAGCAGGGGTGTCCAACTCCAGGGCTCAAGGGCCGGTGTCCTGCATGTTTTAGATGTGTCTTTGATCCAACACAGCTGATTTTAATGGCTAAATGACCTCCTCAACATGTCTTGAAGTTCTCCAGAGGCCTGCTAATAAACTAATCATTTGATTCAGGTGTGTTGACCCAGGGTGAGATCTAAAACCTGCAGGACACCGGCCCTCAAGGCCTGGACACCCCTGCTTTAAAGGGTTGTCTCCTCACTGTTCCTTTAGCACACGGGTGTCGAACTCCAGCCCTCGAGGGCCGGTGTCCTGCAGGTTTTAGATGTGTCCTTGATCCAAAATAGCTGATTTAAATGGATAAATTACCTTCTCAACATGTCTTGAAGTTCTCCAGAAACCTGGTAATGAACTAATCATTTGATTCAGGTGTGTTGACCCAGGGTGAGATCTAAAGCCTGCAGGACACTGGCCCTCAAGGCCTGGAGTTTGACACCCCTGCTTTAGCAGTAGGGAAAATAGAACAGGAAATTTCATGTATGTGCAGTACATACTCATGACACACTTATATTTAAGGTGTACACCTGGAGGAACCAATTTATTGTCTAACAATTGTCTGCTGTTACTTTATTCTCTTTTCACTCATCCCTTTTGTATCTGGTCCAGTGGTAGGCTCCATGCAGATGAGGCTGGGAAGGAATAACGTAGGGACTGGAGTCGGACAGCAACAACGTCGTGCTGCAACTTTGGCGTGAGGTTGACTTAAAAAAAAAAAAGACAAACTAACAACTCATTTCATGAGCCATTATTCCCTTTCTTTAAAAACCGTCTGTCTATGTGGTAAATGTGATGTGTGTGAATGTTTGTGAGATCACTCTTGTGATTTAAAAATAGACTTATGCAATATGGGCAACATTTAGGCAATAGCAACCCCTGAGCTAGTCAGACTAGATAAATGGTGTTAGTCAAAGCTACCACTCTATTTCACCAATGAATGTTTGTGTCCCAGCTGTATCACATCAAGTACAAATGTAGGTGTCAGGACAACAACTGCTCAAAGGATAATATCTTGGAAATTATGCGATGATGTGAAAGGAACTGTTTACTGCAATGCTACTTTAAAATTCTGGCACTCTTTTGCTGCTCTCAGTTATTTTTGATTGCTGCTGGAATTTGTTTTTTTAGAAGCGTCAAACAATAAATCAAAACAATTTGAACTTCCTGATGAATATACTGGAGCAGTTTGCCAATAAGGATCCTGATATTTCCCTCAGCAGAAGGGCTGGATTAATATCCATTTTCCGATTGCAAACCCAGAAAGAGACAATTTTTTTAATACAACTTTCTGTTAGACCACACTGTTTTGCCTGAACAATAGATAGTGTTATTTAGAAATGGATGACAACTGTAGAAGCCTACATGCAGTTTAATTTGAAATGCTCGCTTTTATTTTGATAGTGCAGAAAAAACAGGAAGTTGGGCGAGAGGAGAGTGGAGCCACATGGTTTTTTGACCTCGCAATCTCTCTTCATCCATTTTGAATTGAGCTTTATAAGTTTTTATAATTTGGAATTCTGTTGCTGTGTACCTGTTTGGACTTTTGAAGTAAATATCGAGAAACTATCAAGGACTGTTGTTTTGTTTTTTGGATATGGAAAGAGGGGCTAAGCGGAGCGTCAAGCTAAGGCTCCATTGAAAGGAAATCTACAACAACCTTTTAGTTGTCATATAAGAGGAGTTTTGGTGATGGACCTCAACGTAGTGCTATTCCAAATGTGCTGTCTCCTTGCACTCTAAATACATTATCTTTAAAGCAGACAATGGTTACTGGCTCTAGTCTATCCCAGACTTTAACCATGCAAAGATGGATGTCAGTCAGCGGAGGTTTGTTTCTACAACAAACACTGTTTTCTGAACTGGTTAGATTATTGACATCATATAGACGTGTGAAATCATCTCTGGAGTCACAAAATCATTAACAGGCTCTGCCCAGTGACTGCCAAAGCAGCTGGGAGAAGACCCCAAAAATGAGACCACCCCATCCAAACGATCTCGAGAGTGCACTTAAGTGCCTACCAATATACTCACCAGGTCTGAACTAGGTTTTTGAGGTAGATGAAAACCAGATGGTAAGACACACATAGAGAGATTCCTGGATTTATTAGTGAGAAAAAACTAAACAAATAAAAATAAGAAATTCAATAAAGAAAAGAAGGGAAAAATGCTAAGTAGGTTTAAATGGTTCCAGTTGTCATCCTGGTTGAAACAAACTTCGTCACCTTACTATTTATTCTTTCACATGTTTCCACTCAGAGAATGAGAGAAGGGGAGACAATCTGGACTCATATGTTAAAATTTATTGTTCTCTGATGTTGTTATCATGCATTTATGTGCTTTGTTACACAGAACCTTGTGGCAATCCTGGCCTTTAAAAGCACTTCATAAATTACAGCATTGACTGGACCAGACATCTCTCCCTTCATATACTGTATCCGCCTTGTGAACGGCTGGAGATAAACTCGAGTAGGTGCAATCAGTCCAACAAATAAAGTGGCTCCATCTGGTTTTTTGAGAGCTCTGGTGTTGACATTACTAAGTCAGAAAAACCTCCAGTGTGGTGGGGCTATTTTGGACTCTCCACAGAGCATCTGCTCTGCTTCAGCTTTAAACCAGCGCAATCGTTATGTCACAAAGCATTTGTCACACGTCATCCTGGAGTCCCTAATTTGTGCTAAATATCGTTTCACCTTAATGAACACATGTTAGAAAGGTTTTCTGTGCTCTCAGACACAGGAATTGCAACTGGGGTAAATATATACAGTAATTTCAACAATGAAGCATTTTCACTAGGATGAAAGGCAAAGCGGTGGCTCTAATGGAAAGATATTAGGTGCAGGTAAAAAGCAGACCAGCTCCTTTATGAAATTTTCTTTAATTGCAGGACAGTGTTGTGGAGCTCGGTAACTCGGTTGCTTGTCAAATTACAAAAAATTGACGTGTATGGATGGTAAAATACTCACCTCCCATTGCCAACTTAACGAGAGCAGTGCTGCAAAACTGCATCCTTCCCCCAAGGCTCAATATGCCCTCCACAACAGGCAGGAATTGAGACCCTGGATCTAGAAGGATTTCTGGATTACATGTCCCAGTTTTTCTTATTTCAGACTTGTCTAAGGAGCTTGGAATTACAGTGACTGGACTTCTGTAAGTTTCTTGGAGATGTTTCATCTCTCATGAGGGAGATTTTCATTTAATTTAACAACTGACATGAAAATGACCTGTCAAGGGTGCGTTGTGCCTCTTGCCCAGTGACAGCTGGGATAGTGTCTTGTCTGGGTTTTGAATTGCTTTGAGTTATTGCTTTTTTTTCAGCAGCTTTCAGTCCAGTCTCACAGATGCTCTAGTGCTTTATTATTTAAATAGAGTTAAGCTGAGGTTTTGATACAGGTTGAGAGTTTTTATTGTACTAGTAACCTTTAGTAATATTTCTTGTGGCATTGGAGATAGTCATGGTTTAGTATGTGTGAATACTGGACCTCTGTTTTGATTTCTTAATTATTCTAAAAGTGAACTTGATTACTTTTAATAATATTTTAAGTCTTCCATTTCTGTTTCTGTTTTGCGATCCCATGTTTTTGTTCATGATTTCATTGCTCTCTTTGAGTTTTATCAATATTGAAGCTCTGGGTCCTGTGTAGTTTTCATATAGTTGTGAATGTCTGTTTATTTGATTTACTATTCTAGCTGTCACTGTGAATTCTCAGTCTTTCTATAGCTTCAGTTTCCATAGTGAACTGGGTTACACATTTGCTTAACAAATGAAAGCCTGCTGGTTCGATTTCAGCAGAAAACAGAAATCCCTTTGGGTTGTGTCAGGATGGGTGCCTGGTGTGTTTGCCAAATCAAACATGTATACTTACCTGCTGTTGTGACCCCTTGTGACAAGGGAACTGCCGAAAGTAGTGTTTATATAAATCCAGTTTCTATTTTGTGTTTAATTCCTGCCGCATATTCCTAACTTTTCCTGGTTCCCCACATGAGTTAGTTTCAGTTTCTCCTTGTTTTATTTGGGGTTGTAGTTTTTTGCTTGTTTGAATGTCTTAATTGTCTGCACCTGTGTCTCATTCCCCAGGCTGTGCCTTATCCCTAATCAGCCATCTGTGTGCATAAAATATCCAGTCTACCCCATGTCTATTGTGAAGATGTCTATTATATTTCCTGTGTCTGTGATCATCATCAGCTCCTTTTGGGCTTTGTTAAACTCTGAACTTTTGATCCTCCAATCTGCGTTTAGGGTCTAATCCCTACACACTAAATAACGTGATAGTATTTGTGGGGATGTGATGCAGATTGTCAGATTTCCCCCTCAGGTAATGAATTCTTCCAAAAAGTTCCTGGCACCTAGCCTGTGCTGTAGCTTGATGCACACCTTACCACATGTCAAAGTAATACAGACAACAACTGATGGGTCTGACCGAACTTACTATTCTACCAGTTTAGGTTGATTTGTGTTCGGCCATATGCAAAGGCCATGTGCAAATCCATACTACACGTTTTTTTGAGTTATCCTGCTAATAAACAATCAGAAAAAGATCTCCTTGCAGAGGTAATGACAGAAGTAAATCTTTGTGTTTTTTCTTTATAAATCAAATGACAGTAATAACCAACAATGCCAAGGTCCAGGTTTGCTTGATTAGGTCCCGTAATTATCCAGGAGCCTCAGGGGGTTGTTATCCCAGCAGTCTCAGTCACCACACGGCATGCAGTAACAGAAAGCGCTGGTTTGTGGTGTAGGGGTCATGGGGTGTTAAACATGTGGGCCTGCTTTCAGCATTTGACTGCAGACCCACACATTGTGTCACATTGCACTCATTTAAAAGGTCAAGACTTGTGAAACCCGGTGCCTCCTGCCCATCCTGACCCTTGGCCTGCTGTGGACACTTGTTCTGTTTTAGTCCCCAACAATAGAAGTCTTTCAGAGCAGGGTAACCTGTAGAACATCTGTTTCTCTGAGCAGCGTGAGGCTCAACTGTGACTGTAGATGCTACTTTATTAGAACCGTTTAGCTCCTGGAGAGCTGACAAGTTTTGTGAAAATGACTACCATTTGTTTAAATGTGATCCAAATGGCCTGCATTTGTATAGCGCTTTACTCAGTCCCTAAGGACCCCAAAGCGCTTTACACTACATTCAGTCATCACCCAACTCACACATTCACACACTGGCAATGGCAAGCTACGTTGTAGCCACAGCTGCCCTGGGGCGCACTGACAGAGGCGAGGCTGCCGGACACTGGCGCCACCGGGCCCTCTGACCACCACCACATGTACATACAAGACTTTTGAACTCTTAACTTGATAGATGATATGATGGTCAACATAGAAAGGAAGGAAAACTTTAAGCAATGCTTTATCCTACTCTTCCAAATTATTACTACGTACATTATTCAGCCCTTACAAAGAACATGTTGGAGGGATAGGCTCCAGCGCCTGCGAACTAGATGAGCAGAAGAAAATGGATGGGTGTGTGGCTGGAAGAACACTCAAGAAGAAACATTGACAGTTAGCCCAAAGCTCCACAACAAATACTCTAACACGGGGCCTCCAACTCCAGTCCTCGAGAGCTACTGACCCTACTCCAACACAGCTGAATCAAATGGTTGAATTACCTCTTCAGCATGCCGTGAAGTTTGGCAAAGGCCTGGTAACAAGCAATTCATTTGATTCAGGTGTGTTGGAACAAGGACACATCTAAAAGCTGCAGGACAGTAGCTCTCGAGGACTAGAGCTGGAGACCCCTACTCTAATATCTATGGACACTAGTGGAAGAAGGAAGAAGCTATTAGCTCACCAATTTGGTCATATTAACCTTTAAGACCTCAATATGCAGTGATTATGGGCTTTGAATAATATTGGGTTTGTTGCCATCCTGAGCGTAGGTCCCATTTCAAGGGCAGCCTAATGAGAGGCTTTACATTAGCATGAGTCTGGAGTTTTAACCATCGGTGGAAAATGATTAGCAGCTGTCAGTTTTTTAGTTTTGCGTCTGTTACTTCTATTCTAGTTAGCGCTTAACTGCGTATCCAGGCTGCTGCTACAGGCCTGTCGTGCATTATTTATGTCTTGCAGTGGCATTTTCATTGGTCCATTTAACGTTATGTGTTTACCTGTGACCTGTGACCCCCTCTTAAATGCACACCTGCTGAACATTGTCATACAGCGTTTTTGCAGCTTTCTGAGATACCGAGGCTCATGTGATACACAGCTGCTGTGCAAAGTCGCAAAATGTGTCTGTCTCTCTCAGCCAGCCCGAGCGAGCAAAGACTTTTGTGAGCATGCATTTACTCAAGAAATGACATTTATGATTATGCACTCAATGCAATCTTTAAATACATTTTCATTTGATCCAGATGTTTCTAAGTACTATGCTTAAGTAAGTACAGACCTGTAGCCTACAAATCTTTGGTTCTGTCATAATATTTTAGCAAATATTGGCATATATTTGATAGGGGATGCAGGCTAGTACACATGGAGAAAAATCCTCTGCAGTACATCAAATCATGATAAATGAAATGATACATTTTTCGTAATAGGTAAAGCGTAGCTGATGAGTAGTTATATTAGTCCATGATTTGAGTTGCCCCTGGAGAATCTGTGAACTCTATATTTCAAAATGATGCCCATCAGGTTGGATAAATGTTATTTTCTCACACGTGCTTTTCCAGACTCGCGATTTCACCCAGCAACAGCGCTCTGCAAATTATGTGCCATGCATATCCAGTTACACACACACACATGCGAGCCACTGTGCACTGCTCTTGTGACACCCTCGCAGCACCTCAGGCGCTGAGATGTTGGCAAGCCAAAACAAGTAGTGATGAGCAACTCTGACAAAAAGTGCTGACACGTTTGCCTCTTTCCGCCTTTGTCTGACAAAAAACAAGTTGTTGTTGTTGTTCCCCCCCCCTTAAACAGTTGTGTTACTGTGGATTATTTATTCACAGTAACACATTTCTAATCCACTAACACGAGGGGCATGAAAAAAGTCAGTAGTGTTTTCTCTTCAGGAATTATGGCAGGAACAACATGAAAAACCTGCAACTGGTTTTGCTTTGTCTCTTTCGTGCGTGGCAATTCAAGCCCATGGAGCAAGAACTGTCACAAATGATTTGAAACTTCTTAACTATTCTATATTTGCATGTTGCCATCAGTTTCATTGTCTTTTTTTTTATTAGACCAATAAAAAAGGACTGTAATATATTATAACTCAGCAGTTTGAGTAACACTGTTTCAATGAAAATCTCTCAGATAATATGTTCTCCGTGGGACACACACGGGTGTGTGTATTTGTAACGTGTTTTGTTTGCATGTGTGAAAGCAAGCATGATGTAATACCAGTGTTGCATGCCTGCTAAGTATAAGCATATTTTGGTATGGCAGTCCATATGGTAAGATGTTCCATGTGTTGGGAGTTGCAAACAGTATTTCATCAGCTGAAACAATGCCTAGGTACTCTGATGTAATGGCACAATGATGCTAATCTAATTAGCTGCAATGATAGCACCAAGAGGGGAGATGGCTTACAATGACGTCCTAATGATACTTGCAAAGATTGCCTCATGAGTAATCTTACTGGTTTTCCCCCTGACTAAGATCACGTTTTGATAGTGTGTGTGTGTGTGTGTGTGTGGTTTTGTTTCTCTTTCAGTCTTTTGACTGTAACCTTCATGGTTTTCTGGATATACTCTGCATTCCTGCTGGGTCAATTTTGGATGATGTTATATATGCAGTAAAAGTTTTACAAGGCCGATCCAAAATTTAATATGTAGGGGAAAAAAACTCAGATATATTCAGAGGCTTTTCTAAACGTGCAGGCTGCTTTCTAACATCTTGCTTTATTCGTCTTGGTGTAATTAATGCACATTCACACCTGGGAGTTAAGCAGTAAAACTGAGCAGATCCAGAGTTTCATCTGGAGATTAAAGACCTCTCAACAAAACTGGAGGGTGTTATGCATCAGCAGACTTTTTATTTAAACTCGTATTTTTTTTTTCATCCCATATGGCTAGATTCCCCCAGTGACCGTCTAACCCAACGCCTCCAAGTAGAACTACTCCAAACAAAGTGAAGCTCTCACTTCGCAGCTTTGCCCTTCAACAAAGAGCCTCAAACGAGAAAAATGATGCGAGAAATTGCGTTACAAAATTAGCTTCATAGTTTTGCACCAGTAGTTCTATGTTTTTGCTTTTGCTAAACTCACAAATTTCATGCTTTTCAGAGGCTATGAGAGAGCATTTTGCAATGGTACGAAAACATCACGTGCAAAAACAGTGATGCAAAGTCACAAAACTGAACACATGGCTCAGCCTTGAAGAAACAACTAATCAGAGATGGGCAAGTAACGCGTTACTGTAATCCGATTACTTTTTTCAAGTAACGAGTAAAGTAAGGGATTACTATTGCAAAAACGGTAATTAGATTACCGTTACTTTCCTGTAGGAACGCTGCGTTACTGCGTTACTAAAACCGTGATTTTCTTGGGAGAATGTCTCATGACAGTGACGTAAGCGAGTGCGACGTTCGTGACAACAGCTGTGTGCAGATCAACAATGGATCATATATCGAGTGCGGGAGAGAGTATGAGCGTGCAGCGTTTAAAGCGTGGAAGTACTGACCTTATTTTGAGTTTGATTCCGTAAAAAGTGACAAAAACATTAGTGTCCGTTGTGCGTGGGAAGAAAACTTATTTTTACAGCGAAAAAAAACCCTAAACTTCCAAGCAAGCACCGAGTAGCTACGACGTCATGAGAAACTCACAGAGAAACTGCGGTATCCTTCCACTGACCGCTGCGGCACACCTGCACCAGGATAAACCTCCGCCTACTCTACTCCTGCTTTACAGGTGAAAATAGAGCAAAAGGACCGCTAGTCTTTGACTTTATTTATTTTCTGCTGTGTTTTACTTGCATCTGAAAGAGTGAGTGTAAACACAAATATATATATATATATATATATATATATATATATATATATATATATATATATATATATATATATATATATATATATATATATATTTTTTTTTTTTTTTTTTTATGTGCTGGAATGTGCAGAAAATAGGTTTAAATGTTAAACTAATTTCTTCCAGTCAGAGAATGGTGCATATAATTAAAATTTTGCTTGATGCATAAAGTTAAAAGATTAAAACTAACAAAACAAGTTTTAAAAAGAGACTTTTCCATTTGATTACATTTTGTATGATGGATTATGTAGAAAAAGTAGAATTGGGCTGAAAGATCTATCACTTTATCACCTATTCAGGTTGTAAATCATGTTTTTAAAAAGTAACTAAGTAACTAATTACTTTTGAAAATAAGTAACCAGTAAAGTAACGGGGTTACTTTTTTGGGGAAGTAATCAGTAATTAATTACTGATTACTTTTTTCAAGTAACTTGACCAACACTGCAACTAATACACAGGAAGGTTATCAAACATAACATTACACATTGTTTTTCTTCTTAATAGAACTGGTGGAGTTTGAATCTGTAGGCATTGTAGGGTAAGCAAAAATGGGAGTAAAGAACGTGCTAAAACACGCTGTGGATAGAATCTTTTCACCATGTTGGTGAGTCAGTGATTGAGCCATGATGATAAGGCAACACATTGCTGACAACAGTGGTCCTTTCAGCTTCTCTGCTTTTCTGTTAAAGGAAAGAACAGAAAGGAATGGGATGGTTGGTGGCAGTAAAATTCATAGGTTGAATACGGGGCCCAGTGTGAAAGGGAACAGCTGGGGATGGATGGTAATCTCAATCTGATAATGCTCATGTGCCGCTCAACCAAGCATGGAAATGTAAAACACAGTCCGCCACTCCCTGTTTCCATATGTGGCTTTCATTGCCTTCCCTGCCTCTGTATGTTTGGCGGAGATGTGCAGCAAAGTACGTAAAATATGCACAAACACAGCCAGAATAAGAAGTTATGTTTTTGAACATGCAGATTCCACAATGCAACTCAAGCCGGCGAGGATCTTATGCAGCAGGTTTTCAGAAAAGGTTATTATCAGGAGCAGATTTATGGTCCGTTCTGTCTCTTGTTCTTTTCATCAGGTCAGACATTCCTGGATTGGTTTTCAGAGACAAATTTGCCCTCAGACACAGAAACACAATCTTTCATTGTGTGGAGTTACATGTCACATTTATGCCACAAAAATAGACAGAACATGATACATCGTGTATACAGATGGATGTAACACCCCACCACTCAATTACAACTTTGTTTTTAACAAATTTCAGACACATTGGCAGATTTATAGAAATGGATTTTTGCAGTGCAGCTAATTTCAAAATAATTTGTCACAATTTGTCATTTAAAAACTTCAAAGCATGAGTAATTATTTAGACGTTAGATGCTGAACATGATTATACTCGGAGCAACCAAAAAAACACCTTGTAAATTGTTTAATTATTAATGTAATGGATGCATGTTGACACGTTTTCCATGTAGAAAAGAAATCTGTGCAATAATCTGATCTCTTAGATTGTGATAGATGGTTTGGTCAACCTTTTTCTTGCTAGAAAGCTTAACACGAGGCAACAATGAAGGTACAGTGGTCCCTCGTTTATAGCGGGAGTTACGTTCTAAAAATAACCTGCGATAGGTGAAATCCGCGAAAACCCATCACTACACACTTTATACACTTTTCTCAGACAGGCATGAACATTTTCACTTTTCTGTCTTAAACAATCTCAAAGTTCACACCTTCGTAGAAAAATAAGTCCAGTATTATAGAATGAAACCAAAGATCAAACCCTGTTTTCAGGTCCAGAATATGGGAATAGAGCAGCTGTGAGAGAATTAATGGTATGGAAGTAGAGAAAGCAAGAAGAATGAGTTGAGTAAAGTTTGACTTACCTGACTGTTTTGTTTCGCTTAATGCGCCTTATAGTCTGAAAAATATGGTAACTTCTACCTTTCTTTAGCATGTCCAGAAGTCCAAATTTTGTGCAATGGTTACAATCTTCCTCTGCCTTTTCAGTGCTACCACAGGTGCCTTTGACGGTGCAAAATATTTCATCATATTTTCAGAGTCACACTGCTAGCGATCGAAGATTTATGTAAATGTCACAAGCTGAACACATTCTGTACTGTACAGGAGACACGGCACAGAGGAGACTGGTCTACATCTGATCAGGACGTAGAACACAATGCACTGTTTTTATTTAAAAAAAAAAAAAACATGCAAAATTGCACAAAAAAACCATTCTGCGAAACAGTGAGGCCACAAAAGGTGAACCGCGTTGTAGCGAGGGACCACTGTATACCCACAACTAATCCTGGTGAAACATCCATGACATCAGTTTTCAGCTTTTGGAACAATTCTTAAACCAGGACTAGAAGTTGACAGAAAAAATATTCAGTGTCAAAATGTTTGGTAGGTTAGTGCATCTGCAACAACAGAAGTAACTAAGCATCCGACTCTCTTTGAAATAGAAACAGCCATTCATTAGCATGTGCAGCTAGCCTTGAAGCATGATTTAACTCAAAAACTAATGGAAAGGCTGTTGTGCACGTTGAGAAAATGTTTTTGGCACATGTGCCTAATTTGTTGTCCAGAGAGCAAAAATAAGGCCAGAAATGGTGAACTAACAGTCAACAAGATGTACTAACCTCTAACTTTGTTCAAGAAACCTTTCTGACTCACCACCTGCTTCTCTGGACATTCGTTCCTCTTGACTCAGGATAGCAGGAGCTTCTTCAGGCTGCAGGGTCTAGTATCTGACATGTAACCTGGCTTCCTTTGTGTGCTTTTACATAAGTCACATGCTGCCAGAGCAGGCACAGGAAACAGTGGAAAAAGTTAGTCTCTCATACAAGTTATGTTGTTTTAAGGTAAACTGGTTGCATACTAAACTGAAGAGCAGACATCGCTCTAAATAATGATTCAAAAAATGTGTATTCTGTAAAAGTATCAAGGTCCAGAATTTTTCTTTTTTTAAATATAGTGTATAGCTTCTGGTGTTCAGGGACACATTTTGCTGTGTCAGACCACACACCAGTGACACAGCACAGAAAAGGGCATCACAGCACATGGCCTTTCTCTCCACTAACCCTAAACAATATGACTAGTGTTATTCTAGACTTTTGTTATTGTAAATGAATCCCACAGAAAAGCCAAAACTATGCTTAAACAATTCAGAACAAAATGCATTAGTCTGGCTCTCAAATTCCCTACCCTGTCTATGGCACTCCACCCTAAACCCACTTGTTTCTACTCTTTTCAATATGATTACAAATGTACATAATTGCTCTGCAATTTTCTAAAACACCTGGGCAAGTAGCTAACATTACTCAAGACTGCTGCAATTGTTGGGAAGTCTTTTCAGCAGTAGATGAATGCACTTTTGGTGGTCTAGTGAGCTTTTGCAGTGGCAGAATGGTGTATGTGGGGCGAAAAGAAGAAATCACTATGTTCATTCTGATGAACCAGGTCAGCCCATGCAGAGCTGGGGGGAAACAAAGTGTTTTTGCAGTTGGTATCCTAACTCTAAAGGCAATCGTTTGTTTGCCTTTTTTTATTTTATTCTCTGTCTCATCATTTTTCATTGGGGTAGTTAAGCATCAAAACTCACGCAAAATTATCAGACTTTGGTGTAACTGGTTGTTTTAAAAAATATAAAAAAGATAAATGGATAATCTGTTGTAGAGAGAGCTGACTGTGAAAGCAAAGCAGCCGATTACGTTACAGCCCTCACCTATGACCACGAGCTGTGTGACTGAAAGAATAAGACTGCTGATGCAAGCAGTGGAAATAAACATTCTCTGAAGGGTGTCTGGGCTCTCCCTTAGAGAAAGAGTGAGCAGCTTGGTCATTCAGGAGAGGCTTAGAATAGAGCTGCTACTCCACCACAATGAAAGGAGCTAATTGAAGTGGTTCGGATATCTGTCTTGGATGCCTCCTAGGTGAAGTGAGGCAAATGGAAGGAGCCCCCAGGGCAGACCCAGGACACACTAGACACTTTGTCTCTCAGCTAGCTTCAGAACACCTTGGAAACATTGGAGTGGGTGGCTGGGGAGAGAGGAAGATCCAGGCATCTTTCACTGCTGCTCTGGTGACTCGTGTCCAGATAAGCAACACAAAATTGATGGCTAAAGTAACCTTGTATGCTTGTATACCTAAAAAAAAAAAAAAAAAAGTCTTCTAATGAAAAGCTTCTGGACAGGATTATATTCATGATGTCCATTTTTGAATTAAAGAGCTAATAAATGCTTGCATGCATGAATGATTAATTTGTAATGTGTAAGACACAAATGAGTGGCTTCTAAATCAAATAAAAACATTTCAGCACCCCAAAGATGGTTATAGATTTTTGGCTTTGGATCAAATGAGTGCAGGAAAAACACTGGAGTTAACCAATTCTAGTGTGATTTAAAGCAGCGGTCCCCAACCTTTTTTGCGCCACGGACCGGTTTATGCCCGACAATATTTTCACGGACCGGCCTTTAAGGTGTTGCGGATAAATAAAACAAAATAAAACTAGTACCGGTACCAAAAAAAAGAAGATTTATTCATAACACACGTGAAAAGACCCAGGAAAACCGAGTAAACGATAAAAACTATAACAAAATAACTCTGAAAACCGATAAAAACCCTGAAAACTATACATTTCACACCTGAGCCTCAACTCTCGTGGCCCGGTACCAAACGACTCACGGACCGGTACCGGTCCGAGGCCCAGGGGTTGGGGACCGCTGGCTTAAAGACATGCACAATTTAAAAGAACAGTTCTCCTAATGACTCTTGTTATGACTCTAACACTTGTGCTTCTTAACAGAAGCTGAGGCTGACCTTGGCTCAGAAATCAGTTTTAACTCATACCCACAGGGAATAACAAGCGTTTATCTTGAATGATGGGTGAGCACAAGGACTGTATAGATGAAGAGATGGGGAGGCTACTGAAGAGAAAAGCAGAAGAATAGAAAAGGTTACTTGAACAATCAGGAGACAAAGAAACAAAACAATACAGCCCAGTCAAAGTCAAGCTAATGTCAACATTGACACCCTTAAACCACTGTTAGTCATTAGGACTGGTAATGGAAATATCTGCTACAACATTCTCTGAAGAGTGTTCACCCACCAGGGCTTCAGGGGAAAAAAGCTGTTTTCCTTTATCACGGTAAATGAAGCTGACTGCTCCTCAGTATTGTTTTAGGAGACCATGCATCTGCATCCTGCCGATGCGGTGCGAGAAACCATGTTGTCTTTCCTTGAAGTCAAGTTGGGCGTTCTCCCATCTCCTCCCTTAGGGAAACTGCCACAAAGAAATACGGCCAAGACCCTTCGTTCCCCTTTTGGCATTTATCAGATGTGTTTTAGTTCACTCTGGAGCAATCAAAGTTCATAAAACAACAAGGGTACATACATGTAAGATGAATAAATCTTGGCATAAAGAAGTGAAGACCTGTCACACAACGCCATTTTAGCTATTACTCCTGAAGCACTGGCAAGCAGTTGAAATAGTTTTGTCTGCGTAGGTCCATGTTTGACTCATGCAGAGCAGGCTGTGCACAAGCATAAGTATGAACATTTGTGAGTGGATTTGATGAGGGACACAGCATGATCGCTTGAAGATGTTAAGGGATGTTGCACATAACAGAAGGTCCCTATATTTTGCGTGGCTCAGCCAGAACATGGACCACAAGGGGCAACATTTCACCCATGGGCTCCCTGTTTTCATGAGGGTTGTAGTGCCTTGTGTTAGTTAACAATGAATGTAGTTTTGAGTGTTTTGTATTGCAAAATGCAGTCGCAAAATTTCGTTCAAATTTAGCTTCTTTAACCCTTTAAAACCGGTCGGAGCGGGCACGCTCTGTTTTGCGTAACTATTTTTAAATCCCGGTAGCTCTGCAACCACGTAAGCTAGCGCAATAATTTCTTTTGCATATGAAACCGGAGGACTTGTACTTACATCTTATGCCATCAGCTTGTCCTCGGTCACAGTTTCCTTCCACATATAGCTTTGCAAAAACTGCATAAAAAGCGCTTGCAGC
This sequence comes from Neolamprologus brichardi, assembly GCF_056152115.1. Lineage (NCBI taxonomy): Eukaryota > Metazoa > Chordata > Actinopteri > Cichliformes > Cichlidae > Neolamprologus > Neolamprologus brichardi. Next base: position 3,656,008 of record NC_142119.1, on the reverse strand, counting down.
AACAAAAACATAATATTCCAGAAACACGCTTTGCTGATCCGATCAGCTGTTCATAACACTTCCTACATTGGAATAGACGTCAGCGCGAACTATCGCATGTCCGCCATGACCTGCCCGAAACCGGAAGTGACGTCATTTTCGCGGAAATGTAGTTTTTTATCGTCCGGGCCTCAATGAGCCTATACTGGTGTTTTTAAAAGTTATGTTTGACTTTATGACTTTCTGTGTGGTTTCTGGGATGCTTAGGACTCATATTGCACTGCTGGAAATAGTTTATTTTGATGCATATGCTGCTTTTTTTGCAAATTTGCACTATAATATTTATTTTCGTTTTTCCTGCAGTGTATAAAAATTGGTGTATTTCAAAAATAAAACTATGAAGGCACTCAAAATAAATTTCCTGTGGTGGGAAACTATTTTGTGCAACTTTTTTGTATTTACAGTTTTGAGGGATAAGCCTCTTAAATTTCTCTAACTAGAAATATATGTTAAAAAAACAAAAACGATTTTCAATTTTTTTGTAGTTTATTGCACTTTTTTGCAATTTATGTAATCACTATGCACTTAATTCATACATATTATTAAAATCTAGGCTGTAATGGTTGTATTGATGTATAGCAACTTGAAATGCTCCCAAAAATGGCACTACAGCATGTAAAAATATAATATAAGCTCTGGCGGACTTGGTTCTATGGTAGGTCTTAAAGGGTTAAGGAGGGCTGCTAATTTGGTCCTAGGTGGCTTCAGCCCTCTGAAAGAGCTAGGTACGGCCTGAGTTTGTTTTACCTTATATTACCAGTTTGTTATCAGTTCCTGATCCCTTGGTTTTCAGAAAATTCCTTGCAGGTTAACACTTCACTGGTAACTTCAGTGTCTGACCTCTTGCCACGCTTTGGACATTATCAGAATTTCAGGAGCAGGACCACGCCTCCAAACACGCCTCTTCTGGGTCTTATCTACATATCACCCCTAGTTCTAGCTGTTTGTTCTCGTTTTTGTGCTCCACCCTCTCGCCCCCTTTTTTTTCCCCCCAATTCTTTCACTTCTTCACTTCTCATTAGTACATGGGGATTTGCCAGGCCTGGGAGCCGCCACCAGTCCCCATCAAGGCCTTTCTCAAACCGCAGCTCATTTATGATTAAGCCATTAGCCTTTATCTACTAAAAACGCTACTAAACCTAAAAGGGGCCGAGCGAGTAAACCTTTAGCTGGAAATATTATGAAGCAACAAGATCTTCAAGTTCAACTAAAATTGTTTACTGAGTGACGTCCAAAAAACAAAAATGAAATCATTAAATCAAACAGTCGCTTGCAGTATCAAAATTCAGACCCCATTGGGGTCTGTAGTTTACTGGCTAGCTGCTAATTGGTTTTCTGGGCAGACAAACAAAGCTAGTCCGAGCTGCACTAGCCCACATTCTCTTTTGCTCCATTCCTTGGCCATAGATGGCGGATGGGTTATCCTCGCCATCCCTCACAAGTTTCCTAGTTGATGCTAGCCACATCCAACCGTACGCTCGGGTCCCTCGTGGCTTCACTCTTCCCTCTCTCTCATCTCCTTGCGGCCTGCTCTCTGCTTCCTCTTGCACTTGACCTCTTCCTCCAAAATAAAAGCACCTTAACAACAAACTTAATTCCTCTGTATGGATATACAAAAATGAACAAATGGAACTAGTCATATATACATTTACATTAGAAATAAAACTGAGGCCCTCTAAACATCTCTGGGCTACACAAGTAATTTCATTGTCTTTCTCTCAGTCTCAGCCCTGTGATTGTTTAGTGATTTCTAGTGAAATTAATACTGCATGCTGCCTGCAACCCTTCCCAGACAAAATAAAAACGATACCTGGTTTAAAGCTGGCTGAGCTCCCTTTCTAGGTCATCTATAAAGCAGGTGGTGTTGCTGATGGTGATGAGGTAGTTAAATGCTTCGATCAAAGTCCCATTCTGACCACTCATACATACGGTGAGAAAAATGTATCTTTGTGTGGCCAAAAATGCCTGGCTTTTCAATGCACTGTGAGCTACATGATGTAGTCACAACCTTTATGGATGGTCTAAACCAGAGGTTCACAAATGGCGTGGCAAGGCTCACATGGCTTGAGCCAACTCCTAGGTGTGCCTGGATTTTACAAACAAAAGATGAAATGAACATGTGAATTTCCTGTATTTGTACACATCAAGTGCCCTGACTCATAGTGAGGAGATAAACAGATCAGTTTCCTGTGTAGGGAAGACAACAAAACAACCACTGAAATGAAAAATGAGAAGAAATGAATGAATTCTGCCTCATGACTTCAGCTGGGCTGGGATGTCAGTGGCCTTCAGGAGGGCGGGCACAAACATTTTGCAGAATACTGTCCGAAATCTTGGAACTAATGGCAACAACACTGTGAATGCAAAAAATAGTAATAATAAAGAAATAATATTAGGAGCACACTCCTGGTTAGGCTTGAGCACTCTTTCATTCGAATTGTTTTGTTTTCTCTGTCTCTTTCCCTCTACATGATCGCTGGAGACCCAGGTCTCATCACCACTGATGATTGTGGACATGAAGTTTGATCAATTCAACACAAAAGCTGATGTCTGTGTTCTGTGCAGATTTGTGCAGAATCACTGAAAGCACTGCAGAGTTCTAGGAGTAGAAAACCTTGGAGGGGATGGCCACCAATTTATAATAGGGGAAACAAATCTGAAAAAAGTTGCTTATGGATTCTACCTTTATCTTTCCAACAACTGTAGGTATTCAACTTCAGCTGTGCTAGATATGCAAAAATAAGATAATAGGTAGTATAATGAATTCTTTATTTCATTTCAGAGCAGATTGCTCGTACAAACTGCAAATTCTTGAAAAGAAGCCAAAAAAGCATAGCCGTGTGTCATTAGAAAAAACAAGCAGTAAATAAGATTTAGGGCTGACATCTTTGAGTGTGAATTAGACTTGGCATCTGCGCTGAAAGAAAGAAGAAGCCTCCTGATTGCTTGGCTCACTGTGTGCACAACGACACATTGTGCATACCAGACTGAGAGCAAATCAAGAGATGGAGCAAAGATAAACAGGTGGAGACAGGATTGCCATTATCTAGCAGTGACGAAGGTTTGGGTGTGCATAAGACAACTTGCATTGTGATCAGCACAAATGTTAATGCAGAGCTACTCTTAAAGTGTCAGCTTTTGTTCAAAAATGAGCTGCCAAAGCCTGAATTCCTTGTGCCCAGATGACGCCTTGAAGGACAAGAAAAGCCACAGTGATTCATAGGTTTACAGTTTGGGCAATGTGACTCAAAAAGGGCTATTGTTTGACATTTATGCTCACCACAATGTGGCAATAGAGCCTGACAAAGCAAATGGCAAATGCCATGGCTACGGTTTGCTCATTAAGGCAATGTCAAGGCATTGCTTTTCTTTAGGAACTACAGCACAAAGGACTAATGAACACAATGAGGCCTAGTTCTACAAAGTTGCACAAAATTTGCAAATGTTGTTAAAGAGAGAGCTTTGCGATAAGCTGACCACCCAGCCCCCACGGAGACCTCCAAAATGTCCCTCACACTGAAGGGTGCCTTGATGTTTTTGTGTTCAGCTGGTGGTGTGGCAATGTGGAACCAGCCTGCAAGAATTAACGAGCTCTAACCAAGGGAGGGGTGCAAGAAAAGAAAGCTTAGGCAAAGCAGGGCAGTGACAAATTCGAACATTTTGCATGTCATCCACGGCTGTTAAGTGGGGACCACGTTCAGACACAGTGGACTCGCTCTTGTGACTTCTGCGAAACACTGATGATGTTTTGTTGTTACATTTAAAGTTTGAATTGCTGTGGTGAGGGCATGGCTATGTAGGCCTTCAGATCCACCCGTCTGTGTTAATAGACTTCCCACTCATTTGGGAATCATTTTAACATTGCCAACTCAACAGAGGAAGAAAAGGTCTCCTGCAAGAAAGTCTGGCACCAACTTGGAATCAGTAATTGTCACCACTAGTTTATAATATCCTCTAACAAAAGCTAAAGCCCATATATTCTGCTTTATTAAACAACCCTATATAAAAGGAAGGGTGTGTGACTTTTGAACAAACACCAGCAATGTTCAAAATGTGTTTCTTGTGCTTTTGTTATATAATTGGTCCATTCACTATAAGAGAGATCCATTGTTTCTACTGGCTGAAATGTTTGTCTTTGAAATACAAAATGAAACATAGCATCAGTCAAGGTCAGTAAATACAAGTTAATGATTCAAATGACCGCTTCACAATTTTCAAAAGTATTGGCTCTGTTAACAGTAAGCCACTGTAGCCAGCCTACATTTGCTGAACAACTGCAAGCCACTTTGTAACCCACCATCAGCTCCTCTTTTACATGTGGTTTGTCTGTTGTCATTAACGTTTGCTGCATTCTGTATGGGGGTCTTGCTGCTGCTCTTTTAGCCTCTGGATTTGTCCTAGAGTGGAGCCATATCACCAAATATTAATTAGGGCAGATGGACATAGCAACCTTCTTTTTACTATAGTGGTCATGACTGAAATGTATTTTTATCTCAGAGTTGCTACTTTTTTCCCCTTTCTCCAGCTGTTCGTGTAGTGCACTGCTCCCATCATGATGCAAAATACAGATGTGCTCACTTTACTGTCTCTTTCTTCTCTCTCCTTAGGATTGAGATCCCAAGCAATATTTCCCAGACTACTTTTAAAATGTAATATGTGTAGCGTCAATGTCCACTCTGATTCTTCCCATTTTTCAAAACTTGTCAACCTGCTTTACATAGGTGTCACGTGATTGACTGTGGATTTCGCATTGTTGAGTCACTGGACATAACTTCAATGAGGGAGAGGACACGCTCATAAAGCTTTTACAAGAAACAGATTTTAGCATGAGGCATTTTGTCTGTTTCTGCTGGTTGCTCCCATCCATCACTGGATCTTTCAAAAAGGCCTGCTGCATGTGACAGAACATCAAGACAGCTCCTGACCGATTGCTGGCTTAAAATAACGAGGAGTCATTTTTGGTCTGCTAAGGGTAAAATCCCAAGTAGATGAGAGCAAATTGAAGTAAATGATACATAAAGGCTGTCTTTCCCAGTCGCTCTAGAACCAAAGATTCCTTTTCTTTTAAGACAGCAACAATAAAAAGCCAAATGCATCAGCCTGTTAATGGGATACGTCTCTGGTGGGGGTTTGATGCAAACATTCTGACATACAGTAAAAACATTTGAACAACATCTTGAGTGTAGTGCCTTTGGGACCAGCTGCAAATCAGATTAATTGTGTGGAGATGTTTGTTAGGCGTCACTGTGCAAATTTAAACTCCTTAAACTAAACTCCAAAATATTAAACTAAATAAAGAGGACAGTCTTCAAAACATACAAATAGAAACACACTATGTAACGTTCGCTTGAGACAAAGTATCATAAACATTTCAGCCAAACAGTCTGAGTCTGACTTTTTTCTATCCATGGTTATTGCCACTATATAATTCTAGTGAAGATTTCCAAGTGAAAGAAAGCTAAAATGCTAAGTAAGAAAATCATCATTCAGAGACTGTTTTTTTTTTTTTTTTTTAATCTCTTTCAAAAAATGTTGAAGCAAAAAATTATAATGTCATAGTAAAGTTTATTTTTGACGCTTTTTTGGTGCAATTTATTATCACTTCATTTTATCCTATTAGATCATTTATGTTGACATTTTGGCATAATCAGAATATAAATTCTTTCTATAAATTCCTGTCAGAATGACACTAATACTCAAGTTCCCGAATGCTGCAAAACCTTTGTGCAGTACATTGTGATTCCACAAGTACATCAACACACACAACTGAAAATACATATATATATATATATATATATATATATATAATTTTTTTTTTTTTTTCAGCAAGCATTAAGTTCTCTTGGTGGTTGAGATGCAGGTTTTGTGCAGGTATATTTGGAAAGAGGTGTTGAGTTGTTAAAGATTCTGGCATACTAAACTAAGTATTTTGTATATAATAATTATGTTTTCTTTGTTTTGTTTTGTTTTTAAACCTACTTTAAGGTGTTTCTAGTCCAACAGTAGGAGTAGGTCATGGATATTTGGTACTGATTTGTTAATAACTGGACTTATTATTATACTAGCTATTATTTTAGGGTATTATACAATAATATACCACAGTTTATTTTTAACTAATCCGACATCTCATTTAAACCATAGTTTAAAAGATAAAACATCTGATTTTCTAAATTATAAGGCTTTTTTGACCAATAAATTATTAAGTTGACCCTGAAGACCTAAGCCAAATTTTAATGGATTGTTTATTATTCTAATTTTATTAGAATTCATTAAAACCTTTTTGAGCTTTCTTATTTACAGGCACAATGACAATAATGACAACAATGATAATAATGTATATATTGCTTTTATTTTGGCTTCATGTATAAGACAAAGTAATCAGTGGTCAGTCTGTATGTATGATCAACACTTATTTATACATTATTTCCACTTATCTCTACAATTTCATTGTGCATGTGCAATGACAATAAAGTGCTATTCTATTCTAGATATGCATGACAGCATATTCTAGTGATTCCAACAGGCCAATGCACTGCATTGTTTGCACATAAATTTTGCTGAACAATTTTAATGTAAACATCGTGTCAACAACATATGTAAAGTAGAGGCAATGTTGCCATTGATTTTGAAATCGGCTCTACAAATAAAATATGATTTGTAAGAATCTGTGACATAAAAATAATTCTCAAAAGGTAAACAGATGTTGCTAATCATAGTACCTTCTGCAGTTTATGCAAGAAGTTTCATTCAGGGATGTCAAAACAAAATCTTCATGTTTTAGTGTATAAAGATATACCTTTTAGATCTTTTTTTACAGAAAATGTAACCATTATCTTCCAGTAAGTGTAAAATGTAGAGACACAGGAGATTTCCAGTTAGCTTTACATTTTCAGGTTATTAAATGATGTTGATAATTCATTCAAACCTGTGGAAACACAATTATGAGAATTAAGCAGTTAATGTTGTTTGCTATCTATACGCTGTGTGTTTTTGCTGAATCCATGTCCTGTCTTTTAAACAGTACATCCTATTCATTAGAGACCACCTGGTGTATGTATTAAAGTCCTGAAAACCCACATTTGACTTTCTCATTTTAGGGAGGTAGTGTTTGTGGGCCAAGTAAGTTTTAAATAGATGCTGTTTTTATGATGTTATTTCTTTGGCAAAATGAGCACCAATTACTTATCTGGACGGGTTGGATTTTAACAGGCTTTCCAGCCCTCCCTTCACTGCCTTGTAAACCATGTCCTGTCCTTTTTAGAATATTATGTGGTTTTGCTGGCATTAATGAGTTACTTCCTTTGGCTTGTTATATAATGAAGTCACCTTCATAAACAGTGTTGCTCGATGGAGGTTTGAGGGGGGGAAAATATGCAAACATTTATTAAAAGGAGACCTCCAACATAGTGCATTGCTATTGTCACTCTCCCATAACGGATCATTGTGTTGGTTAATTGAAGTCAGGAGTCCAAGGCGGATAAAAATGAAAGCTTTATTATTTGATATCTTATCAGAATTGTACAGAGTCTCATGAGTAAATGTAGTAACAATGAAGTAATAATGAACTATAACAGCACTAATAAGTTTCATTGCAATTATTCCAACTTCACATCAACTGGACCCCATATGTGAATCTAATACAATCATTTAGAAGTAATTTGACTCAGTGGTTAATCTTTGGTGGCCATTGCTAGAAATTTTGGGGTTGTTTCCTTTTCCTTTTTTTTTCTTTTTTTTGGGGAGGGCAGTTTACAGCAGTCAGCTATATCCAAGATACCTCTACAGCTAGTTTTCTAGCTTCCTAAACATCTTATCCGTATGCAGTCCTAAAGACCACACACAGATGTAGGCACTGGTGTGGAATTGGGTAAACAATGGACCAGGATGCAACTCTGACTATAGGCCACTATATCCTAACTCAATCTCTGTAAGCTATAAAGACTAGTTTTAAATTCAGCCTGAGGTGGGAGCAGAGTTAGGGTTACTTTTTTGAGTAACATTTACACAACATTGCCATATTACACCTTACTAATGCAATATGTTTCAGAATTTTGAACAGAATTGAAAACCAGCCCAAAGACACTTTAAAGCCATTGTGACTGTAGAAACATACACTCTGCTTTAACATCGCTCACACTGTTTGTTTGTTTTTTGTCCGGCCACAGTGTGCAGACAATGCAATTAATTACGTAATTGTAACTGTAATGCCATTACTAATTTTAGTACAGTAATTCATTATATTACTGTGTTACTGAAAAATGTTATGTGATTACAGCAACACACCTTGGAATGTGTTATGGTCAAGATTGGATGGGAGTTATCCAGGTTATCAAGCACAAAAATTTAGGACTCATAAACAGGTGCCATGGATATGAGCTTAAAAAACCCTGTACATCAACCATTGCACATAATACAAGGCATGCTACACAGTGAGTTAGCTCAGATTTTCAAATGAATCTCATTTTATCAATAAAGCTTATCAAAAGTATAAAAACATTTCATGCACTCACTCAGTCTCAGTGAAGTTGAAAGCTGTCTGCAGCAATGTGAGTATTTGACACCACTTTATTGCATTGACTTGATATTTTACATAGAGAAACGTGAGCATTTGTGCGTATCACATAAGTGCAAGCTAGGATCCTCATGTTTTAGTGGTTATCAAGAGGCTTGGAATCCCGCTAATTTCTGCCTGCTCTGGATGGGGTGATTGAAAACCATCAAAGCACCAAAGTTGTTGTTGTTTTTGTTTATTTTACTAATTCTGTTGCCTCCCTTCTTGCGAATCCAACCAACTAGTGTCGCAAGATGATGAACTTTACGCAGACACTGACAGACATTCTCAACGTGTAGAACAAGCAAATGTAGTGTCTGTGACTGGTCGGAAAATTTTAGCATATTACCAAATCCTACTGAGCACACATTTCTATGCACTTCAGTGACGGCCCCTCACTAAATCATCCACAAAGAATACCTTTTTTTCTGGGTTTCCTCAAACTTTCACATCTGTGGTTCTAAAATGCATTCATCTTTCTATAACTGAGCTCTGTTACTTACTGACATTTCCCCAAACGTACTTGACTTGGAGAAATGGAAAAACAGTCAAGCTGAAATGAGTCAAAGGGCCTTTGGGCCAGCGGGGCATCATGTGACCTGCAGCTCTATCGGTGACCACTACAGCAAAATGTAGTCACAAAGAAATGTAAAATCTGTTTCCTGAAAATATGAGGTATATCAGGCTTTGGTATCTTTTTTTTTAATGTAAAACTGACCTTTCCTTGACAGAATGTGTGCAGGAAGTAGGGTATTTGTTTTGAAATGCGAATTCTGCCAAAAACACAGTGCACGTTTTTTATGGCCCTTGTGAGAGCTCTTAGCTGCATTCTAAGCACATCATTATTTAATATGTCATGAAATATTGCTTGATTGCTCAAATATGTTCCCAAGATTGAACCAAGTGCTGCTCCTGAGAAGCACCTGTTGCTTGTACCTCTATTCCATTTGGGTTCCAGGAACAGAGTATTTACAGCTTTATAGATTTGGGTGTGGTTATGAGTCCCACTTGGAGCAGGCAGCAATGAAAATATGAGTATGCATACATGCATTTCCATGTGAACATTTTATTGAGGATGTCAGAAGGTTGTCGGAAGACTGCACTAGGGAACAAGGTCATGAATGTTTAGTGCAAACACATGAGGACAAGACTTATGCACTCACTTATGCACTCATCGGAGACACAGAATACTTTATTGCATAGCTGGTGTTGCACAAGAAGGCAATTAATTCCCTTTTTGGTTTGTTAAAAAGTTCAGGGAGTACGTGAATGTGTGTAATATGTATTGAGCTGACCTCCAAATATGAATGTAGTTTGTCAGACAAAGCAAAAGGCCCTTGAACATTTGAAGTCAACCAGTTCGTGTAGTTTTTCATTCATTCATTTATTTGTTCATTTTCAGGCACAACAAATACCTATATTGAACATAAAATGCACAAAACAAAAAACAAAAATTGCCTGAAAAAGGAGTGGGACGAAGAAAACTTATTAAATCCCACCCCTATACTCACTCATCATCAAAAAACAATAAACTTCCCGCAGCTACGCCCATCATTACATACAGACCCATCAACAGCCCCGGACACATACAAGCATCTCAATGGCAGCTCGCAAACAACAATTAGAGCCTTCATAACTGAATACAGAATATATAAATTATAAATTGTATTACCACAGGTAACAGGCAGTAATAATTACAAGTAACAAACACACATACATATACATACATACATACATACATATATATCTACACACACATGCACGTATATATACATACATACACACACTCTTTTTTTTTTTTTTTTTCTCTTGGAATCCATACCAGCAATGGTAAGAGAACAGACATTACAGAGCACACTAAAAACCATCATTGAGTACACTGTGACCAGACCAACTGTTTGTAGAGGAATTTAAATCTATGAATATTTTTGCATTGTTTCAATTGTAAACTCAGACTGTTCCAGATTTTCACACCACATACAGACACACAAAAACCTTTACGGGTTGTTCGAGTTCTGGGTAATTTGAATTCTCCAGAGCCTCTCACATTATAAACCTTTTCTCGAATTTCAAATCTAGTTTGTAAATTTGCCGGTAGAAGTTTAGTAAAAGCTTTATACAAAATTATGGATGTATTGTAATTAACCAGATCCTGGAATTTAAGTAACTTTGCCTGAAGAAAGAATTTGTGAGTATGATCTAGATAACCAGCCTTGTGAATAATACGCAGTGCTCGTTTCTGTACTGTGACTAATGGATTAGTTGTATTTTTATATGTATTTCCCCACACTTCCACACAATATGTAAGATATGGAAGAACCAGGGTACAGTACAGAGTACGAAGTGCATCTTTATCAAGGTATGGTTTCACTTTGTTCAAAATTGCAAGGCTTCTGGAAATTTTGGTTTTTATGTGTCTGACGTGGGGTTTCCATGAAATTTTGTTATCAATTATGACTCCCAAAAATTTGTTTTCACTCACATTATCAATTGGTACACCTTCAATGATAATTGGTAATTCTATATTATATTTTAAATTACCAAAAAACATTGCTTTAGTTTTATTTATATTTAATGATAATTTATTTATGTCCATCCATTTTTTTATTAATTTTAGCTCCCTGTTTACGGTCATTACAAGATCAGTATAATCATCGCTACTGAAAAATATGTTGGTGTCATCTGCGAACAGTATGAGTTTAAGTACTTGAGAAACATCAAAAATATCATTTATGTATATATTGAAAAGTTTTGGTCCCAACACTGACCCTTGGGGAACACCACATGTAATACCAAGTTTCTCTGAATGGTAATGCCCTATGCTAAGATATTGTTCCCAACCCGTTAGGTAACTTTTTAACCAGTTACCAGCTTTCCCTCGAATACCATATCTTTCCAATTTATCCAATAAAATTGAGTGATTGATTGTGTCGAAGGCCTTTTTGAGATCAACAAAAATACCAACTGCATATTTATTTTTATCCAGTGTATCAGTAATTTCTTCTACTGCCTTGGGTTAGTTTATGTGTAAGTTTGAAAAATGACGAGGCAAACCTCAAGAATAATCCAAGGTCCTCTATTCAAGTTAAAAAAGCAAAAAGTAAGAACACATCGTTCAGGTCTTTTAATACTCAGTTGAGCACACAAGACAGAGCACTGCTTGGGTTTTCCTACCACCCTTTAGTAACCATACTTTACCAAGAATCACACTGTATATGGATTTTTGGATTTTTTGGAGGTTCAAATTAGTTAGAGAAACATATAATAGAGTTACACATTGAGCAGTTTTGGTTGCAAGAGATGGAATAAGCCAAAACAGCTTAGATTGTTATTTCATATGTGGTTTTTAAGGGGATTTTTACTGGCATTACAGAACTAAAGATGACTGAGATGGTTGAGGATAGCATTCAGGAGCCTGTTTTTGATTTCTGTGAACCAGTAACATGGATGTTAATCATGTAGGAGAAACTGTAAGATGTAACTTCTGCTAGGTGAGGAGGTATTTGGAACGTTGAGCTGCACTGTAAGCGTAATTCTAAGATCTTTACTTCACGTTGTTTTCAGTCACTGTAGGTTGGCGCAAGTCCAGAATGTGACTTAATCTGTTTTGGTGTTGTCTAACTTAATGTTAATTTTTAAATGCAAAGTAAGTAAACATGTAGTTAACATGCAAGTAAAGTCTTAATAGAGTAAACAGTGTGCCTGGTATATATGAAGGACTTACTATTTCAGTACAACAGCTTGTCATTTTGCTTGTTAGAGAACAAAGATGGCTACAAAGCAAGAAAATATAACTCCTGATGACTGTAAACACCACCTAAAAGTTCAGTGCATGATTGAACAAATGTCTTTGACTCAGTTAGTAACTGACAAATGAAACTTCATCTCCCGAAGCAGAAAGCATTCAAGCTGTGATTCACAGTCACATTATTTTTTCACTATAAACATGTTAAACTAATTAAAAATGTATTCTTCATCACATTAAAATATGCCTTTGAACGGTGATGCAACTGCTTAATTTGGGAGAGAGACATGAACAACCTGCATAGTGAATAATGGTGAACATTCAAACTAATCTGAAAAATTGAATGATACTCAATACGGGGACCTGATATGCTAATTTGAAATGTCATATTTTTAGTCATGGATGCTAATACATGAGTTTTGAATGATTTACAGTTAAAAAAATAATCCTTGTTTATTTTTTACTGGTGAAGTCGTGCTCTGGCTACCCCTTGCAAACACTTAGTTTGCTGCTTAGACCATATGAAGGATATCTTATCTGGCTGATATTGTAGCCAAGAGTAGAAAAATGCTGTCTGTAGCATAATGCCAATGAACCAAAAGCTCTTTTTGATATTGGGTAGATTATATATGCACAGACTGCCTTTTTAATCTGGTGCTTTATCCATGTTTACTGTGAGCATCCACAATTATATGCAGATGACACTGATCTGTAGTGAGAGTAAGAGGGCATGTGGAAAGAAATTCTGGAAAAGTTGAGACATGCAGGTATGTGGAAGTAAGACAGAATTCATATGTGTAAGTGAGAATGAAAGGGAGGGAGGGAGTTATTAGTGAAGGTAGTTGAACAGACAGTGCACAAAATAGATGAAGAAGAGCATGCACACAGTGTTGAGCAGGTGAAGATGAGTGTCAGGGGTGATTTGTGACAGAAAGAGAGTGGAAGAGAAGGTTTACAAGATGGCAGTGAGACCTGTTCTGATGTATAATGTGGAGACAGTGGCACTGATGATAAATTTTAATTGGCAGTGACCAGGATAGACAGGATTAGAAATGAGGGCAGAGAGACAACTCAGGTTAAGCAGTTTGGAGAAAGTTACAGAGGCAAGGCTGAGATAATTAACCTAATCTGTGCAGAGGAGGGTTAGTAGACATATTGGACCAAAGATGCTGATGGAGCTGTCAGGCAGGAGGACTAGAAGAAAACCACAGAGGAGATTGATGGATATAGCAAAAGAAGACGTTCAGAGGGTTGGTTTGACAGAAAAGGATGCTAGAGATTGGGTGAGATGAAGGGAAATGATTCACTGTAGAGGGAACCACCAAAAAACAACATATTTAAAGAGAAGCTGTGTTAAAATATGTGTCATGATATTGTAACATGCAGATGGCCGACCTTGTTCAACATTAACCCAAACAGCCACATGTTTTTATCTGGCAGCCTGTTAGACAGACATGAACTTCCTGTCAATGATGTTTTTAACCACAAGCTGGTAACGTTTAAGACAGAAGTAACTGATTATGTCCTTGATGCTGGCCACAGTTTTGCACTTTGGCTTGAAAGAATACATAACCTATGCAAATTGTTCATAGGGTTTCATACATGTACTCTTTTTGATATTCAAAATAACAAAGCGCTCTTTGATCCCATTTGACATCATGTTCCTTTTGTGCTTTATCTTTTTTTCAGTCGTACAATATTACTGGGTCATTGTCGTATCTGATGTGCAAGGCTTTTGAAAATAAAGCCTTGAGTCACCCTTGCAGAAATAATCTCTTTCATACACACTACCCGTGTTCTCCACGTCGCTGCAAAATGCTTTATGGAAACTTTTTCTTAGATAAAATGCTGAAAGATCTGAGGAACATGGCCCACTTGGTTCAAACAGCCATGAAATTGTAGCACAGCCAGATAAGACCTGATTAGACTTGTTAAGTTATTATTATTCAGCACTTGCATCTTCTAACTCTCCAACTGTCTAACCATTTGCCTCCCACCCTCTCTCTGGGAAATGCTGAATGTGCACTTTCTCTCTCCACGTCTCTGACCTCTTGTGTCTCAGTGAATACCATCTGATCCCTCTGTGTGTTTGAGATAATCACAGGCGTTCAGGCACAAACATGCGCACACATGCAGACGAACACTTCTTTCAGTTCTCATTTCGCCCAGTCTGTGACTTAGGCACACACATGGACACCTCTCTTTAACCTCACAACTCGGTCTTCCCTGCCCCCATCCAACCACTACGTGGTTTTAACTTGAACCTCTAACATATGTGTCTCGAGGGCTCCTTTCCAGCTCAGATGCTATTGTCAAATTGCAGTGGCAACCGTGTGGAAGTCATGTAAAGCACTTTTCCTGCCAGGAATTAAACAAGATGATCATTTCTTAATGAGCTTAGATTTGGAAGTCAAGCTCCTCATCTGCCATGTGTTAAACTTCAAGTTTGAATTTATGTGAGCTCTTCTGTGCTTGGTTAGGCACAGCATATGTGCAATTACAATCCCCGCAGTTCCCTCCCATGTTTGGAAGAGGTTCATAGCCACAATGTGTTTTCCACAACAGAGATTAATCCAGAATTGACCAAATATAAATCCCAAAATATACTGGAGTATATCAAATAAATTGTTAGAAATAGCACCCGTGTGCAAACAAATGCAGATGTTTGGACTTGGCTCCAAGACAGTTTTCTCTATTGTATGTTTGAATATGCAAATGTTCTACTTTAATTAGAGGAAAATTAAACAGTAAAATTTAATTTCCTAAAACCTCTTTGACTCTAATGTTATAAACAAAATAATAATAATGCAACTAATTCACTTTTGGACTTAAAGCTGACAACTAATCAGCTCTGTACAAACAAATAAACCCCAAAATAAACAGCAAGTAAAGACATATAATCAAAAAATATGTGATCTTGGCGCTTGAGTCTTGGATGTTGGCTGAACCACACCACCACCAGCCTGCAGCAGAATTTTTAAACCTGATCCCAGAATATAGCAGAGTTAAGGTCACAGGCTGATTAGCCCTGTGAACCAATGCAACCTACAAAGAAGAGCTAAACTTGAAGGCTTAGTCATAGCTTGTCAGACCTCAGCTGTACCTTGAAATACTGCCCATGAGAATCACACTGGAAACAGGCAACAAAGCAACACTTTCCTTTGGAAAGAACACCTCCACCATGAAATGGGCTCCACAAAATCGGCAACATGCAAATCCTTCAGTAATTAATCTAAGGCAGAAGTCTAAGGACCAGAAGGATGTTTTGAGCTTTCCGATGGAGATTAAAGAGAGTGATCACCATGTCCAGTGAAATAGCACCGAAGACGTGTTTCAGCCATGACAGATAAGAACAGTTATGGAGCCTTTAGTTCCTCAACGTGAGCCTGATCTATGTCAAATTACACCAAAATTGCTTTCACATTACACATCCATTTATATTCTTATTTAAGAATTACGTTTTTCTGTGCTTACTGAAACATCTTTGTCTAATGTGTTATATCCACTCTTTTCTTTTTTATGGTCCTTATGATACTTTTAGCTAATGACAAATATATTGTAAGAGAAGAATACCTTCTCTTACAATATATTTGTTTCCAGTACCTACAGCTCACTCCATGACTACATTTGCTCACATATGCATCTATATACACATGCAGCTATGTGATGCATGTGTACAAATTCATATACAAAACAGTAATAACATAATCTGTCAGTGGCTCTAATTTAAGGCAGACTCTTGAATCAGACCCTTCTGTGTGTGTAGCTACTTCTTGCTACACTAACCATAGAACACAAGCACTTCAGCACAAATGGCTTAATGTTAATCCTACAATTGCAGATTGTCTGATTTTGCATTTCCTCTGGTGAAATCCAGACTCCCTGTAGCAGGAAACCAGAAATCAGCAGGCTTCTGTGTCTGATAGTGGTTATATAAAATATTGATTTATACAGGGAAACTCAAAGAAACACAGGATTGTTTTGAATAATGCCAAGTTTGTTTGTTTGGTTTTTTGTTGTTTTTTTTGGTTTGACACGTTTTGTATATGCAACAAACAGTTGAGCATTCATTATTATGCTATTCAAGTCCTTTATTCATAGTTGGGTTTTCAACTGAACTAATATTCTAATTTTTCTGGTAAATTAGCCTGAAGAATTACAGTGAATACACATGTTAAAAACAACAGGAACCTGATTGTCCTTTCAGAAAGGAAAAAGAAATGAAAATGGAAAATTTGTTAGGTGGCATTTTCCCAACTGATGGTATGGGAATCCCTGCCAGAATCCCCCCCTCACTCAAACAGCCATCCAGTAGCAGCACAATGCTAGATAGCAGGGCAAAGCCCCAAAAACTGATGTCATCCACTAAGAACCTAATCCATGACCAGGATGTTGAAGGATCTCTCCTTTCTTCTTTCTTTGCAATAGAATAAAAAGAATAAAGGGCCATCACTATACCAAAAAGAGAGATTACCTTTTTCTTCCAAAGAGGATGAACAAATTGAAAGAATCCCCGACTCAAACAAGGCTACTTCCAAGGAAGAGGAAGGACTGATTGCATTTCGTACAAACACAGCCGCACACCACCAAGCCAAAACAATGCAAGGTCATTGCTCACAAAGCAGGCTCTTCATTTTGACTGCTATAAGCTTTAGTAGGTGGCAATATTTCATGTGCTGATGGGCTGGTGTGAGTCCTTCCAAGGGGCAATGTCAACTAATCAAAGTATTCTCCATGTGAGGTCATATCATGAGCATAGGCTTATGCAGAAGTCTTGATCTAAACTGGCACTTCTGCAGTTCTGAAACATACAACATAATCTTTATAAACCGATATATATGCATAATCTTTAAATAAGAAGCAAGATTTGATTGTTTGTTAGTTTAGCTGGACTGGTAAACAGTCCAGCTAAACTATGAGGCTACATCTGATAATGAGGAAGCTTTTTAAAATTAAAAAAAAAAAAAAAATCTATCAGCATTTCTAAACATCTTACTCAACAGTGTTTTAAATCTGTTAGCTAAATGGAAGCATCCGTCTCCTTTTCAAATGGTTCAAATCTTATCTTTCTCATCTTATCAAAGAGAATACGAAAAAAGAAAAAAATATTCTGTGACTTACTAGAGAAGGTTTGCATGACTACCAGTTCAACAAAAAAATGCATCCTTTATCCCAATACTCACTTTAACTTATACCTAAAACATCCAAAATTAGGTCAGAGGTTTGAATGGATTTTCCACTTGAAGTCTTTGCAGAAGCCCGCTAAGGTCCTGCAAACTTGAGGGCACTACCTCATCCTTTTGTCTGTACAGAGGTTACAAAAGAAAACTAAAATCCAACTAAAGCAATTTCTCAGTGTTGATAAGAAATGGCATTTTTTTGCATCCTGTTGTACATGTTTGACGCAAATAGGATATGGGAGTGGACAGCGAGTAAAAACATTACAGCAGGACGTCTCTGTTTGGTAAATATTTCCTTCACTACCTGGCTGTTGTCTTACACAACAGTGGATTTGGTCGTTTAATCCTAAGAAGTGAAAACTCTTCTATTTATTCCCAATTAACAGGTGTACTGGTTTAAAATGGGACAACATGCAGACTGAAAGTGGAAAACCTCTGCTATCAGCAAATTATATGCTTTCTCCCTGCACCATGGCTTATTTGTTTACTGGAGTACATTAAAATTATATTATAGTAATCAAACAGCATGCACACGCAACACATAAAGATATCAAGAAGACCTTTCTTGGAGCATTTGGCAATATAAAGAAATCTTTGACGAGCCAATCTCACCCTGAGCGTACATACACCTGAGTTTACTGCACTACATCTCAAACCTAGTTAAAATATTTAATATACATGCCCAATAGTGTAACAGGGAAAGTGCACTTTTAGCACTGGTGTAGTTTTTCACTAACCCAAACAAACGCAGACCCTGTGGATCGACTCCTCCTGACAGCTCACTTGTGTTGTGTAAGTGACATGTGTTAATATAATTTCAGATGCTTTGCGTGGAGCTGTGAGGTACTGCCCAGGAGTTTCCTGCCTCCGAATCAGAGGTTTAAGTATACAGGAAGGTGAGATTCGGATAACAAAGCTATTAAATCAGAGATGATTAACTGTCGGATGCCTGTGCGAGGAATCTGAGCGACAAAGACACAAAAATCAATCGAGGACGTCCCTCTTGATATTTCTGCTTTTCATTTGTGAATCTGTCACTGGACTGAAACCTGACACTTAAGAATTCTTGCATAAATGTGAGGTATGCATGTATGAAAACAAGACTTATTATTTTCTGCATGACATAGCTCAAAACACTTTATTACCTAGCATGGTGCACTGATCTCCATTTATAGAACATATGACGTCTAGGACATGTTTACTCACATTCTTTTGGGAGTCTGCAAATACGTTTGAGGCTTCGGTGTCTCAGTCTGCATGTGTCTATGTATGTATGTTTGTGCATGTAAAGAGAGATGGTACGTAAATTAAAGATTATGCACAGGTTTGTGGGGTTGTGGGGTTAACCTCTGATTAATTGCACAGCTCCAGTCGGTTGCGGTGAGGGCACGCTACTGTAATTTTGCAGCTGCTTGATTTCAGCATAAGAAACATGAAGTCCAACTGGCCTTCTGACCACATACCAAAGCACTTAAAATAGTTGGTGTTTTTTTTCCCCTCAGGGCTCTATGCTGTCAACAAAACAATATGGGGAGTTATTAATAATGTGTTTTTCTCTGTTAGTAGTTGCTAAAGAAGAGCTCTCTACTTTGGAGGTTGTTAATTTTTTTTTTTTTGCCTTAGTTTCCTGTTTTGTCTTCGCTGTTGCATGCTAAGGCAACTGATTTCAAATACATGCTAAAGAGCCACGTGCACATTCTTCATTGCTGTTGGTGAGCAAAAAGCACTCGTGACTGAGTAAGCAACAGTCCAAACTTCTGATATTCATTTATCTTATTTTCAAAATGTTGGTTTAAAAGCAAGAGAAATATATCTTAAAGGAAAACGTGCCAAGAATTCATTTTGTCACCTGGATCGAAGACAGAACGCGCAAAAAAACACATTGTAGATTTACTTCTGTGTAAATCTGCACCACTTTGCTTCAAGTAAATCTTGTTAGCTCTGATACGAGGCATTTCTAATCACTTACAGATTCTACAGCGCTGGATCTTGCGGGTTTACATAAAACACAACAGATGGAGTTGTCCGTTTGACGTATTTGATAGTAGGCAGATATGGGGGAGTGTTGCAAGCCTGACTGAGTGAACTGAGTTTGCTGCCTAATGACCATGGCACTCTGACAGTAGCACTCTGCTAAAAATGTCAAGTCGCGTTTCACATCATAAATCCACGTACAAGTTTTACTCCAACATTCTTCTTTAAGAGCCGCATGTTGTCCATCCAACCAGAGGCAATTGAGAAAATCTCGCAGTTGGGAACTTTAGGAAAATGGAGACAAGATTTGATGCACAAGTGTTTAATAATTCTGAACTTCATGCAGAGCAGAATGTCACGAACACCACTTTGTAGGACTCACTGAAGGCAAGCAAAGAGGAGATTTAAGGGATAAAATCTCCAGAAGGTTTTGATAGTATGCTCCTCGACTTCTTCAGAGTGCGCAATTTAAAGTGAACTGGTGGGCAGGGAGCCACTGCAGGCACACACAGGCTATCAGGAGGGTGGAGACCGGCCAAGGCTCCTGACCTGCCACACGGCAACAGCTCCGTGACGTGGCAAGGCCGCTCTGTGCTGCGAGGTGCACCGTAATGGAAACCTCACGCTGATCTATTCTCTATCGTCGCCCGATTGCTTCATGTAATTCTCTCGCATATAAAGATGCACGGACTAGTTCTTATTAGAGATGGCACGATACCACTTTTTTATGTCCGATACCGATACCATAAATTTGGATATCTGCCGATACCGATATGAATCTGATATAGTGTGTTTTTTAATCAATAAAACTTTTTTTAATATCTTGTTGCATTTTGTATAAGTTTATACTAAAGTTTAAATAAACAACAACACTAAAGCTATTCTGTTATACCTGTATGTAAAAAATACACTGCGCCCAAAATATTTCATAGTTCAGCAACACTGATCAATCTAATAAACTTAAACCTATTCAATCCTTCCTATTCTGGTATTTTAAAGAGTACTTAGCAGAAATATTAAGCAACCTAACTAATAGGGTTGCAAACTCCCAGCAAAAAACAAACAAACCACCCTCCACCTCATGATGCTTAATCGATGTAATCAAATTTAATTTGATGCAGGGGGAAAATGCACAGAAATAAATTATTTTTCAAGAATAATTAAATAGATTCAACATCTTTCTTCAACAGAATTGCAGACTGCACAGATGGTATCTTCCCAAAGGAAAAAGTACTATAGCTTACTAGGGTATATTAGACTTAACAGTTACTATATACAGTAATGGACTTCTATACATTTTACATCAGATTAAAACTTTGGGTGTAAGAGTCAGATAATTATTTATTAAAAGCTCAACATTTTAAAAGAGAATAAGAAAGAAAAGTATGTCTTTGTGCCCCCTTTTCCCTGTTCATGCCCTATCGGCCCCCCTGGCTAAATTTTGCTAGATCCGCCCCTGCACAGTTACCAGCCGTCAGCTGCGTAGAAAAAGGATCCTGGTGTAGAAAGTAATATTAAATAAATTCTAACAACAGCTTATCAAGCTTAATAGTGCTGTTGTTGTTCAGCCGCTGGTTTCCTCTGTCTGGTGAGAAGTGGGGCAAAAACTATGAAGAGAGACGGACTCGCGCCAGAAAAGCCGATCAGCTAAGCATTAGCATTATCATTAAGCAGTTTCACGATTGAAATAGCAACAGGAGAGAGGGAGAGAGAGAGAGGCAGTCGCTCCTAATATCTGTTGTTAAGCTTAACATGGGAATGCTTTACAGACATTCAGAGATGAACTTACACACTTGCTTTACTTCTCTCTGGGAAAACTTCCTCGGAGATGAAATGCTGGTTTGCTAGCAAGGCTACAAACACACACAGCCTCTCTATCACGTGATGCATATTGCTGCAACGTGCTACGGTTATGAGCCGAGTTACGCCGTGTAGCAAGTTTTGTGAGGTGCTTTTTTGATATTTAATGGATCAGATTACATTTTTTATTTCTCACCAATATCCGATCCAGTAATTTGGGTCAGTATCGGACCGATACGTAATATCGGATCGGTCCATCTCTAGTTCTTATAGCACTTTTCTACTCTACCTGAGCACGCAAAGCACTTTTTACAACTTGTGTCATTCACAGCCATTCATAGAGCACTTTTTTCTACCCTTTTGTTTTTATCTAACATTCACACACATTCATACTCTGATAGATGCATCAGAACGCAACTTCGAGTTAGCGTCTTGCCCAAGCCTGGAACAGATTGGGATCAAACCACCAACCTTCGGTAGATGACCTGCTCTACCTGTGAGCTACAGCTGCACAAAGTCACACTGAGACAGATGCAGATGTTCATGTACACTACATGCAAAAAAAATAAAAAATACAGCTGCCCTTATCATTGCCTCTACTGACTTGATGGATTAATTCTGAAGATAATTATATTCTCAATAAAATACAATTAAGGAAGTTTTTAAGTTTACAATTGTAACACCTTAATTCTTTAATGCAACACCTCAGACAAAAGAACTGAAATGTATATATGAAGACTTCTATCCTTGAAAGAAATAATTCTAAACAAAGGTGGTTGTTGTATATTAAGAGACCAGGCAGTTATGCATTAGGGGTTAACCCTGCGAGAGACTGACGACGTGTCCAGTGTGTACCTGGCCTCTCGTCCTTTGACAGCTGAGATAGGTTCAAGTCCCACCAGGACTCTGGGGTACATTAATTAAAAGGTGAAGTATACCGTAATGTGTTTCTTTTAAAATGCTATAGGTTCTCATTTAGTGTTTTATTTTCTTTACATACATTTCACTGTTCATGGGGTTTTGTAAAACATCCTAGCATACTTTCACATGGCTATTGAACGTAGGCCTGTGAGAATAAAAAAGGCTTTGAGTCTGTTTTTGAGTGCAGACAGACTTGTAATTGATCTCAGGTCAGCGGGCAGCTTGTTCCAAAGAACAGGACCACAGTAACTGAAAGCACCCTTACGTCTAATTCTGGGAACATTTCAAACATCTGCACTTGAGAGGTCTGATCTGGGTGAGCAAGTCAGAGATGTGCTTGGGAGCCAAATCATTGATTGCTTTCTGAACCAGTTTTGAGGGTAATTCTGTACTGAACTGGGAGCCAGTGAAGGGACTTCATTACTGTGGTAAAATGTTCAAATTTCCATGTACATGCAAGGAATCAGGCTGCTGCATTCTCAACAAGTCGCCCTACTGATAATGTGGATTTGGATTATTATGCAAATAGAAGATTACATTAGTGGTCCAGCTTATTTCAAATGACTGAACCATTTTTCAGTTTGAGATAAGATTTTCTGCCTTTTTTAAGTGGTAGAAGGCAGTTGTTGTGACATTAATATGATTATCAAAACTGAAATCATATAAAATCTAAAATCATGCCAAGAGTCCTGACTTGCTCACTGTGTTTTCAAGTCATGAATCTAGGCATTATTCTGAATAGTCATAAATGAATACTGTTATTGTATCAGTACCAGTAGTAGTATTTATTTTAGAGACATGAAATGCTTGTACGCATGATTTACACATTTGTGTGTACACACTGTTTATAATTAACGCCTAGTGTTTCTAAGATCGCTACAGTAGCAAGTCTTTTGGTGTGTTTATCTCTGAAATACTGTGAGCTAAATGTGTTTAGAATCCCATATGGAAAAGATAACTTATAATAATGAGCATATATATATATATATATATATATATATATATATATATATATATCAGTGAGATGCTTGGCTACAAGTTGAACAGCCACAAGGGGCAGTACCCTCCATGGAGAAGGAGGCTAGAGGGCAAGATCAAAGTAGCACGGAGGGAGGTTAGCCAACTAACGGAGTTGCAGAAAGGTGCGACAAAGAAGATGCATAAGAAATACAGCAAGCTGTCCATACCTGAGGCCTTGGAAACTGCCAAGCAAAGACTCACAGCCTTGGCCAGCCGCTTGAGGAGGTACACCAGAGAGATATAAGGCAGGAGAATAAAACAGCTGCTCTCCACAGAACCAGCAAAGGTGTACTCTCAGTGGCAAGGGAACAATAATAAGAGAACAGCACCACCAAGGCTGGAGACGGCGCAATACTGGAAGAGCATATGGGAGAAGGACGCAATCCATAATGGCAATGCTCAGTGGCTAGTGGATCTGAGGGCAGACCATAGCGACCTCCCTGAACAGGGTCCAGTAACCATCACAGTGGCAGATATCCAAGAAAGGGTCTCCAGTATGAAGAGTTGGACAGCACCAGGGCCCGACATGGTTCACGCCTACTGGCTGAATAAGCTGACTGCACTCCACGAGCGTCTGGCAGCACAAATGAACCAGCTGCTAGTTAACAAGGGACACCCGGAATGGCTAACCGAAGGTCGGACGGTCCTGATCCCCAAGGACCCCAAGAAGGGACCAGTCCCCTCCAACTACCGACCAATAACCTGCCTCAGTACTACATGGAAGCTCCTGTCAGGCATCATATCGGCTAAGATGAACAGGCACATGGGTCAATACATGAGCGGGACACAGAAAGGAATTGGCAAGAATACCAGAGGCGCAAAACACCAGCTACTGGTAAACAGAACAGTCAGCCGAGACTGCAAGACCAGACTGACCAACCTGTGCACTGCCTGGATTGATTACAAGAAGGCCTATGACTCAATGCCCCACAGCTGGATACTGGAATGCCTAGAATTGTACAAGATCAATGGGACCCTAAGAGCCTTCATCAGGAACTCAATGGGGATGTGGCGTACAACACTAGAGGCCAACTCCAAGCCCACAGCACAAGTCACCATCAAGTGCGGGATCTACCAAGGAGATGCTCTGTCCCCACTGCTGTTCTGCATAGGCCTGAACCCCCTCAGTGAGATCATTAACAAGACTGGCTACGGATACCGACTACGGAACGGAGCAGTTGTCAGCCACCTCCTGTACATGGATGACATCAAGCTGTATGCCAAGAGTGAACGAGACATCGATTCACTGATCCACACTACCAGGCTATACAGCAATGACATTGGAATGTCGTTCGGGCTGGAGAAGTGTAGTCGGATGGTAACAAAGAGAGGGAAGGTAGTCAGAACTGAGGGGATTGAACTACCAGAAGGCAACATTGCAGACATAGAGGACAGTTACAAGTACCTGGGGATCCCGCAGGCGAATGGGAACCATGAAGAGGCCGCTAGGAAAGCTGCAACCACCAAGTACCTGCAGAGGGTCAGGCAAGTCCTGAGGAGTCAGTTGAACGGTAAGAACAAGATCCGGGCCATCAACACGTACGCCCTGCCCGTGATCAGGTACCCTGCTGGGGTAATAGGCTGGCCAAAGGAGGAGATAGAAGCCACTGACATAAAGACAAGAAAGCTCCTTACCATGCATGGAGGGTTTCACCCCAAGTCCAGCACCCTGAGGCTGTACGCTAAGCGGAAGGAAGGGGGTCGGGGACTGGTGAGTGTCAGCACCACAATCCAGGATGAGACAACGAACATCCAAGAATACATCACGAAGATGGCCCCAACTGACAGCGTGCTCAGTGAATACCTCAGGCAGCAGAAACCCAAGAAAGAGGAGGGAGACGAGGAACCATCATGGAAGGACAGGCCCTGCACAGTATGTACCACCGGCAGATAGAGGAGGTGGCTGATATCCAGAAATCCTACCAGTGGCTGGACAAAGCTGGACTGAAAGATAGCACAGAGGCACTAATCATGGCAGCACAAGAACAAGCTCTGAGTACAAGATCCATAGAGGCTGGGGTCTATCACACCAGGCAAGACCCCAGGTGCAGGCTGTGTAAAGATGCCCCAGAGACAATCCAGCACATAACAGCAGAGTGCAAGATGCTAGCAGGCAAGGCATACATGGAACGCCATAACCAAGTGGCCGGCATAGTGTACAGGAACATCATGTCCCGAGGTCAAAATGGGAAATGCCCCCAAGGGTGGTGGAGAATGACCGAGCTAAGATCCTGTGGGACTTCCAGATACAGACGGACAAAATGGTGGTGGCTAACCAACCGGACATAGTGGTAGTAGACAAACAGAAGAAGACGGCCGTAGTGATCGTTGTAGCGGTTCCGAATGACAGCAATATCAGGAAGAAGGAACACGAGAAGCTGGAGAAATACCAAGGGCTCAGAGAAGAGCTCGAGAGGATGTGGAGGGTGAAGGTATCGGTGGTCCCCGTGGTAATCGGAGCACTAGGTGCAGTGACTCCCAAGCTAGGCGAGTGGCTCCAGCAGATCCCGGGAATAACATCGGAGATCTCTGTCCAGAAGAGCGCAGTCCTGGGAACAGCTAAGATACTGCGCAGGACCCTCAAGCTCCCAGGCCTCTGGTAGAGGACCCGAGCTTGAAGGATAAACCGCCCGCAGGGGCGTGCTGGGTGTTTTTATTATATATATATATATATATATATATATATATATATATATATATATATATATATATATATGTGTGTGTGTGTGTATATATATATATATATATATATATGTGTGTATGTATGTGTATATATATATATATATATATATATGTGTGTGTGTATATATATGCTACTCAATTAGGAGTTTACAATATGTTAAAAATATTCAGTTGCAATTTAAATAATTTATGATATTTATCTGATTGAATTTGGAGGTCTCAGATGAAGGAACTGATTTCATGGTATTTCATGGAATGGTAAAAAAAAAAAAACATTCAGAGATTGTCAAATTTGAAAAGGAGCCATGACATAACTTGTCTTCAGTAAGACATTGTAAATCTGTTTTAGAGATTCCTCAAGGAAGACATGGAAGATCCAGAGGTCTTTTTCACCACAGGGCCCCTCTCCTCTTAAACACAATTTGGTATTCCCCAGTGGAGGAACTTGCCACCCAGAGCTTAATACAGAACTGCTCCCCTGACATCTCCAAAGTATCAGGGTGTGCCGAATGGTAGTGGCATGCAAAGTAAGTCTAAAGCAGTGCCTGAACTTTTGAACCTGTCACCTCGCCTTTCTTCCCTGCAAGTGCATGTGAACTCTGCCTGTCTTTTGTTAAAAGCTAAAGACAGAATCACTGAGGTTGGACTTTGTGTGAACTTTTCTCATTAACCTAATTCCCCTCTTAACATATACATGCTTGTTCACATAAACTTTTCTGCCTCCATTATACAACACATATGTAATGCATACAAAAAATGTATTGTATTATAATGAATTCTCCTTTACTACTTAATTTATGTGCATTGCTTAATTAATTTCTATGCACCTGTGTCTCTGTGTAGAAATTCTCACATCCCAGTTACTTCCTATGTGCACACTTAAACTACTATATTTATTCCCTTTGCCCCTATGCCCTTAAAATTCAGTACTAACGTACAATGTTTAACATGGGGTACACTGGACTGGTGTCATGATTTTGATCTTCAGTGTAAAGTTTTTTTTTGTTTTTTGTTTTTATATACAATTAAAACTGATTAGGCAATGCAGTGCTGATTTAATGTACTTGTTACTCTTTCTTTTCTTGATATTAGGTGGCAGATTTCAGCATCACAGACATTTGCCTTTCCAGGTAGTTCTGGCTAACTTATAATAATGAGCATACATGTCTTTCACAGAATATGATAAATAATACATAAGGTACAATTAACAATAAGGTATGGTAGTGTGACACTGAGCCAGAACGCTCAATATTAAATATGTTTTAAATGACAAATTAATCTTTATTGGGCTACCGTGAGTGACAGGTACATTTGCTCAGGCTATAACTTTATCCCCACCTTTTCTTTTAATACTTTAGTGATTTTAATATTCTTATTAAAATCACTGAAGTATTACTTTCATATGAAGCTGAACTAAATAAAATCAGTGAACTCACCCTAAACTGAGATATTTCAAGCTGACTTGAAGTAAATCTGCTGCTATGGTGGTGTCCGACCAAGACAGAGGTGGGAAGTAACGTACAAATATTTTGTTACTGGACTTAAGTAGAATTTTCAGGTATCTGTACTTGAATAGATTTATTTTTTTCTGACAACTTTTTACTTTTATTCCCTGGATTTTTAAACAAATATCTGTACTTTCTACTCCTTTTATTTTCAAAACAGGCTCATTCTGTTTTGTTTGAGGCATTTGAGGTGAGTTATTATTTTTAGAACACTGCAGGCCTTCAAGCATCAAACCGATTTGATCCTAAACCGTAACACATGAAAGATAGCCCTGTTCGTGTAATCACTATGAGATGTGGCTTAAAAAGATATGAAAGATGCAAAACCAACTGCGTGCCTCTGTAAGCAAACACGCAAACTGTTTGTTTGCAGTTTGTCTCACAGTGTGAGACAAAAGAATTGAAAAAAGACAGCTTATTTCACTCAGAGATGGAGAAAGATAAGAACGACATATAAGTGCAGATAAGTGCAGAATATACAGGTTAGTATGCTGTGCTGTGATGGGTTTAAAGTAAAGAACAGTGTGTGACTGGTGCACAGTGGTTGTGGTTTCATTGTCAGAGATAAGTTACATTAAGTGTAGCAGAGATTAATCTGAAGTTAAGCTGATTATGCTGAGATTCATTCATTGAATTCCACCTTCACACCAGCTGTATACTGTCTAATGTAAAGACAGCATACTGTCAATGTAGAGTATAGTATACAGCAGCAGCAGCAGTAGACTAGGACAGCTAATCACAGCCTTTTCCAGCAGATTTTCTTAGTGTAGCCTCAATAGAAATTGGGAGTTGTGATTCTGTTCCCCACACTGAGCCGCTACAGCTGATTTTTAGGGTTCCTCCACCTGCTGAATCCACGTTAATCTCTTTTTGCTGTTTAGAAGCAAAGTCATGTTTAGAAGCAACTGACAATGGAGCTAGATTTTTTTTTATTACCCTTTTTTAAAAAAAAAAAATTCGACATAAAGTTAAATTAAAAAGAATCACATAAAGATGTATTCCCATCTACTAATATTATTCTATTGCTACAGTATTATCGCACAAGGCTTTAACTGAATCAGGCGAGGCTATGTTTATCAGAGAGTTTCAGTTGTTTCTTGCTTATAGCTGCTTATAGAAGTCTTCTCCCTATGTTTATTGAATACTTAGAGCTACCCACAACAGCAGGATCCCTATGAGCACCCTTAACCTGTAAGTCCCAGGGTTTTTGAGGTTCCTGCTTGAAAATAGCATGCCCAAAGTGAAGTGACTATTTCTCTCCAATTAGAAACTCTGTGTAAACTATACTGGTATCAAAACAAAACTAACACTTGTGAGATTTCATTAGAGTTGCAAGCATCACAGCAGATGTCATTGTGTCCAGGTAACTGAGGATAAAACACAGAAAAATATAAAGGCGTTTTTCATGGCTTGGTCTTTCATAGGATATAACCAAAAACTGAAGAAAACCATGAATCAACTTAAGGACATTACAGGTGCAAAGATCGTTCTGCTTCACTTCAGCAGCATCAAAGTTAGAGAGGTTTTATTAGAGACAAAGCAAGTGTTTTGCAATTTGACAGAATTTGAAATGATTTGTGAAAGTTGAAACTTCTTCTTCTATTAAATGGCAGATATTAGGCGTTCTTGTCAAAGGTCTCTTTTCTTTTTTGGCCGGGGGTGGCAGTGGCTGATAATACTGTATATAACAGTAGAAGCAGAACAGTAGAAAATGAAGATTTTTGATGCGAAAGTGTTCTCAAAGCGCTGTGCAGGACGTACAGTTTTATGGTGGTGGAAGTAAGACACCAAAAGTAGGACTGAATTCATTACAATGTTTTTCAAATGTAAAGTGCAGTTTTTGTGTTCTTTTGCTGCTGGTTTTGGTAATTTTGGTTGGAGAGTGATCAAACTTGCTGTTTCGGAATATGCGAGACATCTGCTTTCAGCGTTTGCACAACAATGGTCACCTTATAAACTCTCCTATGTTTGGATGTTCCATTCACTGAATACCCTTCCTAATGTAACACTCTCCACTTATCCTGGCTTGAAATCAGCAGTAGAAGTACACCAGCTTGAGGCTTTGTTAACTTCACAAATAATTATGAACTATTATCTGTTCCAAACATAGTATGTCTCCGGGCTTCTTGTAAATGCAGCTTTTTTTTTTAAATACACCTTAAACAGGTGATCTGTTAGACACACCTAATCACAAGATTGCCTACGGTACATAAAGGCTGGAACAGGTCCCAGTTTTCAGCTATGCATGAAGCTTCAGCTTCTTCTATTATAGTTGGCAAAAAACTCTATAATAAAATACAAAAGTAAGAAAATTTTAAATTAATTAACATTATATATTGTAAGGTGTCACACAACACGTATGCAGTTGGATGACTATAGTCCTTTATCTGGGAGCTAAACCAAGCGATGATATGGAATTGGGGGATGTGCAACATTTGAACTGCCGGGCTTTGGTTTCAGGTCCTGCCTGAACACCTGGGTCTGCATATTGCTTGGTGGAAGCAGCTGGCGAAATTTTTGGCCCGGAGTCCAAAACCTGGCTCTTACTTGTCTATTTTTTCCATCTAGCTCCCATCTTTCCTTTTCAGCTGGTGGAAACTGAGAGGCCCACTAGCCTCAATAAATAGTCTCAAATGTCCTTGTATGCAGAGTGGGGGATGTCTCAATTAAGCATTTGTGACACAATCATTCCCCTATGTAGTATGTCACTCTGATAGTTATTGCTTTTGTCAAGACCCTGAACCACAAAAAAGGAATGACATTACAAGACAAGATATGAATTTGTAATTATGCCTTTTACTGCAAAATACACAAATGATTCCTTTGAGAGTGCTTGACATTTGATATGACAAAAGATCAGTCTGGTCACATAAGTACCCCTAAAGATGAAAAAACAGGTAGTTTTGGAACAACTTGCGTGAGTAAGGCAGAGCAAATCCCCTTTGTGTTGGTAAAGTCATATCCTTTAACGTGGAATCAGCTTCTTTTTTTAAAAAGTGGCTTTATTTCATACATTTTTCTCTATAACATATTGATATGTTTACACTATGAACTAAAATCTATATAATATGGATCGCTGAGCTACATTTGTACTACATTAGCCTAGTGAATCGGTCACGCTCTTGATCTATCTGAGCCTTGTTAGGAGGAATTTGAACTTTTGCCAAGATATGCAGTTCTGGCATGTTCTTGTTTTCAACAGTAGTGGAGATATTGGCTGTTTCTAATTAGGCATGAGTGGACACTGTAGATATATATTATTTAGTATGCTTATCTAATTGTGTGTCAATGGTGACTTTATATGCAACTCATCAACACATTGATTTGAGTCACCTAATCTTTATGCAACTCAATATAGATGTATTGGGCATCAACATTTATCACTGGAAGATCAGTCAATTTGAAAAACATATATAACTAATATATCCTGTTAAGTTTACAGCATTTAACTTTTACTCCAAGAGTGGCTGTGTTACACTGAAACATATGCTCTTTGGGTAACCGTTGACCAATAGTATTTGCCAGGTACAGGCCAAGACCTAACAAACTGGTCTCAAGTGGAGGATTGGGATTAAATTCCCAGTCCCAAATATTTGGAGCCAGTAGTGACTTGGTTGCTTGAGTTGGACAGATGAGATGGCTGGGTGGGTCAACGGAAGACGGACCAGCTCAGTCTGCTCCTGAAGCCATCTGGAAAAGTGGAACGGGATTCCAAGGCCTGACGATGAGGTGAAGAAAAGTGCTTTCCCCTCTGGGCCTGCCGGTCCTAGCAGTGATTTGTACCGCAGCAAAAAGTCGCTCTGTGAGAAGTGCTGTTGTTTCTCTCCAAGCAGTTGTCCTGAGATTCCTTCAGGAGTTGCCATTCGTCTCCTTCTTCATTATGTACCCCCACCCCCACCCCTGCTTTTCTTGACTGCTTCTTCCTCTTTCTTTGTATCCAAGACTCTTTCCCTTTGGCTGCCAGACTAAGTGCACTGACAGTGGAAGAAATCAATTCCCCACTTAAAAAGGTTATTTTTCATGTATTCTAAATTACAGTTAAAAGGTCATTAGAACATGCTTTTCATTACCCGTTACACCGGCCCAATTTTGAGCAGTTTTGTCTTGGGAGACAGGTTCCCATAGAAAAGCTTTGGGAAGCAGCTGTGTGCTGCTTTTTAATGGAGGTGAGGAAATCAGCCAGACATACAATTGCCAGAACAACCAGTCAGTCTTCATTGTTTAAGTCTTTTTTTCTTGACAATTTGAAAATACTTTTAAATGAAGCATGAATTTCCCTTTTGTGTTGGTTGTCCAGCTAAGTTTTCTAGTTTCGTGTCTTCCTTTGCTCATTGTGGAATGGGCTGCTTTACTGTTCTACAGGGGCTAGAAGTCTACTACCTTCAACTGATGGTGGATGTTCCACTTTCAAACACAAGGTAATCCTTAAACTATACTGGCTCCATAAAGTTTTACATACAAATCTTACAATGTTCAAAAGTGCTCAATGTGTCCTCCTCTGGACGCACCGCAGCTGCTGCAGTGGCTGGAGTCACTGCAGCCACTGCTGTTGTTATGCTTTCTATGGGTTGCAGAATAAAAGCACTTTGATTTCAGATAATTATTTTTAATAAACTTTGTAATTAACGCTCTTTGTCTAGTATTGCCATGTTTGGTGCAATAAAGCACCACAGACAGACTGTGTGTAAAAAGTAGATGTAGTCACCATTAATGTGTATGGCTGACAAAAGACTGATAAAATACTAGAATTTCTTTAAACAAAAACTTAGTGGAATGACTCTGGGGCTTGGAGGAATCGCTATTACCACACTGCAAGCCATATTTGTTTGCCAGTTAACTAAATTTAAAGGGCATCAACTGTAACAACCACTCCAGTGACTCAGTTACATTTTTACAGCTCTCAGCGCACCTGTCAATCAAACCTTACAAATCCACAAGTGGATCACTTTAAAAAAATAAAAAACAAAAGACACCCACCACAACGTTGCTGTAAAGATGTAAATTATCCACCTTTCCTCATCTCTGGACTTAGGCATGCACTGTAATAAATAATCTGTAATGTAAGAATTTTTCAGATCTTTACAGAATTTTCATATATTTTTAAATATATGAAATATCAATAAAATGTAAAAGTAGTCTGTTAATTAACATGTCTAATGTAAATGAAAAAATGAAGAAAAAACGCGTATCTGTCAATAAACATGATTTTTAAAAATTGTTTGATACTTTTACCTACAAAGACTGGAAAAATGCAGTCACAAGTTTGACATAATTTAAAAATATACCATATCAAGTCAAAATTTTAAACTGTTTTGTTCTAGTAAATTCTAGTTTCATGCCATTCACGTATATAAAACTTGATGCATTGAGTGTAAAAAGACGTTTCTGTAATTTTACATGTTTCTTCATTAATTAACAGATACGTTGTGTAATTATTAGTGATGTCCCCTTAGATATGAGGAGTGTACTTCCTGGTCCTGGGCCTCAATTGATACCTTCTTTCTGTTTTGTCGAAACATGGGAGTCTGGGGATTAAATTTGTATGGAGAAAGCCTCAAGTGGAAGAAATGTAGTTTTTGGTACTTACACTTGCGTCTCATTTTTCAGCTCAGAATTCGCTGCTTGTAAGACACTAATGCCAAAACGCGTCTGGTTGCTTTGGCTAGCACTGAAATGCTTGACACCGTGAAAGGAAGAATAGGTTGAAAAGACCACCACTGCATAAATCAAAATACACTGTAGCCAACTTTTATGGAAACATTTTTAAGCCAGATTTTTTGAGGAAATCTGACTTCCAAAATCCCACTTGCAAATGATAAAATGGCAGTCCCCTAAACATGGTGGATGTGCTACAGCTAGATTTTGTATCTGGTAGGAAAGCAGTGGCATATTGGGAAATTAGATTGTTTTGTTGTTTAATCTTGTGGTTTAAATTACAGTCCTGTCATGTTGTGGGTGCAGATGATTCAATTAAACTTTATTGATCCATTTCATGTATTTTGATATCCTCCAGTGATAAGAAAGACTTTCAGAGTCAATGTATTCCTATACCCCTAGCATAACAGGAAATTTATACACTTGCCTCATTGTCTTCAGAGGTGAGTTATGCAAAAACAGTATCTGAGTTAGTGTGTAACTGTAAAAAGACCAGCTTATTTTCAGCCTTATATCTGTTTCACACTACAAAACAAAAGGTTTTTGGAGAAAGAAATTTTATAGAAAGGCAGGAATCAATGGTTAAAAAAGGGTGATCTCAAATGAGGAGCACTTTTCAGTACCATTTTTCCTACCATCCACAGACATGAGTAGGAGGATGGTTGGGGGGGGGGGGCGGGGGTGTGTGTGTGTGTCTGTGTGTCTGTGTGTGTGTGGCTGTGTGTGTTGTTGGGGTAATGGGGAATATTTTGGGAACAAAATGTACTGTACTTGCTTTGGCCTGATGCTTAGCACTTAAAGGCTTTTTCATGGTTAGAAGCGCTTTAAGAGTCCAATATCCCTATTCAAATGCCATAGTCCAGTGGAGCTTCAGCCTGTTGCGGTTGTCTTCAGCTGTTTGGGGTCCATAATGTGAGAGCTCCGGGCTCCTATCAGCCTCCTTTTGTCTCATCCCACAGAGAGGCTCCTGTTGATGACTTATTTTGGAAACCAGAAGCACGGGCCTCTCAGCACTCAGGACAAGATGGCGAGTGACAGGGCCTGGCTGGCTGGGGCTTAAGTGTGTGAAAACCGGGAGCTTGATAACAGTTTTTGGGAACACATCCAAAAGCATAACTGTTATTGTGAAGAGGGTTTTTTTTGTTTTGGTTTTTTTGGCCTCTTTTATTTTGATTTGTTTTGCTTTCCTTGGTGGAACGTTACCGTGCTCAGCGGGGGATTTCCAATGACGAAATAGGGGAACAAGGTTTGCTTCTTAGCGCAGCCAATCATGGTGCGCCCTTTTATAAAGTTGTTACTGTTGGTGATGTGCTATTGTGTTCTGTATTAGTCTCACTTGGCTGGCTTCAGCTTGAGGTATTGCTTGCTGTCGTCACTGAAAGGACTCTTGTGTGTAACATGATGGGAAATGCTAATGTGGTACCAGCTGTGCATGAAACTAACTAATGCAATGCTACAGTATGCAAATACAGTATGCAAATTAAATGTGGTTTGTGTGCGT
The DNA here is from genome assembly GCF_056152115.1 of Neolamprologus brichardi. Classification (NCBI taxonomy): domain Eukaryota; kingdom Metazoa; phylum Chordata; class Actinopteri; order Cichliformes; family Cichlidae; genus Neolamprologus; species Neolamprologus brichardi. The sequence continues at coordinate 3,621,435 of NC_142119.1, read as the reverse complement.
GAGACTAAAGACATATGTCAACAGCACCATTTTTTTAAGCACCACAACTATTTTGCAGTATGAATCACAAGCACACAACTTGGTTGAACTTGAACAGTTCTTATAACGGCATTTTAGTAGCTTAGTAGGATAGAGATGTTCCCTTTTCATCATTTAGGTCAGTACAGTGCATTTACTGTTCTACTGCTATATAATCTAATATTTGTGTTAGGGTTGAAGGTGATTCTTCACAGTAACATTAGAATAAAAAAAATACCACATACTTTACTAATTGTGTATTTCAGCCAGTGATGTGAAACTACATTGAGATTCTATACCTTTAAATCCTTTCAAATCCCTGCAAGGACTTTCATGAAGCAAAATCCTTTCATGATGTAAGACCGGCTCTCCTGGCACTGGCTTTGTTTTAATCAGAAAATTCTGACTCCCTCTAATTAAGCTGGAGAGGGAACAGAGGTTTGTGTGTAACTAAACTTACATGAAACTCTGCCAGTTGCAGTACTGTGATCCCCTCAATACTCTTCCAATAGTTCATTAATCTATTGGAGGGGAGTATTACATGAGATCTTATCATTTTAGCAAAAGAAGTATCTAATTAGGTCTATTTGTGAAACTTTAATCAAACTGAGGTATAACTCCCAAATTTGGCTTGTTTACCTCAAAAGGGTCAAATACAGATATTTATGTCCTTTCTTTTTTGCAGTGATTGAAGGCAGGCTCGTTGGTATTAGAGATGGACCGATCCGATATTACGTATCGGTATCGGTCCGATACTGACCTAAATTACTGGATCGGATATCGGAGAGAAATAAAAAATGTAATCCGATCCATTAAATATCAAAAAAGCACCTTAAAAAACTTGCGACACGGCGTAACTCGGCTCATAACCGTAGCACGTCAGAGCAGTGTGGTCACGTGATAGAGCGGCTGTGTGTATTTGTAGCCTGCTAGCAAACATTTCATCTCCGAGGAAGTTATCTCAGAGAGAAGTAAAGCAAGTGTGTAAGTTCATCTCTGAATGTTTGTAAAGCATTCCCGCGTTAAGCTTAACAACCGATATATAGAGCAACTGCCTCTCTCTCTCTCTCCTGCTGCTACTTCAATCGTGAAACTGCTTAATGATAATGCTAATGCTTAGCTGATCGGCTTTTCTGTCACGAGTCCGTCTCTCTTCTTAGTTTTTGGCCCACTTCTCACCAGACAGAGGAAACCAGCGGCTGAACAACAGCAGGACTATTAAGCTTGATAAGCTGTTGTTAGAATTTATTTAATATAACTTTCTACACCAGGATCTTTTTCTACACAGCTGATGGCTGTAACTGTGCAGGGGCGGATCTAGCAAAGTTTAGCCAGGGGGGCCGATAGGGCATGAACAGGGAAAAGGGGGCACAAAGACATACTTTTCTTTTTTATTCTCATTTAAAATATCTAGCTTTTAATTATTTAATAATTATCTGAATCTTACACCCAAAGTTTTAGTCTGATGTAAAATGTATAGAAGTCCATTACTGTATATAGTAACTGTTAAGTCTAATATACCCTAGTAAGCTATACTACTTTTTCCTTTGGGAAAGTACCATCTGTGAATTCTGCAATTCTGTTGAAGAAAGATGTTGAATCTATTTAATTATTCTTGAAAAATAATTTATTTCTGTGAATTTTTTTCACCCTGCATCAAATTAAAGTTGATTACATTGATTAAGCATCATGAGGAAGAGGGTGGTTCCCTATTTTCTTTTGCTGGGAGTTTGCAACCCTATTAGTTAGGTTCAGGGGCGATTCTAGGATCAGAGCTTTGGGGGTGCTGAGCACCCAGAGAGCTGCCCATCCAGGCAAGGTAAACTTTACTCGTCATAATGAGACGTCTTCCCTGTCTCTGTCAGTCCCTCCTTAAATGTCTCCAGTTGTCACCAGTTCTCTCTGACTGTCTCCTTGGTGCATTTAAACCCCTGTTCCTCTCTGTCCTCATCGTCTGCTGACTTCATCTCCATTATCAGTCATCATAATTTTACCCTCTCTGTGCAAGTCTGCAAATTTCTTTATTAAATCATAAGATTCTTAAATTCATCAAGTCTCTCTGTGCCTGGGTCCTCGTCACAAAACATGACATCACTGTTTTGTACGTTTTAACACAATTTAATCCCACATTTGTGAAAGAAAAGCAAAACACTTTTTTGAAAAGTCTGTAACAAAACCATCAAATCTGATAAAGGTTATTTAAATGCTGCAAAAGAAGAATGGATTGGAATAAAAAAAAAACATATCCTAACCTTAATTACTGCGGGAGAATAATGAATGATGCTCATAGTGAGTAAAAAGTAAACTCAGTGCATTTTTTGGACAGAGATTCACTTTTAATGTGTATGTATAATATAAAATAGATACATAAAAAATACACTCCAAAAATAGAAGAGTCCTTGAAATGTACAAAATATTATTAAAAAATTAGAAAATTGAGAGACCTTGGCCTATGGTACAATGTATACAATGTATGAAAAGATCTTTACTGCAGATACTACTATGGCTCTGCAGATTTTTTCTTTTCTTTTAACCTATGTCGCCTCACCTTGAGGTTGGTAAATCTGTCACATTTTGGTGGTCAAGTCTCTGAAGCATCTCTTTCTCAACTGACATCACAGCCAGGTGCTGGAGTCTGCTTTGACCCATGGTCCTTCTCAGCCAGGTATGGAGCTGACTCAAGACACTAAAAGACCTCTCACAGCTACAGCTGCTAACTGGGTTTGTTAGGGCAACCTGAATAACAGTTTTCAGTTTGGGGAAGATCTGATTATCCAGAAGATTGTACAATGTTAACATATCTGGAATGGCACCAGCCTCACTCTTGAGCTTCAAAAAGTTTTTGGCAACCCGACTTCCTCTGACTGAAGCTCAATATGGTAATGCAGTCCAGGGCTGACAACCCAGTTTGTTTAGCAGATTCTGTATAGCAGCTTTAATATAGGGAGAACACAACTTCCAGATTGTATGAGTAAAATTAGTTGTTGTTTTTTTTATTTGCCAGTTTAACAGTTTCTGTCTTGCCTGTTAGTACTCCCTGTCTGTTTCCTTACCTGGTTCTTCCTGATCTTGTACTTTCTCCTCATGTTCTCCTCTTTCCTCTCTCCCTCTTTGGACTGACAATCATACACAAATAGATTGTATTCAATTAGATTAAAAAAAAAATACTATTAAGATCACTAATAAAAAAAAGTCCTCTCTCAGTGTACTTTCAACCAAAACGCAAATAACCAAACCACATGCACATCTAATAAAGGATACAAATATTGAAACACTGATCCAACATTATCCTTTATTGATGGATCATTTGATTTTACACTTTTACCTAAATGTGGCTCCTTCTTTTGAAAAAACTTCCTCATATCCATTATGAACCTGGCTGCCTCTTTGTACTGCATCCAGTCAGTTAGCTAGTTAGTAACTTGGGTTCAATATCGGCACATGCACATATGACAAAATAACCAGTTTCTCTCATTACATTTCAAACAGGACAGTGGTAACAACAGCAGGCTAGATAATGTTAAGTTTTAGATTTTAAATAGGCTATATAAATTTCAATGGGCGCAACGGGACGGTCAAATATCACTGATTTTACTACAGAGCAGGACGGATTGTAGGGTAGCAAACATCGTCGGAAAAGACATTTTCAACACTGCAGGTTACCTGGGTGTAATGTTTTTCAGCTAAAAAGAAACATGGTCTGACTCCTACCTAACTATATAAAGAGTAACTGAAGGTTAAATGCAGCTAATATGTCCTGTTTTAAGCCAGGCACTTCCCCCTCCGCTCTGCTGCGTAACAGCCACTATCGCTCTGGCAGCAACGGCGCTGCAGAGCAGGGGAGAGCCGAGCTGGAACAAACCATTTTGGGAGGGGGGGTGGTTATCTAAACTTTTGCTGTTAAATGTTCCATCTCAATTAAGTACTGTATATTTTTTATATTTTTAATAGTGTGTCACACAAACAACAAATATTGTCAAAAAAAAGTAAGAAATCTTTGGGGGTGCTTTGATTCATTTTGGGGGTGCTGAAGCACCCCCAAAAATGGGCTAAAATCGCCCCTGGTTAGGTTGCTTAATATTTCTGCTAAGTACTCTTTAAAATACCAGAATAGGGAGGATGGTGCAGGTTTAACTTTATTAGATTGATCAGTGTTGCTGAACTATGACATATTTTGGGTGCAGTATGTTTTTTTTTACATACAGGTATAACAGAATAGCTTTAGTGTTGTTGTTGTTTTTTAACTTGAGTATGAACTTATACAAAAAGCAGCAAGATATTAAAAAAACAGTTTTATTGATTAAAAAACACTATATCGGATTCATATCGGTATCGGCAGATATCCAAATTTATGATATCGGTATCGGTATCGGACACAAAAAAGTGGTATCGTGCCATCTCTAGTTGGTATTGGGGTAAAGATTTATGCTAGTTTATTTTAATCCAAGTGAAAGTATTGATTGATTGATTGATTGAATCTTTATTTTGAACATGTTAAAAAAGTACAACAACATAGAATGTAAAGAGACAAATAAACAAAGCAAAACAAAAAGAAAACGAGCAACCACAACTACAAATATCTTTTATGTTCAAAAAGGAGCAGGAAGAAGCATGAGCTTATTTAATCCCACCCCTTTTCCACTATCTAGTAATTTATAGACTACAGAAATACCTCCTTGCAATCACATTATATGTCATGTGTATTTTTTTTTTTTTATTAATTATTATTCTTTTTTTTTATTTACACACAAGTACACACAAGAATATACATTTTTTCTGTTAGGCAGACTCTGTATACATTCACACTCACCGTTTACCATTTTTCAGTTTTGAAAGGGGATTTAAAATGCTTTTCCTTATTATCTATCTAAATTTTCTTTCTAAAATATACATTTACATCTAGAAGGCTTTGGACAATGACACGTTTTGGTTTTTAGTTTTACCTCACTAAAATGGATGTTAGATGTAGTTTTTTATACCATTTTTATACATATCCCCCCACTTTCGGATGTTCAAAAGTAACAAGCTAGAATAATTTTAAATATATGAATAGCTTTAGTTGTTAAACTAAAACAATTTTGCAGTCAGTGCCTGCCTGAAGTCGACATCAGCAAGTGCTTTGTTTCCTACCTTATTTCTTCTGTTAGGCTTTTCCTGCAGCTGCTGCTGTGTTGCGGGTCTCTCTGCCTTCAGTTTTGTCTTCAGTAACTGAAAAGCATGCTCTGTTCTGTCTTTGGTTTAAGAAACTCTTGTGTAGCCTTGGCAGTGTGCTTTGGGTCACTGATTCCATTTGTTTTCTGGTCTAATTTTGCTTCGCATTCTTGAGCTGTTATAAACTCTCTTTATTTGCATTCATGAAGAGGTGTCCTGACTGTAGACCTTCACTACCTCCTTAAGAATGTTCTTGAATTGGCTCAATGTTGTAAAAAAAATTCTTGACCATAGAAATAACTCTTTCATCTTGTTGTCTTGTGTGAAGCAAGTGCAAAACAAATGTACATTCAACACCCAATTTGACATGGAGTAACAAAGCAACATGCCTCAGCTGTCAGTGACACCACTACTCAGTCAATTTTCCAGTGTTTTTTCGGTCTCTGGAAATAGGGGACTGGCTGCAAAAATAAATAAATAAACATACTGTATAACGGGGTGGGCAACTCCAAGCCTCGAGGCCTGGAGTTGCCCACCCCTGCTGTATACAATACTTTTGTTAAAGCCCCTAATTTAAGCTAAAGGTGTATACTTCAATCACATCTTAATTTACGGTGGTGTGTAGAGATAAAAATTTCAACACCCTTTGCTTTGTACAAATACTTTTAGACCTAACTATATTGACTCATAAAAAGTGACTATTATAATACTCATTCTACATGTAAAGGCTTCCTCCAGTCCACACTGGCAAAGAAGCGACCCCTGAGGCTTTTTGCTGTAAACATGATATATACTTCCCATAATATGAATACATATTTTTGGACCTTAATGAACTTTCAATTCCAGCGTTCCACATTTGTTTGAATAACTGTGTGGGTGTCTTTTAGTATAACATCTAATTTATTTTTTCGCCTTGACCTGGTTTCTGAACTGTGCCCATGTTTTTTCTTGTTGTTTTTTTTCTTGGTAGCACAGTCTCCTTTGCTGTGCAAAACCTTTAGAAAGCCCTGCACCCATCCTTACTTAGTTATTTCATGACCAGAATGCCAGCTGGCATGTAGGGCAGCAGTGAAGACTCCCTGCCTTTGTGGAAGTGGAAATCTTTGGGAAATGCATTATTCCAAGAGGAAGCTGGCTTTGACATGAGACAAGCAATAAATTCTAATAGAAGGTTGAGCAGTGGTGTTAAATGCATTTCTGAACAGTAAGATGGAGTCCGGGATTAGGTCGGAACTGGTATGGGGAGGAGGAATGATTTATCAAACTATAAGAATGTATTTCTGCAGGATTGTGTAAAAACTCTGGAAAACCTTGGTCATGGAAGTCTAGTTCTCATCATTTTTTAGAAACCTGTTCTGTTCAGCAGTTGTAGCACGTTGAATTATGGTCTGACTGCTTTGTTGTGCCAAACATATTTGCTTTCCCAAGAAGTGCAGGTTTTTACAACACTTGTTTTTCTCCAAAAACATCTATTATCACAAAATGTAATGTGTTGTTTTACCTGAGACATGAAACCTAACCCATGATGGTATTTTATTGAAAGTGACAAAAACAATCTGGAATTGTCTCCACCAGAATACCTTTGTCAAACTGGGGAAACTTTAACCCAGAAAGTATCTTAAGGGTTAATCAACCAGCATTCTACTTCTCATTCCAATACAGTCACCTGCCAGAGAAAAGTCAAACCAGTTACTATGTGACTCTTTGGAGACTTGTTCATTTTATGCTTTCACGGGAGGGAACCAGGTTGTTGTCAGGATATTTCAGCTTCTGCAAAAGTCATTCACAGGACTCACGCAGCGGGTATCCCCTGAAAAAAAAAAAACGTAGTGGGAAATGCATATTGTAATGCCAGATTAATGGTCTGTTATGATTAGCTGAACAATTATCAATGCAAACAGCCTGCAACTCCTTCATGTGGGTTCATGTCACCAGGGTCTCCAGCTTGATGGAGCCTGCTTCCTTTGCCTCTATAGCAACCAGTAAGCAAAGCTGTCTCCTGTTTCAGGGCTCCATTGTTTTGTTTCCCATTTTAAATTGAGAGACTTTATGTACCCTGAACAGTATATTTTAAAACAACACTTTAAATGCCAGGTGAATTGTGAAGTAGTTATTTTATTACCTTTTCTATATTTTTTATTTGAACTAAACAGACAGGTTAACTGCATGCCAAGAAAGTAATATTCTGAATTATCATATACTTGCGCATTAGATAATTTAATCACATGACATGATCTTGGTGGATACATTTGTATTTTTAACTGTTTTACTGAAAAGAAAAGCTTGTGTTCCCTTGCTAGAACAGGAAAGCTGGGATGGAAACCACCTGTGTTTGTCTGAAATTCCTCTTGCTCAATGGTTCTCTGTGACCTGATTGCCTTGCACTGTAAAGGATTATCTTGTCTGTTTATAAAATCATCAAATTGTTAAACAGTTTCACACTGCTCATTTTCCAGTGATGTAAGCATATTTCCCCTTTAATGCACATCACATTTTCTTCAGCTTCCTGCCCAGCTAGGACAAGAACAAATCTGTTGCACACATGCATGACATGTAAATCAAGTTTATTTGACAGTTAGGAAGAAGATTATTTTTACTAAATGACTAAGGTGGCATCAGCGTAAGGCTGATAGATACTGTTAGAACACATCATTTGGACAACAAAGTATTGCAAAAACAGAGCATACATAAAACAGTAATGCCTTCATGGAGTCTTTTGTGATTGATAGGAATAAATACAAACAAAGAATTCACTAAAAGGACTAGATGTTACAGTCCCTGATAACGCACTGCTTTAAATGGAGAGAATCTTGAGGGATGGCTGTTATGGGGAAAGGCAGCCCAGAAACTTTACCAGCAGCACATTGTTGTGTCTAATCTAATATTGGGTGTTGCTAGCTAAGCTCTAGACTGGGAACTGCTACTGGCTGGATTTGACTGAGTTCCAATTTGGAGACTATGTGAGGGTCTGTGCGACAATGAACTTTGAACAGGGTGCTGATACCCTGAGGACTGTGGGGATTCTCCTGCGTCTGGGCTTCAATCGACTGATTTGACTTCTTAAAAAGTATGTGTCGATGCAAGGCCCCTTTCTCAGCTAGCTGAGGCACTTCTTCCTGCCTTGGTGGATTGTAAGGCCCATGACAGTTGTTAGTTTTGATGAGCCACAAATGCAGTTCTGCAGCTTCTTTCCTACCATCATTGATGGTCCATTATGTGCAATGCACCAGCATTGCACATAATGGACCATTGCACATAATCTATTCATTGTTGAATGAAAAGATGATAACAGAGGGTAAAAGAGTTGAGGTTTAATAAATTAGAAAATATATAGCAACCAATGTAATGTCTTCAGTCTGAACTTGATTTTGTGTGTGAGTAAAACACAGTCACCTTGATTTCAAACATAAGTGCAGTGCAACCAAGAGGCCGTTCTCTGAGCTGTGGGGCTTAGTGGACTTATCAGAGATCAGCTATTCGCAGATGAAAGGTAGAGCCAAGTTGTGTAAAGCCTATTAGGTAAAGTGAAGGATTTTAAACTCTGCTAAATTTTGATTGGAGCTCAGTGCAGTGAAGCCATCACTAGGGTAGCCTGTAGGCTGCCAGGAGGAGTCTTACTTTTGGTCTTTTAAAGTAAACTACAGCTTCTTCACTAAAAACATTTGCAGAAACAGAAAGAGGAGGAAAGGAAAGGAGATGACGGCAGTGTATAGATATGTAACTGACTAATAGCTGAGGTAGCTAATGGATGGATAGCCCAACACAGTCAAACTAGTTACAGACAGTTGCTGAAGTTCGCAATACCTGCAGAATGCACACTCTTTTTATTACAGTTTTTAACTTCGGTTAGATGTGTGTATGCATAATCCACACTTATGCACTAGAAAAGATGATGCAGACTTCCTGGCAACAAGAAGACAACTTCCTTTCTTTGGCTGGATGCATGGAAAAGCATGTGATACCAATATAGAAGAATAATACAAAGAGGGAAGGAAATAGTGTACGTGTGCTGTGCATGAATACAGTATCCAGTTTCCTATACTGGCACATCTGTAAAGTCTATGCAGTCAAAATTCAAGGCTGCACATGGACATCTGGTGGCAGGTTCATATAGGTCCTTATTGACTTTTTACACACACCAAGGTGAAAGCCATCAGTTTACTTTTAGTGCATTTATTTCCCATAAGAAAACCAAATTCCTATGTGGTTATAAAATGGACTGGCCTAGATGGCTTGGATCGAGATATTTGAATCTGTTTCTCTAAGGCTTCAGTCACACGGTGACTAGTTGACGAACCCTCTGGCAAACATCCGCTTGCAATAGATACGTTGAAAAGCATCTTTGCATTCACTGAACACTTGCTGGTAGTCACTCAAACTGATTGCTTAAACTGCAAAAAGAATGGTCATGGTGACCGTTGGCAACACAAGTGGAATAACGGTTAGATTCAATTCAATTCAATTCAATTTTATTTATATAGCGCCAAATCACAACAAATGTCGCCTCAAGGCGCTTCATAGATACAGAGAAAAGCCCAACAATCATATGACCCCCTATGAGCAAGCACTTTGGCGACAGTGGGAAGGAAAAACTCCCTTTTAACAGGAAGAAACCTCCGGCAGAACCAGGCTCAGGGAGGGGCGGCCATCTGCTGCGACCGGTTGGGGTGAGAGAAGGAAGACAGGATAAAAGACATGCTGTGGAAGAGAGACAGAGATTAATAACAGATATGATTCAATACAGAGAGGTCTGTTAACACATAGTGAGTGAGAAAGGTGACTGGAAAGGAAAAACTCAATGCATCATGGGAATCCCCCGGCAGCCTACATCTATTGCAGCATAACTAAGGGAGGATTCAGGGTCACCTGGTCCAGCCCTAACTATATGCTTTAGCAAAAAGGAAAGTTTTAAGCCTAATCTTAAAAGTAGAGATAGTGTCTGTCTCCCGAATCCAAACTGGAAGCTGGTTCCACAGAAGAGGGGCCTGAAAACTGAAGGCTCTCCCTCCCATTCTACTTTTAAATACTCTAGGAACAACAAGTAGGCCTGCAGAGTGGGAGCGAAGTGCTCTAATAGGGTGATATGGTACTACAAGGTCATTAAGATAAGATGGGGCCTGATTATTTAAGACCTTGTATGTGAGGAGCAGGATTTTGAATTCAATTCTGGATTTAACAGGAAGCCAATGAAGGGAAGCCAAAACAGGAGAAATATGCTCTCTCTTTCTAGTCCCTGTCAGTACTCTTGCTGCAGCATTTTGGATTAGCTGAAGGCTTTTCAGTGAGTTTTTTGGACATCCTGATAATAATGAATTGCAGTAGTCCAGCCTGGAAGTAATAAATGCATGAACTAGTTTTTCAGCATCACTCTGAGACAGGATATTTCTAATTTTAGAGATGTTGCGCAAATGGAAGAACGCAGTCTTACATATTTGTTTAATATGTGCGTTGAAGGACATATCCTGGTCAAAAATGACTCCAAGGTTCCTCACAGTGTTACTGGAGGCCAAGGTAATGCCATCCAGAGTAAGAATCTGGTTAGATACCATATTTCTAAGCTTTTCAGCGCCGAGTACAATGACCTCAGTTTTATCTGAGTTAAGAAGCAGAAAGTTAGTGGCCATCCAAGTCTTTATGTCTTTAAGACATTCCTGCAGTTTAACTAATTGGTGTGTGTTATCTGGCTTTATGGACAGATAGAGCTGGGTGTCATCTGCATAGCAGTGAAAATGTATGCTATGTCTTCTAATGATGCTGCCTAGGGGAAGCATGTATAATGTAAACAGAATTGGTCCTAGCACTGAACCCTGTGGAACTCCATAATTAACCTCAGTGTGTGAAGAGGACTCTCCATTTACATGCACAAATTGGAGTCTATTAGATAGATATGATACAAACCACTGCAGTGCAATACCTGTAATACCTACAGCATGTTCTAATCGCTCTAACAGGATATTATGGTCAACAGTATGCTGTCAACAGTATAACGAATGCTGCACTAAGGTCAAGAAGGACAAGCACAGAGATGAGTCCACTGTCAGAGGCCATAAGAAGATCATTTGTAACCTTCACTAATGCTGTTTCTGTGCTGTGATGAACTCTGAAACCTGACTGAAACTCTTCAAATAAACCATTCCTCTGCAGATGATCTGTTAGCTGTTTGACGACTACTCTTTCAAGGATTTTTGATATGAAAGGAAGGTTGGAGATTGGCCTATAATTAGCTAAGACTGCTGGGTCTAGAGATGGCTTTTTGAGTAAAGGTTTAACTGCAGCCACCTTGAAGGCCTGTGGTACATAGCCGATTATTAGAGATAGGTTGATCATATATAAGATCGAAGAATTAATCAATGGCAGGACTTCTTTGAGCAGTTTTGTAGGAATGGGGTCTAAAAGACACGTTGATGGTTTGGAGGAAGTAATTATTGAAGTTAACTCAGAAAGATCGATTGGAGAAAAAGAGTCTAACTTAACATCAATGGAACTAAGAGTAGCTGTTGATAATATTACATCTGTGGGATGATTATTGGTAATTTTTTCTCTAATGATAAAAATTTTATTTGTGAAGAAGTTCATGAAGTCATCACTAGTTAACGTTAAAGGGATGGTTGGCTCAAAAGAGCTCTGACTTTTTGTCAGCCTGGCTACAGTGCTGAAGAGAAACCTGGGGTTGTTCTTATTTTCTTCAATCAGTGATGAGTAGTAAGCTGTTCTGGCTTTGCGGAGGGCTTTCTTATAAAGCAACAAACTATTTCTCTAGGCTAAATGATGATCCTCTAAATTTGTGACACGCCATTTCCTCTCCAGATTACGAGTCATCTGCTTTAGGGTACGTGTTTGAGAATTATACCACGGGGTCAGGTACTTCTGATTAGAGACCTTAGTTTTCACTGGAGCTACAGTATCCAGAGTCGTACGTAGTGAGGAGGTGAAATTATTAACAAGATAATCGACCTCTGTTGGGGTAGCGTTCAGATAGCTGCTCTGCTCTGTGTTGGTACTGGGCATTGACGATGATAACAGTGGGTGGATTATATTCTTAAACTTAGTTACAGCGCTTTCAGAAAGACATCTACTTTGATAAAGTCCACTCTCCACTGCTGCGTAATAACGGTTAGATAGATGGGATTTATGTTGTTAGGGTGTTGTCAACAGTTGTCAGGACAGGGATACTTTAAATTAACAGTGTTTACTTGTTTTATCTACACCCAAGATAAGGCTAGTCTACAATATGATAAACAGACGAACACAATGCAACGGACTAAGGTTAGATCCACGTGTTTGTAGGTTTATGCTTTGAAGCATGGGATTTAGCATTTTGAGGTTTATTTTCGGGTTATGTCTTTACCTGGACATGACCCTAATTGGAAGACTGAGGTGTGAGTTAATATCAGTAGCACTAGCTAGCTTGGTAGATAGCAAGGTGCACCCATTATTTACTCTGGTATGAAAAGAAATATTGACTTCCATGCTTAAAACGTCATGTACTCATCGGTTGTGTTATTCACCACATGGCAAAGTAGGGTCTTTTTTGACCTGTCATACATTTTATTCACAATTTTAGCTTTATTTTACAATTTTATATTACCATTTATTGAAGCTTACTTATAAGGATATTGTAAAACGGCAAACTGCCACTTGACACTCTCCAAACTGTTCTCCAAATAATGCAAATTTTAAGCTCCAATGCAGTTTAAACAGGTTAGCGAAAAAACAAAAGGACCTATAATTGTCTTGATTTTTCCAGAACTTGCCAACCAGTATATCGTTATGACAGTGAGTGATTTTTGAATCGATAGGGTTCATTTTAAGCCACAATCACTTAAATTAAAAATAAAATAAAATAACATTTCTTAAGAAATCATAGAGCAGATTTCTAACAGCTCACCTAAACTTGTATAACATGTACCGCACTGTACCTAGTGGTGATCTGTTAAGGCACATGTACTATAAACCCCATGTTTGCAGGTGGAAGAAATTGCTGAAAGTACCTTTAAATGCTGAACAGATTTCAAGGGTTAGGAGACAGTCAGTTATCTGTTTGTTTAAATTGGCAGTTCCATATACAAACAAAGAGAATCTCTTCCCCACTACAGATGGCTGAAAATGGAGCGTGTTGATTAGTTTTCAAGGTAATAGGCCAGATGCATAATTATGCCGTTATGTTGTTTATAACGTGACTCAAACTTAAGGAATCACTGTATACATGATGTATTCCTGTAATGAGGATACAGTCACCTGTCAGTAATGATGGTACATTTTGAATGCAAAGGGAAGGAAAAAGGAATTTCACAGCTGTAGCACTAAAGCAGGGGTGTCAAACTCCAGGCCTCGAGGGCCAGTGTCCTGCAGGTTCAAATTCAAATTCAAATTCAAATTTTTATTTGTCACATACACAGTCATACACAGTATGATATGTAGTGAAATGCTTGGACAACTGCTCGTGACCTAAAGAAAAAAGAAAAGGCTATGAATAAGATAGGAAATAAATAAATATGAAAATAAAAAAGGGTAAATTTAACCAGGAAGGAATAAAATAAAATATAAAAAAATTAAGTTAAGAATGAGATAACTGTACAACACAGGTTTTAGATAACACCCTGGGTCAACACACCTGAATCAAATGATTAGTTCATTAGCAGGCTTCTGGAGAACTTCAAGACATGTTGAGGCGGTTATTTACCTTTAAATCAGCTGTGTTGTATCAAGGACACATCTAAAACCTGCAGGACACCGACCCTTGAGGGCTGGAGTTCGACACCTGTGCACTAAAGCCTCTAAAATAAGCCTCTTTATTCTTTGACCGTGAGCAACATACCATTACAAAGGTTAATCTGACTGCTACCCTTGTTTAATGAAGTGATGGATAGACATCCATTTAAGCCACACTCGACCTTTCAGCCTGCTAAATAAAAAGGGTCATATAATCAGAACCTAACTCAAGTGATTCGGGGTCAAACTCCTGAGGCTTTCCTAAAATAAACCAAAGTAATGGGATGGGCTTGGTTCTGAATCGAGCACGTGAATTACATCTGAAATGAGAAACAGCAGGTGCCATTTCCCGCAAGCAAACACAGAAGCAAGGCCTTTGTTTCACTCTGATGGCCATCAGCACGACAAGGCAGCTGGAAACATTTCAAAGAGACTGTATCAGAACCCTGCTGGTTTCATGTTCTCCCATCATCCTTTGTGAATGCTCAGACCACACCAGCTGGAGAGACTTTTGAGGCTACTCTCTAACTGCTCGACTGTTTCAGATCTATGTAAGTTGGTCACCTTGCTCAGGTGTATGTCATTTACCTCCTTTGTTTGCTCCATTGTTACTCTGCCCACTGCAAGCAGCAGGCAGCTGAGGGGGGTCTCCTACAGTCTGTCGTTGCTTAATGTCTGAATAAATGGTCTGGCTCATTATAGCAATATAACACAGAACTTCTGCTTGTGCTTTCTAAAGTTTTTGCCAAAAAGTTGATGCACATAACCCACACATGTAGCATAAGCTTGGGGTGCTTGTTTTCTCTCCTACACGCCCCAATCTTGGAAGATAATTGATAAAAAATACTGTTGATATCTATAGTAACATAAATATTTTTGTTTCCATCTGTATCAAATATGATTCAAATAGCATAAATAGAGTGATTGGATTAGTAATAGTATCTTGGTAAAATGATCAGGTACAGTAGAAAATACATGTATCTTCATTTAAATTGTTGTAACAATAGCTATTTCCATTCATTTCTGCTTTGTACACCCTCCTGTATCACTTGCCTTTCTGGTCTTACTGTTAAGACAAAACATCCTGTTAACAAGCTAAGCTTGGATGATAACACAGTAAGGAAATATGCTACAGCTATATTACCTCTTTGCAGAAAGATGAATGGAGTGCACATGTCAGTATAAGTTGATGTGATGATTTGCATTAGAAATGATCCTAACTTCTTCTGAATAACACTGCATTAATTTCTATTCTCAAAACGCACTGAAATGTGCCCACACTGGTGGAAAAGAGGTATACACCAAGAATATAACTTTATAACCACTTGTCTAATATTTTTTGGTCCCCCTTTCACTGCAAAAATAAGTCCAACCTGTCAAGACATGGACTCGGCAAGACCCTCTGGCACCAGTATGTTAGCACCAGATCCTCTAAGTCCTATATGTTGTGATGTGCCACATCCATGGATCAGACTTGTTTGTCCTGCACATCCCACAGATGCTAAATTGGATTAAGATCAGGGGAATTTGGATGCAAAGACAACCCCTGACACTTGTTGTGATCCTCAAACTGTGCATTATCCTGCTGAAGGAGGCCACAGCCATCGGGGAATACCATTGGTATTAAAGTAAAAATTCCCATGAATGGCGGGACCAAAGGTTTCCCAGCAGAACGTTACCCAATATTAAGCGGCTATGCAGCCCCATACACAACAAACTGCAATGCGTGTGCATTCTGACACCTTTCTATCAGAACCAACATTAACTTTTTTGGCAATTTGAACTATTTCTGCTCGCTTGCTGGATCAGACCACACAGGCCAGCCTTCGCTCTGAGAGCGAGAGCTCTCTCTCTCTCACCTGGATCACCTGTCGAAGGAAAAAAAAAGAAAACAAGCAAAAAAAGAGAGCAATGTAATAAAACAAGACGATCGCGATAATCTACGTGTACATAACAGTAAATACTAAATATTGAATATTATTGTGCAGCGCATAAGATTGACAGCGCACAGTGTGCTTTGAGGTAGCAGCCAAGAAAGGTGTAGTTTGTGTCCGTGAACACCTGTGTGCCCACCTGTGAGCATGGGCACGCTTGTATTCAAAAGGTTTCTTCATGTAACGATCTGCTATGCCCCCAGGGCATGAAGCAGGTATGGAGGACATCCAGGCTCCAGACATCCAGAGACCCCCAGAGCGCGAAAGTCCAAGGAAGACCAACGGAGGGGTAACCGTGCCACCCGCCCGGAAAGAGCTGAGGAGAGCCCCAGACGAGGGGTCACCCAGCAGCTATGGAGCAGGAGCCAGAGGGGGCTGCAGTGACGTGCCCGCGAGCTCCGCCGGCAGCCAGCAGTGCCAGAGTGGACTGAGTCCCAGGCCAAGAGGCCGAGGGCACCCCACCCCCTCAAAGGGACCCGACTGAGCCACACGTGCCAGGCCCCGATAAGCAGCCACCAGGACTTAACCGGTGCATACCTGAGCGACCAGCCCAAGACACCAAGAACCACCAACGCACCAATGTCTGTGGGCGTCAGCCACATTCTAGGAGAGTGGTGAGGGGAGATAGGCCTCCATACCTTGGAAGGCCTGAGATGTCCTAGAGAGGTGGAGTCTAATAGCAGACCTGACGCATAGACACAGACAAACATCCATTTGGATGCTTTTTTTGGAAGATACTAACTACTGCAGACTGGGAAAACCCAACAAGAGCTGCAGTTTTTTTCTTTGACCCACTCATCTAGTCATCACAGTTTGGCTTTTGTGAAACTTGCTCAAATCCTCACGCTTGGCTATTTTTCCTGCTTCTAACAAACTGTTCACTTGCTCCCAAATATACCCCACCCACTAGCTGGTGCCACAGTAAAGAGATAATGTCACGGCTGGGGCAGCAGTCGTGTGGTGGAATGAATGAGGAGTGGAGATGCAGGTGGAGAGTTATTTAGAGTGAAAAACCCAAGGTGAGGGCAGAACTGAACATAAACCTAAACTGGGAAAACTAACACAAACAGAGGACACGAGGCGAGGAACAGAGAGACACGGAGGTATACCAAAATGATGCAGAGAAATGCAGGCGACGCGACGAGGAGCACAGGCAGACACATACTATAAACACACACACCAGGTAATCAGGAAATGGCACACAGGAGGGGACACAGCTGGAACTAATGGGCATAACGAGACACAGGCCTACAAAGTAAAACAGGAAACACACAGACTGTTTTACAACACAAAACTCGGGGACCCGAACAGAGCACAGAGGGAGACACAGGTAGGGATAATAACACGACAACCAAACCCAAAGAACAAATACAAAATCAGAATAAACTAGAAAATAATAATAAACTCAAAGCGCTGGGTCACCGACTCAGGACCATGACAGATAATCAGTGTTGTTCACTTCACCCATAATGGTATTCCTAATTGATGTTGCTCTTGGGTCTCAAGACTGTTTCACAACTTTTGAGATTTAACTATGACTTGTACACGATGGAAAGTAGGTCTTTTGAGCATTCTTGATGCTACAGATCTTTGGTAGGAGCCTCTGCTTATTTGATTTATTCCAGTCTTTATTATATTGGTTGATGTCACCAGTGACAGTGGATGTAACGAAGCTGCTAATGTTCTTAGGGCTACTGTAAACAATAAGCCTGGTAGAAGAAGAATGCAAATGGTTCTTCTGATGAATCATTCATCTGGTCAAAAACCAAAGTGCACATTTATAAATTTTACAACTTTTTTCCATTAAGGCACACACAAGTGAGGCAGAAAATAACAAATTAGATTTGGAGATTCTTAGATGATGCTCCCAGACATCCGACTTGTTTTCCCTTTTCTATCTGAACTTGAGTTCACCTAATATTGGTGAGATGACAGTTTAAGCAGATACCACATTCGTTTATGGATGGCTGCACTTTGTGATTACCATGGGGGGAAGCATTGGGAGGGATAGGTAGGACAGTTATTTTCAGACCCATAAAGTCTGGAGTGCAGGTCTGTGGAATAATCTACCACCCCAAAGGCCTCGCTACCTCCAGTGCAATAACAGCCTGTCTCCAACCTTAAAAATAGCTGGATGCTGGAACTCTCATTATAACCATCCATCTCTGCAGTGGAAAACATCTGACAGAGCGAGGGAAAATAAAGTTTGTTTATAAATGAGGCACATGTGCTCTGCCAATATTTTTAGTGAATGATTTGAGTATTTGACGTGTCCAAGTAGTGATAAGTGCAGGATTTTGTATAAAATAATGGAAAGATTGAACATAAAATGAATATTTGATGAGATTTCGCTCTTTGGTGGCAACAAATGAATTATGAAACCTTACACATCATCCCTGATAGGAAAAACTGTTATACATTTAATACAGCATTAATTTACGAGAGTAAACTGTATTCAGATTGCCTGAGGCAGCCGTAGAGTACCTTCAGCTAAATTCACACCAGCTGTAGTGATGTCAGCAGGCAGTGTGTCGAATATTCCGGCTCAGAAGCTGCAGCCAGGCTTGTGTGTAAATCTGTGTATTCAGGTGCTTTGTGTGAAGTCATTTCATACAACGTGGCCAAACTCGGGGTCCGCAGGGAAGCTCCGGTGCTTTATCCAAAATCTTTCTTGTTCTATCATTCACCCATCATTTCTCTCACTGTCTCTCCAAAACTTTCGTCCTCTGTTTGAGTTGTTGTTCCCCTTACAAATGAGACTCTTCCTTTTTTGACTTTTTTTCGCTCTCCCTAACTCATCCTCGTGTGTGTCAGCAGGAGGGATTTTTTTTTTCAAATTTCATCTTACGTCTTGCATTATAAAAAATAGATAAGCCCACAATATCTCTTGCCGCCAACCACATGCAGTGTTTTATAACTTTACTTTGCACTTCACCCTGTGTAGTACAAACAATAATACAAGAACTCATATACATATAGAAACAGGCAACCATGGAATTAGAATCAGCAGTTAAACTAACGTGCATATCTTCGGACTGTTGGCGGAAGCCGAAGTACACAGAGAGAACCCACACAGCACAAGGGAAAGAGGCAGACTCCGCACAGAAAGGCTGGGCAGGAGATCCCATCTAGGAGTCTTCGTACTGTGAGGCAACAAAGCTAACCAGAGCGTGGGAAGGGACTTGAAACTGGGGGTGCTGAAGGCGTGCAAAACTGAACTGACTTGGTCTGCACAGCTGAGAAAAATATACTGGCTTACACATAACATTTTAACACAGATGCAACAGCAATTACACTTCACAGGATGCAAATGTCAGGCACACACACAGGTGAACAAATTCTTTACGAAACCGTAAAAAGTACGCCAGTTTTCCAACTATCAGGTCTCGTAAGAGAAAGCACCCCCAGTACTTCCCACAGCCTTACGGTGTGTTCACACCGAACGCGATGGACGCGAATAGAGCGTCAGGTTTACATGTAAAGTCAATGGAAAAGCGCGATGACGTGCGATTGTGGGTCCCGCGAAAATTCGCGAATAAAACCACGCGCGTGAGTTTTTGTGTTGCATTTTGTGCATACGCGCGTTTCGCGTCTACCGCTCGAGTTGGAAAAATCTGAACTCCAGCGTCAAATCGCGCCGCGACAACCAATCAGGAGCCTGGTGACGTGGCTCTGACCTAGGTCAAAGGGGCAGATCCAGCCAAAGCCCTTCATTCTTCATTCAGAATGGAGGAAAAGCTCATCAGAGCCGTGGCTAATCACCCGGAGCTATATGATGCTAGCTACTACTTCTACCGAGACAGGAATAAAAAGGACCTAGCTTGGAGACACATAAGTGAGGAGATCGGGCAACCTGGTAAGTTCATTCCTTCTTCTTTTTAATTTTCAGACTGACCCGATGAACCCGCGCAAAAGCTAGCAAGCCCGCCTACTGTCCCGCTATTTTCCCACTGATGTACAAATACCTTTCCGCTCACAAGATAATGCGTTTATTCAGAGGACATCTGCAGGAGAAAGTGGAAGAGCCTCAGGGACACTTATAATAAGGAGAAGAAGACAGAGGTTTCTGGACCCCTTCCTCACCCCGCGGGAGACTAGCGGTAATATGGTGCGGACCGTGGAGAACTTCTCCCCCGAGGACCAGGGACAGCCTGGAGAGGCAGCAGGGGAGTGTCAGTCAGAAGGTATGTTTACATTGAGTTAATGTAGGCAGTTAATTTATGCGTGTTGTCATACAGGAACATATTTTGTTTATTAATAAACAGTATACAGTAGTCCCGCTGTTCATCCGTCACTGCCTCGCCTTTTCGCTGATTTTTTTTATTGCACCGTACAGCTTTCAACAATGCGCATTGCATTCTGCAGCCCAAATGACAAATCTCCTCCATGTCGTGTCTCCTGCGCTTGCCAAACTTATCATGTTTGGTTTTGATAACCATCACGTCCAATAGAAAAAAACAGGACAAAAACACTCATAACTATGACCCTCATTCGGAAATACACACCTGCACCGGGAGCAAAAAAGGCGCACAAAAGTGGCGCCGCAGACGGAGAAAAAGCGCGGCATAATACTTTTACGTTTTAAAATCGACAAAGGTTTTCACTTTGAGAATCAACTTGTGAGAACTGTGACTACTGTTCATGTGCTGCAATAAATGAGAGACCACTGTATATAATAATAAGTATATAAGTATATAATAATATAATATTCTCTATGACTATTGTCTTCAACCTGTTAACATTTAATATTGTCTTCATAGAGTCAAGTAATCATGCAGCAGAGTCCTCCCCTGTCTCTTCTCCTGGCTCCCCAGTCCCTGGTCCCTCAGCTCCTGCTGCTGCACCCACAAAATATCATATTTTGACGCGCGATGGATTTTTCTTGGACACGCGTTGAGGCGCGAATGTGCACGCGTCAAATTAGGGGTGTTTGGGGCGTTTTTGTTCGCGTCCATCGCGTTCGGTGTGAACACACCGTTAGGGCTAACCTCCCCTGACTTATGCAATGATTTCAGTGCAATCCTTTTATTAAATACCAGATTTTTCTTGAACCTAATTGCAACATATATAGATGAACACATCATCTTCTCCTCAAAGTATCACTGTCGGAAACAATCCTCCCATAACATAGAAAATGTGTACTTGACAAGTGGCATAATAACAATGATTATAGAGTCACAAAGTAAACTTTGTAGGCAGTTTGTCACCTTTTCAGAATCAGATCCCAGTTCTTGCATAATCATCCCTTTGTGGGGCAAACATAATGGTTTATTTTATTTTTTATTTTTTTCAATAAATATCAACTACAAGTAGAAGTAACCATGGTTAACTGACTTCAGCACAGTAGATTAATGATCTTGTTTTGACCAAATAAACTGGCCCTTGCACCATGTGCATTTAAGGAGAACAACGTTTTAGAATGCATTTTTATTAATGCAATTAATCAATTTACTACCTCATCAAGAAAAGCTGTTCATGTAGTAGGAGTCCCGATTAAACATGATTCAGTTGTTACATTTTCAGATGTCTTGAATTAAAGAAACAAAACAAGCCACGGTGTCTTTGGCTCGCAGACGTATCAAGAGCTTTCTTTAACGAAACAAACTGCATGATGCTGACAGGGGTGTGATGCGTGGCTGTCCTTTTGTCGCCCACAGTGGAGAAACTGCTGAAATCACAAAGGGAAGTCTCCAGTTAATTTAGTCATAGGACAGGAGCAGGAAATTATTGCGTGGATGGAGTGTTATTAGTAAAAGTTTGTTACTCTAACCCAATTAATTGAGGTGCAAAAGTCTCACGTGAGCGGCGGAGGTGTGCGTGGGTAGAGGGGTAAGACGCACGCAATGACTATGCTCCACTGTAACAGAAGAAAAGAAAATACCTCAGAGATTTGATCACAGTAAATCTAATCAAAGGACTGCTGTTGTGATAAGGACGAGAATGCTTGTTTAGCTGTTTGTTCTCTGGTTTGACTTCAATTGCATACTGGGTTGGTCTTGATGTAATGCATGTAATTATCTTGTAATTACACCTTTTGGGGATGTTTAGTAATGCAATATGCCATTTTGAAAGCGCAAGGTAAGCCTGCAGTGTTGGATGGAGTTAAAAAACAAAATGGCAACTTTAAGATGTAATCTGGAGGTCTGTTTCCAGTGGTTCTTAATTGCAATATTATACAGAATTGAGACAAGTGGGCTGACATTAACATTGCCCTTTGCTACACTAGGTGTTTCTTTTATCTCTTTGCTGTATTTGGTTTTATGTAATTATAGGTCCAATTTGCAAACTCCCATCTATTTCCAAAATCCTTGAGAAAGTTGTTGCTCATCAGCTCCTTCAGATTGTTGAAGGAAACAATATCTTTGATAAAATCCAATCCGGTTACAGACAGAACCACGAGACTCAAACAGCGTTACTGAAAGTTACTTGCGTTCGGATAAAGGTGAACATCCCATTTTAGTCCTGCTTGTCTTTTCTGCAGCCTTTGATAATATTGATCATGCCACTCGTATTAGACTATGAAACTGGGTTGGCATCACTGGTACTGCTCTCAAATGGTTTTCTTCATACTTATCAAACAGATATTTCAGAATTCATATTAATCATTGTATGTCGTCATCTGCTCTGCCCGTATTTGGTGTGCCCCAGAGCTCAATTCTTCAATCAATTCTGTTTTCGTTATATATGTTATCCCTGGGGAAACGAATTAATGTTTTTAATAGAACCTCCTACAACCGCTATGCAGATGACACAGTTATATTTTTCTGTCAAGCCCAACAATCAGAGCAGCCTCCTCTGCTTCAGTAAATGTTTCTCTAATTGGATTTATTCTAATTTCCTCCATCTCAATTTCAGCAAAACTGGGGTTCTAGTGCTCAACCCGAACAGTTTCTCTAAGGAATTAAGTCTGTACATCGCCCCCCTCACTAATAACATCAGATCACCTGCTACAAACCTTGGTATAATTTTGATCAGCACCTGAATTTAGCCTCTTTAGCTTAAATTTTTTTTAAAAATTGTGAATACTCATAAAAAGATGCATCATATTTATTTAAAATTCAAACTGCAGTTCTTTTGTTTTTCATTATTTTAGGATTTTATTATTATTGTCCGGATTTACAATCTTCCATCCATCCATTTTCTTCCCCTTATCCAGTTCAGGGTTGCAGTGGCTGGAGCTTGTCTGACAGACTACTATTCACACCCATGGGCAATTTAGAATCACCACTTTACATGCATAAAGTAGGGACAGGTTGAGTACCCATGTAGACACAGGGAGAACATGCAAACTCCAAACTGAAAGGCCCCGTAGTCGAACTCGGGTGGAGTCTCTCTTCCTGTGAGGTAACAGTGCCAACCACTGCGCCACCGTGCTACTCGATTTATGATGTTGAGAAAAGAAAAGGAGAAAGAAACCAAAGGGTCATAAGTTTAGCATGTTCTCTGGCTTTTTAAAACAATGTAGCTAGTCTTTGTGGTAGAAGATCTCACCATGTGACTTATTTCGATAAGACTGTTAGGTCACCCAGGGATGTCCTGTGTTAACAGAGACGTGTTTGGACGCACTTGCTCAGTCCATCCTGTGACGTAGGTTGGGAAAGGGCAGGATGACAGAAAAACCATCCTGTTCCTCATGACTCAAGTCCAGCTGAGATCTGAATCAGATCTGCTGACTCAGTGAAAATAAAATAGATACCATCTGACCTTTACCCAGCAGTGGCGGTTGAATGATGGTCATGGCAGTCTGTTCATATTACGATCTATATACTTAACATACATTTATTCATCTTTGCTTGTGACAATCCTTGAATTGTGGAGGGAAAAAAACCAGGAGGAGATTTCAGCGTTTCCTGAGTGTTTTCAATAAATATTTTGCTCAAAGAATGCTAAAAGAATCAAGGATTTATACATGGATTTGAGTACATTAACTGCTCAAATATTTCCAAATACTTCAACTCCATACTCAAATACTGACGACCAGCCATTAAAAGCTTAATGTAACGGTTTACTCATCACAAGTGTGACATAGCTGTAGTCTTCTGTTGAACTCTTAACTGCAGATGTGACCCTGAACACCTCTTAGGTATGCTGCTACAGACATGGGCTCCTGGGAAACCTCCCAAACCTCTGATACTATCATTGATACTATCATTGCACATCACTTGGTCTTGCAGTGTACGGAGCCTTTTCCCCTCCATCTTTTCTCTCCATGTGCCTTTCTGCAGGTATCTCTAGCTGCACATTTCTGTGCACATTTGTGGTTATTTGTGGTCATTTTCACTGCTCTTTGATTGACTCTATCCTCATTTTAACCGGCCAGGGCAGTTGGCTGCCCTTCCTTAGCCTTTTTCCAAATGTTTCTTCCTGTTATGAATTCAACTGAATTCAATTGGGAAAAAAGTTATACAAAAAAAAATGCACACATAGTACACACACAATAATAAGAATAAAAAAACAGATACATTATGAATAGCTGTCAAAAAAAATCCCACATGCCCTTCATTGTGAGAACTCTTGCAGGAAAACACTGATATTATTTCCAGGAAATAATCACTTCCTTCACCCCTGATGATGACATTTAGCTGTGTGTGTGCTATCAAAGTACCTCCGGAGTGATTTCCTCATATTGAAAATAAGAAAAGGGCATGGAAATAGTTCCGGAGTGTTTATTTCTGTTCATGACAAATGATATGAAACCCTCAGATACCTATTATGACCCCTGTACAGCAGTGTTGTTACCGTAATCTGTCTTAATGGACGTGACAGTCTTTGATTTCACATGGCCATTTAATATATGGTCAACAAAGGGATAAGAGGCCACTCCCACCCCCAACAGACATATCTGTATACATGCCTGGAGAGGTTTGTGGTGTGGAAACCTCGCCGCCACCAAGGCTCCTTGGCACAACCTCTGCATTCTTCTCTTGACCATCACTCTTGGATTCCTCAGGGGCACTGCCCTTAGAGAGCATACCACTGTCCATCTTGCCAGTTTACTGACTGAAATTCCTGCGTGGTTTCCATCTTCCACCCTATGGTCAAAAGCAGCATCCTTTTGCCAGCCCTAGAGATGAATGGCTTTTCCCGGCAGTTATGAGGCAGTTTATCCGCTCTGGCACCACTTCCAGCAATGCCAGCATCCATGTTACTGCTGGTATTATATTACCATTGTCTCCAGACAGCGCCTTTAAACATTAGCAGAGTCCTTTTTTTTTATTGGGTGTGTTGAGTTACGACTGATGTAGCAGTGAGACGGAGCAACTGTGCTGGTATAAGGATTAGCTCTCACAAAGGACGAAACTTTGTACTGCTTTACACACTGTTATCAAAGCAGCCTATCTTTTTATGGGGAGGATTGAAAAGAAATCTGTGTGCTTTTTTTGGTTGAGGTTACAAAAACAAAAATAGTTGGTGTACTGCCAAAGAAAATCTGTACATGTCACTAATTGTCAAGAAAATCTGGCTGCTGGACATATCTATTTAATATGGACAGTATCCAAAACAAACACTGCCACTGCTGACAAGGAGATATGTGCTGTCTGCACTTAAGTGCCAACTTGACGAATACCCAAACCCTTCCCCACTCTGAAATACCAAGCTCATTTCTCCACTCTTATACTGCCCAGCGCACTTCATGGCACAAAGCATCTTTATTATTGCTCTGTTTAATATAATATATCAAATACTCACAGATCGTTGTTAGCTTGTCTCTTACTCTGTATTACTTTTTAATTGATAGTGAAGAGAATGACAAGAATCAAGAGAGTCCCCAGCTGATATGAGCTGTGAATGTGCTCATACGAGGCAATCATTGTCCTTATTCAGCTGTTGGAGTCTCATTTACATTGTATAACTGTGTGCTGACACAATCAGTAGTCGGATTCATCTAGATCTGCCTTCAGTTACATCCAGATCCGCCTGTTCTCATATCCAGGGCAAGAAAAATGCCCTTTTGACAAAGTCCCTGTTGTGTCACAGATATGAGCAAGGTGCCCTTACATACAAGGGTTAAGATAATACATCTAAGACTACATTTGTCATTAACTACTCATGATGTATTACTGTGTGTTTAAAAAAAAAAAAAAACACCCCAAAACAAAACACTTTTTATATATCTTTTATTAGACCTAACCAAGAAGCTCTGGTGCATGGCCAGTGGGTGAAAGCAAAACAAATCAGCAAGTGAAAACTGTGTGAAACAAACAAACTCTTAAAAAGTGGACCGTTTATAGGGGTCTATTGGACTGCACTGTGATGGAGTGGTTAGCACTGTCACCTCAAAGCCTGGGTCAGGCTTTGAGTGTGGAATTTGCTTGTCTCTGTGTCTCATCCAGGTACTCTTGCTTTCTCCCACAGTCATACATAATAGTTTAACCAGTAATTTAAATTTGTATGTATGGCCTGAAGTCTAAATCATCTTGTGAGTGATCAGTGAGGCTAGAAAAAGGATATAAAAACGCTGGTCCATTTTCAGTATCACCAGTATGTCAAGTCACCAGTGCCAAAGAATAACTCGTCCAGCATCTCTTGAGAATCTCAACAGCTGGGACAATCACAGCCATGATTGGTGCGCCTAAAGCTCTTTGATAGCTGTACCTGAGGTGGTTTGCAATCCAGAAACTGAACAGTTACGCAAGACGTATGAAGTAAGTGTAACTTGGGTCACTTTCTGCATCTTTGTTCTTCCAGGCTGTAATGGAGGTGGTCTATTGGTCTAGCCACTGCTCTAGATTCAGACGCTGAATAAAAAATGATTTTATCTCTGTCTCAGAATCAGAGGCTAAATAAAATATGACCCTATGTCTGTCTCGATAATAGCAAGATTTTGGATGGCAAAGATGTATTTGTGTTATTGCGTCATTTTAAGTTTGAAGCATTTGAATCAGAACCCAGACAATTCCCGGTGGAGTGCCGGAGAGTCGGCAGACAGCAGTCCACATCTCTGTTGACCTGCACACACTGGCAGACCACCCGCCAGCACATCCAAAATGACGTGACAGGCGAGTCTCAGCTCTCCGCCAAGCACCACATCAGGGATTTAAGGGGAGGCGTTAACACCCATGCAGTCATCCACAGCTCCCAAACACTTCTAACATCTCATTAATGCGTTAAGTGTCAGTGATATGAAAATGGTGATCGCCTAAAGTGAAATAAAGTTGCGCTGCTAACATGTATTTGCTCTTACACGAGACAGGCAGAGGCATGCATTTTTAATCTTTGTAGCTTCCAAGGATGAGATGCCAGTTCCAAAAAAAAAAAAAGAAAAAAGGAGAACAAGTAGAGGCCACAAGAGAAAGCCTCAAGCTTAATAGAAGACTGTGTCAGGGTGCACGCAGCCCAGAAACGGCTTCACTGTTTTCAGCCATCAGAGTCTTCATCTCAAGGTGAGTCTAGCTTGAAGCGATTCTCGTGTCTCATTACTGTTAAGCTTTTTTACTCATTCAACCCTCTTCATTCTTTCTGCAGCGCGAGCCCTCAGCTGTTGAGGTGTGTTTCATTTGCCCGGAGTGGAAACCAAAACAAAATCAGCAACGCACGTAGAGGCTGATACACAAAAATGTTATCCCCATGGTTACACGTGTAAAAATAGTATAAATCAGAAGTGGGTGGTGGTAACATTACTCCACCAATCTTTTTCTTTAAATAGCAAATAGGTAAATATTTACTGTTTCCCTGTCAGTCTGTTGCCATTCTTATCAAGATACGCTGCTAAAAAAAAGAGCACGGTTGAACAGTTAATAAATTACTGCACCTGCACACTATGTAGCGTTACAAGCTACAGCTTGCTGGAAATGTGTCAACAAAGCAAAGAAAAATCATAATCACTCTTAATTTTAAACAATCGCAGCGATCTATGCTGCATCCCTAAGCTTGTCCAAATGTAAAGATGTGTCTGTGAAGGTTCTCAGTCATCCAGGTCATCGTAGTCAAAGGAGCTTGCAAAGAAAAGCGTCTGGACTTCTTTAAGTTGCTTGAAGGCGTTTCACCTCTCATCCGAGAAGCTTCTTCAGTTCAGTTGAAGTTGTCTTAAGACGCTTTTCTTTGCAAGCTCCTTTGAAATGTAAAGATGACAAACCCTTTCTCGTAATTCCTTCTGCTGCGGGAAGAAAGTCACAGCAAATAAACCACAGTAAAGACTTGACGAAATGTTATAGGCAGCCACAGAGGGAGAGTGAGAGAGAACACCTATTACTCAGAGGCAATGACTTTGCACTTCATTCAAGAGCTACATGTGTTACCAAGTGTTTATGGGTCCCAGTGAGTGGCCTTGTGGGACGTGGGGGTGGAGGACAAGTGCATAACAAAAGGGAGCAGTCTGCTTTATTAGGTGTGTGCCGGGATAGACGGACAAGTTACAGTGTTACAAGACTAAGACTGGCCGCTTTGTGGTGTTGAAAAGTGTACTGGCAGCATTAGGCCCACACCACTGTTTACTGTTGAAAAAAAAAGACATTCAACATTCAAAGATGCTTCTCAATATTTTCCTCCTTCCATAGGCAAACTCTTAATGCAATATTAAACCCAACTTCACTGAATTGTATACAAAGGCTCCAGCCCCTCAAGAAAATTCATAACAATGACGCGGGTACTTCAGATTGTCTCTGTTGATGATTCATCATTTGTGTGTCATTACACACAAATGTTACGTTCACACAGCTGTTCACTGAGTAGTCAGTATCACTGCTGCCGCTTCATTTTTGTCTTGACTCCTCTGTTTACTACTTGAGCATGTTTCTTCCCCCCAAAAAATGTAAACATGTAAGGACCTTGAACATGCAGACACATGGGGTTTGATACAAAGTGGAGAATCTGTGAATGGCTAGTGAGTGTTAGGGTTAAAGATAAAATAGAACAGGTGAGTTTTGCACATATTGTATGTTAATGGGGGTTAGAACTTCACTTCACAGTAAGTGTGATGTTTGGAAATCTCAAAACCAAAATTCTTTTGGTTTTGAGAAGGGATTTATGTTCAAGCTCTGTATTGTTTATGGTCTCCTTTTGATGGTCTTATTTATTTGTACTTATTCATTTTTTTTTGTTATCTGTGCCTTTAGTTCACATTAGATGATGAAAGATTTGTTAGTTTAATCCCATTCTGTTCCTTCAGTCTTGTCACTGTTTTTGTCTTGTTTGATTTCTGTGTCACGTTGGTAAGTTTGAGCTATTGTCTCCGTGTTACTCTCCCCCTTGTCCATGCTTAGTCATCCTTCATCTTGTGTGTCCCATTGTTATGTTTTTCCAAAGATTCTTAGTGTTTGGATTCTTTGCTCCTAGTCTGCTATTACTTTGGACTTTTGTATTTTGCCATTTTTGAAAGAATTCAGCATTACAATGCTGCATTTTGAGTTTGTTTAGTCTCCCAAGTCCTGCATTTGGGTATAAATCCCGCCCACCATGAGCTGTACCTTCTGAGGACTGTTCTGTACTACTATGTTACAGTATTCTATAAAATCTGTCATGTATTTTAACAACTGGGAGACCAGTGTGTGTACCGTATATATATTCACTATGATGGCCCAAAAAAACCAATGCCAGATACATATACTATACAATAGACCTACAGAAGCTGCTTGGATATGGAAACCTATGCGTTGAAGCTCACACTATTTTTGTGCTGATGTTAATGCCAAGGTAGGTTTAGAACTTTGCTGTCACCAAGTCTGCAGATCGTTGGTGACTCAACACTCAGTGACCCTGCTCTGTGACTTTATGTGGTCTGTCATTTCATGGATGAGTTAATGTGGCTTCTGAACACTTCTACTTGGCAATGATATTACTTTGGCTTTTGATTGTAGACTATCCAGGAGGGAATTTCATGAATTGACAGTATCACACTCAAATTCAGTGAGATCTTATGATGACCAGCTCTTTCGAAAATGTTTCTAAAGCCTTTCTATATAATGTACATGCTGGATAGCTAATCCCATGTTGACTGTTACTGTAAAAACCAAATGTTTGCTTTGTGCCATCACATGATGAATTAACTGCCAAAAACAATACCACTTGACATTTTCAAGCTTATTATTAAGGATAACACTGATACGGTTTGTAACAAGAAAGCTATAGTTAGCCAGCTAGCTATAATCTAGCTGCACTCCAAAAATCAGGTTGATTATGAGTTCATAGCCGACCATTCTTTACAAGCTGATGATAAGTTACCAAATCAGTCCTGGGAATTTGGATAAATTATCTCAGGAGTTACTCAAGACAGTATTTTGTTACATGGGAAAATTACAGAAAACCTTTTAGACTTCTACGGTATGTGGACATAGTTCAGCTCAAGTTCATGACTGGGTTGAGTTTGCAATATGATGCAATTTTGACCATCTATAGCTATTCTGCATAATACCTCCATAGTTGCCTGTGACAACATGAATGTTGTCATAGGCAACAATGTCACAAAGGCAAAGAGAACCAGTAGCACACTTCCTGCACAAAGAATGAGTTAAATGTCATTTCATCTTGTTCCAAAGCAAATGAGAATAACTAAACCAATGTAGAAAACGCTAGAGTAATACTCTCATCTGTAACATGGGCTAAGCATTTCCTACATCTCACAGTGATGCTGTGAGAAAATAAAACAATCATTAGAAACAAATTAACTTGTAGAACATGGTGTTCTTTATCCTTTAAATGAAATCCTGTATAATCGTGCACTGTATTTCTTTAATTAAAGTCATTTTACAGTATGTTTAGGATTCCTCTTGCATGGCACAACTGAAACGAGTATCTAATGAAAGAGTTATTACATATCCATTATCATTACCATCATTAAAATAACAAGCTAATGATCAGGTCTCGTGAGTGAACCTCTGGCTCCTTCACACAAAGACACACCTATACAGTCGCAGACCCAAAGGCAATGTGTGGAAACATGCCCCTGACTATCTTGATCTCATGTGTGAACAGAGGTTTGGCTTCCCTCTGTTTGGGCTTGTATCACACGAAGTCCCAAAGAGAAATGGTTCGAACATGACCTCATCATGCAGAACAAAAGGCAGAGTGAAGCAGGGGAGGAAAGAGGGAGAGGTGGCTGCGAGAAGCAGAGTTGCCTTGAGGGAGCCAGGGCTAAAGCCTCTGTCGATGTTTTAGAGATTAGGATTTAGGAA
Source organism: Neolamprologus brichardi (assembly GCF_056152115.1). Classification (NCBI taxonomy): domain Eukaryota; kingdom Metazoa; phylum Chordata; class Actinopteri; order Cichliformes; family Cichlidae; genus Neolamprologus; species Neolamprologus brichardi. The sequence goes on along the minus strand of NC_142119.1, from coordinate 3,590,510 downwards.
GTAAATATGTCTAATTGGAAGGGGAAGAGAAGAAGGAAGGAAGAAAGGAGTGGGTGGGTGGAAAGGAAATTTGCAGTGGAAGGAAGGTAGTAATATAACAATATAAAGAGATGGTAAACGTAAAGCAGGTCAAGCTCAGCTTCAACTTTGGATTAGTTAGAGCTCATTAAGTTCCTCATCCTTCATAACCCCTACCCCCCACCACCACCACCTTTCCTCCCTCTCAACCAAAATTTATTCCGTTGGATGGCAACAACTCAAATGATACCAATCTTCATACACAGGAATGCAGAGAGGATTATGGCTTCCACAGAGCCTCGATCTCAATATCACTGAGTCAGTTTGGGATAAGCCAGTTCAAGATGCTCAAAGTGGGCCAGAAAGGCATTCCAGGACGCTCAGTTAATGAGTAATCTGACAGGTTTATGCATTTATAAGTATTGAATGAGTTCATTTTTCATGTGCTGCAGCCAGGTGTTGCTTCCAGAGATGGCATGGAGATACTATCTAGAAAATAATAGCATCCCATAGCCTCCTTACAGCCTCAACACATACTTTTTCTTCTCATTCCTGCGGTGTGTTCATGGTGCAGAGGTATAGTTGTGGTGAAAATTGTGGTAAAGTTTTGAAACGTGAAGCGTCTAACTAACTAGAGAAGAGGAGCGAGCATAAATGGAGTAACATGTTTTGGTTTTTTTGTAAGTGCAGGGTGATTTCAAATGCAACTTTTCAAACAGCTCAACAAAGCGGAGAGGAAGATGATTACTTAGCAAGTGACATTTAATAATGATAAAATGTAATGAAATCTTACATGTAATGTCCTCTCTCATTTTAGTGTTTTTAAATCAGATATCAGTTTTATACATGATGAATTATGTGAAACCTCTTGTTTTGTGTTATTCATAGGTTATATGAAAATATTGTACTAGGCAGTTTAGTGCAGTCTACGTTGGTTACTTTCCAGTATTTTATAAAGTTAACAGTGATTCACATCTGAATTTTATCTTTTGTACTTGCTTTGTAGAGTTTAGGAACATAACACCCACTTATATCTTGTTGAATTCAATTGGTAAATCCACAAAGAGCAGTGAATATCAGAGTAGCAGGAGGTCAGCTGATTAGAGCCCATACTCAAAGAAAAGTCTACTAAAATTGATTAAAAAGGTTATTATGTTACTTCTAAATAAACACTTTTCCCCACACTGCAATGCTACCCCGGTCTTAGGGTTCTCCCACTTGCCAAATCCTACTTAACCCCTGATAACAACTGAATTTGAAAAAACGCCAAAAACCTGAACCAAGAAATGAAAGTGAGATTACAAATGACCTCTTAAAGAGTTGTGATCAATGCTGAGAATCTTCATTTTATTCCTTAATTCTTTATTTTATCTTAAGTTGGCAAGATGAACCATTTTCTTTGACTTATCCTTAGACACGTCACTGTGGATTTTGCCCATCAACATTTTCCAGTTCCTCCTTGGTGATCCCATCAAGGAGGTAAGCACTGGTGTTCTCAAGGCAGGCATATAATCTCTCCAGCAAGTTCTGGTTCTACCACACTTCCTTGGACTGTGTGCCAGGCACCTACAAGACACCCTGATCAGATATCCAAACCACATAAATTGGCATGCCTGAAAGCAAATGAAAGGGAAATCTACTCTGAGCTCCTGTGGAGGTTTAAACTTGTCACCCCATCTCTAAGCCCAAGCATAGCCAATGGTAAATGGAAAGGTTCTCAAAAAGCCCTTTTCTACTCTACTTGAGCACTCAAAGTATGTTATGCATGTCTCAATAACCCAGTCACACGCTCTTTCATACAAGCATTTTTATTGTTTTTATATCTAAGTGCTTTCTGTCTAACATTCATACACATTCACACTCCAATGAATTCATCAGGGTTCATTATCTTGTCAAAGGAGAGTTGGATAACAGTCTGCATGCCAAACTACCAGCCTTCCAAGGTAGTGGATGACCTGCTCTACCTCCAGAGCCCAATCTATAGAAAGAAAGTCATTTTGGTCACTTATATCTATGACCTAGTTCTAGGTCATTAGCTAGACCTGGCGATACGACAGACTCGAATTATTGAGACATAGATCAGTTCCATTAGCGTTTATTATTCTTAAACTTTGTCCCTAAAACAACAACAAAAAAAATTCAGAAGGCATTCCTGTGAGGTTACATGCAGAGGATAGATAAAATGATTTCTTCTGTGAATCAGAATCAGAGTCTCTTTTTTTTTTTTTCCTGGAGTTTCAATCTTAAGGCACAATTCAATCAAGCCACATTTTTCCACACGCCAGCAGTGAACAATGCGCCAGTCAGGGTAAGACCCTAATCTGTATACATTATCACTGAAGATGGTGGCAACCATACCTCATCCAAAAAGTGTGTAACACACCATTAAAAACCTAAATCAGGTTCCAAAGGTATCGTTTCATTGGTGAAGGAATGTTAACAGAAGTAGAGTTGCCCTATTTTGACTACAAAGTGGTGCCAGGTGATATTTGTAGTAATGCTGGTAATACTGTGTTTATTTAAGTTGCCTTACATCACATGAGGGGGACAGAAAGCACAATAAAGTACAATAATCACTGCGGTTTGGTCTGCTTACTCCTGAGAACTATGTCTGTCTCCATACATGCTTGACTATCTTCACCACTCATGTGTTTATTTTGTCTGATATTATCAGCTTTATTGAGATTGTGTGCAAGCAGCGGGTACCCATGGTTTTGTATGGGTGGAGAATGACATCATTGTGATGGATGCGATTGAAAGCAATGCTGCAGACTAGGAGTTGATTTCACAGTGCATGCATTTCTGTCACATTACATGAAAGCATTTAATTCAAAATGTCAAGATTTGCTAGATGCATCAAGATATCATTAACGGTAGTCTTGCAGAGTTCACCGTGTATCAGAATCAGAAGACTATTTATCCCCAAGTGTGGCTCCAGAATTGTTTTCTCTATGAGATGGGCATCCATGTGCGCCAATATCGGTACTTAAAAGCTTTTGGCTGTGCCAGTGATTGATTTTTCAGATAAACAATCATTAACACAAAAATCACACAATCAACAGGAGTCAAAAATAAAATGTGCATTGATCTTACATCGATTGTTATACTTTTTTTCCCCTTTTAGCAGTTTTACAAATGCAGTCTTGGTTGGATTGGCTGGAGTCAAATGTGTGCCGAGGCGACCTCAGCTGCTCTCCAAGGTCCACTGAGAGTTGTCTTAAGCTCATCCAACTATTTCATCAGATGTTTAAACCTGGTGTCTCGGCTATGGTCAGACAAAGACTTGAGATGTGCTTTTATAGTCCCTAGACTGGATGGTTTGGTTTCTTCTGATTGTTTCAGTTTTGGCGTGCATTTCCATGGTTTTCTCCAGTTTGTTGCTTAAACCAGTACTTGCTTAGTCTTTGTGTGCACTCAGGTAGCAGCTTGCACTCTGTGCTCCCCATTTGTAAATATCATATAATCCAGGCTTGATGTTGTGTCGGGCCAAGAGCCCACTTAAAATAAAAGCAACATGTGCTTGAACAGTAATGCTGGGATCACTGAGAAAGTCCTAGGTCTATTTTTTGGGTCTTTGCGATGTCTGAATATAATCATTTAAACACCATAAAACATGATAAAACTTGGTATTTATTTGAGGCAAACGGTGTATAATGGAAAAGAAATCTTGGCAGTCAGCATGTAAGCATTCACACTCACGGCTCATGTGTTTGTGTTGATTGCTTTCCAGATGCTGAGGTTTCTGTCATAGCACCTCATTGGATTGTAGTGTTGTTGTTGTTATTAACATTTAAGCTTAAATGGCCAGGCAAGAAAACAAAAGGTTTGCCGTTTTCCCCAGTTAATTCTAAATGAAGAGGTAAAATTATAAAGATTGGATGGTGTCAAGATAAATATCAATTTTCCACTCGCTCTTTTAAAGCTAGACTTAATAACCTTAGAAATCTCCATCTTAGTCTTATGTTTGGGTTTCAAAACATCATCTATTTAGAAATTTACCGCACACCCTTCTGCATGTATTTGAGTAACAAAGCTGCAGACTGAATTTGCTGGATACCCTGAAGAAGTGTGTGTATTATAAAAACAGAAATGTTCTAATATTACAGCCAAAGCTCATCAGAAGTCCCTTGTTTTCTTGCCTTTTATCTTATCTTTAATATCTAAATAATATGGCCTTGTTTTCATGTTAATCAGTATCACACATATATAGTACTTCATACTGTAAAACTACAGCAAAGAAGTGAAATATGGAAATCCCCACGTATCCACTTTGCCTTGTTTACACTTATGTTGTCCTAAAAAGGACCTACTTTTAATAGACTGAAAGACCAGTTGCTGGGCCTTAATTATATTGTTTCAGGACAAAGAACAATGTCTCTGTTCACTATCATGTTGAGTAACGCTGACCAATGTGGTCAACAGTTTTCTCAGACAATAGTGGGCCTAAGTGACTTCCAGGATTTAAACTGTGTCTGGCAGTGGATGAATTACACGTGGTGGAAGGAGGAATGGTGTCTTGAACTACCCGTGTTATCCTTTAAACATAGTTTAAGCAGAATGTACAAACACACTGAAAACCATACAACCACATACCCTCTGAGACCTCACACTGTGACTTTTACCCCCATCTGGTCTGTGATGTGTTTTCTGGCCTGCAGGGCAGCTGCTTGTGTCTTGACTATAAAAGGGTTACGAATTGCTTGGTTATACTGGAGATAATGTAGTAGTAATTTATGCTTAAGCGATCTAAACTAAGATATGAGGGTGATATGCTAAGAGCAGGATAAATATGAATTTTGGAGGGAAAAAAACTCAGTTATCCCTCAGTTGGCTGACTTATGGGAAAAAACATGAGTCCAGAGATTTTATTTTCATAATTTGACTGAACTCATATAGGGCTGTTAAGCTAATATGTTTTTATTACTGACACTTTGTCTTATGGTCCCTGTTTACCTGCAGTGCTAACCTGCCTTTCCCTCTTTGGTTCTCTCTGTTTATGTGTGCCTATATAAATGCTTAGATGTGTGCATACCTACCGGTTATCACTTAACAACAGTATTGAAGGAGTTTTCCCATCCACTCCCACTCACTTGTTAGTATTACCCAGGCAACCTAGTGTCACTCGTTATTTCTTGTAGTGTTTTCCAAATTACCAATTGTGAATCTTCTCAACAGTCATCACCTCAGCGTCTTGCTCTCCTGTTTAGGTTTTCTTCTCTTCCTTCATCTCCTCTGCTTTTAGAGTGGCTGTAGCTCAGGAGATGGAGCAGGTCATCCAATAATTGGAATGTTGGTCATTTGATCCAAGGCTGCTCCAGTCTACATCTCAAGGTATCTTTGGGTGCAAGATACTGAAGCCAAAGTTGCTCTCTTATGCATTCATTGAAGTGTGATTGTATGTGAACTTTAGAAAAGAATACTAAAAAGGGCTTGTGCAAATGGGTGATGGAGGCATGTTGTTTATATTGTTTAAAGTGCTTTGAGTGCTCAGGCAAACTAAAAATTTACCATATCTGTACATTCAGAAGTGAGTCTCCCAGTCTTCGTAAAAAAAAAAAAACACACAACACCTTCTAAGACACTGAACAGTTTCTGAGAAGGAGCGTTTCGTAAATGTTTTGTATTTTGTTTAGTCGATCCAAGTATGCTTGTGCCAATGTTTTTAGAAGTTACAAAACTGAAATCATCTGAAATTGCACATGGAATAAGAAAAGTATTTGTGTTGACATTTTTTCCAACTTTTCCTAAACTACATCTAGGCAATTTTTCCTAAGCTGCCCTAGTTGCAGCTGAATTGAAATCATATAATTTGTGTGAACGTTTAACTCTCTTTACCCTGAAAATTTTGATTGCACTGACAACATGTTCTGGATTGTTGTCCTGCTGGTATGTTTACTGTAGTCCAGTTAGATTTGATGCATTTGACTGAATCTCAAGAAGCATGCACACTGGAAGTGGTCTGGCAGCCAGAGACCATAGAATGTGAATGACATGTGACTTCAAGCGATACAAGCAAAACAGTTGCTGGCGATGGGAAATGGGCGAGACCCAAGAAACTTTTCTCAACTTCCTGGCAAGCGATTAAAGTGACTGCCAATGAGAGTGAAGACTGAAGTGACTGACATTTCACCAGGCAGTGAATACATTATAGGGTTACCAAGGCAACCAGTGCATGGAGCAGAAAAGTAACTCATGACAAGTAAATCACTTCCAATGTGAACGCAGCTTTAGCCACAGAATGTTCCTGTATGCAGGGGCGGCACGGTGGTTAGCACTGTTGGCGCACAACAAGAAGGTCCTGAGTTCAATTTCACCATCAGGCCGGGGTCTTTCTGTGTGGAGTTTGCATGTTCTCCCCGTGTTTGCATGGGTTTTCTCCGGGTACTCGGGCTTCCTCCCACTGTCCAAAGACATGCAGTTAGTGGGGATAGGTTAATTGGTTATTCCAAATTGCCCATAGGTGTGAATGTGGGAGTGAATGAGAGCGCGAATGGTTGTCTGTTCCTATGTGTTGGCCCTGCGACAGACTGGCGACCTGTCCAGGGTGTACCCCGCCTCTTGCCCTATGACAGCTGGGATAGGCTCCAGCGCCACCCCTCCCGCGACCCTGAAAAGGATAAGCGGATGCGAATGGATGGATGGATGTTCCTGTATGGTTCTGTTGCTTCCTTCATGAATGCAACTGTCAATAAATCCCAGCTCCATTGGTAGCTATACATGTGCACCTGTGTTTAACAGATAAGACTGTATAATCATTTAATCTAGAGCAGGGGGGTCCAAGTTCAGGCCCTCGAGTGCCGGTGTCCTGCAGGTTTTAGATCTCACCCTGGGTCAACACACCTGAATCAAATGATTAGTTCATCACCAGGCCTCTAGAGAACTTCAAGACAGGTTGAGGAGGTAGTTTAGCCATTTAAATCAACTGCTTTGGATCAAGGGCACATCTAAAACCTGCAGGACACTGGCCCTTGAAGCCTGGAGATGGACACCCCTGCTCTAAATTATACGATTTTCTTCTTTCCATCATTTTGATAGAAGTTGATTTTCATCAGTTCTGTCTTTTTTAGGACTCTGACTTATTTTTGTATGTTTCTTATAAAGTGCAGCATACATTGCATCTGGTTTGCATCTTGTGGTGAATCTTCTGGTTCTGGACATTCAGGTATCTGTTTTGATCATTCAGTCATCCATCTAGCAACTGTCGTGTCTCTGTGTCAGTCTCTGTGTTCCTGCTTTATTACATTGAACCCAGAAGTTTATTTTGACAATACAACTGCAGCTGAACTCCTTGATTTTTACTTTTTAGAGAATTACTATTACCACAACCAAATATAGTGAAGCACAAAGCTAGATAACATTTTCCAGTCCCCAGAATTTACCGAGATCAAAAATTATAAATTTAAATCTCAATTTTATGAACTAGTATTATTATTTATCCATTAGCATATCCTGCCTGTGCCTATGCATATCAGGTCAGTTTGTATTTCTAATACAGGGCATAGGTGTGGATGTGAAAGTATGTGGTTTTCTCTCTTTGCTAGTTCAGTGATACACTTGTGATCTGTCCAGGATGTGACCATCTCGTACTCTATAATAGTTGGCATAGGCTAAACCAGTTATCCCAAATGGAATAAACAGGTACGAATATAGATGGACAGACTCAGCCTGTTTTTACAGCAATGTTTAAAAAATGGCAAGATAAGCATATTTGCATATGGGAGCTCATGGTTTTTTTGCCCTATAAAAAGTAATGTACCACTTCAAAAGTTGTCACGTTTGGTATTTAGGTTTTTTTTTAATCCTTTTGTTTATCCTTGTAACTCAAAGTACTGGCACATGTCTGAAACAGTCATTTAAAAAAAAAACAGCACCTACAATAACAAAATGGGTCAGTGAAGAGTTTGAAGCTGTAGGTTAAGTGGACTCAGGCCAAAGGCATCATAGTGTTTGCTCTGTAGTACTGATCCCAATTCTATTTCAGTGTGCTTGAGCCTCACTAAACTTCTGCACTCAAACACATTGGAAGGAATGAGAAAATGACACCTAGGAAAACATTCCACGTTGGGACCCTATCCATGCTCAAGCTGGCATCTATAACATCCCCTGCATGGAGTCGTACGAGCATATTAGCATTCTTGTGACACAGGAAGGTAACGGGACACGAGGGAATGCCCGCAGAGCTGCAACCAAAGCTGGGAAACATTTATTTTCAGGCATGCTGCTAGAGGATGGCAAACAGATTTCCTAAGAACCACAGATGACTATAAAATTGACAGGATGACACATTTTCTGTATCCGTTTTGACAGGATACAGTGTGTGTCTCTTAGATCTGAAATGATGTTGAAGAAATGTTTGATATTTTGGAAAATGGGCATACAGTATTTGTTTTAAATGGACAGGTGCTCATATAAAGCTTTTCTACTATAACTGAGCACTCAAAGCACTTTTTACTACAAACCTCAATCACCCAACTGCTCACACCTTCATACAAGCATTTTGTTCTTTACCTAAGCACCTTGTGTAACATTCACGGCACTTGGGGAAGCTGTGGCTCAGGAAGTACAGTGAGTTGGCCATTAGTTGGAAGGTTAATACACTGCTTTCTGGCTCCACGAGTCTAAGTATCCTTGGGCAAGATACTGAACACGGAGTTGCCCCAGTGCGCCATGGCTGATAAAAATATCAAGGGATTAAAGGGGGAGGGGGGATTGAGGGATGAGGAATAATGACGCACAGACTAATAATATTCATTCCCTTGTTCAGTAATACCTTAACCAGCCCCTAGTTAGCTTAGGTTAGCTTAGCTCGATACAAACAGTGAAATCTGGTAAACGGCTAGCAGTGGTCTGCCTAATACACAACCCTATATTTTCTTGGAATCCCACTTGAAATTAGTTAAGGAAAGAACTTCCACAAAAATGGCAACGTTATCTGTTGTCATGTCTTTTAGGGACTTTTTTCAAACATTTTTAAATTCTGTTAGTAATTAAGTTACACTACCGTGGGTGGCCACCGTGGCACAATCACAATTAGAAATGGTTGCTTTAACGATAGGGACCAGCTCTGTGACAACTTTCGATCAGTTGCTGTTTTGGTTCTATATAGGAAAATAACCAGAATACAATTCTCTATTGCACTCATCTGACTGACTCAGATGGATTGCAACATGTTGGCAATGTGTTTGTACTGTTTGGAGACAGGTTACTTCCCACCAGAAGCATTTCAAAGAATGTCAAACCATTCCTTTAACTACGAGAGGACCCAGAAAATTAAAAAAAGTCATCCAAATCTGCACCATAATTTAATGGGTTCTTTCTTTGCCCATGCTCCTTGTACCGAGAATCATACTGTTTGGCCGAGTGTAATCTTGTTGACAGAAAGACAAACAACACTGAAAAGATTCCCAGAAATAAACAGCACAAAAACACATAACTCTGCCTTCACTCTTGCCTGTGAAGGGGAATTAATTATCTTTAAAAACCTGCAAAGAGGATTCTGTCACTTTCAATCGCAGCTGGGCTAAATCTTTTGTTTATTATGTTTAAATTGTTTGTGATGTTCTCAGTTAACTGTTCACTAGCTGGAGTTTTACTGTGAGCATACAGAGATGACTGTGCAAGAAAGTGAATAGCTGTATTTCACCAAAATGTGGATGTTAAATGACAAATAAAATCAAAAACTTCAGATTCTAAATAACAGGAGATGCTTTTAGAATCATAAACGTAAGATTTGTGTAAAGAAATGTGCACTGCGCAAGATTTCATCTCGGTCTTCCCAGTTTGCAAATCTGCCCGACAGTATATGCATAGCCTTATGTGGCGTATAAATAGTTCACATCTTCCTTTGGTCCACAGTGGAATAACTTTTAACAACATAAGAAGGGATGCGCTCCAAAATTCCTGTGTGGGGAAGTTTGAATGACAGCTTGCTAAGAATGTCAGACAGCTTCTGAGCTTGATACAGAGGGGCCATGATCCCGAGGCCCCACATGTGACAGCTTTCTCATCAATCATTCCTGCATATTCTTTAAGTAAACTTTTGACTTAATTTCTCTCTTTTTAGGCACTTTGTCATGCCTGGTTGTGAAGTTTTTGACTCACCAGTAATGGCAAGGACTCATGGCTTTGCTCAGCCATATGATTGCACTGTTGTTCTTCAAACGCCTGTCTTTTAGTTCTGTGTATTTTAAACTGTTGAAATTAATGCAAACAAACATGTCTCAAGGTTGTACAGCAAACTAAATTTGGTTTCTACAGATAAAGACGTAAATTCTCTGTCCCTGCAACGTAAGAAAGTATTTCTGATCTCAGATTCCCACCCAATAACATATCTGGAAGAATTCAAATCAATGGGACAGTTTTCCCTGTACTGATGACCTCATCTGTCAGAGATGCCTGATGTCATTATGGGAGCTCTGTCTTTTAGACAGAGAAATCCCCACAGTTTTCTGATCAGTACTTGCCAGGTTTCGATAAAGGAGGTTCCATCCCCACCCCAAGTCTCCATAGAGATTGAGCTGACTAATAAAAATAGCTTGGCCTCTCTGTTTACCCAGAGTGGGATGTTCCTCTCTACTTTATTTTCCTTTCTTTCAGTCTCTCACTCACTGTCTGTGTTTTTAGCTAATGGGTATCTTGAATAATTCTATCTTTGTGTTACTTGCCAAACATTTTATCAGTTCTGTTTGAACAAGAGTGTTTGCTATGTGGACATTTTCCTGCAAAGATCACCAGTGACACTCACAAATGACTGGCCTACATCCACCCAGTACTATACTTACACCTATACTTGTAAAGTACTTTACAGTATAGGTGTATGTGCACTTCTCACGATGGACTGGAATCTCATTGTGAAGAAGTAGAGAAATCAAAGCCACATGAGTGCTTTCAATGTCTGTCTATACTTTCAAAGTGAATGGGAATGTGCAATAAACTTCAGGATGGACCCATAAATGTCAGGTTGAGGAGACAAATAATAGGTGGCAGGTGAAGTTCATGGAGGTATGATGAGCCTTTTTCTTTCTGTAAGATGTTTTTAAAGAGGCCAGATGTATAGGGGCACCTTCAAATTTCTGCCCTTTTTCTTCTCTTATCAGACTGTAAAATATTTCAAGGTGACATAAATGGGCCCCACATAAAGAACTGGGTGCATATTTTTTCATTTTAGTAATACAGTTTAGTAAAACCGTTTATCCTTGTTTTAGGTTTGTAGCATTTGCTTCACCGGTATTGCAAATTATATCCATTTCATTTTATCACTTCAAACTATATCCTGACTTCTTTTTATTTTTTTATTTTGAAGAATTAAGAAGTGAGAAGTGCAACACAGAAGTATGAGGTGCGTTTCAGTAGTGTGTGTGTGTGTGTGAGAGCATTTCAGTAATAATGTCCTTTACGGCACCTCATACAGAAGAGCCAAGTTCAATTACAGTAGACTATTTCAAATTCCCAATAAGTTCATTATGTTGATCTGGAGGTAAGTAAGTAAAATTTATTTATATAGCGCTTTTCACAGATAAAAATCACAAAGTGCTTTACAACACAGGAAATGGGAATATAAAAACAATATAACAGTAAATAAAACAATGTAAAACAAAACTATAAAAACAGCATAAGAAGAAATTAATCAAATGCTTTTCTAAATAAAAATGTCTTCAGCTGTTTCTTAACCTTTTAAGCCCCAACGCCCCCTGATACGGGGGCAAAAAGCAGGAGATCAGGTAGGCTTGGGGCTTAAGAGGTTAAAAGAATCAATGGAGTCCGTGCAGCGAAGAGACAGTGGGAGAGAATTCCACAACCGTGGTGCCACAGTCTGAAAGGCCCGATCACCACGAGTTTTAAAACGAGTGCGCGGTACCACCAGCAGTCTCTGATCTAATGACCTTAAAGCCCGAGAAGATGTATGTGGTTTCAGCAGGTCAGATAAATATTGAGGAGCCTGACCATGTAGGGCCCTAAAGGTTAGAAGTAAAATTTTAAAATGAAACCTAAAATTTACGGGCAACCAGTGAAGGGAGGCCAAGACTGGTAACGTTTTCAGTCGGAGAAATGTGACTTATCCAAGTCACCTCTTGAGTCTCAGCTGACTGCAGGTTTCCCCAACCTTATAGGCAGTAAATCTGCATAATGATCGAAACTAGCACCACTGATTAACATGGGGAACCCATGGCACACCCATGTTTCTGCCTGTAGTACTGACCCTTGTATGTGAAATATGTGGAATGAAGATACAGTTCTATGAGCAGACACCTGGTTGCTGCTGAGTGTGTTGGGCACCATGAGTTCCCCAGTTTCAGCCATTGTAGCCAACTTGTACATGGAAGAATTTGAAAAGAGAGCTCTGTTATCCTACCCTGGAACTTGGGCGAGACACTTCACCCGTTGCCTACTGGTGGTGGTCAGAGGGCCCGGTGGCGCCAGTGTCCAGCAGCCTCGCCTCTGTCAGTGCGCCCCAGGGTGGCTGTGGCTACAATGTAGCTTACCATCACCAGTGTGTGAATGGGTGTGTGAATGGGTGGATGACTGAATGTGTAAAGCGCTTTGGGGTCCTTAGGGACTAGTAAAGCGCTATACAAATACAGGCCATTTACCCTGGAACATCACTAAGTCGTTGGTTCAGGTATGTAGATGACACCTGGGTGAAAATCAAGTCACATAGACTTGGTGGACAAACACATAAAGATATGAAAAATGCCATGTTACCCTGAAATTTCCATCAGTGATGGGGAATATTTAAACGTTTCTGTGTACTGTAAACCAACACATATTAATTGGTATTTAAGGTTTGACTCTCATCACCCACTGAAGCACAAACTGGGTGTCATCAGGACTAGAATAGAATATCCTATCAAGAAGGCCCTGAGTAAACGTAGTTATCCCAGCTGGACATTTGTCAATGCTGGGAAGGCACCTAAAGAAAGCTCCAGGTGATCCACAACAGAAGGAGGACAATTGCTGCCTCAAAAATCTTTAGTGGTCCCTTATGTGTCTTAGTATCAGAACAGCTGAGATGCATTTTCTCTAAACACCACCTCTTTGACTTTCAAACCCCAAAACACCCCAAGGATCAAGTCCATCGGCACAAACAGTAATATAGTGTACACTGTTAAGTGCCAGGAGGATTGCTGTAACTTATCGGGGAAACCAAACTACCTCTGGCTGAGCAGATGCCACAACCACTGACAGGTAACGTGAATAACACTGATTATGTCTTTATGATGGCAGCGTTTAGTGAGTGTGATATATTTGAGAGCAAGTGAACAATTTGAACTAAAATTGGATTCAGAAGCAAGAAAAATGTATAAGGGTAAAAATTTGAGCGAGTTTGACCAAATTACGATGGCTAGAGGACTGGGTCAGAGCATCTCAAAAAGTGCAGCTCTTGTGGGGTGTTTCTGGTCTGCAGGGGTCAGTATCTATCAAAAGTGGTCCACGAAAGGAGGAGCAGTGAAGGGTCATGGGCGGCCAAAGCTCACTGATGCACGTGGAGAATAAAGGCTAAAACAGATTAGGTATTGTAGCTTAAATTGCCAAAAAAGTTCATGCTGGTGAAAATTTCAGATTACACAGTGCATCACCGTTTCTTGTGTATACTGCATACCTGCAAACCAGTCAGAGTGCCCATGTCGCCTCCCTTCAGTGCTGCAACTGCCAACAATGGGCACATGAGCATCAGAACTGGACCACGGAAGGAGTTGGCCAGATGTGATGAATCATGTTCATCTTGTTCTTTTACAACACCTGGATTGCTGGGTGCGTGTGGGTCACCTACTTGGGATGCACTTTGGCATCCATGTCATCCATGTTACTTGGTCTGCAACAATGTTAGGTAGCTGGTACAAGACAAAGTACATAATTTCATGGAAATGGTATTCCCTCATGGCTGTGGCCTCTTTCAGCAGGTTAATACGCGCTGCCACAAAGAAGAAATGTTTCAGGAGTAGCTTTGAGGAGCATAATAACAACCTTGAAGATCTGTGGGAGATTTGGAGGCCAAATCAATATCTCAGAGGTTTTAAAAAGGTGACTGGACTTCTTTAAGTTTGTTGAAGACATTTCACCTCACACCAAGAGGTGTTTCTTTGGTTCTAAAACCAAAAGGTGTCCCGGGTATTCAAAACTTAGTGAGGATTATCCCCTAGGAGGTGGTCGTTGACCCACCGTTAAAGATTTGTGTCATCACATGAGCCAAGGTGTGATAGGAGGTGGAGAGAGATTGAGAGAAAAACCTCAATCCAACAAAAACAGCAGATTATGTAATGCCAATCATCTTTTTGATTAATGGTTCACTTGGCAGGTGGAGATGTTTTCCTTACAATAAATACTGATGATCATCACTAACAGCCTGAAGCTTGAGTTCCACACAGCATGCTAAACCTGGCATTGTCAAGACCATGCCTCAAAGGGTAACGCACTTTTGACATTGATTTCTGTTCATGTGATTGTTAGTCATCCTTTTCCCATAACAAAAAAGATATCATAGCAACATCGAGCAAAATATCTGTGTATACAAAAGAACGCTAAGATGACCGTTTGAATTTTACAGGTGAACTTGAACGATGTGTTTGACACGAACGAGAAAGCAACAGGAATTTAAAAGAATGCAGGACCTGTATTTATCAAGCAGGATCACCAAGGAACCTATGTTTAGCTGTTTTCACAAATGAACCGTAGCCCTGAACTTCTCTATACACAACTTCACAGAAGAGCGTTTGAGAAATGACCCCCCCCACACATGAGGTTCCTGATTTATAATTTAATTGATTGAAAAGCAAAGTATCCAAAAACAATTTCAATTCACAACAACAGGTTCTCGTGTTTTTGTTCTTGTATAAACATGGAAAAAACTGAACACAAAGAGCAACTGACAATGTCTGTTCATATAAGGAAAATACATACAAATAAAAAGTATGGACACAGTTAATTAAATGAACAGACATTGCATATGAGTGTTGATCTACAGTGAGAGTAATCAACAAATTCAAGTTTTGAAAAAAACAGAGCAGCCTCTAACTGTTTAACTTTTCTACATTGAGAAAAGACATAACCTTCTTCAGCCATGAAGAAATTACGGGGGGATTGAGTGACTTCAAGAGGTGAACGGTGCAACGTCTTGTCAACAGGGATGTAGAAGTGAGTATTTTTTTTTGCCTCAAAGACGATTTCTCGAGGGAAACAAATGGAATCTCAAACATGGTGATAAAAGTGTCCAATTGTATCTGGTTTCCCATAGACAGAATCATGAAAAAAGAAGAAAAACATATGGTTACATTGCACAATGCAGCACAACATCTGTTACATTGTTCCAATATACTGGAAGTTGGGTTTTTTTTAGACATGACTTTTGGAAGTGGGCTCTATTTATTAAAACCTAAACTGCATAATTTGCAACCTAAGTGTGTTGTATTTACAGGAAGGGATTTATCATCAATTATATCTAATATGTGTGACGCAGACAGGTTGTCCCATGGTTGATCAGTATAAAAGAAAAACTGGAACAATACAAACGGTATAATGTCTAATTAGGCCACAAATAAATGAAGATATGCAGGAACTTCCTGACTTTTCACCCAAAATGCTGCTCGTGCTTTCAGTTACAACTGTGTGAAATTGTTTTTTCTGATCATCTGCTGCATATGTTTACTTTTGAATATGCCAATACACACACGCACCACCTGTCAGCTGTGTGCAATATCCCTTGCTTCCTCTTCCACTACTCCCCTGATACGCACTCTGCAGTTTAGTCAACAGCAAAATGTAAAATATGGTTTGACACTTATTAGTCATTATCATTTAGTGTTAACACGGAGAACACGAGAAGCTGCACAACAGCAATTTAAACATATCAAACAAGCGATCTATGGGGATAGACGTGTAGAGGTAGTAATGGAGGCTACAAGCCTGACTGCTCGTTGCTGCGTGTGTTACCTGTTGAAGTTCAGGGTCTTACTGCATCTGCTCAGCTTTAATGTCACTCTGGGCTCTTTGTTAGCTTTGCGTTAGCATGCTGGCTGTGTAGACGTTTACAAGGAGTTTTGCACTTTACAAATGCAATCTTGTCCCTCTGTGCATAAAAATTAAAACAATGTCCACCAGTCAAAAGTTATAGACTGTGCCACCATTTTCAAAGTGAAATCAGCTAACCGTAGCACGAATGCACAGATAGAAAAAGTCATGGTATGGTTGTGTACATATATCTATGCAGTTTGTAGAAATGTAATCCATGCAATTACATAATTATCCATAACGGAAACACTACTATGATTACAGATAACAGTACTTTGTAACCTGTTGTAATCATGGCACTGTAATGTAGATGTAAATAAGCCTTAATTCAGCTTACACCTGAAAACAGTGCTCCATATACTGTCATTAACATGGTCAACTACAGGTTCAGTTGGCTGTTAATTTTTAGTTAAACATTGTGGATGTGAAGCAGCTTAAAAACCAATTTTATCAAAACATTTGCTTTTCTTATGTAACAAGTCTTTTTTTTAAAATGAAAGAATTATCATGTGCTACAGTTTGGCAGACAGAGGTAGGACCCAAACACAAAGAGATACACTAAAGTAGGCAGTAGGGATGGGTACCGGTATCCGGTGCCATGATGGCACCGGTTCTGACATAAACGGTAGTAACCAGACCGAAAAGCAGCGCACATTTCGGTGCTTTATTTCGGTGCTTTTTTTTCCCTTAGATGTGATACACTTTGAATTCTAGCCAATCCTTTTACGTTTCCGAGGATAGTAGGCGGGTCCAGGTACGTACGTTCTTTTAGAGCAGAGCTACAGATTAAAAATGCCCAAGGCGAAGCGGTCAAAAGTCTGGCTGTACTTCACAGCAAAAGATGCAAACTCAGCAGCTGCAACAAGTGCTTTAAGCAGATACTGTGATACTGTCAAAGGAGGTAACACCTCAAATCTGATGAAACACCTGGCGACGCATAGCGGGGGTTTTTTTAAAGCCGAGAAATGCGCCGTATTTGATAGCTTGCTGCGAGACCTCACACCGAGCACATCTACTGTGGGTGTGGTGCCTGTTATCGGACCCGGAGTTAGCAACATCCCCCTAAAACCCGAAGAGGAGAGTCCTGGCCCCTAGCCCTGCCAGTGTAGCAGAAATGATGAGGATGATGATGCAGCAGCAGCCGTTCTTCTCTGCGTGAGTAGCTTAATGTTGTTCATGTGTAATTTACGTTGAGTAGTTTAACCACGTTATTACATTAATGCATGTAAGGTGAACTAGCAAACACCATCATAGCTACATGCGGCTGTCTTCTTGTTTGATGGCAGATACTCCCTTCACCCTGGCCAAAAAGGCTAAAATGACCAAAGAAAAAGTGGAAAACAGTTAAACATGAGAGGTTTTTGGACAAAGTTTGTGTTTTTTCCATTGTTTAAGCACTGCTTCCAGCCAAGAGTGATGCCATATATGCCCCATAGCTGCAGAAAAGGCTAACATTGTTATCTTTTTACAAAAAACAGCTGAACATGAGAGGTTTTTGGACCAATTTTGTGTTCTCCATTCTTTAAGCACCGGTTTGAGCACCGTTTAAGCACCGGCACCGTTTCAAAAGTACCGGTTTGGCACCGGTATCGGATAAAACCTAAACAATACCCATCCCTAGTAGGCAGCTTTATTTGCTTAAACTCAAAACACGGCACATAAGGAAATACACAGCAAACAGGGACGACAGATGGGAACATAGAAGGAACAAATCAGTCAGTCGGTATTTGTTCCAGTATTTTTCCAGTTTTGTTTCCACAAATCAGCCGAAGCAAAACTGAACACAGTGCATGCGAGACATGGACTACCAAAATAAAACAGGAAATTCAACAAAGACAGAGCGAGGGAGATGATATGAATTGGTGAGAACACAGACGGAACCAAGACAACCAGGACACGAAAGGGAACAGACTAAATAAGTATCTAAGTACTAGAAATACAAACGATTAAACTAGGAAGCACAAGGAAACTAAACAATGCCAAATAAAGACTAAGAAACATGCATCACTACAATGATAAGTAAACAAGGTCCAAAAGTCCAAAACACAATCCAAGACCCAGGATCATGACAAGAATAGGGTTTTGCATCCAGGAAGGTATCAAGAAAAAAATTAACGGCTCTCATAAGAGCCACAATAACAATAACAGAAAAAAATCTAGGTCAAAAAAGATGTCATGTGTTCTGCTCTTGTGTGTGCGGCACCTGCTCCCCTGGTGATATTGTTTTTTTAATAGCTTTTACTCTGTTCATTAATTCTGTTGATGTTCCATGCAGTCAACATCAACTAATGTCATTATGCACCGTTATATAATGTGAGTTATTGTTAACTATTATGACTGGTAGTTTTGACAAAACAGTGAGATGCACTGCCAGATTTCCAAAACTTAACAAAATATTGATTTAATTTCAAATGAATCAAGATGTTTAAAGCAGTTTAAAAGTCAGTAAAACATAAAACAAAACCAAATGATAAAACAACAAAAAAAAGAGCTGAGACGTGATGTGGACAAGGGGTAGGCAAAGGCATTCTGCATTTCCACCACTGTCACATACTGCAGGAAGCCCTGCAACACGAACAGAGACAGCAGCACCGTGGGAGCGCCTGAGGCCAGAACAGCATTACAGTGTTTATAATTACTCATCAATTACAGTGCACGGCGTGGATTGGCAGTTGTCCATGCTGATCTTGCACACAAGAGAGTGAGTGCTAATGTTGTGCTGGGTCTGTGAGAACAGAGCATTTACAGTATAAAAACACTTAATTCCCCATGAAACATTGCTTATTTGGCTGATCTGCAGCAGGTAATTAAAAGAACAATACCCACCCAAACTACAGTCATCTGACAATGACTGAGAACTATCTGCTGCTGTACCACCAGACTTTGGAGTAGCGTCAAACTGTAAGAATATGCAATAAATTCTCTACCTCTAAATTAATTTATATCACTATCTAATTAAATAAATCCTATTTTTGTTATACAATCTTGGCTGCAATGGTAAATAAATCTTTTCCATTGTGGATCCTTAATTAATCCACTGTTTGAAACAATCTGATTGGTGACCCTTTGGAAACAGAAGTTTTGACAGGTGGGTGTGGCTTCTGTGCTCACAGCCTGCCACATTGGCTACATTTGCTCTCAATGACTGAAACTTTGATCATGTTTAATGTAAGCATCCACCATCATAACAAAACCAGATTCACCATCATGAAACCAGAGCTGAAGTTGGTATTTTTGCATTGTATTACACAGCAGGAAGTGTTGTGTATGTCACTGCTAAAACTTAACTTCATCAGGGCGAGAGCATTGAATCACAGACAGTTTACTGCATTTTTTTAAGGACCTTGAGCCTGAAGATAGGGACCTGAAAGCAGAAATTCGAAAGTTTTGTGACATTGACATTGAGAATGTTCTCAGATGAAGAATAGAAGCCATACCTTGCATTTGCTATTGATGTGACTAACCTCATTTCCACCACAGTCATAGAAACCAAATTTAATGCATTTCTTCAAAGCGTTTTTCTCTCAATGAAAAAACTAAAAATTTGGAGATAACAATAGTAATAGTAATCAAACTATTATTATAACAATAGCTCTTTGTATTAACATGTAACATGTGTTAACAAGTCTTTGAAATGTTGAAAAACATCTGTATTTTGTTTACAACTGAGGATTTTTTTATTTTATTTTTTTGTTGTCTAATTGTAACCTCCACTCTTACCAAACGCAGCTTATAAAAGGAAAAATTCATACTGGTTTGAGTAGATTTGAGTTTAGCTCATTACTAAGGCCTTCCACAACAGTCTCAGTTTCTCATGTGGCCCCTTTGGTAAAATTCATTGCCCAGTATGTACAATACGTCACAGAGAATGAGGAACCACGTAACAGTTCCACTGTAAAATAAATCATAAATGAGATTCATATTACTAGATAGATTTTATGGCCGTGTTCCCTTTGATTACAAGACACGATGAAGTGTGAAAAGTTTAAGTGACAAAGCCTTTATACCTTCAGGGTACAGAGTTCCTGGGAGTCCAAAGCCCTTGGGCAGTTGCCAGTTTTGCCAGTTAGTACTCCATCTTTGTTTGCACCATAGTCGCAACCTAGTTGAAAGAATATCTCTAAACAATGGCAGCGGCTGACAAGCCTTTTCTCTCTGTGTTTGCTCAACTCGGAGAAGCACCAGGTTTGACTTTGCCAAACAAATATTGCAGTTTCGTGCGTAAAGTCAAATGGCTCAGCTCATATTTACCGTACATCTGATCCACGCTATCATAACGTAATGGAATATCCCGACAAATTGACAGCACCTGATATTGTTCTGTTTTTCTGCAAGGCATGCCAGAAAAAGAGCCCTGACTAGAATCCAATCAGTCATTCAAAGGGAGCGAGCCAAGAACCTGTCCACACTGGAACAAGAGTCTTTCTTTGGGAGTGCAGGACCTTGTCATACTGTTTACATGCTGTCTCTCTTGCTTGCTAAATCAGGTTTTCAGCACACCTCATACGTGCTAGCTTGTAGACCAAACACTTTGTTTTTCCAGTGGTGAAATGTAGGCTTTGTTTGCTTCGGTTCCATTCTGAGTGAAATCCTGAACATTTTCTTTTCTTTGATAAGAACATTTTTCCTTGGGGGATGGGGGGGTCTTTTACCGTTATCTCACAAAAAATGCTGACTAAACAGTGCCTTACAGTTCCTTGTGACTGGAATATCCCAGTGGATTTAGCTTAGAGAGAAAAAAAATTATACTGCTTGTTCGAGAGGAAAAATTTAAATGTGCTCAGTGGAAACCATAACTGAGATTCAGATTCCTCATGCTCATCCTTCTATATTAGGCAGCTGCACAGCAAGGTACATTAACAATACAGGAGAATGACTCAACCAGTTTTCCAGATGAGCGTGTTAGCATGCAACACATTTAGCCGAATGCCATGAACAGATAGACCACAGAAATCCTGTTATCCACTGTTCTCTATTCACTGGTGCTTCTGTGCTTGCCAATGATGACACCACTGAAGTAGACTTTGAGTCTCTCTTTAAATACCCTGAAACTACCATTCAGATACTCTTTCACACATTTACCACAAAGGACAGTTGTGGCCAAGCTGAGTATTTCTCAAAATAAACCTTTTTTTCTCCAGTTTTCCCCTGCGGAATCTAATCCAAGGTGTACTGTAAGCCGCAAGTGTCATCGCTTGAGAAGCAGAACCTATCTATTATTTTAGTGTCCTCACTTGTGACCTAGTGGAGTTGTTTATAGAAAAAGTGTAGAAGTACAAGTTAGAAGCGAAGGCATCCACAACTGAGTCGAATGGCCAGAAGAGCTCAAACGCAAAGGTGTACTAAAAGCAGTAGTATAGACAATGCCCAACTGTGGAACAATTTTAAGGTTTTAACTTGTTACATAAAATAAGATTTTATGAATATGAATATGCTACCATTCTCCTCTTATATTTACTACTTCAGCATGTATTGACACACTGACACCACAATGCAGTTACTGAATCCTGGTAATCAGTTTGCAAATATACTTTAAAATGTTCTTTTTTTTTTTTTTTTAGCTTTACCTGTTTGTACATTTGATCTCTTGGCTGCTGTTTTGAGTTTTATAAACTAAACATACATAGATACACGACTGATTTCAAGAATATTCTTGATTTTGTGATGTTGATATTTCTAGTTCATTTTTGAATGTTTGAATGAAACTTTTACTTTTAAACTTCACAAATATTCTGTAAAATTAGGATTTTATGAAAGCAAAGGGTTTTTTCTTTTTTCTAACCTAAAATTATTGGCTGGGGTGTACAGAGGTGCAGGCGGTGTAGGACAAAGACAGAACAATGGGCTAGCAAGCTATCTTGAGCTGTTGCATTTTACTGTTAAATTTTTATGCTCTTTATAAATTTTTATCACCATTTTATTGTCATCATCTCATAACATCTCTGATATGAGTAGGTGGCATGAATAGAGCTTAATTTGTGCAGAAGACTCATATGACTGATGGTTTTATGCCCTTTTTAAAAAAAAACAAACAAACAGCTAATGCAAAGAAAGCCTGGCTATGTTGAAGTCTGGTTTCCCATGTCATGCATCCTTCTGGCTTGCATTTCATAATTATTTTCTAACTAATATACATACTTTTTTATATCTATAGCCGTTTTTCTGTGACATCTCTGAAAACATTGCAACAATAGAGGATAGAAAAACATTTCAATTTAGATGAAACTTTGGAAATGTCTAGCTGGATTTAAGATTCTTCACATCTGCTGTTTCTGCATTTTTGTTTTCTTTTTGTGGCACAAAAAGGGAAACGTGAAATTGCACGGCTACAAGCCCAAATGAATAAATGCATCAGTATGATATTCTTCTCCAAAAGGGCTCAAAGTCTGTGTTCTTGGGAGGTCGGTGATATGCTACTCTCTCAGTGATTTTACAGTATGAGAGCTCTGGTTTACATCACTGTCTAAGGAGAAGTTGGGTTCATTTTGTAGGCTATCGATGCTGTCCAGATCTCCACTTTCACTCCTTTTCACTTGTGGTCCTCATCAGCTTTTCTTTAAATGCCAAAACTAAGAAGTGGTTCCATTTTTGTTTCACGCAAAACTTATTAAAATATCTATCTGTCCATCATCCATCCATCCATCACATAAATGGGGTTGATATATCAGTTTAACAAGTGAGGATCAGCTTAGCCATCAGTAAGCATATTGACATTGATTATATCAGGCTCTGTTTGCGGTAAAGTCCAACAAATAGATTATTTCTCACATATATGTTGGTCTTATGTCCAATAGGACACAAATAAAAATGTTATTTTATAGTTCAATGGAACTGGAAAAATAACTGTTAGAGTCCAGTAAAGCAGCCCAAACGTCTTTGTTTACAATACTGTCAACACTGCCTGTAACACATATGAGATTATACATCAGCAAGCAGTGCTGGTTGGTGTCAAAAGTTCATTTTTTTAGTTTCGGTAGGTATCAGCAAAGCCACTTGGCGAGGCTTAAAGACTGTCTTATCGTCCAAAATATCCCCAAACAAATAAATGTTCAAAAATTAACCCTGCATGTTGAGAAATTACATGCAAGGGTACGTGCATGTAATACAAACTAGTCCTGACCGAGCATCATGTGTGACATAATCAGAGTAATTCCATTGGTTTTTAATTAGCACTGCTGAAAAGTAATGACTCTGTTATGGCCCCTGTGCATGTCCTGTATAAATGAACCAGGATTTTACACATCCTAACAATCAGTATTGGCATCAGTCCCTGCCCGGTCTGTATTTGGGAGCTGAGAGTGTAAATTACTCACCTCTCTCCATCACCTACTCACCACTCCATTAGTCTTTCAATGGCTGACAATTTAAGTAGGAGTAATTTATTAAATGAAACAATGAACACAACAAAAAGACCAAGAGCCAGTCTCCTAATCTAGTTGTGTTCAATTAGTGTTTTCAAATATTTCTGTGGATATAAAATCTAGCCTCTGGTTCAGTCTTCACATACATTCAGAAGTTAAGTACAATTGCAAAATAAGCTGTGTAAGATGAACCCTGCCTGGATCATACCGCTGTGTGACTCAAATAATGACCCTGATTTGGTTTGTTCAGTATTACCTGAAGCTAAAAATGAAGTATGAAGGCTTTTAAACACATGAGCTACAGCCATGCTTTATATGCACTGGAAACAGAACAAAAAGTCTAATATATGGATGATGGACATAATCATCTGAACTCTGTATTTTGAAGCATCAGCATTAGCGTTTTGGCCACTGGCATGTTAGTGTTAGCTTTGTTAGCAAGTTTCATTCAAAACTGAGACAAAGAGGCTTGCTAATTAGTGCTATGTAAGACAAAGTAAAAAACTACTAATCAAACAGGCCAAGCCTCAAACTTGTCCTGAAGTCGGTATTTTGTTCTGAAGGAAAATAAGGTGGGAAAAAAAGGCTGAAAACACACCCCTGTAAAGATGGCTCATTTTGTAAAAGCACTTTGGAGAGTCAATAAGATATGCGAATGCTTTGTAAATACCAGTCAGCTTGTGAGCTAAAAGTCTTGTGTGTGACCCATTAATGTGATTCCAGATTACACTCATATTTTAACCACTTATCCCTGAACAGCTTAGACCACATTAGAGGCCCCATCTGGAATGGGATTTTCTTCCTTTTTTTCCTTTCTTTTCTTTTTTACCATATACAGCCAGTCTGGAAATTCTGAGTCATGGGAACTCTATCCTGACTCATCTCCATAATTATCTTATATAAAACACAGATAGACAAATGCTGACCATGCTAAATGTGCTGTACCGTCAGTCGTGTCTGTTAAAGCTATTCAATTACAGCAGAATTTTTCTTTTTGAAATTCATGGCCTCATTTGTGGCTGTAATTCTGTCAAACTGAGACAACACTGATCCATCAGTGTATTGTGCTCCTCTATGCAGGAGACTAAGTGAAAACTGGAAGAAAAACAGAGAAATAATGATGATCAATGGCACACTGGGGTCCAAGCTGCGCCTGCCAGCCAGTACATCACTGAAGCTGTTTGTGGTTGAGTGGGGTCTCCATTTTTAAATCAAGATGGCACATCAACCGTTACAGAACGAGGTCTCTGCCAACTGTAATTTGGTATCCTACTTAAGCCTTGGCATCGTCATGCATATTACACATATATGTACATACATGGACTCACAGAGAATCCAACTTAAATTCAGCAATCATATTTTTTTCAGACTAAATTACTGATTACTGCAATTAATACAGACTGCTGCTTAGGATGGTTTCAATTGAGATACTTCTCTTAGTACACTTTGAGGGTTTCTGCCACCATGCCCGGGAGGTACTGCTTCTGTTTTGGGTTTTTTGGTTTGCTTGCTTTTTAAGAAAAAAAAAATGTTTCCAATTACCCGTTTGTTCCCTTTAACTGTAAAGCTTGAAAAATCTAAAGTATCAAAAATATCAAGTGCAACAACATATTCAGAGACATCTGGATAAAACTCTTGAGAGGGGAAAATGTCCCCTCCGAAGTGCCATGCTGTGACATTGTGGCCAGTAGCTGCAGCTGTGTCTAAGTTGCTCCTGATGTCGATTGATTCTGTTGTGTCATTGTTATCAGATGACTACAATGCTACAGTTTTATGCTTTTGGCCTCACGATAAAGAGCTTCCCTCCCAGAATCCAATTTCTGGCCCAAGTGCAACCATTCTGATACAGGCCCCCTGGGCGTGTGAATCCACTGGCAATTGCCCATTTATAGGCAGTAGGGGGTGAGGACATGGCCAGCCAGTGGGAACACCTGCAGCTTTGGGATCAGCCGGTTGTGCCGTGCCAGGGGCCATTTGAGGGCACGTCGAGAGTGTCTGGCACTGGGCCAAAGAAAGTTTATAAGGGGAACTGGCGCCGTATCAAAATGAAAGCAACAAATCTAAGAGTACAAGGGAGCAACCACGGTGTGAGAGAATTGGTCTCGTTTTTAGGCTGGTGAGCAATTACATCAGCGTTGGGTTGTTTCAGGTCAGAGTGATAAAATGAGCGTGCCTCAGTGCTTGAGTGTAACTGAAAAACTGCCCCTCCTCCAGGGGGGGGCAGGCACTGGACTGGTTTTAACGCAGCAGACCATGAAATTCTACCAGACTAGAAAATATATATTGGTGGGTTATACTGTAACCTAGGTTGTCTGAGTGAAGAGACTATCTCTTCAGCTTACATGTTTTATTTTACAGGTATTGCTCCAGACAGAACAGCTGACCCTGATACTCACCAAGACATCACCATAGGTATATAACCAGTATGCATATATGGCCTTTTGAGTTCCTCAAATTCCATGGAGCAGATGTATTGTTTGTCACCGAGTTGGGGATATGTGTAGCATGTGTGTGGCATAAGCAGTATCCGTTTACCTTGTAAAAACAAAACTGGATCCCTCTCAGGATTTTAGTACAGACTGGTTAAACCATAAACGCAAATAGGCTTTTGCTGACTGGCTGGAATACCTATTTTTGCATATAGAATTTGACCACGACAGAGGAAGCTTCAAGTTGCATTAACTTACTGTACTCCAATTTCCCAATGGATATAGGATAGAACAAAGTAGAGATGGCACGATACCACTTTTTTATGTCCGATACCGATACCGATATCATAAATTTGGATATCTGCCGATACCGATATGAATCCGATATAGTGTTTTTTAATCAATAAAACGTTTTTTTAATATCTTGCTGCATTTTGTATAAGTTCATACTCAAGTTTAAATAAACAACAACACTAAAGCTATTCTGTTAAACCTGTATGTAAAAAAATACACTGCGCGCAAAATATTTCATAGTTCAGCAACACTGATCAATCTAATAAACTTAAACCTATTCAATCCTTCCTATTCTGGTATTTTAAAGAGTACTTAGCAGAAATATTAAGCAACCTAACTAATAGGGTTGCAAACTCCCAGCAAAAAACAAACAAACCACCCTCCACCTCATGATGCTTAATCGATGTAATCAAATTTAATTTGATGCAGGGGGAAAAATGCACAGAAATAAATTATTTTTCAAGAATAATTAAATAGATTCAACATCTTTCTTCAACAGAATTGCAGACTGCACAGATGGTATCTTCCCAAAGGAAAAAGTACTATAGCTTACTAGGGTATATTAGACTTAACAGTTACTATATACAGTAATGGACTTCTATACATTTTACATCAGATTAAAACTTTGGGTGTAAGAGTCAGATAATTATTTATTAAAAGCTAGACATTTTAAATGAGAATAAGAAAGAAAAGTATGTCTTTGTGCCCCCTTTTCCCTGTTCATGCCCTATCGGCCCCCCTGGCTAAACTTTGCTAGATCCGCCCCTGCACAGTTACCAGCCGTCAGCTACATAGAAAAAGCTGGTGTAGAAAGTAATATTAAATAAATTCTAACAACAGCTTATCAAGCTTAATAGTGCTGCTGTTGTTCAGCCGCTGGTTTCCTCTTTCTGGTGAGAAGTGGGCCAAAAACTAAGAAGAGAGACGGACTCGCGCCAGAAAAGCCGATCAGCTAAGCATTAGCATTAAGCAGTTTCACGATTGAAATAGCAACAGGAGAGAGAGAGAGAGAGAGGCAGTCGCTCCTAATATCTGTTGTTAAGCTTAACATGGGAATGCTTTACAGACATTCAGAGATGAACTTACACACTTGCTTTACTTCTCTCTGGGAAAACGTCCTCGGAGATGAAATGCTGGTTTGCTAGCAAGGCTACAAACACACACAGCCGCTCTATCACGTGATGCACACTGCTGCGGCGTGCTACGGTTATGAGCCGAGTTACGCCGTGTAGCAAGTTTTGTGAGGTGCTTTTTTGATATTTAATGGATCGGATTACATTTTTTATTTCTCACCGATATCCGATCCAGTAATTTGGGTCAGTATCGGACCGATACCAATACGTAATATCAGATCGGTCCATCTCTAGAACAAAGTAAAATAAAATAACTAAAAATACAATTAGAAAAATGTAATAATGATAGATAATAATAATTATGTAATTATTATATAATTGTAATTATTTAAATATTATAAATTTAAATAGATTAAACATATACAACACAAGGTTAGCCACATTCCTTCCTTTCCACATCAGCGGCAGGTGGCAACACTTGTGTCCCTGCCAGCCTGACACAGAGCCAGATTCCAAAGGTTAACAAGATTCTGCACTCTGCAACCAGCTGCAGACAATAGTGTCTTCTGTTTGCACATACCTCCACTTATTTGGTTCTCCTTTCAAAAATCCCATAGGCCCACACAAAACCAGACTTGTATGAAAAGAACCAGGGAATGTGCTGAAGAAGAATGCATTAGTGCATGCATACATTTTTCAACAACCCAGTTTTTCCTATTTATTTAGGTTTACATAATAAGCAGGATAAAGGTGTTTGTTCCAGAACTGCAAATGGAGATTCATGATTAACAAAACACTTGACCCTCCAATCATTTGGATTGTGTAGCCGCTCCACCACTTTAACTGTGTATCTTTTACAGTCAGAATATGAAAGCAGATGTTCCATGGAAGATGTGGTCATGGTCAAAGGGCTTTGAGTTGGACTTTTTAGATTTTTGTTTAATTATTAATGATTATGCTTTTGTGTTAATTTCATAACCAGTCTTCTGTGTTTTTGCTTGCTGTCATTTTGACTTTATTTTAAAACAGAAGAGAGGGAGGAGCAGATGGGCTTAAGTAAGAAGCTCAGACTCAGATTTAGTATTTATTTTCATGTTTCATGTCTCCTTGTTTCAGTAACAACTGTTTATTCTTTTCCTGTTTTATCTTGACAGTTTATCCTTGCATTTATGATTACTTTCATCAGTCCTATTCCCTTCCTTTTTGTCCTTCCTCAATCATACCCTCTGTGTATAAATAGTCCTCCCTCCCCCTGAGTCTGTGATATAGCATATGTTGTGTTTCTTGTGTACCTTCCTTAAGTGAAGCCTATTGGGTTTTTTGCCTTTCATCTATTGGAATCCTTGGAGTTTGTGTTTTTGTTTTTGTATTTTTGGCTTCAGTGTCCTGTATTTGGATATTTTTTTTCACCCCACTTTTTGAAAAGTGTGTTGTATTTTATTGTACATTTTTGAACAAGTCACAAATAGTCACAACAATTTAGCGCAATATGTAAAAAACAAACCATTTTTTACAGGATGATCAAATAAACAAACATTTCTCAAATGTTCAATATATAAATTAGTGGTATGTAACTAAAAATTTATATAACATGAGTGGGTTTTAGAATGCAAAAAACACTGGTGGTTGTCAATGCTACCAATCCAAGCTGTTTTGTTTCTTGAGTCATTGTATTTACAAGATTTTCCAAAAACTGGACCTCTGACCTCGAGGTCACTGAGATTCAAACTTATCTGAGATTTATAGTAGATGTACCAATGACATCAATTTGAAAATGCTTCTTGGCCTCTTTTTGTGAGTTATCGTGTTCATGAAGTTGGGTGTCCACACTGACTGCCCGGCTGCCCTCCCACCCGGCAGGGTGACATCAATACCCAAATCAACCTTTCAGGGCTGAGGGATAAAAAATAACACCTACCAAGGTCTGTCTGCTTTGGTTAACATCTGCACAAAGAGACAGTACTGTAATAAACATCTGAGAATATTAAAATAGGCATTAATAGATTTTTATAATTGAATTGAACATCACTTTGTGTAATTTTTAGCTCTGTTTTGGTCTCCACCAGCTGCTTCACTCAGACATATTAGTGGCTATATGCCATACTATGATCACCAACTTACTGTTGTGCTCAACTGCAACCAATACTGTGTACAAAAGTCTTGCAGCTAAAGTCTGGGTCATAACTGTGCACTGTATTCATTAGTACACCTTTGACATTGCATTTTATTATATGAAACACTGTTACTATAAAATTGAAGTTATTCGTGTTGTTCATTTGTAGCTTACTTTAGAAAATCAGTGAAACAAGGAGTAATTAATCTAATTAACATATCGTTGATACGTTTAAAAAGTGTAGGTATCCTTGTCATTATGGTAATTAATGAAACTGACTTAAAGATACAAACAAACTATGTAAATGAGGTTGACACATTATTATTATTTAGCACTCTTATTTAGATCAACAGTGGAAATGCTTCTGTTTCATTTACATTTTATCAGCAGGCACCTTAAATTGAGGGCTGGTTTTTGGTATTTTTTTGGTTGTCTTTGTATTATAATTATGTCAAATATTGTAATTTTACTGTGACTTGGCTTCTTGGAGAAGACCTGTTAGTAAAAGGGGGTAGAATTCCATATAGAAACATAATGCAGAAAAATGGAATCATATTTAACATTTATTTAAACTAAGCACTAATACTTTTCTGAACTGGTGTGTCTGTCTTGCCTACTTTATTCATTATTCATTCAGCAATGATGTCATAGTCTACAAGAGATGAAATATCTGACAGGGTGTGTTAGACTGCACTCAGAGGGACAGTGAAATATTATTTGTCTACTGGTAGACTGGGGTAAGGTTTCTAACGTTAATGTCTAAAGCCATTCAGGTATCACTTTAAATAAAATAATGATCTACCTTTTCAGCCATTGTCTACGTGACAGTAAATCATTTAAAGGAGAATTAGTATAGTATACACATACAAGTAATACAAGTAATAAATGCATGGGACGTGTATCCACCCGCCTTTCTCTCCACTGTGTTCCATTACAGCCATAAACACCCACCTTGACTGACATGAACTATGGCACTTTGGATTCAAGCTGTCTGAACATGTATACATGCACACAAATAAAGCAGATGTACACACAAACACAGTATGGGGTGCTTTACAGTAAAGATTGTGTTTCACTGCACTTTTGTGTGAGTAGAGATTTGTAGTCAAGACCATGACCCTGCATCTTCATTCAAATCTGACGTAAGGAAAAGCAGTTTGTGCCTGAAAAGGGAGGCTTGTTCAGAATTTTAGAACACTAAAGTGATTTGCCAGTAACAACGTAGTGTACATTAGTTCAGTTATTTAATTATGAGGACAGAGTGCATGTCCAAGATGTTGTTTTTCACTTAATAGTTTCAAAAATAAACTGTATAGAAGTATACATTATACTTAATTACAGGTCTAGTTACGAGTCTATGCTGTTCAAGTTATATATGAAAATGCCTAATCTGGTTCATCAGATTTGGTTAAGGAAACTATGGTTAAAAACTAAAATCTGCAAAACGCAATGTTAATATCAAGACAGTAAGACGCCTTTAGCAGCAATAACCTGAAGTGACTTCATGAGTCACTCACATTGTTGTGGAGGAATTTTGGCACACTCTTCTTTACAACATTGCTTTAGTTCAGTGAGATTTGTGTGTGATTGTTTATACACAGCTCTCTTAAGAACCTGCCATGACATTTCAATTAAGTTGAGGTCTGTACTTGGGCAAGTACAACACCATGATTCTTCTTTTCAGCCATTCTGTTGTAGATTTGGTGGATCGGTTTCAAATAATATATATAAAAATATGTTGGACAGAGTCATGCATAGCCTCATGTTTGACTCTAAAATACAGAGAAGATCCTGATTGACTCACTGCCTGGAAAGAAACTACCACCCCTCCGCCATTGTGCTTGGTAGTTGGTATGAGATCCTGCTTGGTTTTCAACAAATGAGGGGCTGTGTATTATGGCCAGGCATTTCCACTTTTCTCTCCTATGTCCAAATGACATTAGATGCAAATTTATAAACCTAATCTTAAAATAACATAATCTGATCCACTTTTCTTTTATGAGAGAAGAGTCTTTCTCTAAGCAACTCTTCCAAACAATCCATACTTGTTCAGACTTTTTCAAATTTTACTCTCATGAACTTTAATATTTAAAACACTTACTGAGGCCTGTAAAGCTTGAAGATGTGGGTTTTCTGGAATATGTCTGAGCACAAGATGGTCTGACCTTTGGGTAAATTTGCTGAAAGATCCTCTCCTGGGAAGATTGAACACCGTTTCGAAAGTTTTCCACTCGTCAATAATCTTTCCCACTGTTGAATGATCATCACCATCATCTTCTTTTTAGAAATGGTTTTTTAACCCCTCACAAATTCACTGACTGATTGATGAGCAGACACAATTGCTTCTTTAGGATTACTGCTGATGTTTTTCCTTGTAGACATTGTGCAATACACACCTGAATACACTAGACCAGAAAACTCTAAAAATCTCTTTTATAGAGGTGGTCACACTCTTTGATCATCCATTAATCAAATGTATATGATTAGCAGCACTGAGAAGCTACTTACCCTCTTAATTCTCATGGAAGCAATAGTAATTTGTTTTCACAGGACTATATGCAGTATTGAAGTGAAAGCTTTCTTTTTCACATGCCTCTATCTTCTTGTTTGTGTAGGACTTCTTCAAATTGACAGCTTGTAAAGTTAAAGAAAAAGCCACATTGTGCAGTATATGAGTTGAGAATTACTCTATACAGATACAGTAAGTTTTGACATTAGTTGTGATTAGTTATATGACAGTTATGATGTAATGGAGCTGTTAGGCTTTACCTTTTATAAAGACAATCATACAGTGGTGTGAAAAAGTGTGTGCCACCTTCCTGATTTCCTATTTTTATGTTTGTCACTCTTAACCAGTGTTGGTCAAGTTACTTGAAAAAAGTAATCAGTAATTAATTACTGATTACTTCCCCAAAAAAGTAATCCCGTTACTTTACTGATTACTTATTTTCAAAAGTACTTAGTTACTTAGTTACTTTTTAAAAACATGATTTACAACCTGAATAGGTGATAAAGCGATAGATCTTTCAGCCCAATTCTACTTTTTCTACATAATCCATCATACAAAATGTAATCAAATGGAAAAGTCTCTTTTTAAAACTTGTTTTGTTAGTTTTAATCTTTTAACTTTATGCATCAAGCAAAAATTTAATTATATGCAACATTCTCTGACTGGAAGAAATTAGTTTAACATTTAAACCTATTTTCTGCACATTCCAGCACATAATAAATATAATATAATATTAATATATATATATATATATATATATATATATATATATATATATATATATATATATATATATATTATGTTTACACTCACTCTTTCAGATGCAAGTAAAACACAGCAGAAAATAAATAAAGTCAAAGACTAGCGGTCCTTTTGCTCTATTTTCACCTGTAAAGCAGGAGTAGGGTAGGCGGAGGGTTATCCTGGTGCAGGTGTGCCGCAGCGGTCAGTGGAAGGATACGGCAGTTTCTCTGTGAGTTTCCCATTATGTCGTAGCGCACTCGGTGCTTGCTCGGAAGTTTAGGGGTTTTTTTTCGCTGTAAAAAGAAGTTTTCTTCCCACGCACAACGGACACTAATGTTTTTGTCACTTTTTACGGAATCAAACTCAAAATAAGGTCAGTATGTCCACGCTTTAAACGCTGCACGCTCATACTCTCTCCCGCACTCGATATATGATCCATTGTTGATCTGCACACAGCTGTTGTCACACAAGTCGCACTGGGTTACGTCACTGTCATGAGACATTCTCGCAAGAAAATCACGGTTTTAGTAACGCAGTAACGCAGCGTTCCTACGGGAAAGTAACGGTAATCTAATTACAGTTTTTGCAATAGTAATCCCTTACTTTACTCGTTACTTGAAAAAAGTAATCGGATTACAGTAACGCGTTACTGCCCATCTCTGCTCTTAACTGTTTCAGATCATCACAAAAAAATATATATTAGACAAAGATAACACAAGTAAACAGAAAATGCAGTTTCTAAATGAAGATGTTAATGTTTATTAAGGGGGGAAATCCAAAACTACAAGGCCCTGTGTGGAAAAAATGATTACAAAATTCCTCCACAGCTGTAAAAGACTCTTTGCCAGTTATCACACACTTGATTGCAGTTATTGTTGCTAAGGGATGCCCAACCAGTTATTAGGTTTAGGGGGCAATCACTTTTCACACAGGTTCATATAGGTGGGGTTTTTACCACTGTTAATAATAAACACTTTTATTTCACAAGTAAACATTTTATGTTATCGTTGTCTAATATTTAAATTTGTTTGAGGATCTGAAGCATTTAAGTGTGACAAACATACAAAAAATATAGAAAATCAGGAAGGGGGGCAAAAACGTTTTCACACGACTGTAACTGACAACTACAACACAACAAGGCTGTTCATCAGTAGCAGAACATTTTAACCAAGAAGTAGGGTAAGGATTGGGCTGCTTGTTTGATGGAAACTGTTGGCTTGGGTTTCAAGTGGCATTTGTGGGTGGCTATTGTAAAGCCCATTGCAAGCTGAAAAGCTTAGCTCTTAGGAAATGTCATTCACTCAGACATGAAGTCAGAGTCTAACCAATGAACTTGCAGCAATTCATCATCTAAAGCGTTTCTGTTACACCACTCATGTATTTACTTCATGGTCTGCAGAGAAGGAGAATGGACGCTTGTTCTGCACTGCCAAGGTGTGTGTCAGTAAGACTGCAGCTCAGGTAGGTACCCACAGCTTCTCAGACGTGGAGCATTTCAAAAGGATTAGGAGAATGTCAAACAATGTAAAACTATCCTCATATACAGCCATCAGTTTGAGGGGGCAGTGGAAAAAAGGGGGAAATGTCACTTTAGATTGTAAGATATCATATCCACATATTCTGTTCTGCTGGCACGATGTCCTATGCATATAATGGTGTCAGTCTACGTCAGGGGTCTCAAACTTCTGGCCCACACCACCCCTACTTCCGGCCCACAAATTGATGCAAAAAATAATGCAATTTGGCCATGGAAGTTACTTTTTTGGTTATTTTTTTTCCACGATTTCTTTTGCAATTTATAATTAAATTACAAAAACAAAGATGGCCATTGCAGTATTTTTTGTTGAGTTTGTGGAATGTGATCTGCCTTAGATATAAAGAGAAACCTCTGAAAGAATATAATGGATGACATCAAAAAACTAGCCAAGTAGCTACAAAGTGGAGTACTATCCCAGCAAGAACTTTTGCACAAAGCCGGTAAGAACACTGATGCTGCCGTTGAAGGACTTTATGTGGTTAGTGAATTGTTTGCCAAAGCAGGAAAGGGCAGTTTCTGAAAGATTGCATTTTGATAGCTATTGATATTCCCAAAAATAAAGAGGTGCCATCGTGATGTGGCACTGTTTCTCATTAGCTGGGATAAGAAGCTAATTGTCATAACAGGAAGAAAAAAAACCTCTCTGAATTTGGCTGGACAGACTTAGAATGCTTAAAGCTGTAACTGCTGCTACTGAATACTAAAATTAAAATATGAATACCTCAAATAAATAGTTAGATTTTTAATACAGCTAGAATATTCTTTAAACATGTTTTCACTTCTTGTTGTAATCATAACTGTAGATCAAGGGTGTCGAATTTCAGGCCTTGAGGACCGGTGTCCTGTAGGTATTAGATGTGTCCTTGATCCAACACAGCTGATTTAAATGGCTAAATGACCTCCTCTACGTGTCTTGAGGTTCTCCAGAGGCCTGGTAATGAACTAATGATTTGCTTCAGGTGTGTTGACCCAGGATGAGATCTAAATCCAGGCCTCAGGACACCGGCCCTTGAGGCCTGGAGTTTCCACCCCTGCTGTACATCAATGGGAAGAAATCAAAATGTGTCTGCACCCTATATTACAAGATATCTTTGCAAAAAAATGAAAGAAATCAATGTGGAAGCCATAGAATTTGAACTTTAAATTGTATTTTCATAATTCACACTACATCATAGTAGTTTAGTAACAGATATTAAATGAGAGAAAAGTTCTGTTTTTTCACTATCTTCTATAGAAATGCTGGTTTAGAAATAATAAATAGAGAGTTTCACTGGTCCGGCCCATTTAAGGTCAAAAATATGTTGTATGTAGCCCACGATGTAAAATGAGTTTGACATCGATGTCCTACATTATCAGGAGCTTAGCTTTTTATGTACCTATTACACCTTCAACAAAAACAAAAAAAAACAGCAATATCTAATGTACACTACTAGTCAAAAGTTTGGACACGACTTCTCAATTAATGTTTTTTCTTATTTTTACTACTTTCTACATTGTACATACGTACTGAAGACATCAGATATATGAAGCAAGATATATGGAATTATGTAGCAAAGAAAAAATAGACAAATAACTCTAAATGTGTCTTATATTTTAGATTCCTTAAAGCAGCCACCCTTTGCTTTGTTGACAGCGCTGCAAAGCCTTGGCCTTCTCTAAATAACTTTCATGATGCAGTCACCTGAAATGGTTTTCACTTCACAGGTGTGCCTTGTCAGGGTTCATTTGTGGAATTTCTTGCTTTGTCTTGTGCAGAAGTCAGTACACATCTGACAGCCTTATTTGACAACTGTTTGGTTCTTGCCATAACAATGAATTCTATCAGCTAAGTAAAGACAGACGAGAGTCCATCATTACTTTAAGAACTGAAGGTCAGTCAAGGTGGCTCACGCGAGGACCGCTCTAGGAAAGGACGGCCAAGAGTCACCTCTGCTGCTGAGGATGAATTCATCTGAGTCACCAGCCTCAGAAATCGCAACAGCACCTCTGATTACACAGAGTTTCAGAGGAGAATTCACGAATCAGGGCTTTATGGTCAAATAGCTGCTAAGACCACTACTAAGGAAAAGAGATTTGTTTGGGCCAAGAAACAGAAGGAATGGACATTAAACCAGTGGGAATCTGTGCTTTGGTCTGAAGAGTCGAAATTTGAGATCTTTTGTTCCACCCGTCATCTCTTTGTGCGAGGTAGAAAAGGTCAACGAATGTTCCCTACATCCATGGTTCCCACCGTGAAGCATGGAGGAGGAGGTGTGATGGTGTGGGGGTGCTTTGCTGGTGACGCTGTTGGAGATGTATTCAAAACTGAAGGTGCACTGAACCAGCATGGCTACCACAGCATCCTGCAGCAACGTGCCATCCCATCTGGTTTGCATTTAGTTGCACCATCATTTATTTTTCAACAGGACAATGACGCCAAACACACCTCCAGGCTGTGTAACGGCTATGTGAAGAAGAAGGAGCGTGGTGGAAGGGTTTGGGTTGAGATGGGCTGCAGAGTAAAGGCAAAAGGGCCAAAAAGTGCTCAGCATCTCTGGGAACTCCTTCAAGACCATTGGAAAACCATTTTAGGTGACTACCTCATGACGTACATGCTAAGAGTGTGCAAAGCAGTAATCAAAGCTAAGGGTGGCTATTTTGAAGAATGTAAAATATAAAATGTTTAATGTGTTTTGATTTATTTCACACTTTTTTGTTTACTACATAATTTCATATGTGTCCATTCATAGTTTTGATGCCTTCAGTGAGAATCCACAATGTGAATAGTCATAAAAACAAAGAAAAACTTAAAATAACTGGTAGTGTATATCCATTGAACTTTCATTATACATGACATATTATTACATTGACACAGTTGTTAGCAGTGGCCCCTCACATCAGGAAGGTGAGTGTATAGAGTGTGATTCATTTATTTATTTATTAATGCAAAATATCCACTCCCAAACTAAACCACGACTCAAGCAGGTTTTCCAATTTTTAATGTTTCACTATAACCACAAATCATCTACAATTAGCCACAGATGTACATGTCATTACTGGCTTCATTGGAGTCTCATAAATATTGTAGTTATAATCTGATGATGATCAGTCATACCTTAATTTTCCCACTGCGGTTTAAATCACATATGGAAACAGGTGGTAGAATAAGTCATATCGCCTTCAGTGCTCGTTAAAGTCCAGACTGGACCTATTTTGCAAAACCCCTGTCGTGTAAGCGATTACACTAAAGTGGCCATTTTCATGCTGGCAGTTAAAACATGTAAACCAATCAGGCTATGTTTCCTCCTGGGTTTAGCTATAGTGTATCTCATTTGTTTTTACATATATTTTAGCATTTTGTTTTGGGGCATTTTTTGTTAATATACATATAAAACACTTGGCTAATAGGGTTTCTGTCTTTTTTCCATGACAGCATGATGTGTACTCATTTATTTAAAGTATGAGAACACTCTACATCCAGGATTTGTGGGGAAGTCCCTTTTTGGGCTGTGCTGAGGTGTGTGTCTGCTTACAGACATACCAAAGCATCAAGACATTTAATCCTGTCTGCTGCTTCAAATCAGTTATTTCTATGCCAATCCACTTTTTTTTGTTTGGGGGGGGGGGGTTCACTGGTTTAAGTGGCATTTTTTTAAGCAGTGATTGTAGGTTCTGCTATTAAGTTAGCAGCTTCTGTTCACTGATGATTATTATACACAAATTTGCAAACATCAAAATTTCCAGACATGTACCATTCCAAACACAGCAAGATGCTTTAACATGCATGCACGTTACTGAGCTATTCTTGTAATGCCCTAAAGCGTCACAACTGAACTGAATTTGGAAAAGGTGAAATCATCATCTTGATAGGAATAATGAAGATTAATTACATTATATTCTGAAACCTGATAGTGTTTTTTCTTTTCCTTTGTTGCCTCGAGCTCTCTTCTACCAGGGTGGCTTCGACAGTTTCTGGCACTGCTATTAAATGGTGCTGTTAAAAATAAAACTGAAATCTCTGTTATCTCAAAGAGGCTGTCAGAAGCTGTGTGATGCAGACTTTCTCATTTATAACATGAAAATCATCCAAAAGGAATTCCCTCTGGCTTTACTTGGTTGTTCAGTAGGAGTGACCCTGAAAGTAACAAGCTTAAAGTCTTTTAAGCAGGCTGAAAACAGTTTCAACCTTACCACACCCAGTAGTGATGTCACCGTGGACACACACCCTGGAGTTTCACCTTTAGCATCACTCCAGCAAGGCAAGTACATTTAAGTGTTTAAGTGTCAAGGTCAACAACAATAAGGCAGCCGCTGTTTATTGGATCTTAATTTTCAAGAAACAAATAAAAGAAATCATCCTTTTCACTTATTGGAAAATCCAAAGGCTCTGTATAAACTGTACTCTGCATAAGAGGGCAATAAATTTAGAAATGCAGCTTTGCTTTTCAGTTTAATCACGGATAACTTTGTTAGGTGATGGATGACATCTATCAGTAAACACGTTAAACCTCTGTGTTCATGTAACTGTTCCAACAACATACAGTGGGGCCAAACAGTTTAGAGAGGACACTCAGCAACAAACATCTGCTTTCTGTTCTCAGTGACCAGTGTTCCCCATATCACTTTTTTTATTGTTTCACAGTGACCACATTATTACATTCTGGTCACATTTGACCAAACTCAAATTAAATTTCAAATTAAAGTATTTATTTTACCCTAACCAGATTTCCCACAATAGTCAAGCCAGTACAGCGGTGACGAGCATGTTTCTTAGGTCCCCATTATATGTGTGTGTGTGTGTGTGTGTGTGTGTTTCTTTATATATTGGGGGGGAATCTCAAGCTTATTTGGGTACGTAATCAATTTTTAATATTAGCATTAGCACATTGCGCTAACACGCTAGCGCTCTCGATGACAAATAATCCAAAACGTCTCTCTGGAAGCTCTTAAGACAAGCTGGAAAGCTTATTAGAGGGCAGTAAAGATTGCCAAAAACTCCTATTTTTCTCAACTTATTGCTGTTAATTCACATAACCCTCGTGTTTTGTATAATGCAGAGGATCATGTTCTTTTGCAGTCTACTGAGGTTATGTGTAATACGTTTATTCATTTCTTTTGGGATAAGGTTGCCAGTTTGAGACCCTCCACTTTATCTTCTGTTGACCCAGCTGTGCATGTTCCCTGTTCAAGTTTGCTTATTGCTTTCCAACCAATTGCTCTACCTGAACTAGAGAAGTTTGTGTTAAATGCTAAACCGTGTGGTTCTCCGAATGATGTCGTTCATTCCCGTTTTCTCAAAAAGGTGTTTCCTACTGTTGGACCACATATTCTGAACATAATCAATACCAGCCTCTTATCAGGTCAAGTACCAAGCGAGTTTAAGCATGCAGTTATTCATCCCTTACTTAAGAAGCCAGGCTCAGATATTTCAGTTATGTCAAACTTTAGACCCATCTCTGAACTTCCTTTTCTGAGTAAGATCCTGGAAAAGATTGTTGATGGACTATCTGAATATCTCAATGTTTGAAATTTTTCAATCCAGCTTTAAGCCATTTCACAGCACACAAACAGCTCTCATAAAGGTTATGCACGACATTCTGGTACCGATGGACTGTGGTAAACATGTAGTGTTTATATTACTGGATATGACTGCTGCATTTGACACAGTGGATTACGACCTGCTGATCTCGATTACAGCATTGTGTGGGCCTTTCTGGATAAAATCATATCTCTCAAAAAGGAGCTTCTGTGTTAAGTTGGGTTCGTCATCGTCCTCTGTGTAGTGCTGGGATTTCCAGCTCTTTTTAGAGAACCGGCTCTTTCGGCTCGGTTCACTAAAAAGAGCCGGCTCTTTCAGCTCCCCACCGGCTCTTCAGGTTGTTTTATTGCTTTAATTAATTTCTTATTAACAGCAATAAAAAATTATGCACAAAAGGAATTACTAATGTAAAAAAAAAAAAGTGGTTTTATTTATATGTTTATATATAAATATATACGGTGGCCCCTAGAGACAAAGCACCGCCCCTCCCCCCTCTTCCCAGCGCAAAGCACAAGGCTCGCGTGCGGAGTGAAGCGGGAAAAAAAGTACGAGAGAGAGGGTGAGAGAAAGGGGAAAAAAACAAAAAAACAAAACCCAACCCACGGCTCCCAATAAGGAGCAGGTTTGCGTTGTTCACTTCAAAGAGTCGGTTCTAAGAGCAGTTTCGTTCGCGACCGACACATCACTACCTCTGTGGCCCCTCTGCCATGGGTGTACCACAGAGATCTATTCTTGGGCCATTACTGTTTTTGTTGTATCTCCTGATACTGGGTGCGATCTTTTGAAAACACAAAGTCTCATTTCCTCTATATGCTGATGATTGCCAGCTTTAATTACCTTTCAGTCATTCTGATAGCTCCCCAATAAGACTCCTGCCTGATTGCTTTAGCGATGTTAAGTCATGGATGGCTGTAAACTTTTTAAATTTTAATGAACATAAAACGGAAGTAATTCTGTTTGGCCCGAATCGTTCCTCTGATACCCCTGATGTTGACCTTGTTGCTATGACCCCTCATCTGAAGAGCTCAATTACCAATCTTGGGGTAAAAATTGACTCTGCGCTTACTTTTACTTTATCATCATTCTATCGCCTTCGTCTGTCGAAGGTCAAACCTTTCTTTCAAGGCGTGATTTGGAGACTGTTATCCATGCTTGTATAACTTCACGCTTGGATTATTGCAACTCCCTTTTAATAGGGGTTGGACTGGGCACTCTGACACGTCTGCAACTAGTACAAAATGCTGTGGCATGGTTTTTAACTGGTAGAAGGAAATTTGAGCACATTACTCTGGTTCTGGCCTCCCTACACTGGTTTCCAATTGAATTTCGGATTCATTTTAAAGTCCTTTTATTGGTTTTTAAATACTTAAATGGTCTGGCTCCTGTATATTTGTCTGATTTGCTGAGGCAGTCCCCAAATCACGGCTGAAACTGAGAGGAGACCGAGCGCTCTCTATTGTGGCTCCAAAACTTTGGAATAATCTTCCTCTTCACATTAGGCAATCGGCATCAGTGCAGGTTTTTAAATCCAGATTAAAAAGGTATTTTTATTCGCTGGCCTTTGACTCAGTGGGTAACTGACTTTTATTTACTCATATTTTATTGTTATTACTATAGTTATTATTTTATCGTATTTATTATTCTTATTGTATCTCTTATATTTCTGTTGTTCAGCACTTTGGTCAGCCTTGTGTGTTTTTAAAGTGCTATATAAATAAACTATGATGCTGATGAAAAGACTTGTGGTGATTGAACTAGAGTGTTGTGCACAATAATATCTTACTGCAGAATTATTCATCTATGCCAGCCCTGTAAATTTGATGTATTCCATCAATTTTGCCAAGATGCTCCACCTTACCCATTGGATGTTGTATCAAAACTATATATTTTTTACAAAGTTGTTGTGAGGAAAAACGGTTCTTTTTCAGAACGTCCAACAACATAAAAACAAGTTAAAACATTTAAAAATATTAATAATATTAATGTTTGATCCCAGGATTTATTGGGTGGATATGTCATTGTTTGGTTGGATGGTTTGGAGTTTCATGTCAATCAATGAAATGTTTTTGTGTGCGATCTTTATCCTGTAATAAAACATTTCCATCAGGATGGGAACAGCCTCTTACAGTATGAAAAATCCCTATAAAGTACAGCGGTCACTGAATGGTTCAAATATCAAACTTATGTGACTCATCAAAAGACCTATTGGTGATTTTGGATTCGAAACACTTGGCACTGTAAAATCAGATAATTGGCTGTTCTGGGAGCCTTTTCCCCCTTTAATCTGGCCTTGATTGAATATATGTATAGAAATGGCTTTGGTTAGCGCCTACCACACATGGAGCTGATCTGATTGGGAGTGTGTTCGTTGGCTTCAGTTGCATTCTGGATCCCTCACAGACTCTGGTTTGCCTGTTCTGTTTCGCTTCTACAAACAGCTGACTTGAGGGATTTGGGTCTCCAGTAATTGTTGTGCTGGATCTTTGCTGGGCTCTTCCCTTCTTTCTTGCCATGCCCAAGCAACCATTGTTGTAGTGTTTCTCCCAAGCTGTAATCACAGGCAGATGGCTGCGTGTCCCGTCATTTCATGTTAATGGGGCTTTTTCCCCGAACAAATAAATTAGGTCTGCTCATAAAATGAGGTGTGATGTAAGGTGTTTGCTAAAATGGATAATCATTTCTGAGTTTTGACAGATATGATTGTTGCATGTTGGGTTAGATAAATTGCATTTTGGCTATGCATATGTTTTGGGGAAAGATATCAGTTTTGTTGCCGTCGCAGTATAGACCCAATCGTTTGGGGTGGGGGGTTGGCTTTTAGCAACAGTATTTCTTCTTCAATATTACTTTGAATTGTTTATTCTTCTTTAAGTACAAGTAGGAATTGAAGTAGTAATAGTAATGCTAGTGTTCAAGTAGTAATCTTCCACAGGGTTTTGTGTTCTCAAACTGACAAAATTACGGCCCTTATTTTAACATTACTCTTTAATGCCACTGGTTACTAAAATAACTCAACCTTTGAATTAGGACTCACCTGTGAACAGTGTAAAACACAAATATAGTTTCAGGGATTTTTTAAAAAAAAATGAAGCCAACATGAGACTGCTTTAAACTTGCATTCACATTAATGAAGATAATAAGCCTCATGTCTGGTTGTAAAAACACTTCTACGTGTATACACATCTAGGATAGGAAAGGGGCCTTTAACTCCTGTTCTCTGTGAACACTTTCCTGATGACCTCATGGGTTTAAGTGTTAGTTTCTGGACATACTGAATAGGAGCATGATTCTACTTTGGAATTTATGGTCATTATTGGAGCCAGAAAGGATAATTATCCGGGGGATGCTCATTGGCTGATGACTTCTCAACGGGGCTTTACGAAGCAATGGGCGATGTCACAATAGCTGTAATTATCTTTTATACTATAGATTCATCTCAGTGAAGAGACCATATTATTTTCAACAGCACAAAATATATATATATATATATTTTTTTTTTTTTGTTTGCTAATAGTGTATTGATACAGGGACAGCAGAAATCGATATTTTGTTACAAAGAAGATTTTTGTGGACTGGAACTGACTTCAGAGCATGTTGATCCTTTTTCTGAGCAAGAATCCTGACATTCCTTCACTGTCCAAATGTGTTTACCTTTTTTTGGCAGCAATAAACATGACAGTTTACTTATTTTAATTTAAGACATGTTTTTATTTTAATTAAGTTTAAAACTTTTTTATTTAATGTAAAATTATATTTTGTTTTAATTTACTTTCAAATTCTTCAGTTGCTGAATGGGCTGCATAGTTTTCACACATTGCATATAGTTCAGAATAGCTATAATTGTACCAAATGGTTGCATTCAGTTAAGTTGGACTAGACTGTAATACAAACCGTTCAGTTTGTCAACAATAAAACTGAAATGAGAGAAAGACTGAGTGTGAGACTTTGATATTAGATAAAATGAATATTGATAAAGTTTACTTTTATGTACAGAATCTGAATATCGCAAAATATTTTAAAAAATTGCAATAATATCGTATCGTGGGGATGTATGGTGATTCCCACCTCTTATTTATATATATATATATATATATATATATATATATATATATATATATATATATATATATATATATATATATAATCAGAATGATTGGCTAAGCCCAGAATGCCTACAATGCCCACAATGCCTTCCGAATCATGTCTTGGCTTTAGTACTTGTGCTTAGCTGTTCCACTTAAACAACGTATTGTTGTTGCAGTTAGCAATTCGTCTATAGCCTATCGTTCACTCAAAAGACGCGATGGGTGCTTCGACTTACGAAAATTTTCAACTTACGAAAGACCCTCGGAAACGAATTACTTTCGTAAGTCGGGGTTCCACTGTATATATATATACATGTGTGTGTGTGTGTGCGTGTATAAAAAAAAAATTCTCGGCCTTCTTGTGTTCCTTCTTTTTGATGTTGCTGTCATTCGGAACCGCTACATCGATCACTACGGCCGTCTTCTTCTGTTTGTCTACCACCACTATGTCCGGTTGGTTAGCCACCACCATTTTGTCCGTCTGTACCTGGAAGTCCCACAGGATCTTAGCTCGGTCATTCTCCACCACCCTTGGGGGCATCTCCCATTTTGACCTCGGGTTTTCCAGGCCATACCCGACACAGATGTTTCTGTATACTATGCCGGCCACTTGGTTATGGCCTTCCATGTATGCCCTGCCTGCTAGCATCTTACACCCTGCTAATACTAATAATAATATATTATATATAATAATAATAATACTGTGAAGGGGACTGTCCTTTCGTGATGGTTCCTCCTCTTCCTCCTCATTCTTGGGTTTCTGCTGCCTGAGGTATTCACTGAACACATAGATAGATAGATGTATAAATATACGCTCAACTCAGATGCTAACCTGGCCTTTTACAGTCTGGCAGCTAGTCTTGCTAAGTTGCCGGCCACAGAGCAGGTCAGGG
This sequence comes from Neolamprologus brichardi, assembly GCF_056152115.1. Lineage (NCBI taxonomy): Eukaryota > Metazoa > Chordata > Actinopteri > Cichliformes > Cichlidae > Neolamprologus > Neolamprologus brichardi. The sequence continues at coordinate 3,545,931 of NC_142119.1, read as the reverse complement.
TCAGCTTCAACTCTCAATCTAATGAAATACAATCAAAATCTGTGGCTTGTAACAACTTACAGCCCACTGCATGGTGAGAATGATCACTCAGGCAGATCTGGAGTTGCTTAAACAGTCATCGAGCCTCAGTTCGTAGAAGTATCCCGGACACATCCCATGGGCCTGAGGAAAACTACTGGATTTAATCCCATGCTTGTAAATTAAATTCAGACCGAATACAAAGAAATGCCACATTTGTTTTTACAAACAGCCACATGTGGGGATGTTTTGATTGCCCAATCAAAGTGTTGTTTCATGATATCTGTGGTGGCAATATGTTTGTGGAATGGTTCCAGCACGTGGAGGAAAAAAAAAGCAGTTGGCAACGGTTTCCCCAAAAAAATAATCGTGCTTTGTCACAGTGAAAACATAGTAATTGCCAACACATTGAACTCTATATCTGTGAAAGTTTAAACACATTCACAGCACTCTTACTTACCCTTGGTTTTTTTTGTACTACTCCAAACACAAGTTCTTCCTTGTTTTCTCTGGGTGCTCTACCTAATCTGATCTTTTAGAGGAATTATATTATAGCAGAAAAACAGAGTCATCAGATGATGTAAGTGGATGATTGTTTGAATAAGGATTTAAGTTGAGGTGTTTCTCCTAAAATTAGGTGTAAGTGAGCACCATATCAGCCCAGTTTTTCCTTAGTGTTGCACAATATGTCCTAATCTCCTGATGAAGCTATCTCAGTTCTCGCTACCATTTTATAGACTTGCAAAAAGATAATTTGCCAATTGCCAAGGGGTATGTAAGACCATGGAATGGGAATAGTAAAGATCCTACAGTGAAGCCAATTTGAGGTCAGGTGTGGGAATCCCTCTCAGTATCAAGCACAAACAGAGAACAGTGACGGAAAGTGGGGTGGAGGCTTTGACATTCCAGGAAAGGTGAAGTCAGAGTTACAAAAGGATTTGTGGATGAAGGGAAAGTAAGGGGGGGACTAGGGAAAGAACACCAAAAGCATCAAAAGCTATTAGGCAACTAAATTATTTTTCTAGAAGAGCAATAAAAAGGTATCCAACATTCCCACACTGAATCACAGAATTGGATTCCAGGAAAAGTCTTCCAACCCACACATCCATTTGGCCATACGACGCCTCAGTGTTACTTTACCACTCTTTAACTCAGAGGAAAAAACGAGCTCTTGATATGATTTGTCTAATGACTCTTGACTCACTTTGAGAATGTAAATGTGAAACCCGTTTACACCCTTAGTATAGTTCACTGCTGTCTTTTTCCTCCATTCTCTTTGTTACTTCTCTCCTCATTTTGCCCTGATTTCTACAACGGGGGGAAAACGTGAGGAGTAATGAGAAAATGGAATGCTTCATTAGGATGCCGTGCTCCCTGAACATTGTGGAGTGGCTAATTTACTGCTGGGTGCTGAAGCCTGTTATTGTGCAGAAGAGCTGTGGGGTTTCCATTTGATTTAGGATGGGAAACAGAGCAGGCACAGAAAATGCATCATATGCACACAAGACTTTAAGCTGTGTAGAAGGTATTTTAGGTTGAAGGTTTTGAACTCTGCGACACCACGTATCACACTTTGCTAGCCATGGACATCCAGTAATACAGCTACTGTGAATGTATGTTATTGTTCTCATTATAGCCAGCTTGTGAGGAGTTCAGTGGACACTTGCTAGATGGACTTGGTTTCTCAAACCTGAAACCAAGGGCACTCAATTTTTTCTTGTTGCTTAAAAAATAATAAGAACATTACATTTTGTCTTTGTGGCTTACATATGACATAATGAAAGGCTGTTTATTCTGTAATGCTAAATAATATTGGATATTAAAACCACTTCATGTAACTTATACATGTTAATATGTGATTAGGTGTTCAAAGTTTGCTCATTCCATTGTGCTAAATGGTGTGCCAATGTCTAAAGGTGTCTTTAGACAGATATTTCAGCAATTTTATAAATTTACTGAAGGCCAGCCACATAGATCAAAAAACGTCGGGTACTACATTAAGTTTCTTCTATGTAGGCTAGGTGATAAAAATGCCTGAATCATAAGGCTGCACGTCCCTGACTTCTTGTTTCCATGCTATGACTTCTTTGGCGCGGTCATGATAACAGATGGAAGACACATCATTGCAAACGAGCTTCTGTTGCCAAAGCTCGACTTGACTTTCTTCTTTGTTGGAATCATAGGCATTTTGCTTTGCACGTTTTACTTCCATCTGTTTGTTTTGTCCTCGTGTCAAATTAATCCGTCCTTTAGTTCAATTCAGCGCTGCAATCCTGTTGGTTGGTTAGCAGATTTAGGTCGTAGCAGCAGTCACGTAAGATCATCGTAAGTTTCCAGTGCTGTCAAGCTGTCTTTGGTTGCAAGACTATTCCAACAGCTTACTTTGATCCTCTCTCACTGCACAATGTTGGACCATCAATAACTGAAGATATCAACATAAATCTTTTCTCTATGACAGCCCCGAATCACACCATATATACCCAGCCATTTACACCTGCTATTAAAATACTTTATTGTTGTCTTGATTGCTCTCACTTTTTGATCTGATCTCATTATCCAAACATAGAACTTCCCACATCAAGGGAAATGCTGCTTTATGGGCTTTATTTTTCTCCATTCCTGAGTCAACATTACTCCTACAGCCTTAAGCTTTTGTGGGGTTTCTTTGAGAAAGCAGGAAGAAGCAGCTTTAGATGTCTATTCATGTTGTGGGAGTGATGTTTCTTCTTTAGAAGGTGGGCGCACACAAATTTAATTTACACACACTGAGATGCAATAACAGTGGGAGCCAGATTACCTCACAATGCGGTTGGCCAATCTGATCATATTTCAGTCCCCGTGTGTTTTGTGTACAATTATACATTAAATTAATGTTTCCTCTTATATTCAGTAATCCAAAGCATTCAGAATACGTTACTCTCATTGAGTAACATAAAGGAATACGTTACAAAATACATTTTGGGCCATGTATTCTGTAATCTGTAGTGGAATACATTTTAAAAGTAACCTTCCCAACACTGCTCATGTGACATCATTTGCACTTTGGTCAAGAGTTGCCTGCCATATTAAAGGTTGTTGTGAAAAGTTGTTATGTTGTTATGAAAAGATGTGTAGTCTTTGATTGGTTGGCAATTGTTCTTGGAAGTTTCTGGTCATCACTGAATGAACTCTGTTCCAGAAAAGCTAGGAGGTTTTTTGGTGTATAGCTTTATATAGACATGGAGAAGGTTTGACCTCAAAGTAAAATTTACCCCTTTTGAAACATATGCAGCTCTGAGACATAACTTTTAATTTGAAGGTGAACCTTCTCCATTATGTGTCACACTTTTCCCGGTTTTACAACAGCTTGGCGATGAGGTGGACAGTGTGTGTAGACAAGTTCCATTTAAGCTACAACCATAGCAATATGCTAGTGACCAAAGCAATCACAAGGTAATTTTTGGCAAACGGTTGAGGAATATATGCTTTCCTTAGTGGCAGGTGCTTGACATGAGGACACTGATCGGTCTTTGGGGTTATGTGACCGGGGCTTTAGCAATCACTTTCTTAGCAATTTAGCAATTTTTCTTAGCAATCACCATAACTGCCAGTAACCTCCAATAATAAATTAATTTGTGAGGCAAAAATATAATTTTTTTACTTGCAAAAGGTGTGCATTTTAAGACTGAGATGAGATGGAATTTAGGAAAGTAACCCGGCATAAAAATCTGTGCGTAATTATATATGCAGATTCTCACAAATAAGTGGCCAATCAGAAAAAGCTTTTGTTATTAGTTGAGTTGAAACTTATTACTGATGCCTTTTTTGAATACTTTTTAATCTAAAAACTCTGAATACAAACAACTTGATGGCATCTCATATTTTGGGTTCTTTTGAGCTACGGATTAAGGAACTGTAACATATTTAGGGGCTTGTCCGGGAATCTGACCTGAAAAGCTTTTTGGTGATTGCATTTCCATCGTTACAAACTGGTAACTATAATTATAGTCCCTTATTATTTGTGACTGACATATTGAGGATGACAACCCTGTTAATTTGTTGCGCCAGATCAGACAGTTTTCTTTTTTTTTTCTTTTTAGTACATTTATTCAATTAGTGTTTCCAAGCTCAGGCATAAATATTGGTGCACCATGAAATGTGCAGCAAATTTGCAATTTCCTTTCTCAGTGTTGAAAGAGATGGAACATCCTCTTTAATTTTTCACATCTGCAACACGCTGCTCCATTCACCTGTGATGATATAGCCTTTGAGGTCATTCACAGTGCTACACCTGAAATCCATTAGGCTCAGTGTTGCCCTGTATTTTGTAAACAATGAAACATGTTAAAATGTCTTTTGCAATTAATAGGCTATGTTTAAGAAAGCGGATGATGCAATTGTAGCATATTTTACACCATACTGCCAGAAAATTCTGTCGCTTTCTTTTCTCTTGTCCTCTCTCTCAGTTGGTCCATGGCTTTTCCCTTTCTCTTTCCGGATGATAAATCTTTTTGATTCTTTAAGTGGATCCTGGGCGTTTGTCCCAGCCTTAGTGCCTTTCTCCCAGGGTATTTATGAAGTCTTTGGATTCATTCATCACACCACAACACAATCATCTTGACAAAGCAAATCAGTTCTTCATATTAATGGAATTTAAATATGATTTATTGCTGCCATATATTTCTATCACTAAACATACTGCAGGGCTTCCATTGGGAGAAAGGAGGAAGTTGTACAGTATCTAAGCACCTCTCATGAGGTCTTTTAATGTAGTGCCTTTCTGGCATTTAAACAAAGGTCTCTATTACACAGATGTTACATAAATGTTCTACTTAAGTATGACAAGACCTTTATGGATTGCTCTGCAGTGCTTGTGAAAGTTTAGCACCTGGTATATGAAGGCTGAAAAGTGTAGTGCACATTAACAGTGCGCTCTACACATAGTTAATGGCTGTGACTCTCACTTCTAGCTTTTTGCTGTGTATTTGCAATATTAAATAGTTTGAAGAATAAATGTATTGAATAGCTGTTTGCATGCAACAGGAATAGTCTTCATCAGCTAACCCCTACAGGGTAATGGAGCATATGGTGAATATTAATAAGGTGTTTGTGAAGTGTAGCCTTCTGTCTGCCACATGTGTGTTTAGTGTTCCTGCTTATTTTGTCTGTTTTGGATTCCCCCTTATAGTCGCCAAATATGTGGCTCTTCAACTATGAAATATTCCATTGTGCTTTCCTGTTAGTCACTTACTTTGGCTCCAGTTGACTTGGCCAGCAGCTGCATTAGAGCCTTTTACAAAAAAAAAAAAAAAGAAAGTAAAAAAATCAGCTTTCTAACATTGGAAATAAACAAAACTCTTAATTTCCCAACTAAAATTTTACACGGGGGTTCCAACCTGTTTAAGTTGAGCTTGCAGTGAGTCCTAGCAGGTCTCGAGTCCAGTGTTTCCCAACCTTTTTGGAGCCACGGCAAATATTTCACATTAAGAAAATGACATGGCACACCACCAAACAAAAATGTCACATAAAGCATATTGATCGCGCCAGGAATAGCATAGCAGAATTGGCTCGGTTTATCCCCAGAATACATTTTTTGCGTTCTTCTGACCACTAGTCATGCTGGGGCCTTCTCATTTTCTCCATGACCCAGGTCAAATGAACTACTTTTTCTTTTCAAATATTTATCTATATATTTGTGGTTCTTCTCGTTGTGTGCTATGCTCTCTAAAATTTGTTAAACTTTGGGGTGTACACAAAGAACCCCCCTTCTACCACTTAGTGAGCTTCTTGTAGGTGAGCTAGGAACACTGTAAGAACACTATCTGGAAGAAAGTAATTACAAAAAACAATTAAATAATGACAACATTGTGTATTTCTTCATTTTAAACATTTTAAACGATTCTCCCAATAATCACACAGTAATCCACACTGTGAAAAAGTCCAATGCATAAAAAATTAATTAATTAGAAAATAAAGAAGTCAACTGAAAATGCAAAAAAACAAAACACACAAAAAAATATATAACCAAAACTAACTCAACTGGGATATGTGGAGCTTTCAAGGCTTCATTTACCCTTTTCAAAGACACCTTGATGGCTTGTCCTTCTGGTGTACCATATAGTTGTTTACACAGAACGATTTGGGAAGTCCCATGTTAGGTAGTCAATTATGGCCGGTTGGGCAGATAGATAGTCTTTTTGAATAATGACCCTAACACTGGGGAAGTCATCCTTAGTAACTGTTTGAAAACTTTCAAAAAGTACTTGGCAGGTAAATGGTTGAACCCCTGCCGCTAAACAGATCAATAAACAGAAGTAAGTTGGCCAATCAGACTTTTGCTGAAACTTGGAAAAAGTTGGGAAAACATTCCGGGCTGAGGAAAAGCCTTCAGTATCATTTCACGCTCTGATATAACTTAAAAAGCATTGACGTTAAACTCTTGAGTAGGTTACACCTTTGTCATACAACTGTCGTCACAAGAAAAACACACCTATAGATGAAACCGCCATGGCTCAGCTACACGTGTTTAGCTTGAAACCCAATTATATGGGTTCTTTTGTGTTTGTGAGCTCTTCCAAGAACCTAGCAATGTTTTCAGGCAAGGGTGTGATCCGGAAAAATAAAATGAAATGAGACTTAGAGTTCAAAGTGATTTAAAAGATTGTAGCTTTTAGCCTTTCTGCTGTGTCACTCTGAGTTAAAGCATATCAATAAAAACAGATTGTAAATAGATAGAAACAAACAAGGCAATATGTCATCTGTGAAATTGTTTAGCGATGACAGGGCTGGCTCTCGTAATGTTTAGATGGAAATATCCATCAAGTTATGAGTCAGACCTCTGGAGTAATATTTTTGTCTTGAAACTCCACATCACATGCCCAGGTATGTATTTGCACAAGATGACAGGTAAATAACAACCCAACATTCCCTCTGATTTCTTTTCATTCATCATGGCACCTCCCTTTAAATTAAATATCAAGCACATTTTCTCTATGCTAGGCAAATACAGCAGTGTGTGTGTGTGTGTGTGTGTGTGTGTGTATTTATATAATGTTAAAGATAAAGGGCTTCAATGAGTGTCTAAATCTCTTACCCCTGAGATTCTAACAAAATGATTGCTCCACCTTTAAAAGTTGAAAAAACAAAGGGATCCAGTGTTGTCATTTTAGCATATGTGGAACATGACAGTATCTGAACAGGAAGCAAACATTAGGATAATTGTGCTGAGCTGTCTTTTTGGCTGTCACTCGTTATCTGTTTAGGACTGGGTTTACACAATGGTAGGAGGAGGAGGGGACAAGCATCAGACATTGAGTAAGTCTGAGTTTACTGTGAGAGAAGCACAATGGAAAGTATCCCTCCCTGCATTCAGCATCATGAGATTGCAGTCTTCGCACGTCCAAAACGTTCCCGGTACAGTGCAATTAAAGCTTTGTCGGCGATTACTTCATGCAAACACGTCAAATTACTCACTGAGTTTTACAGCATCACAATCTCACACTGTCTAAAAACCAGTGAAATTGGCCCAAATTGAAAATGAATTGCCTTGTAGTTTCTCCTTGAAGCCTCAAGGTAAACACTGGCTTAGCAAAGTCAATATTTACTGCATTTGAGGCTGTTATTTCAAAAGGCTGGGCACTGCGGGGCCGTGGCTTGAACCGTCTCATTGTCTCAAGACTGTTTCAGTGTTGTTTAGCTCTGTACCATAGTCAACCCTTGAACTCTCTCTCACACACACACAGCTTCCATCTACCTCCTTTTGACAAATGCTGATCACAATGAGAGATTATCTCTTAGAGACCACAGTCAACAAGGCCAATATCAGAGCAGTAAAGTGTGATTGCCAGAACTGGTTTTTAGCATTTTCTATCCAATTGCCCTGCATGCAATACGTTTGCTCAGTGTTATCATTGGCTCTGGGCACAAGAACCCCTGATGACAAATATGGTTGCACAATCAGATTGCAGCAGAATGGATACAAAGTGCGTCCAAGTTAAGCATGCAAACTTGGAATCTGCTTCCAGGCGATTGTGACACTCGGGAGGTTTTTCCGATACGTCAGCGTGATTTCTGTCGGGGGATTTACCCGTCTTAAAAGCCAATTAGAGATGCTGGCGGTTTCATTTTTAGCAAACCCAAATCTTTCAGTTTCAAAGTTTCCCATATGCTTGCTCAGCATTAATAACAGATGTCAGTAACCGAGAGCAGTGCGAGGCTGATGATGTGACCAGGGGCAGATGTAGTATGTTACAACTTCCTGAAAATAATGACCCCAGCTTAGATGTCATTATCTTAACTCTCTGTGGCACTTCACTCTCAGACTGTTTACAATGTAAGTGTACAGTGGTTTACTTCACATTGGCTTTTAACTGTGGAAGGGTGAAAGATTTTATGTGAATGTGAGGCTTTCTGTTGTCATGCTGCGTTTTGTCAGTGGTCATGAAAGCCGTGTAAGCAATTGCACAGCTGTCAGCTTAAAGCCCGAATATAAATAAAGCCGGTGTTATCCAGGCAGCCACCAAAAATCTCCCATCGCTTTCCAGGTTTACAACCCTTCCGGCATTTGTTCTTTTCGTATCACAAGTCTATACATTAAATGGATTGATACTTGGGAAATTATATACACTGTAATTACTGAAAACAGGCTTTGAAACGTGTCATTTTGGAAATGCTGTCGGCTACAGGCCTGACTCATATTCCACTTCTACATAAGGACAAAAAGAATGAACTATAAGAATACCTTTTGTGCCAGGCTATTGCAGGTTAAGTGCAAGTGAAACAGGAAACATGAAGTGCACAGAGTACACAGACATAAGTCTCTTCCTGTCCTGAGACCAAGGGGAATAATTATAAGTAAGCCAACCAGGGTAAGGCTTAGTTATAAGGGGCGTTTAAATGAGGTGGCACAAAGGGTCCAAGAGGGGGAGGTGAAAAATTTATATCAAAACTTGTTGAAAGGAAGTTTTGCATGTATAATTAGCCCCATGCAGGGGCCAGATGCTAGTGTGCTCCGGATGCTGGTCTCAAGCCTGGAGTAATGAGGAGGCTGTGTCAAGAGGGGCATCTGGTGTAAAATGCTTGACAAATCAAATATGCAGATCATCAAGAATACCTGGATTTGTCGAGGCCTGGGTTTACAACAATCGCCACTTGTGATGTTGAACGCCAAGGTGCAACAGAGACTGTGCTTCTGGGTGGCAAAGAGGAGCAGAGAGAAAGGAAAGGTAGGAGTATGAAGCTGCCAGGCAGGAAGAACAGAGAGAAGGTTTATGGATGTGGTGAAGGAGGACATGCGATGGAGCTGGTGTGACAGAGTAGTGTTATTGAAACAGTGTGGGATCATCTTGACTGAGAACAGCACAAAAGGCACCAACATCCAAAGAAGAGCTTTCAAAGAATCTCCTTTAAGAAACTCGGAGAACTGTTCCTGAAGAAGAAATTAGTAGAACGTTTCTACTAAAGAGTTCAGGCTGTGTTGAAGAATAAAGCTGGTTACACCAAATTTTGCCGCTTGTTAGAATTGTACAACCACTGTTTTTGCCTTATGTGCTGTATTCCCATCTATCCCATCTAGCAAAATATAAACAAATAAAGGGTTGCTCAAGTCTTCTGCACAGTACTATAATCTTAAAACACAGCGCACCTTGGACTAGCTTACATACCATTTTAAACTAAGTTTCTAGAGTTTTATTGAGTTTTATTTATATTGAGCAGGACTGAGTTCAGTGTATTGGTGCTGCCCTCCTTCCAGGTCTGGTTCTCACCCATCCCTGCCCTAGAACCAACTTTACCTAAGCAACACACTGATTTAGTCAAGTACACAATTGTAATAGCAGTCTGATCTACATGGGAAACCCTTATAGAGTTGATAACCACCTTCGTGTGACTGCTTAGCCTGATTACCGATGTTAGTCTGAAGCAGGATAATATCCTGGATATGCTTAGCTTGTCCCAGCAGACTGCGGTTACTGTTCTGTTTGGGAGCTTTGTTTTTACTTAGTTAGGTAGGCACAAACACTACTTGGTTAGGTTTAGGCAAAGACTGTGGTCAGGGTTGGAATACGCCCTGCAAGTGTAAATTTGTGAAATATAGGTGACTGCTTGGTGTAACTGCTAATGACCGTTCTTGACATCTGAGCCAGGCTACATGTGGTATCGTTTGACATGTAATTGGCCAATACTTGGCTGCTGATGGTAGTTGTGCCAACCGCAACACCATAGACTTAGTTTGTGTTTGTGTGTGTTTCATAATAAAGCCAGTGGCATTCCAACTACAAGTATTGTGTAATATATTCTGAGATGCATATATTGGGGGACCTTTTAAACAGTTAAATATAAGCTAATAAACAACCACACTGTCAGCAAAAACAGCTTATGTGTACTTACTCTGGGGGGGGGGGGGATTTTGCTCGGGCTTGGATCTCATCCCCTAAAATATTTGGTACTTTTGGATGGATTTCCCTAAAAGAAATTAATAAAAACGGAAGTGAAAGCACAAAAAAATAAAAATAAAATTATGGGACAGTGCATATATGTGCATGGCTTTGGGAATTTTACTGGGGATTTTCCATGAAGGCTACTGTCTTTAACAAGAGAAATTGAGTGTGCTTATTTTTTCTTGTTATCTCTTAATCTGTTGTGACATCTCTTCCAAACACACTGTTCCCATCCAATTTTCAGTTTCATTTCTTTCTTTGTCTCATCACCCAGTTTCTCCGCTACACGTCACTTCTCTTCATGTGTGAATTTGTCATTCTTTCAATAATCCACCCTGTATCCTTCTCACCTCATTATAATTATGTCATGTGCTATAAGAAGGTTTGATGTTATCCCTGCATTTGCATGTGCAAGGCCAACTACGTCCAATTGGTCTGTCGGATTGCCTTTTGTAATTTTTGCCTCCCTGTGGGTACAGAAATGCTCTGCCTCATGAGAAAAGGAGAACTTTCAGCGCGGAGCACTTTGTTTGAACATGTCTAATGTGCAATTATGCTGGATCATTTGTTCTTGTTACGTGGGTGGCAAGTAGGTGTGTCGTTAAGCTAATTATAGATGTTGGTGCTCATACAGTGAGGGCATGACAGGGTCTCATGGCATGGGAGTTTAAAATGGAAAAAAACAAAACAACAAAATAAAGCAGCCCCGTGCATGTGCATCCTTTAGGGGGAAGAGAGGGGTTTTCATTTCAGCGCACACTATCGCTCCGACTTAAAGAATCCAGTTCCAGTCTTTTTCTCCTATGCCCTCATTTCCCAGTCTGTCATCACTCTACCTCGTTCCAGCTCTCGCCTTTCTTCCCCCACAGTCTCATTCTCCGCTGGCCTTTTGGCCTGGTGTGTCTGTCATGTACAGAGGCAGAAAGTATGTGATGAAGAAGCGGCATCCTCCGGGATCCTAAACTTTTCCCACTCCAACAAAGGCTGGTGCTGTCAAAAAGTACTGTGGCTATTGGGTTTCTGTGTCAACCGGTCTTTTGTAGGCTACTGTTATGAAGAGGCCATTAAACAATGGCCACATCACAGCTTGACTGGTTATACAGTGTGGGGTAAATCGTAGGTCAGCTCTAAAGCTAGGGCATCTGAGCAAGTCTGTGACACTGACAAATTCTCGTTTATTGTATTTATTGTAGTTTAAAGCTTCCCCGTATCGACTCTGACATACGACACTGCAAAAAGCTGAAGTTTGGTTGGTAGAGAGAGAGAGAGAGAGAGAGAGAGAGAGAGAGAGAGAGCTAGATATATATATATATATATATATATATATATATATATATATATATAGAGAGAGAGAGAGAGAGAGAGAGAGAGAGAGCTAGATATATATATATATATATATAGAGAGAGAGAGAGAGAGAGAGAGAGAGAGAGATATATATATATCTCTCTCTCTCTCTCTCTCTCTCTCTCTCTCTATATATATATATATATATATATATATATCTATCTCTCTCTCTCTCTCTCTCTCTCTCTCTCTCTCTCTCTCTCTCTCTATATATATATATATATATATATATATATATATATATATCTAGCTCTCTCTCTCTCTCTCTCTCTCTCTCTCTATATATATATATCTCTCTCTCTCTCTCTCTCTCTCTCTCTCTCTCTCTCTATATATATATAGAGAGAGAGAGAGAGAGAGAGAGAGAGAGAGAGATATATCTAGATATCTATCTAGATAGATATCTAGATAGATATCTAGATAACTATCTAGATAGATAGATATCTAGATATCTCTCTCTCTCTCTCTCTCTCTCTCTCTCTCTCTCTCTCTATCTAGATAGATAGATATCTAGCTAGATATATATCCAGTCAAAAACAGCAGTTGGTTACAATCTTCCACCATGTTCAGAGATGTTTCCAGGCCCAAGTATCTACTACTTTGGATGAATCTCGTCTTTTTTACAAATGCTGCACGAGCCTGAAAAAACTCATGCAGCATCATTTCCATTGATCCATTGATGTTGTGGGATAAAAGCCACATTGATTATTTTATTGAAGCTGGAAGATTTCTCAGTGGTCCTTTTGGAAGCTGAAAGAGCATTTGAATCAGGAAATGGCTAATGATGTCAGACTTAACAAGCCGACTGAGAACCCTTTCACTTCCAGTCTGAAGCTCACAGCTTGTGGACACAGACCCTAACTCAGTTCTAGTCTTAGAGTTATGTACTATAAGGATGTGGCTACATTAAGAGACAGTTGGGTACCATTTCATTTTGTAGTATAGGAATTGTTCATTTGAAGATTCAATATTCTCACAATATTCTCACCCCTTTTTTTTTTTTAAATGCTAGCTATTTTTTTTTAGCAAAACTTATATCTTGCCCTTGCCCAATTGTTATACAAGTTTTCCTGTTTAGTTACTGGACAATGTAACTTTGTACTGTACATATCATTAAAAAAAAACTCTAGAATCCACACCTGTATAGAAAAATGGCAGCATTTTTTTCTGCATGCCACACTCACATCAGTGTGTGGCTTATTATCAGTTCTTATCAACATTCCTCTTATTGGTAATTATGACCCACTCATTGAGCTACCAGCATTAGGTACAAAGTACTCTTGTAGCCCTGGTGGCATTTAAAGGCTAACCACTGACACGGTTCAGTGAGAGGAAACATGGCAGCACCCCTGTGGAGACTGGATATCCCAGGACTACGACCACACCGTCTGCTGTGCTTGCAGTAAAATGCTAGGCAGCATATTTAATTGCATGTCTGTCTACTTCTTGACAGATCATTAGCGTCTTTATATGTCTGTAATAATAGGCTATTTGTTATCATTAGGTATGCGGATGATGTGGAATGTTCTCTGGTATGCCGTTAAGTGGGACCAGAAACATTTTGAATGGCAAAAGCCTCGACTAGAGCCTGATAGTTTTGTTTTTCCCCTTAAAGCCTTTTACTGTTGAGTGAAATGTAGTTTTTTTCCCCATAGAAATAATTAGCTGTATGTTAGCCTTCATCTGTTAGATTTTTCTTGTATTATAAATAAAAGCTTGTTTTTTTTTCTTAATTTTTTTATTTATTTATTTTTTACATTTGGCATGTCTAATAACAGTGTCTGGATTTTGATATTGAAAACACAAATCAAAGCTATTTGATAGGCAATTCATCACATGGCAACAGGTAAATGTTTTCAAGTTGTGGATTTATGGAGACATGGCAGCTGGGACTTATGTGGAACTTATGTACTGACCTTAAATATAATTTTTAAGTACCTAAATGAAGGTACCAATAATGCACAAATGACAATCCTGCTGTTTGTCTGCTGCTGGTACTTATTGGACGTAAAGTGAGGTAAGAGACACAAAGATGTATGCATTATTAAATGTACTATGGGGATAAAAAGCACCAGAATTATCTGGAGCCGCACTTTAGAAGCAGATACTTTGTAGATCAGTACTTTGTGGTTGCTATACTTCAATATCTAGCTAACTCTACTGATGAGTAGTGATAATAATGGGAGTAATGTGCTTTAATTGACAAGATAAATGTTTCTAACAAGTCAAAAAAATATCAGCAAACAATTTTTCTCTCTTTTCTTTTTTGAACAAATTGAATCGAAATGAATAGAATAGATCTTTATTGTCACTGTTACAAGAACAATGAAACGCAGTTTGGCATCTCTCCGTTGGCAGCATGTAAATTTACATTCAGATTCTTTTAGGATAGGAGAAGACGATAAAAATAGACATAAGTTTAAGAGTACCTACTCGGGATGTGTGTAATACACAATAAAATAAGTATCTATACATGATCTGTTGCTGAAGTTATGGGTTTTTTTCCTATTGTCGTACATCTTGCAAAACAAACTGATTCCAACTTCTTGTTATTTAAAGGTTGCATGAAACTACAAGGCAGTTTAGTGCAGGCTACAATGGTTAGCTTACGGTTGGACTGGTGCAGAGCACCTGCGGTGTACATGGTTAACGTTTGGTTACACCAAGAGTAGCAGACAGTCAAATTAAATTTAAGCTCCTGTTGACTAGATTCACTCACTGAATTTGACTTTTGTTTCATATTATTTAGCGATGGGAAATCAGCCATGATGGATCGTGGAACATGTTTGTATCTTGTTGTATCTTGTCAGCTGGTTAAATCTGCACAGAGTAGCAGTACAGGTTAGCCGATCACAGCCTGTACACAAAATCTACAAGAGGAAATACAAATTAATGTTATTTTACTCATTCTCTTCGCTACACTGCACCACCTGCTAAATCCCACTTTAACCCCTGACTGTACTCATTCATTCTCTACTCAAATAGAGGCAAAATTACCCATCTACAATTTAGGAAACAGGATATAAAGACATTTTTTATTCCTTTTGTTTTTCTTTAAACAAATGACAAATAATCATCCAAATTAGATTAAATTAAAAGAATGTTTGTGTTATTCGTAATATGATATTAATATGGCAGCTGGAGAAAACAGCTAATTTTCCAAAGAGCTACTTTTTACTTGTATACTCTGAGTACATTTCAGAGCCTCTACTGTCTCACTCTTACTTGAGTAAAGAAGAAATAGGATTTAAACTTTTACCGAGTATCTGTACTTCAACTTGAGTGACAAATGTGTGTACTTTTGCTACCTCTTCATTGCATTTGACATTGGCTGCTTGTGTAATGGTTTAATGTTGACCACAACTACAAATCATAATCCTTGATGTCATTTTATAAGGATTAAGTGTAAGTGTAAGTGTGCGTGATGACATAAGTTCTCTTAAGACATGGATCAAGTAGCTTCTTTAAATAAATCTTTGCTTTTCCCTTTAGTGTGCAGAGTACCAAATGATTCACTGCATGAGGCCAGCTCATATATTACCTGTAAGTTATAATACCCATAAAATTATACAGCTTTGACTGCTGGATTGGCTAACAGTAAAGTGGCATGGCAGGGACCAGCTTTTTGAGGAAAAGAATGTCCTACAAAACCTGTCCAGTTAAATCCAACGTGTTATTTTATCCTCGGTGAGGTCTCATACTTGTCTGCACAGCAGTGTTTTCTTAATTAGCTCAGTCAGAGGTCACATTTCTTTTAGAACGAATGACCAAGAAGACGTCAAGGTTCACAATCAGAGTGCATTGTTAAGTTTAAGTACGATCACTGCTTTTTAGACTTGAACTCCTTAACCATGTATTGTGACCATGACTATAAATATTACCCTGAACAAAGGGACTGATTTTTGACTGGCTTTGGAAAAAGTGGTCTTGATCCAGTATCAGCTGAACTCCAGAGAGGTTAAATTATAGCGATTGCAACCTCAGTCCAACCCAGCCACCAGAGGGGTGTACTACAAAATGAGACTAACAGGTTAACAAGCTATGACAAACCTAAAAGGGTAGTTTTCTGTGTTATGAAAGAGGCTCATTTTTTTACCTGGTAACTTAAGGTTATGTTTAGAGTTCCAGTTTAAAACTCTAAAGCCTCATTTTATACTATATATACTTTTTATACTTTTCTTTATATTAACATAAGACTTCATCCATAATCACTGTTACTTCAAAAATAATAAAAATACACAGATTTGAAAATTCTGTGTGAAACTGATCTAGCAGATAATTACACCATTACAGATTATTTTAGTCATCCCCAAAGACTGACTAGTTGCTTACCGTATTATCTGAATATGCACCTAAATCTAAATGTCTAAAATACCTCTTTATTTTAAATACTGTAATTCATTTTTCCTTTTTTATTTTGTAGACAAATAAATAACAAATGAGCAAGTAAAATAAAATTATTCAGGTTAATCAGAAGAAATTGTAACAATTTAAGAAACAAAGGGATCCTTTATTATCATTGCCCAGAGTGTTATATGTGTATGTGTATATTTAATGCTGTCAAACATGTTGAATGACAGCCATTGAAATATGATACATTAGACTTTTAAATGTTTTTCATTTGTGATTACTAAAGATCAGTTTATACATATCAGTTCAAAATTACAGTAAATTAAGAGTGACATAACCTCTACTTTGGTTGTTCAATGATGTGTTAGAACTTTTGAACATGCTGTAGGAAAAAGAGAGGCTGGCTAATAGTTTTCTCATACAGCGTCCGGCTGTTATAGAAAAAGCTTAACTTTGATATAAAATGAAATGTTGTAGTCCTGTTAGCCTTATCAGGTGATTATCCCCAAAGTTCTCAAATGCAACATAGTAAAAAATGGCCTGGATTAGCATCACAAAGCCTGAGGCTATCGCTCCCAGTCAGGCTAGGAATGAGTTTCTGCCTCAGGTGGAGGAGTTGAAGTATTTTATTCAAGAGTAGGGAGAAAGTGGAGCCGGAAACTGAGTCTGGCACATATGTGCTAGAGAAGCGAAAGCTGAGAGCAAAGGCAGAGCTGTCAGTTAACTGGTTGATCAACATCTCAACCTCCACCTGTGGCCATGAGTTGTAGGTGGTGATGAAAAGAATAAGACTGCGGACAAAACTGGTGGAAACTAGCTTACCCTTGGAGGCAGGGTGAGGAGCTCGGTTATTTAGGAGTGGCTAAAAGTTGAGCCGCTACTCCTTCGCATCGAAAGGAGACGGTTGGTTCGGGCATGTCCAACTGGCAGGCGACCCAGAATATGCTGGAGAGATTAAGCCTCTTGGCTGGATCTGCTGCCCTCATGCTCAGATCTAGATAAGTAGTTAAAATTAAATGTTCCTATGTTTTTAAAAAATATCAAAATGAAGAATTTTTAAGTAACTGTGATTTCCCTGCATATTTAAAGGCATTCAGCCATGAGTCTTTTTTATATATTACAGAAATGTACATTTCAGTCAGTCATTTATGCATCCAACATCTTGTTTTACATATGTACATGTATGATAGATTTTCGGCTATCCCCGAAACCTAGCCCTTTCTGCCTCCGCACTGAGATTAAATGGTAGTTTTCTGGTCAGTAAATCATTTTTCCAGCTGTACTGCAGACACCAATAAGCTGTTTCATGCTAACAGCCAGTGTCTGAATTGTGTCAGTGTATGTGTTGTTATAAGCCTGCCTTGGTGACACACCTAAAAAAAAAAACCCCCACATTCCTCGTTCTTTTATTTTTAACAGTATCGACGATTAAGAGACAACTTCTGTTTACAACTGAGTATCTCCTCCGCAGCTATGCGCCCGTGCCAGACAGAAGAGGTAGAGCATGACAGTCGGGGCGGATTGGACATCACTCATCAACCACAGGTATTTCTATTAATACCCTCCAATAGTGTCGCTCTCAGCCGAGAGCAGCTGAACAGTGGAGACATGTCAGTCATTGTTTGGTTTGTCTTGCAGGCAGTCGGGAAGGGAATGCCCGACTAGAGGTGAACCCGGAGGCAAGACCTGGATTCGTCTGATGCTGTTTAGTTCTCCTAAAGGTTTTACCCAGGCTTAACTCAGTGTGTGTGTGTGTGTGTGTGTGTGTGTGTGTGTGTGTGTGTGTGTGTGTGTGTGTGTGTGCACTTGTCTGTGTTCTTGCTGAGATAAACAGGTTTCAGTAAATACTTGATCAAAATTCTAGCCAATAATACCAATCTTATCCAAATGTGACCCCATGAGGCTGCTTTGGCAAGGACTGAGTGCACACTTAACAGCGTTATATAGCCGTGTTGCATGATTGTTACTTATTGCAGAAAAAAAAAAGCCCCACCCAAGAATGAATACATCCAGAAGGTGATGTCCATTTTGTGCTCAAAGATACTCAAAAAAAGACACTGAGGATTACCGAGTGCTGGCCGAGAGTTTAAACTCATAAAAATTAGGGTTGCGTGTTCTTTTGGTTTTAAAAATTTTAACTCTGGGGAACTCAAAGACCTTCATTAAGCTGAACGTATTTGCCTTACAGCTCTAGCAAAGCAGAAACCCTTGGCTCCTTTTTGTCCTTGGCTCTACACAAGCAGTTTTATTGTATGATAATATTATTGTGCGTATCGTGTTTATCGAGCTTACCACTTTTGACACATAACTTTATGATTCATAGTACACACATGACGGTGTCAGGGTGATGTCAGATAATGATGGGGTGTACAGTGCTCCAACAGCTGCTGCCTCAGGCCTTGTGCGTGTTGTGAGGCAGATCACTGAAATGATTGGACGGATGATGGATGTTTCTTACGTTAAGAATCATGAAACTTGTTACTTTGCATTCTTTGACTGGTTTAGCTCTGCTGCATGACTAAAAATCACGATACAGCATTGTGCAAAATTCTTGAGCTACCTGTCAAGATTACAACAAAGTCCAGCTCCTTGAAAGCAAAATGTAAAGTCATCTTGAGAAGTAGTTTTTCTTTGGACATTGGCTGCTTTTTCACTCATTTTCCACCTAGTCCTTGTACCTGAACGTTTCAGGATTTTTTCAAAATCTACTTAAAACTGATACGCGAATCAATTAAGCATTAAAAATGCACCATACTCAAGCAGTGAATTAGTGTTACATCTACACATAACCGACAACTTAGCAAGAAACCAGTTTTAAAGTACTAGTAGAACAAGGTGATTTTCCAACAAGGTGATTTCCAACAAGGTGATTTCCAAAGAGCTACTAGCTGAAAACTTGGGATATCTGAGTAGTGTGTCCTTAAAAAACACTGGACAAGTGGAGGACAAAAGACAAAGTGACAGGTCTGCGTGCCTGGATAGAAAAAAAAGAAAGTAGAACACTACCACCAATGGTAGTCAGGCCTCCCCACAGCCTGGACTTTCTGGAAGCAGTGTGGGATCTCATCAACGAAAGGAAACAACATCCAAAGAAAAGACCTGGATGTCCTTCAAGAAACCTAAAGAACTATTCCTGAAGATTATCTAAAAAATTTACAAGAAAGGGGACAAAGAGAGTTCAAACAATAGTAATAGTAATAAAGGTGGTCATACAAAATACGTACACAAGAATGTACAAACTTTTTTATCTTAGAAACTGTATTTCAGTTTTTGCTTGCAGGTTTCAAATCTTTGCTGAATTTCTTTTTCTCATTTTCCTTTCAAAATATTAAGAAACAAGGTTGGTTTAAGACTTTTACGCAATGAAACAGTTACAGGTGTCTCCTGTATGTGTGCACAGTTTATGCTTTGGGATTTGAGACTTTAAGAAAGCAATCATTTATATACATGAACGCAGGTTAGGGTAACATCTGCTCCTTACATCATCATGTATTAAGTTCCAGGATTTATTGCACTACATTTTTAGTCACATTGTGTTTTTAATGTATGTAACAGAGTATAATATTAGCAGTTTTATCTTTGCTGATGACAACATCCCATGGCTTATCATTTTTACCAAACATTTTTCTTTTTAAGATTCTTCCGAACCATCTATCTGTTTGCTTGTCTCTCATTTTAGCCATTTGTTATAGTCAGAGTGGAGAGGATCAAATCATCTTTCATGTCGCTGTCTTTTGTTAACATAGCATTTTCAAGGTTGACTTAAACACTGATGAGAGTATAATGCTGTTGAAAATGTTGCAATGGTTTACAAAGCAACCACTACACAAACATGCAAAGTGTCAGACATTTATCATGACGTGTTTATTCTACCAAGAGTGGCAAATAAACTTAAGTAAACCTAGCACATGATCTCACAAACTAAAACAAAAAAATCAGTGACAAGGGCCATATTTTTAAGAAATATCTAACCAAACCAAAACTAAAACACAGACACAGAAAGATGGTTAATTTCTATATGTTTTTCCAACTAGCAGCATTCTGGTTTACTGGACAGCCCCCAGTAAAGTTGTAACATGTTTTCCTTGTGCAGGTTTGCTACAAGACCTTTTGTTTTGCCAGTGATTGCAAAACATGTTAGTTTAATGCTGCATTTCTTTACTGTCAGCCAACAAAGTTCACATCATTGCTTGATGGGTAAATGATGGTGGGATAATATCTGTTGTATTGTTTTTAACTCTTACTTTCATTTTCTGTTTCGGTTTTACTCATTCTAAGTTTATGATGCTATAGTTTAGATTAAATTAGAGCATTTCACAGCAATAGTTACATCTTACAAATTTCCACTGTCCATTTTCCAACCTGAATATTAGGGATGGGTATCGAAACCCGGTTCTTGTTGAGAACCGATTCCTACTGTTTCAATTCCTTGGAATTGTTTGCCATATTTGCAAACGATTCCCTTATCGATTCCAGTCGCCCCGAATGACGTCACCACGTTGCGGAGCGTCATTTACCTGGCAGGAAACATGGCGCCTAAGCGGCTCAAACGCTCAAAAGTTTGGTTATACTTTACGAGAACGGATGACAACAGGGCAATTTGCAATACTTGCAAAGTAGATATTTCATTTAAGGGAGGAAACACTACGAATATGCAAAAGCATTTGCTCACAAAACACGCGATGACCTTAAATGAATGTCGTGATTTTAATTCCGCTCGACTCGTGAATCTCAACCCAGCAGCAGCGGTAACGTTTGCACGTCCTCTCCCGTTAATGCGGCAGGTAAATAATCAACTAACAGTGCATATTATGTTAGCGCGATCTGCCTTATTACAAAACCTGCCATTACTGTGCGTTTAGGTGACCATGATGAGAGAGACAGAGTCTGGCTCAGATGCTGGCAGTTCTCGCTGCAGTCTACCGGTAGCGTCTCCTTTCAGGCCAGGATAGACGAATGTCACCGAGCAGTGACTAAGTTTGTGGTCAAAGGCTTGCAGCCGTTTGCCACAGCAGATGATTTTCAGTAAGTGAATGTGTTTAATTGTAGGCAGGGACATTACTGGATATTCTTGTGTAATTGCTACAGGATAATTTATGTTATACTTTGTTATTGCTGCAGAAGAATATTTATTTTATTACTTTACATTTACAATTTTTTTTCCTGGGGACCCTGTGACACCCCATTGAAGAGCTGTAGGCTGTGGATCTCTTAGGATCTCACTGTTGGGTCTGTAAGGCCATGTTACTCCTAAATTTCTATCTTGTTCAAAGAGAAGATAACAAAACAAAGTTCTAAGCTAATCGACCTTAGTGTTCTCCTTTTTTAAAAAGAATCGCTAAAGAATCGAATCGTTAAACAAATTCAAAACTGGAATCGGAATCGTGAAAATCTTATCAATACCCATCCCTACTGAATATAAAAAAAACATTTTCAAAAAAGTAGGAACCTTACAATTTCATAAATTTCATTTTTAAACTAACTGGGTCTGATGCATTACCGTTATGAAGTTACATTACGTGTTTGTTTGTTTTTTGTGATACTGTAATTGTACAGATAAGGTCGTAAGTAATCACATGCAGATTCTATTATGTTGCTTTTTTCACAAACGTTCTTCAAAAATCTGTGAGATGGGCAGACAGCAACATGGCCTTTTTCCGCATGCTTGCCCATGAAGCCCAGAAAAAATGAGGAGATATAAACATTTTATTTTCATTGCACAGAATATCAAAAGCGCAATGGTAAAGTGCAAAACTGCATCCTGGTCAGAAACAGCTACATTGTACTGCTAGCAACGCAGGGATCGGGCAGGGATCTTGTAACAGCATGCTAACCAGAAGCTAGCAGAGAAGCTAACATGATGTTAAAAAGCTGAGTGTATGCTGACCCCAGGCCAGCAGACAGAGCCCAGGCAGGGAGTACTTAAGCAACTAGCTTATCATAATTAGAAAGCACTGCCACACTAAGAGCACAGCACAAGAAAAAGTAGGTCTTAGAAATGTAACGAATCTCCAAAAAAGCTCTTCTTATGAACACCAGCACCACCCATTGGATAAACTGAGCCAGGCTGAGCAAAACAAATGAACACTTTTAAAAGTTGACACTGAGATAAATTACATCTCTGTGACATTCAAGAAAGAGTAATCTGAGGATTTTCAATTAAAGAAAATATGATCAGCCTTATCAAATGCACAGAGAGAGAGAAAAACTTGTGGTAGTTGTTTGAATGAAAGTGTGTAAAAGAAAACCCAAGTATGAAAAGAGTAGGCAAGAGTTAATATATGTTGGGTATGGTGCAAATCAGTACACGGCTATAGTTACATCGTGCCTCGGGCTGTTAGTTGGCTGAATCCATATTGTTGGGGCTGTCAGTCATAAAGTGAATGTGCATGCCAAGAGGCAGAAGCCAGGTTTTTTAGATAACGATGGATGTTTTCTTGGCCTCTGTCCTGACAACGGCTGCAAACTCGTGTATTCTCTCTCACCTGTCGACCAACAGGATTAGTTAGTGCCAAACTGGCTTTATGTTATCTGTTTGAAAAATATACAAAGATAAAGGCACACATTTGTCACAAGTGTTTATAAGTTATACTAGAGTAATGATGTCTGGTGTTGCTTTACTCAGTATTATATGTGGAAGAGTGAATGAGAGTCAAAATGTTCCAGTGTGTGTACGGAAAAAAAAAACTTGTACTGAACAAAATGTGAAGTATGTGCGATGTATGTGCCTCAAACTAAAAGGGACTAATTAACAATAAACTGTTATTTTTCAAAAAAGCCAAACCTCCACATTTAAGAACCCTCACTTACAAATGTTTTGACATGCATGAGCTCTACCCAAGAGCTTCATGGAATATTCACTACAGTTTGTCATGAAAGCACTACATCACAACTTGTTAATGCCTGTCTAATATTGACAGTCACTCTCCCCCCTTTCTCTGTGTCCTTTTTTTTCCCATCACTGCTGTGCCTGCAAAACATGAAAGGCACATGCTGCAGGTGCTGTTTGACAAGTGCAACTAGTCCAAGCTATTCGTTGCTCAATGTGTTTTTACAAGATCACAAATCTCCCTTAAGCTCTCTTGTTTGAGTTTGTTCGTGTGTCTGTTGAAGACGGTGTGCAGCCGTCGGTGTACGTGTGCTTGCTCACATGCATGCATGACTGATGAAGATTGCTCAGTGACTTTCAAATGGAATCTGTGTTCAGTTTAATTGGCAAATCAGGGGTCAGAGAGTTCAAAAGAGAAAAAAATCTTTAGTTCAGCTTGGCAGTTATTTGAAAGAAAATTTTCTGTTTGCATTGACTAATGTCTTTTTTGAGGGGCAAATGTGCCCTTTACCAAGATGCTGAGTTAAAACTGGAGGCATAATGTGTTGAACGGTTTTTAAGCAAGTAACAACCTCCAGAGCTGAAAAATCAGGCCAACCTTGCACTCGTGCCCAAACTGCAGTTCCTTTTATGGCCACTTGAAGCTGCTATGTTGAAATGACCAACATCACAGTATTACAAAAGGTTTGGTAGAAAAAGTGTTTTTCCCTTCAAAACAATTACACAGTGGGTCGTTTATTTATTCAGATAGATGTTTTAAATCATTCAGTTAGGTTGTGTGGGTGACTCGACTGACAGGTTTAACCGACAGGTTCATCACAGGCTGCAGCAGCTGTCTGATAGATCTCACCTCAGATAACTTTTTAATTGAATAATCTGGAAATTAATACAACTTGCCATGAGGCATGGCCTCCTTCTGATTTTATGAGTGAAATGTTAATACAGGGATTTAAAAGTCGGCAGTGGACCGGTGCTTTTAAAGCCGGCTACTTTCTTTCAACACTGAAACCGCTCTCTTAAAGCTTTGTTCACCCATTAATACTAGTGTTATTGCTGTGCCTAAGCAATTTTGACATTCAGACACACTTAGCAGGTGGTCAAGGGTTGAAAATTAACAACAGCCGTAGCTTTCAGTTTTACATTCCATATTAGAACTATGTTAACTTGCGTCATCCATTTTTAAATAAATAAATAGGAAGTAAATCAGAAAAACTGTGATGCCCTGTATGTGGAGTAGTATAACAATAGTTACTCTTGAAAAGCCATGAGTGTTTATAATAATAGTGCAGTTTGCACTGTATATGCATCAGTGCACTACATACACCGACTTGATAGAAGTTAGCCAAGAGACAATAGTCAACAAAGAGCTTCTCTCTGGCCATATTTATTAGCCTGTATTTTTTTCAGCTGGACAGCTGCAGTGTAACTTAACCTCAGTGCAGCTGGAATCCTTCAGCAGTTCAAGGATTACCAAAGCCCAGCCATGTAGTCCCACAGGAGACCAGATACTTGTGGCATATCATGATATCTGCACATAAGTTTAAACAAACACATCTTGCAGGTGGCTAAATAATCGAATTAATGGAAGAGAAAGAACTTTATCATTCAGATTTATATAATGACAACAATGTTACCAGATGTTATTATCATTGACTTTATAAATACTGTTCTACAGTTATCATTAAAGACCATGTGTATTCATGTTTTCATGAAATCCTAGCTATGAATGTGTCACGGTCCAAGGACGACCCTTGTTTTCAATTTGGAATTGTTATACAGGATATAACATAATGCACACCTGTGGTGAAATTCAGGTCCCAGAATGTGCTGTCACTCAGACAGTCATGGAGCTGATTCTGGACTGACATTTAGATTTGACTCTAGCATACTTTGATATACAGAGGACTACATGGCTGTGTCATAGACTGCAATGCGCCTAGGCCTTGTGGCTGAGAAACAAGCCCACATCACCACCTCAGACCCCCGTACTGACAGTTGGTATGAGGTGTTTGTGCTGGTGTGCTGTGTTTGGTTCTCCCCAAAACATTGAGTTTCTGCTTTCATGGCAGATCCTACTTGGTGGCGTCTGTTCAGAAGATTTTGAAATGTAGCTCTTGGGGTTTTTGGAATTCCGACCTTGGTGAATTTTCTAGGACGTTCACCAGCAAACTGCAAAAATTTCTGCTTTTATAATCAAGTTCATTTGATTAGAAGCACTTGGCATATGCTTGCTTTCTTGCTTTCAATAAAATAGTGCGTTTTAATTTTACTTCACTTGGCATATCAGTATCAGAGTTTTGGCACTTAGCAGACTATTGTCTATCAACAACAACAAATAGTTCTCACAGAGACAGGTATAGACATACACATTAATTTCTTCAGATTTATTAACATGTGTGTATGCCAAGTATCAGGCATAATGGAACTGATTGCTCATAAACCTGTTATCCATTCTCACAGAAGGCAGTGAATATATGTGGAAACAACAGGTTAACCTCTCCAGTTCTACTGCTTGGTTCATGTTGGAATCAAATCTACCTATAAATCATCATTATTGCTTGTCAGAAATGTAATTAGTTGTAGTGCTTCTTTGAACCAGACTTTACAAGGCACATCATAATAAACCCTACCTACCAGTAGCTAAAGTCCAAAGTCACACTGTAGAAAATGTAATTTAAGATTTGAAAGAGAGTAGGAAAACATTCAGTGCATTTTTTCATATGCAGTGAAAGTTAAATCCAGCAATAGATACCAGATCATGATTGTGTATGAGTGTAATCTTTCTGTAAGAACTCCCATAGGGCCTTCCCACTGTAAATGTAATTTATAGCTATCACTACCCTCTTGGGAGTGCATGTGGTGTAGTACACTAGCCAGATAATCCTTTATTCCTTGTCAAACCCATTTACCTCGTTTTGTCATCTGAGATAAAATCTGTTGAGAGATTGGTTTTGAGGAGCAGGGGGATGGAGCGGTCACCCTACCACCACCACCCTTCTGCATAATGACAGATGCACAGTTGAGCTTTCTCTCTACAATTTGGGATCAGATTGCTCTGTTGTAGCTTGCTGTATCTTTGCACTATGCGTTTAACTCTATTAAACACCTCTGTCACGTTCAGCACAATCCGGGTTTTGCCTTACACCAACTGCAACACATCCACAATGGCATCGTTGACTCGGAGATTAGGAAGCGGTTTAAGCAATTCACCTCAAGCTCATTTTATTCATACAGCACAAGGCAGTCTTTTTGTGTAATGTAGCAAAAAAAAGTCTGTGGTTGACCGTGATTAGATGACTATAAACAAATTATGGACTCACAGGAAGGACCCTATTCCCGTTTCGACAAAATACCTTCGGGCACGCGGAAAAACTCAACAACGCCAGAATGAGCTGATAAAAAATATTCTGCGGTCATTCATTAATAGCTTCCAATGCCTGTCTCTCTAGGACTTTACGGCTGTTTATTCTTGATTGTTTGCAAAAGTGGTGTGCAGCCAACAGCCAAGCACAGCCATTTAATTAGAAGTCCATTTCATGGCCGTCTGACATGCTGATAAAACTCTCTTAACAAATAGCCAGAGTGTCTCCTGGACCCTGACTGTGTAATTGAGGCTTTTTTTCTAACGCAGCCCTACTTGCCAAAAGCACCCATCGTCTCCCTCTCTCTCTCTCTCCAATACACAACCACATACACACACTTGCCCGAGCCCAAAGACACAGAGAAAGAGACATATATCTGAGTTAACACAAATGTCCATTTATTTTGAAACAGAACATCCTGCTGATTCAATTTACAGAACATTCGTTTCAGCTTCTGTTTTCCTCATCAAAAGTTCTTGCATCACATTTGAGGAAGAAACTCAATCTCCAAATGTCCTCTGACATGGGTTTTGTGTTAAACCAAGGTTTTCTTTTAAAATCTAATGCTGTGCATTTGACCATGTAAGTTTTGGCAAAGCTCTACAGTAAACGGTTCCTACCGTGGCATTTGTTGAATGCTGTGACTGAGATAATCTGCCAGTGATTTGCGTAAAGTAGGTTGTTGTATTTTTTAATGCAGTCTGCTTAAGCTATATTGATTAAGAAAAAGTATTATTGTTTTTCAACTCAGTCAAGAAAGATTAAGAGAACATCTTACGTCGGAATGAAATATTAAAGCTGAAACTCTCTACTGACATACACTGAGTGATCTGTTAAGATGAAAATGGCATCAGAGGAAACCAAAACCATCAACACTTTGATTTTTGGTGTGATTTTGAAACCCAGCTCTCAAAGTTAAACACTGAAATTACAGACTGATCCAATTAGCTTTTAGACTGTTTGGCTAATGTGCAGATACTTAACATCCCTGAGGTTCTTAATTGAATTCAGGTCTGGGGAATATGAGGGCCAGCCAGTGGCATCAACGGCTACCTACACACACTACAGAGTGTGTAGGTAGTGGCCAGAGTGCGTAGCTACCTACACACTCTGGCTCGCATTAGGAGAAATCCGGAGTCCAGGATAAGGTCTGGAAGTCTGTGGATTTTATAACCTACCTAATAAAAGCCAAAGTCCTGCTGGCTAACCCACAGAGGTCTGTGTGCCAGTCCAACAAAATACCATCACTGACCCAGTCCCAAACTGGTCGTGCTGAATGATGTTGTAGGTGGCATAACATTTGCCATGGCATCTGCAGATAGCCCTAAGAAAGACCTCAGACTGAAGCAGACTGTATGCACAGAAATTGTACTTTTGTGATTTTACAGTGAACTTTGACCAAAATCAAATCACTTCATCCTAGATTTCCAGGGAGTTAAAATGAGAAATTATCTTAAGGTTTTTTGAGAGGTAGGGACTGAGATTTAGGGACTGGTCAATGACATGATACAAATCATAATAGTACAGAAAACAGTGAGAGCGAAACTAAACTACAAATATTCATATCAATCTTCATATCCCTCTTCTCCCTTTCCAGTCTGACCATCTGCTAAACAGCTTTTTTTAGTAAAAAAGCGCTGTTGCAAGTCAAAGAAGGAATCACATATTGAGAATGTTAGAATGCTGAATCATCCCGTTTTACAGCCGTTTACTGAAAAAACATTACCCATGACCTGCCATGCTCCACCAAAGAGATGTGTTTAAGCCCAAGGAGCCGTGTTGATGGGGTTATTTGATTTACTACTAATGACGAATGTAGAATGTAGAAAAAAACTGAACTTTTTCATAAGACATCATGAGCTTTACAGACTGATTGTTATTTAAATGAGAATATTTACAGAATGTGCAAAGGAAGGTGAACCAGGAGATCCAACCCACATAAGATCAAATTGGGCTCAATGTGGCCCACATAGTAATACCTCATTTTAAGAAATACTTGGTTCTAAAGCTGGACAAACCATCTATAATAAAGTCATTTGAGCAGAAAGTAGACTATGTAAAGTATAATTTTGTCCAAGCAAAATGTCTTTGCTTAACCCTTTGCACCTCAGAGGTTGAAAATGCTTGTAAGGCCAAATGTCATCGTTCTTTAGTGTGTATGAAGCATGTCAATATGCTAATACAGGGCTGGTCTCATGCCCTCAATTGATGTCATGCTTTAGAGTTTAACCACAGACAATTTTCTGAATTCGTTGTATGAAGCAGTTTGAAAAGTAACAAAGGTTGAAATTAAATCAAATAATTCCAAGTGGCTGCTAAATTGTTTTAAGTTGGTTCAAATTGCCCAAAGAGCTAAAAGAACAAATACCGAAAAACCTTAATAACACAAAATATTATACAGTAATGCATAAAACCAAAATGGCTTCAACTGATATGTGAACAAAGATGTGATTAAAAACACGTACATGACCACAATATGTGTTTCAAGAACTTTCCGTAGGCTGAGATCCAAGGAAGAAGAAAAGAGAGAGGGTAGACAGCAAAAAATCAGAGGGGAGCGGGTGAAAGAGAGAAAAAGGGGGGGAGAACAGTAACAGCGACAGGAGACACAGTAAAAAATAGTACAAGGGAGTGCTGCCCTGAATCAGAGGTATCGTATTCAGCCTGGTCCTGACAGTGACTCCTCTCCAGGTTGAATAGGCCCATTGTTTGGACAAGGCCTCCATGACACAGGCCATTTCGTTACAGAATGAGCCCAGGCACAGGCAGTAGATGGTGGTTGGTTTCCCCCTCCTCTTTCCTGTCAAAGAGCTCCATTCTCTCTCCCTCTGGGCTACCTGCATGAGGAGGAAGACAGGCATAGGGGTGATGCACTCTCAAAAACAAACAGGCACCCTCCATCATAGCAACAGACACGGAGAAAATACATCAGTAACTTAACTGTGTCTGATGTAAAATGTCAAATCTCTTCTGTGATTCAGGACCAACAAGCAAATGGTTAAAATATGTCGCCACAAAAATTGTCTTTGTCTTCTTCACTCATCCACAAACCAAAGTGCATTCTTTCATTAAAAACAATTGTCACTGACTGTGTGTGATAGCCTGAAATGATAAAAGAACAGATTCAAGTCTACCTAAACACAGCATGTGCAGGTTACACAACGTGTACGCTGAAAGAGTTAGTAATCATCAAGAATTTCTTAAACATATTGTGCACAGCAGACTGGATGGTGTTAAAAACCAGTTGATGTCTCACAGGTACAAAAGTAACTGTGAAGAAAACACACAACAGCTCGATGTGTCTGAGTTTCACTGACAGTCTCAACTAAAACTGGCTAAACTGCTGTTTTGGTTCAGCCTCCTTCACTCCCATCCCGTGTGTTTGACTTGGAAGACAGTGCTGTCAGCAGGAAGGCAGGAGATATGCCTGTGCTGCTGAACTGTAACCAGGACACACATTTGCTTTCTGTGTGGAAATCTAAAGCATTACAAATGATGGCCAAAGGCAACACGAAACATGAGCCCCTTGTACCTGTAAGAAGGGCACTGCTTTGCAGGTGTGCTGGGCTGAGCAGCTACATGTTATTTTTAGCAAAACTGGATTCGTTGCATGAGTTTTTGTGGGCATGGATGTGTGCACAAAAGACCGACATGGCCACACTTTCTTAAATAAATTATTTAATTAACATATTATAACAAAACCATAATCAGCTACCTTTACAGGAAGTAGCTCAACCCTATCGACAGATTCTAGCACCACCATTTTGGAATACAGCCGGTGATGGTGGCGACTGTTCCATCCAACCATGACAGGTAGCCAAATAATAATGATTATGGATGAGAAGCTCATCAGCTGATAAATCTTACTGTAACAAATAGAGAATTTTAGAAGGTTATGGCCCCAAAATTATTTGGCTGTGATGGTCTCAAACATGGTCACCACTAAAAGATTGATTTTTACAATGTAGTGTTGAGTGGATGATGACATCAACAATACTGGAGACACTGTGGGGGGCGATCGTGGCTCAAGAGTTGGGAGTTCGCCTTGTAATCGGAAGGTTGCCGGTTCGAGCCCCGGCTCGGACAGTCTCGGTCGTTGTGTCCTTGGGCAAGACACTTCACCTACCGCCTACTGGTGTTGGCCAGAAGGGCCGATGGCGCGATATGGCAGCCTCGCTTCTGTCAGTCTGCCCCAGGGCAGCTGTGGCTACAACTGTAGCTTGCCTCCACCAGTGTGTGAATGTGAGAGTGAATGGGTGGATGACTGGACGTGTAAAGCGCTAGTAAAAGCGCCATTTACTGTTACCACCAGTGATGGTCACAGCGAGCAGTGGGTAAGTACAGCGGCATATTGCCAATGTATATCCATATAGTAGGAGTCACATAGCTGAGATGTGTTTTTGCTCATTGGGAACGCATCTTTTCTCCATCGCTTGGTGATGCTTTGCCTATGTTCCAACTGTGTTCCAACTCCACACAGAGGGGGATTTGGTATCGACAAGATGTTGGGACAATGTTGCTTAGCTCTGCTTCACCAACGTATTTTATCTATTTTAAGACAAATAGTCTTTAAATATGAGTGAACAAATAAAGAAATATAACATCCAACGTTCCATGCTAAAATACAAACTGGTATACTTAAAACTCAATGAATACTTATGATAGCAAACGGATTAACTTAAATTGTGGCTTTTAAATTCTGAGTAAATAAAATTAATCAGTGATGTTTTATTTATCTGACAGTTACAGTTAGCTTATAAGTGTACATGAGTTGACCAGGACACAGAAGAGTCGCATTTGGTTTGATAGAACTATGTAAAACAAAGACTGTAGTCTTTTTTCGATGATCATGGTGGTCTGAAAGAAAGGGCATTAACAGATCTACCTCTTTGCATATGTGAGAACCTTATAAGGACAGACTGTTAAACAATGTAAAGCTAAGCAGCAAGAGAAATCTTGGCATACTAAAATGTGAATTTTCCAAGGTTATTACCGAAATTATTTGACTCTGATGTTCTCAAACACTCAAATACATTTAGTATGTGCTTTTTACAGTGTAGTGTTGGGTGGATGATAACATCAAGAATACCTAAACGTCTGAGTACTCAAGAAAAGTTTTGCTTGGATTCTGAACTGACAATGCCTGATAACTTTAGATGAAAGTTAATAATTTGTCAGTGATAACCACTGCATACTCCTGCAGGGTGTACGGTAATGCTGCACCTCTGGAAGTTCTCCCTCATGGCAGTATGGGCATTGACACCGGGGTCGACAAACTTTGTTTCCTTGGTGTGTTGCGATAATAAGAGGCAGTCTTCAGCTTTCACCAGCATTTACTGTATTATCTATCAGCTTTGAAGACTCACAGTCAAAATGTGTCCTTCTGTTTACCCCACTCTGCTTCTTTTTTGCTCTCAGCTTCTCTCTCCTGCACATCCCCTCCTTTTCCTATGTGGTCTACCCGACCTCCCTATGAACTTGTGTGGCTACTCAGAGCTGTGCCTGTGTTATTGGAAACACCCCTCTGATACTCCTATTAGCCACAATGTAAAGATAGGTTGAGCTTTGTTTGGATATCCATTTCCAATCGCAGGACATGATTGGGGAGAGTAGCCTAAGATGATGGGTTTGCTGTGAGTTACTGCCAAAAAAGAAAAAAAAAGAAAGAAAGAAAGTCAGCAAAAGAAGGCTAAATGAGGAAAGACAGAATGAAAGTAGGGAGCTATGTCTTGCACAATGTGTAAAACCACACAGAAAGTGAAGCTGATAAGTGTCATGTAATGTAAACTAAAAAGAAAAATATGAATTCAGACTGGGATCCAAACCAGTTGACAAATTGAGAAAATTGTAGATTTTGGCATGCATAGTGTGAATATTAGCAGCTATTTTACAGATGAAACCAACAAATTCCAACCATTAAAAACCGTGATAGTAGATCTGAGGTTGGTTATCAGGGACCAGTCACAATTTTCTAGTCAAAGTCAAAATGAAGAATTTAGTTTTTATCAAGCATGAGTACTTGAGGTCGGCTCCAATAGCAAGCTAATCTCCATCAACTCCTGTATTAAAATGACTAAAGTGTTAGTTAAAAAAAATTATAATAATTTAACAGTTAACAAAATTAATAAAACAGGGATTAATGCTATTAAGACTCTAAAGGGCACTTGGTCTAGTCAGGAAGTCCAGTGCAGTGAGTTAGCAGAGATGAGGCCTAGCAGGTACTAGCTACAGCTGCCTCTGTCAGGATATCAGTGCATACACTACTCGAGCTTAAAGAAGCGTTAGCTAGATCCAAATGGATGAAGGGGGAAACTATTAAACAGAACAAAAATGCTATTCATTCCAAGCTGTAAACATGCTTTTCAGTGCTGTTAAGTTGAGCATTTTATCACGACTGTGATCATTGAGTCATTTTGGAGCCAGCCTCAAGTGGTCACAAGAGGAACTGCAGCTCTTGGCACTTCAGTGTTGATTTTGTATTTGTAACTTTTCATTTTTTAGCCATTGAGAGTTGTTGTTTGTTTGCAGTGAATTGCAAATGCAGCATAATTCGCTGCCTAGCTTCTTAGCTGTTTTTACCGTTAGCTGATCACATCCAGTTTTTCCAAATCAAACAGACGTAAGGCACTTTCTTATCAGGTTACCAGTTTAAGAGAAAAATGGATATTAGGTGGCAATAACATGAACATGTTAACCCACCTCTGCAACAATTTCTTTAACATAAATTTAAAAAAAAAATGTAATTCCCTTTTGTAAGTTAGAAAAATGACTACAACTAGTGAAAATAACACAGTGCTTTACTAGGAGAATAAAATGGAATACAAATGGATGCTTGCCGATTGGTGTTACACTTTGTTCTAGAGTCGTAAAAGCAGTGGTTGCCTGTGGTTCCTGGGAGGCTTGTTTGTTCACTGTGGTTTTACATCAGTTACTTTAGTATAAGTAAATATTGAATCACTTCACTACTAAATCTCCAAACTACACTCTGCTTGTACAGGTGGTGACAGTAATGGTAAGAGCAGTGATTGTTCCTGCCAGCTGAGGAAGGAGAACGATGTGTTACGGAGCACGCTGTGTACTGTTGGGGATCGAATCTGAATATCTCTCCGTCCAACAGAGTATTAGTCCCAGTATGAGTGTCACATGTCCATAAACTTCACATTTTGTTCTTTTGGATTAAAAAAAAAAGTTTTTTTTCTTAGCCTCCAGTGTTTGAAATTACAAAGGGTCTCGGTCATGTATCAGTCAGATAGGGACCACCCATAGTATCAGATGGGGGATGAATAGCTCATACCAGCATGTGCTCGAGGCAGCCAGCACATCACGCCCCAGAACATATGAGCTGCACTGTTTGATCAGCAGGCCGTAGCCAATCAGAGAGAATGATGTATAACTGGGTGAAGGATGATCATGTACATTAATCTCCCCAAACAGCACACGCCTTGTGTTGAGGGGTCGCCAAAGACATTATTTAACTACTTTTATCAGATTACATGTTACATTTCACAAGGCTTTGGATCAGACTTTGTTCCCGCATCCAAAAGTTGACTGTGGCAAAATAAAGAGTGTCCAAACAGTGAGATCTGTGGAGAAAAAGAAGATTTCTGTCACTGGAATGTGAGATTAGTGGGCTGAGGCTGAGGGGATGACGTGATGTACTTTATCCACGGGTCATTTACTTTGACTCCCCCGTGACTCACAGAGGCTAGAGTGTGAGTAAGCTCGTTTTGGGAAGTAGAGGGATACATCACAGTTCAGGCAGTGATGCATTATGCATGATGCTTCATTTTGCACGTTGATGAATTTCTTTTGGGAAACCCTCGCTGAACAGTTTTTTGCGGGTGACTTTGTATTTGAAAGATAAAATAAGTAATACCAAAAATCACTATTCATGCAAACATTTCAGGCTTTGATTGATGTTTTTAATCAGGCAAAACGTTACAGTGAAGGCAAATTACTACGAGGAGCCTGTGATGAATGCATGTAACCTATTTAACACCCAGCAGTCACATATTTTATACTTGGGGGTGACACACTACATCAAAGTCTACAGACTACTGCCTCTGAGTGATGCTTTCTGGTACTTTTTTTTATTTTATTTTTAAGGGCACAGCAAATCAGTATGTTTATAAATTATGTGCACCAAGGGAGATATTCCAGGACCACATTAATCAGAATTAAAGCAACTTTTCAGCATATTTTGCATAACTTCCTTTCTCCCCTCTGAGGTTCGCTGTTTTATTAGAGGCATAAAATGCCATGGGATATTTAAGAGTTTATTTAAAAACTAAAAAAGCAAACAACTTATGAGGATACACAAATAAGAATGACTAACTGTGGAAGAGTTCACAGGTCTGCAAAACTGGCTTTCAGAGGAGAATGGAGGCAATCAATCTGTCTTGACAGATGTGAAATGATTTGCTTCCCATGTCCTATTCTTTCACATCTGCGAGCCTTCAAGTGTATGTGACAGAGCACAGATCAGGTATCACTATGCTTCACAAGAATGTCATTCTGAGAGGTCAGCGTAACCATAAAATATAAGGTGCATCTTGTAGACAGAGTACTTCCATCCTGTTGTTGTGATCAAGCATCACCTGACAAACAACGCTGCAGTACTCACACCAACCAGGGTTCACCTGAATTCCTTTAAAGTTGTCTCATTGTTTTGACTCCCAGTTACCAAGGTGGATTTCTGTCTTATCGTTCGAGACTCCTGCGGAAGCCGTTATTCCCTGAAGCTACTCCAGCACCGGTGCCGAATATCCCTCATGGAAACCTGTTGCTTAGCTAATCAGGTGGCTAAGCTAGTTTCTGACATGATTTTACTGGAACCGAGATGAGGGCAAGGACTAAATTATGGCAGTAAATCTCTCAAGTGCAAGTCCCCGCAGAGTGCCTGGCTGAAAGACCCAGAGAGAGTTTTCGGAGCCACTCCAGGAAATTCCGCATGCACAATTTGTCTTTGTAACAGGAGAGCTGGCACAGCCCTCGGCTTAAGGATGTCATGACCGGACCAACTTAGCACGCAGCAGAAGTGCTTATTACGCATTGTATACTCATTCCTGACACAGGGGAGTCTGGCGTGGCTCGCATCCCGGTGATCAGACTCAAGCGTTTTCTCACCACAATAGTTTGTAAGAGACCTGGTGAATTTCCACGAACCTCGGCATGAACTCTACCACTTAACCATGAGAGACTCCTCATTTTGGGAGAGGCCAGAGTCTGATAAACAGTGGGGAAGAAAGAAATAGGAAAAAAAGAACGACAGGAAAATGGAAAACAGGGCTGGCACTTCCAGCCGGTTTATTTGAGGCCGTGACAGTGAGCCCTTGGAAAAGGGATGGCGTCTAAAGCCGGGTCCACAGATGGGCGGAGGGTACACAAAAGGGGTCGTGACAAGTAGACATGGCATTTCAAAGCCCCCTCGCTTCTTCCCTGCAGTCTGGGAGATAAAGGAAGGAAAAATTGGATTATTTTACTCCCCGGATCCCTGAACTCAGCGGGACAGAGTGAAGACAGTGCCTGGGAACAATTTGTCCAGCCATTATCTCAATCCATTAAGGATGAGAACTGCAGGCCATGCTCCGGGTCCGATGTTCCATCGAGATGATGAAAAGAGGATTTCTGAAGTGCTTTATTTCTCGATTATCTTGCTGTTTTCTCTCTTTCTGTATTTTAGATGCTGATGGAAAGTCTCAACTTGGGAAACAAGAACATGCATTATTTGCCTTTGGATTAGCTTTGATCTAGGTTTCACGTGCTTCTAATTTTGTCTATCTGTACCATAGTATCAGTTTCACTTGACTTTTGTTGTTAGCAAGATAAGACAATGTTACCTCAGAGATGAATAAATTGGACGACTAGAGGTGGGTGGATCTTGTGAAAGGGCTGTGAGAATTAAAGAATCTGAAACCTAAAAGAAACAATCACTTGGTCAAAGGTTTGATTTTCCCAATCCTTGGACCGATATCAACCTGGATGTCTGTTTATTTTAAATTGTCTTGAGCCAGTGTTTTGTTTTGCCAGATCTCACTCCACAGAAACATAATTTAAAGGCCACAGAAAACACTGGTGTCAGCAGAGTAGCTGTTAAACTGGGGTTTGGTATCCCACCGAGTCACACTGATGGCAGTAAATGGTGGAAGTAAAACAAATATCTGAATGTGGTTTCTTGTTACTCTCTTATGGCTCGTGGCTTTTTGCTAGAAATCAAGTTTTCATAGCCTCAGCGTAATACGGCAATGACCGCGGAGTGGATTTAAAAGGATAAAACCTGACCAGATAGCAAAGAATGTGTGGTTTAAAAAGCTTTCTGCTCTATTTGCCTGTTGAATAAAACGATAGCTCAACAGTGATGTTCGCGTCACATACTTTCATACTGACTGTCTGGGGGGAAAGACAAGAGAAAATGGTGAGCGTAGATACCCAAGAACAAAACAGGAACTGTGGGTAAAAGTAAACTAGGAGTAACAATAGGTGTGGAAATGCAACAGTTAAGAGTGGAGATGAACTGCTCAGAGGATCATGTGAAGATTCCTAGGGTCCTAACAAAGGGATGGCTCAGAGTCACCTGATTTATCTTTAGTTCTTAAGTTTAGATTTGAAGCCTAATTTTAAAAGTAGACGTGTTTCTCTCCCAAATCCAAACTGGGAGCCGGTTCCACAGGCGAGCATTCTGATAAGTGGAGCCTCTGACAGGTATGACGGGCACTACATTAAGTTAAGTGTTATGTGTCACGCATACTGTAGTGATGTTAAGTGAGTCCATACCGCTTCAGCCTGTCAATCTTTCCAGCTGAGTGAAGCCACAGAGATGCTCACTCAGTCAGAAAGCAATGTTACCCCACACTCAACACGCATCCTTCTCCCCCATCCCTGTCGTCAGTCTGTGTGTGCAGATGTTTTAAAACGTCTAGAAAACTACCATGGCACTTGATTTTTTTCTGAGGTGGCAGCTAATAACGGACAGAACTGAAGTTTCTGACAGAGCTTGTGTTGGGCTGCCTGCTCTTACTATTCTGGTAGCAAGTTTCTTCAAGTCTCAGTCTTACACTGGCCAAAACAATGTCAGGATTAAAGGTACAAAAACACCCTTTAATACCTGTGTTTGATTTTAATTTATTTATTTGTTAATATAGCACCAAATCACAACAACAGTCACCTCAAGGCGCTTTGTATTGTAAGGTAGAGCCTACAATAATACATACAGAGAAAAAAA
This sequence comes from Neolamprologus brichardi, assembly GCF_056152115.1. Taxonomy (NCBI): domain Eukaryota; kingdom Metazoa; phylum Chordata; class Actinopteri; order Cichliformes; family Cichlidae; genus Neolamprologus; species Neolamprologus brichardi. The sequence continues at coordinate 3,508,391 of NC_142119.1, read as the reverse complement.
CCCAACAATCATATGACCCCCTATGAGCAAGCATTTTGGCGACAGTGGGAAGGAAAAACTCCCTTTTAACAGGAAGAAACCAACGGCAGAACCAGGCTCAGGAAGGGGCGGGGGCATCTGCTGTGACTGATTGGGGTGAGAGAAGGAAGACAGGATAAAGACATGCTGTGGAAGAGAGACAGAGATTAATAGCAAGTGTGATTTAATACAGAGAGGTCTATTAGAAGATGTTGAGTAAGAAAGGTGACTGAAAAGAAAATACTTACTGCATCATGGGAATCCCCCGGCAGCCTACACCTATTGCAGCATAACTAAGGGAGGATTCAGGGTCACCTGGTCCAGCCCTAACTATATGCTTTAGCAAAAAGGAAAGTTTTAAGCATAATCTTAAAAGTAGAGATAGTGTCTGTCTCCCAAAAGTGAATGCAGAAAGTGTCACTATGCGGTCACCTGTACTGTAACTACCTGGTTCATTATGAGCTTTGTCTCTTTGTGCCATCAGAAATTAGCCATGGTCTGACCTTACATTACCCAGAGTCTTGATAAAGCATGTCAAAATGATTAGATGATCCCACCACCCAACTTCCCAGAGCTCTTTCTTATATTACAGCCACAAACATGAACGTTTGCTATGCCACAGCAGTCCAGTAATTAAATGTGCTTTGTCCTCCATGACAAAAAGACAAATCACAATGATTTAATAGAGATGATCTAAGGCTCCCAGCTTAAAGAAGTACAAAAGTTGCACGAGCACTGACCCACATAATATGAAGTACATATATTGGCAAGAGGCCCTCCAGAAAAAATAAAAACATCTTGAACACACACAGAGTTTTTAAAATTTCTATCTACCAAATGCACTCTCGAATGAGAAACAGGAGTCTGGAAGGTCCCAAAAGATCTGTTCTGGTGAAACTGACGAATGGAAATCTCATCCCGTAGCAACACAACCCACCTGTAATGCCAAACTATCCCGCAGAGAGAGCCAATGAACGTGATTACATTTATAGAGGCAAATTCAGCTCCACATCCTCTCTCAGGACTGGAGTCGGCGCCTTTGTAGCCTTGGAAGGCCTCTGTCCGTCCAACTTGGCAGCAGATGGATGAGACTTTGATGTGCTGAAAGTCGACTTGACCTGTGTTTACGGCTTAATAAATCTAGGATGGAAAGCTGTGGAAAAAACATAGTAACACAGGGAGGGGTGGGGAGGCATCGATGTCTTCCCCCAATATTTGAGCCACAACAGAGCATATGCTTTATATTATATTATACTGGGGATCCGCATATCGTCAACACACAGAGCCCCACAGACTGATAACTGGCACAGTGCTTGTTGGACATTTGGACAAATGTATTTGTTGTGTAGGAAAACGCAAACCACATAACACGAGACTACCAGTTAGTAATGCAGTCTGACTTTGATAGACTCCCCTGGGGCTTAACATACCAGTGTGGGTCCTGTGAAATCCACATTACAAGGAGATGTATTTATTTGCTGTTTGACTGCATTGGCCAGTGTCTGAAGTACATTTAATGTCTGGCCCATGATGTCACTCAGGCTGAAGTGGGCATACTTCTTCTAAAGCCACCTTAGATCAAGTAATTTATGTGTTTTGCACGATCAATCTTATGTCGCAGGAGGGGGAAAACATGTTGTGTAATATTTGCAGTTGGCCAGGTTAGAACTGATTTAAGGCGTGTAAAACGGGGTCTTGTGCCATTTCTCTAACTCTTAGTCATTTCTGCTCTCCAGGAAACCCTCTGTGTTTAATGTTCAGCCCTGTCAGTCATGAATCTGCCTCTCTTTACTCATAATAAGCTTGTTTTCAATACTCTGGGCCAATTTCTTCATAAGCCATGTATATTTGAAAAGAGGAATTTGAGTATCAAGTGTTTGCTTTAGAAGTCTGATATATAAACACAATACCTCTTATTCAAGGGCTCTGCTGGCCAGATAGCCACAAACCATGATCATGCAGAATCAAAGGATTACTTTAGCTCCTGGCTTAAGAAAGATCATACACACACAAAACCCTTCACATTCCCAGAGTCACTTCACCGTATCCAAGTAAAACCCACTTTATAAAGATGTGGTGCTCTAAGAAAACTTTCCTCTGCATTTATCATAGCTGAACTACATGATATCTGAAATAATATTTTTTTCCTAGCTTAACAAACAACCACTAAATCATGAAAATACCTCCTAGATACTATTATATGTTCTGGTAACTTCATTTAAGATTCAGTACACAGACCAAATTATTTTATAAAATAATAAAGTTAGAAGCCCCAAAGTGGACACCAGGTCAAAAGGTATTCCGAGTAAAGCCTCATTTGAAGAAACTGCATTACCCAAAACAAACACATACACAAAATAATCAAACAGCAGTGATGTATTATGTAGCTGATTCCCTTCCTTTCAAATCCACAAGGTTTTAAAATGTGTGGAAGTTTGATACTGGAGATTTAAGATTATTTAAACTTTAAGAACAGATTCTTATCAACATCATTATAAGGTGTTTCTCTGGAGAGCTTGAACTTTTAATAGGTAAACTTTCCAGAAACTTGAGAAAGTTATTTCAAATGTATTTTTTTATTGGTAAAAGCTTTATATAATAAGTATAGTATTGAAATTATGTGTGTGCAGCAGGAGAGGACAGCTTTACCTTGCAGCTCACGTGGGCCACAAGCAAAAAAGCTCATTTGTTTCAGTCAAAGATACAAAGAACACTCTGTTGTGCACTTTGTGCCAGAAGCAAAAAGCTTTTAACAATGAAAAATACAGAATTGTATTTAATGAAATGTCTAATATGACAGCAGAGCAAGAATGTGAAATATTTCCTTGTTTAGCCATCCATCTATCTTTGTCCAGGTATCAAATGTTGGGCTCACAGTGACTGCAAGCTAAGAGGCTGTTTTAAACTTCCTTTTCCACAGCAGTGTTTTGAGTTACTCCCAGAGAATCTCTGCACCAAAATCTGGTGCATGTCTCCTTCCAGGTGTGGTGGCCCAGAAAACTTCCAATGGAGGAGATGCCCAAACCACCTCAGCAGGCCTCCCTTCACCAAGAAGGAGCAGCGACTCTATTCTGAAAGATGTTTGAGTTCCTCACTCAAGCTCTTACAATGAGCCCAGCCACCCTATGAAAGGAAGTAATTTCTCAATCTTATATGTTCAACCTCATCGTAGTCATCGTAGTTTAACCTCATCGTAGTCTAAGGAGCTTGGAAAGAAAAGAATCTGAACTTCTTTAAGTTGCTTGAAGACGTTTCACCTCTCATCCGAGAAGCTTCTTCAGTTCCAAGGTCAAATGGTGGAGAGTCCCAGATTTAAGCCCCATGGGAGTGTCCCCAAGAGGGACATGGACCCCCTATTGATCCTCTACCTAACCACATGAGCCAAGATGTGAAAACAGGTGTAGGTCACAATCAGCCAAGGTTTCGGGTGAATCACCTGTGAAACCTAACCCCACCCTATCATGTGATTTCCTGAGGTCAAAAGACCCAGGATGTGAGTGGGCATTAAGGCATCTGGGAAGGAATCTCAAAACTGGATTATAAATGGCAGACAGTTGGTGTCGTAAGCCACCTCCTCTGTTTAAAGATAATCATTCACAGTGGCCATAGATGGCTTCTTTTACTCCTCTTTCAAACCATCTGTCTTCTTTGTCCAAAATGGTAGAGGATCAATAGAGGGTCCATGTCCCTCTTGGGGCTTAAATCTGGGACTCTCCACCATTTGACCTTGGAACTGAAGAAGCTTCTCAGATGAGAGGTGAAACATCTTCAAGCAACTTAAAGAAGCCCAGACGCTTTTCTTTCCAAGCTCCTTAGACTACGATGACGTGGACGACTGAGAACCTTCACAGACAAACCCTATCATTATTTTTATAACCCAGAGCTCATGAGCATGGGTGAGGGTTGGAACATGCATGGACTTTTAAGTAAGTTTCTTTGCAGTCCAGTAATGAGCCACCTTCCCAACACTTCCCAAAATACGTGAACTGCCTCACTTGGGCAACAACTCTTCTTTAGAAACACAGCCTCAAACCTGGAGGTGGTGACTCTTATTCGTGCCACTTCATGCTCAGCTCCAAACCAACCCAACCTTTGGTGAAGTTCACATTCTGATGAAACCAACAGAACCGCATCTTCTATAAAAAGCAATATTCGATTTTGACATTCCCGAAACACTCGAGGTTAAACAAAACAAAATATAACAAAAGTCATGTTTAGTGAGGAAATTGACTTTTGGTATCAAATATTAAGTTATGTAAATTTGCTGCTTTTTAAGTCTAATAAGTAAAAAGTAGCTGTTTACACTTCCTCGGTAACTTTTCCAACACTGTTTATCTCAAACCTAAAAGATTGAAAAGAGACTTGTGTTTATTTTAACTAGATTTTCTTTTACAGGAATGACTTTGGAAGTGCGTTCGCATATACAAACACTGACACTGTCACACACACACACACACACGGATGCATGCAGGCGCACACGCTGTTCTGCAGCCAGTTCTGCATGATGCCAAGTCAGGCAGGGACGCAAGCCAGTTTCTGCTCCCTGCAACGTGGGCCGAGTGTCACTCACTGAAATATCCTGCAAAATGTTTCCACGACCAAAAGAGCTCCAAAAAGACTTCATGTATAATTCTGCAGAAGAAAGAATCACTGCATTAAAATTCATAACAATGCAACACTGAAATAGCATTTGCACATATAGTCAGTAACAGCTTTTTACCTCTGCCCCAGTCAGCAGCCAAGGTTCTCCTGAGCTTCACCATGTGGACTCATGCGCTTACTTAGCATGTCTGTGACAGTTGTTTAGAAAACATTAAAAATAATATTCACCAATGCCTCATGACAGCTGCTTGAGCCGCAGCCATTTTCTTCAACTTGCATCTGTCATCCAAGCGTTTACAGTGCTTTCTTGGACAAGGTACCATGGGATCTATTTTCTGGATGCAAGGAATGACCTTGTGGGAAACATTTGGCACAATCAATCTTGTGATTAATTAATCATAATATTTTCTCTGGTCACCACAGATGGAAGCTCTTTTTTGGGGCTGGAACTTCCATTATCAACTGGCAATAGCAGCGCTGACCCGTTGGAGTGCACTCTGTACACGTGTGTGCAGTTTTGCTTGAGTGTGTGTGCTTCTGAGTTTATTTCTTGGAGATTTCAGTACAAATTGGTCACTCATGGAAGTCCTTTTTTTCTCAAGATAAGCCTTTGTGATTTATTTCAACACAGTGAAAGGGCAGAGGGTGATAGCATCAAAGCTTTCAGAAGGGGAAAAGGTGTCTTATTCCTGATCATTACTTGATATTTCTGTTATAATCCTAAGCAGAGAACGAAAGTCAAAGTAAAAATTCAATGAGAATATAATCTGCACATCTCCTCCTGATTGGCTGGGTTCCTGGGTTGCCCCTGGAAACTGTCTGCTGCAGGTTGTTCTACTACAGCATTCTGCCATTTAAAATCCCCATGTGTGCCAGCACTCCTATGGCAGCACATGACAGTTCTTGTGCTCAATTTCCAAACCTACTTAAAAGTGAAGCCAGTGCAAAAGTGCCAAAATAGTGTTTAAAAGCATTTTCACAGCCTGGCTCTCCCATTTTATAGAAATCGACCAGAAGGGGACAGTCTTCTTAATCTGTACTGGAGTTACATTGTCTTAAAGAAAGGCATCATCACAAGGACTGACAGATGTGCTGACACAGAGAGCTGTAGACAGCCACTGACTGGCAGGCCTCACCTCTGCTAACGTGAGTCACTGAGCAGGATTTGTTCTGTGTATAATTATCTGACAAGGATTAGCACGTGCTTTTGTCTAATATTTTATTATTCTGTTTCATAACAGTAATTAGCAGGTATATGTGTTGCACAAATACAGTTTGTAGATACAACTTTTTAACCAGGCTTATACGCATTAGCTCTTACCTCCTTCGTTCAGATATGGTCACTTTTGGTTCAAGAATAAATAAATAAATAGAAATGGCCAAAATGCTTCTATTAAAGCTTCAAAATGGGGAGTTCACAACCAGTACTTGTGCCTTTATCCATCTTTAATACAGTTCATACTGTCTGAAAATCTCCAAACTAGCAGTTTAGTCCATATCGATCATTCTGCTGAGCACAGATTAAATTACTTTTGATGTAAATAGCAGTCACATAAAAGAGTCGGATTGCCTTTTTCCCCTTTTGCACTGTTTTCTCCTGTTTTGGTTACCTTAGCTAGCTACTACATAAAGCAAATGTCTTTTCCTTTAGTGTGTTTCCACTGAATGTTAGTCAGCACTTTTCTGGAAAGGTAGTGCTGCTTTGTATATTGTTTTGGCCGAGGTTCACCTTGGAGTAAAATTGCTTCCACTCATGGTCACTTCCTTTTTTAGACCTGTGTAGAAACTTAAATATCCCACATTACTGATAAATCACTGTTCTGATTTTGATTTGATGAAATTCCTTTGTAAATTTATGTTGCACTCCTCTACCTTTACACAGGGGCCCAATAAGTGAAAACACTGAAAGAAGGTGCCAAATAATACACTACTTTCTCCTGGCTCGTACACTTGTGGCCTACTCCAGTCCTACAACCTCCAAATTCAGACTTATTAGCCCTTCAAAAGATGACTGTTATTGCTTGGCATCCAGTACTACTATGGCTGATGCATTACAGCGCCAACACCAAAGTACACCTTGTACACATCTCACGGTTCTCTGTAACACCAGCAGCATCTGACAGTACATCAGTAATTTGAAACCCCTAGATGAGAACAAGTTGAGAGTTGTTTTTTCTGAAAGTACTGGATCTAATCCCAAATGGGTCAAAGAATCTCATTAGGTTCTTCTGTTGGTCAGTTGGGGTACTTATAAGTTCATATCTGGTATTATTAGTTCAAATAACTGTTCAATAAACTAACATATTTTTCTACATATTTAGAAATGGTTATATCCTGGCTAATACCAAGTTCATGCTGTTTAATTATGCATCATTGAACTTGGGTCCAACATAGATAAGTGCTTATCTTTCATGCTCTGTCCATCGGTTTGGGTGGCAGAGGCTCCTGCAGAGTAGAGACCTCAGTAAAACCATAAAAATCATTTCATGTGTGTATGATATGCTTGTCTGTTTTTTTAATCCTGCGTGCTGGAAAACATATTACACAGCATTTTTCATGCTTTCTAAGCCACATGTGGCAGTGGTTTAGTAATTGTTTCCAACAAAACTGATGCGTGTAATGATGCGTGGATACCACTGAAGGCATATCTCCAAAAGGCCTCTCCTTTCTGAAAGACATACTGATTGGTTAACTCAGTGGAGAGAGAGAAAGAGGGAGATAAAACTGTGCCACGTGAGAGACATGGAGGAGATACATTGCATTCAACAGAACAAGGAGAACGGCTGGTAAGGCACCCAAGGCTAAAAGTTTACCATCTTACCTCCAAGTTTAAGGTTGGTTGAGGGCTCTCCAGCATGCTTAGGTATTACCTCTGTTATCCAGGAAGGCAGATATCAAGCACTAGTGGATATTTTGAATAATGTGAAAGGTTACATATTCCAGTAGATTCAAATTTGACCAGGGCTACATGACCAAGAAGTTTGCGTGTTTCCTGAGGCTTTTTGAAACTGCTTCTGAACTCTGTTGAACTTGGAGTAGCGCTTGTTTAAGGCCTGCTTCCTGAACAAAGAGCTTGGATTCGCATAAGTTCATATGGGTGATCTCAGCCTGTATACCTTACTGCGGTGGTTGTAGCTCAGGAGACACAGCAGGCCACCTGAAGCTAGAAAACATCACAACTGTATATCAGGTGAGCAATTTCAATTTGTGAGTGGGAGTGGTAACTCGAGACTTGAGTAAGGGCTGGTTAGCCTCCTACCCTTCTTAGGAACAGTCTGTTCTTTAACTAAGTGTACTCATTACAAATGTACAAACAGACACTACAAGCAGTTAAGATCATTTGATTCACTGCTCTGTATTTTGAAAATGACCCTGGGAAGGAACACCACATACCTACAGGTGGAAATGGGCAAACTCCACTTTGAAAGGCTTCAATTGGCTGGTAGATTAAAACAACAGGAATGAACTGTATATAGAAACTGAATTTGACACACGATCTCATCCAGTGGTTTTCATACTCAACACGATGATAATGGCCTTTTGGTTCCCACAGTGTTGGGTTTTTTCTTTTTAGAGCCACAAGTTACCATATTTGGAAAATACTGTGGAACATTATGTTATCAGTTAACACTAGCAAGCTTGGTTAGGAAGCCACATCCATGGCTTACATGGGTGGAAGACGCACACAGATAATTTGTTAAAACTGAAGCATAAATGTTGGGAATGTTTGTAGACCCAACAAACTGCAAGCTTTACTATTTGTCTGATAATTCAGTTAAAAATACTCCAAGACAATCAAAGTTGTGTTGGCAAAACTGAGACCTACCTGGCATGTGTTGGCCAGATATGTCCTAAACATATGGCCTATATATTGGCAGCTTCCTCCAACAGAGTTAATTGGCGAATCAAAATTGCCCATACTGTAAATGGCCTGCATTTGTATAGCGCTTTTCTAGTCCTTAAGGACCCCAAAGCGCTTTACACTACATTCAGTCACCCATTCACACACAAATTCACACACTGGCGATGGCAAGCTATATTGTAGCCACAGCTGCCCTGGGGCGCACTGACAGAGGCGAGGCTGCCGGACACTGGCGCCACCGGGCCCTCTGACCACCACCAGTAGGCAAACATGGTTAGTATCTTGCCAAAGGATATTTGGCATGCAGCCAGGAGGCAGCCTGGGATCAAACCACCGACCTTCTGATTAGTGGCTGACCTGCTCTGCCACCTGAGCTACAGCCACCCCAGTACTGTAGGTGTGAATGGGACGGTCTCTTCTTCTTCTTCTTGTAAGTTTTATTAGCGGTTGGCAAACAACTGCATGGTGCAATACCACTACTACTGGTATGGAGTGTGGACAGGAGTCACGCTCAAAAAAAACCCCAAAACAAAACAACTTCATATCCTTCCAAACAATCTTCCTTCTCTCAAAAACGTAAACAAAGCCTGATAATGTTTATTCCCCGACTCCTTTTGCAATAACTTAATAAAATCCACTTTCATTTAAATGTTACTGAGACTTTGGACCAGTTGTCTAGGACTGACTCTCTGCATCAGACTACCTTATGTACCCCTATAGCTGGGATAGGCTCTAGATAGCAGTTTCATTTTCTCATTTGATTAGTTCCAGCTGTGACTCATCACCCTCTGTGTCCACTTCCTTGAGTATCTCAGGTGTTTATTTAAGGCCTTTGTTTGTCTCAGTGTCTTGTTGTATCACACCGTTTGAACTGTCTGCCTGCCTGAGTGCTTTCCTCAGTTGACTTTTTTTTTTCCAGCTTCACCCAAATAAAGCTTTGTTTTTTATTTATGATATGAGTGGGTGAATGAGGCATGTTGTAAAAAGCACTTTGAGCACTCAAGTAGAGTAGAAAAGCACTACGACCAGTCCAGTGCATTTATTAACTCAGTTTTCAAGTCTGCATTTTGGCTCCACATATCCACTGATATGATAGTTGGGGATTGACTTGCTTTTGATGCTAGCATCAAGTAGTAACTATAATTTTCTGCACTGCAGCATTGCTATTAAGCGTTGCTTTTGGGGGTTTGCATCTCATAAAAGCCAAATGTGTTTGTTGCTTTCTTTCCACTGCAGAGATTGAAATGGGAGAAAGAAAAACAGCACCTGACCAAGATTTTGCGATTATTTTATTCACTCACCTTTCACAGTTTAAGACAAACAAAACTAGATATCCAAACAAATCCTACTTCAGCTTTTCCGTTGAAGGAAATATTATTACGAACACTTGTAAGACTCATGTATGAGAGCAGGGGTAGTATTTCTAAATGGTTTGTTTCCTTCCAGACTGCCAAAAACACCCAGTGAGCTGTATTTATAGTAAATTGCAATAATAATTTGTTTCTACTGACAGAACATGTTCCATATTGCTCCAGTCTTCCGTGTTGCCTTTGAAGTGCCAGTTAAACCAATCGCATTCCTCTCGCAAGTTCTCACTTCCTATCTTCTCCATTCATAGGCCCAAAATAGCCTCTGAATCATTCCATGGACGCTGCTTTGTGTTTACACTTTGCCTTCTTCCATACTGGAACATTGTACCATACTTCACACCAACCGTTCAAAAATGTTCCGATAAAGTCAACAAGAGAAACCAGAATATGGAGTTTAAAAGATTCGAGGGGAACTTGCTCAAGTACATGTTGTGTTTTACTTCAACATCAAGGGCTAAAGATAACTTTTGGAGCTAAAACTTGCCAGAGAAAACTTGTATGGCACAGTATGTGGTTTTCTGGAGTGCTGTAATAAAATAAAATACTGTGGGCATGTGTAATTGTAGAAAATGTATGCTACTCTGACACTGATTTTCAGACTGAAAAACAGTGTTCTTGTTATATCTTTGTACACTTTAGATCTGTGGCTAACATTCTGATCAAAACCAGCTCGAATCAAACAAGCCAAGAGTAACAAAGAGATAAGTGTGAATTACTACATCAGCAAGGCTGCAGGAAACAACAAGAAATGGGAGCCTGTTCCAGTGGGGCGAAGGAACAGCTTCCAGCTCCTGTGAGAGAAAATATAAGCTGAAAATAGTGTGAACAAGAGACTGCTGTCCTGCCCAAGATCCATGATCCTGATTGGTCCTGTTGACAACTGGTAGCTTAACAAACATGCATAGAGATGCGAAAATAGACCATGAAAGAAGCAAAGCATAGCAAGCAAAGGTTTTTTTTGTACAATCACTGAAGGGCGCCGGGGTGGTTTTTCAAATTGCAGTTCTTGGCGGTTTTAGTTATTCCTGTTATATATGTGTATTTTAACAAGAAACTGGTTAAAGTCGGGTCAATTATTCTGCCTTGTTAAAAGGTCATAGACAATTAATATTAAACAATCTAATACTGATAGCTCAGCAGTTGCTGAAGAAACACCCAAGCCCAAACCCATCCAAACTACTGTTTCAAGTGTGCCACAATGAACCATGAAAACAACTTACAAGATATCTTTTCCTCACATGAGATCAATGTTTTTGTGCCGGCTAACAGATAAAAATGGCACCTGGTAACCCCCATACAGTCACATTATCACTAAAGGTAAAATAAGGAATAAAGACCCAAACTGCTTTTTGTAGTATGCTTTGAACACGTGTTTTTATTGCAGTAGAGTACATACAGTATATAGAGATAAACTTGCTTTTGGAGATAACCTCAAGTGGCCGTTTAGAGGTACTGCAACTTTTGTCTCTTCTGTTTAAGCCTCATTTTTCAGCTCTGAAGGTTGCTGTTTGGCAACGCCGCAGCCCTAATTTATGGTTAAAATAAAAATATCCTAAAGTCTGACAAATAAACACACTGTTTCCACGAGATCAAAAGATTAACAGTATTTCCTTCTTCGGCTGCTGCTCTCACAGTGCCGTTGAGCAAAGTATGGAAACAACCAGTGCTGTCTAATGACAGTACAGCGTTGTAGTCACACTGCATGGTTCCCAGATTTGTATGCATTACCCTCTCTTGCTCTGCGATGACTGCTTCTTGTTGTAGCTGTAATTACAAAGTCATCACAGTTCAAATTCAGTTAAAAAAGGTTTAAGGTTTCTTCCTTAATTCTTTTGCAAATGCTGGGGGAAAGCACGGGCAAACTTCTTGCATGAGAAATGTCTGAATGCTTTGGCAGTACATGTTTCCTTCCACTATTTAACCTTAAATGTTACATAACTCACTTAAGTCTTAAGTGTTTCATGAGTAGCCACAGCTCTGTCAAAGTGTATATGAGGAGTTGTTTTGCTACAAAAAGGCCATGGTGAGGCCTAAAGCCCAAAATGTAACATTCTGTATAGGTGGCAGTTTACATGTTGTTGTTGTTGTTGTTGTTGAACCCTCAATGTGTGTGTTTGTAGGTCTGTGTGTGTTTGTGTGTCTTCCTTCAGGGTTTACTGGGTCAAAACCTATAAATTTGGTCTCCACTGCCTCAATTAGTCAGTCAGCTTTCTGGCTCAGAGCTTGTCAGCTAAACACATGACCACATCCTAATTGAGCTTGTAGTAGAAACTGTTCTGCTCTGATAAACGAGACACTGAGAAACACAGCGTCTGTTTTCAAATGGCTCCAGTTCTGGAGGAATTTAACAAGGTGTTGCATACATAAAAAAATATAACTTAATAAAAAAAAATTTAAAAAAGCAACTTTTGTACAGGTTTGAGAAGAGGTTCCAGACAGCGCTGTGGTTTTAATGAGAATACCTTTAAACAAACAACTCCTTTTTTTTACATTTTCAGAGGTTATGACTATATCATTACGTTTCATAACAGCTACTTCTCTGCACTTTCCATAAATCTCAGCACAGTGACAGATTTAATTAAATGCAGAAAAATACAGAAAAAGAAAAATGTGTTCATCAGCTTACAGTAGTTCACTTCTGCTGGGAACAGAATAAAATATTTCTGCAAGTCTTTAAGGGTTTTGTTTTTTTTAACAACCAACAAAAACTACAATAAATAATCAGAAGCCCAGTGCACCCAATACTCAGAACTCCGAACATGTAAGCATGCAAACGTGGTTAAAACAACACTCTGAATTTCGAACTGAGCATCAGATTTAGGAAAGGTTGTTGGTGACAGACAGGCTGGTCTGATTATTTCAGAAACTGCTGGAATTTTCCTGCACGACTTTCTCTGGGGTTTAGAGAATAACCTGAAAAGGAGAAAGTTCTCTGAGTGTTTACACTGGAGGTCAAAGGCCAGACTGCTTTGCGCTGGCAACAGTAACTCAAATAACCATTTATTCAAACTATATTGAGCCTCGAAGCAATGACATTAAAGCCTGGATCTACTGTGTATCGACAGCTCTGTCTGCTGGTGCTGTGAGGGATGTTTTCTTGGAACAGTTGAACATCTTTTAAACACCATAGTCAGCCCATCTTCTGACAGCTGTTTTTACCATGTCACATGAGCAGTGTTGGGAAGGTTACTTTTAAATTGTATTCCACTACAGATTACAGATTACATGCCCCAAAATGTATTTTGTAACGTATTCTGTTACGTTACTCAATGAGAGTAACGTATTCTGAATACTTTGGATTACTTAATATATTATCATGCTGTTTACAACTACATGAATGTACTATTGCTGTGATTTATTAGCATTACTGAAGGTTACTCGCCATACCAATACCAACTAGATTTTAAATCTTAATATAAATGAGTAACAGTAGGTGGACATTAGGTAAGGCTGCACTTTTTGCAGCGATCTCGTATATAAAACAGGTCCGTGGCTCCGAACCGTAGTAAAGGGACCTCTGGCTAATACGTCGGGTTCATGTCGGGCTCGTAGCCGAAAACTAGCTTTACTTTGTTGTCTGGGTCAACTTTGCTAGCGAGAGACAGAGGGAGGCGTTGAAAGGCTGCTCCAACGGAACTTATTGTTTTTGGAGGAAAACACGAACACAGCGTACAGTCGAGTCTTAATAGCTTACTTACAACTGGGCTCTTCAGGCTCTCTTCTTGGCTGCAGTGGTTATTATTATATTTACATGCTTCCAGCTCCCGTTTTTGCTCGATGACAGCTCGTACTTTTCCTTTTTCCCCCTCCTTCGCTCACAGACACATAACGGGTATGACAGTCCATTCTCCCTGCAGCACGGACTACACTGCCTATGATGCTACATTCTTTAGGGCTATATAATACTCTGCCTATTGCCTTCATATTAAATCATTATGAGATGCGAGATTGAGACACAGGCTTTTGAGCCTCTTAATGCGTGTTATGTTTGGGTTTCCACCAGCGTGGAATTACCAAAAATAGAGAGGGGATAGCCTAACATATGAAACAGGAAGAGACCGCCATGTAATCCCTTTATTTACATTATTATTATTATCCAAAATGCTGCAGCAAGAGTACTGACAGGGACTAGAAAGAGAGAGCATATTTCTCCTGTTTTGGCTTCCCTTCATTGGCTTCCTGTTAAATCCAGAATTGAATTCAAAATCCTGCTCCTCACATACAAGGTCTTAAATAATCAGGCCCCATCTTATCTTAATGACCTTGTAGTACCATATCACCCTATTAGAGCACTTCGCTCCCGCTCTGCAGGCCTACTTGTTGTTCCTAGAGTATTTAAAAGTAGAATGGGAGGCAGAGCCTTTAGTTTTCAGGCCCCTCTTCTGTGGAACCAGCTTCCAGTTTGGATTCGGGAGACAGACACTATCTCTACTTTTAAGATTAGGCTTCAAACTTTCCTTTTTGCTAAAGCATATAGTTAGGGCTGGACCAGGTGACCCTGAATCCTCCCTTAGTTATGCTGCAATAGATGTAGGCTGCCGGGGGATTCCCATGATGCATTGAGTTTTTCCTTTCCAGTCACCTTTCTCACTCACTATGTGTTAACAGACCTCTCTGTGTTGAATCATATCTGTTATTAATCTCTGTCTCTCTTCCACAGCATGTCTTTTATCCTGTCTTCCTTCTCTCACCCCAACCGGTCGCAGCAGATGGCCCCGCCCCTCCCTGAGCCTGGTTCTGCCGGAGGTTTCTTCCTGTTAAAAGGGAGTTTTTCCTTCCCACTGTCGCCAAAGTGCTGCTCATAGGGGGTCATATGATTGTTGGGTTTTTCTCTGTATCTATGAAGCGCCTTGAGGCGACTTTTGTTGTGATTTGGCGCAATATAAATAAAATTGAATTGAATTGAATTGAATTATTTCAACCATGTAACTGTATTCTAAATACCACCCTTTTAAACGGTAACTGTAACGGAATACAGTTACTCATATTTTGTATTTTAAATATGTAACAGCGGTACATGTATCCCGTTACTCCCCAACACTGATGATCAGATGGTTTCAAGCTAGGGCTTTAAACATCAAAATGAGTCGACTGTGCTCAAATCGCCTGCACAGTCACAGATCTCTATCCAGCAGAGCACATTCAGAACATGTCGTGATGGTTTAATTGCATCTTGGATGCACCTTCTTACTGCCAAGGTGTACCTAAAAGTGTGCAGCGAATATAATGTCAACTACAAATGAATAAAAGTAATCAGGAACATGTTACAGTAGAATCAAAATAAACACTGCGTGATTCCTTTAAACCAAAAGTCAATGAGAATTCAATCCTGTACATTAGGTCTGCCAGTGCTTCTATAGTCTTACAATTAAGACTGCTAATTAATTCCAGGCTGCAGTCCAAAAGGCATAGTTTCCAGAAAAGAACACGTAATATGGGCTGGAAAAGCTAGAAGTAAAACCCTCTGGTATGTGCTTGGAATAGAAGTCACATTATGTTATCACTTTCATGTCTGTGGATGTGTGTTCAAGTGGCACTGAGTAATTAGCCGATTCTGAGAAACAGCTCCCGATTACTGTCCGAGCTATTGACGCCTGCGATACAAAGAACATTCCCAAGGGTTCTCTTCTCCTCTCTGTCTAGACGGCTGCAATAACCCAAAGGCAATCGCCTAGAAAAGAGTGTGTCAGAGTGCGTTAACGGTGGTGCTTACTTAAATGGCAAGGGTGTGAAAGTGTGTACGTACCTTGTAAAAACTCTGGGAACAAAAGGGAGGATTGTCACTGGAGTATGTTTATGTAGTTCTGTCTGTTTCTTGAGTTTGTCTGGGTCTATATTTAGGAAAACTTTCCATGAAATATCATCTTTAAAATGTAGAGGTGTGACACGTCTGCATGCTTTGTACTGCTGATGAAGGATTTCATCTAGAAGAGAGCACGTTCTTTAAATTTATACCCAAACTAAACAATTTAAACTACATTCACGTGTCCAAACATCAATCTTTCTGGAACAAATTGGCCATTACTCATGAATATTGAGTGAAAGCGGCTTATACATTCTAGAAACCATTTGCGAGCGTAGCTGTGGGTGAGATGACCTCAGAAATGACATAAATAAAAAATCCATCTTAGTAAATTGCACAAATGAGACCTAACAGCCTGACGTCATAACAGCTCGTGGGAATAAGAGGGGCAAAATTAAACAAAGAGGAGATGGGAGAAATTCTTTTACACATGAGTGATTTCGTGGCAACACAATAGGGACAAAATATTACACCGCAAAGTTAATTTGGGCAATGCGTGTTTGGTTTGGACTGCCCCACCTCCTGCTGGACCCTGGGGACCAGGGTTATGTTGTCCAGATGAGGAATAATAGCCCACACCTGGTCCCTGGCAGAGACCCTTAAACAAAACTCCTGTATGGCCTCAAACTCTGACTCAGCTGAACATCCTCTGAGACCTTCTCATTCCCAGCGCACAATTAACCTAACTAACCTGAGCCGCACAGCAGCTAGTGCTGTTTGTAAAATTGATCAAGATCACACCGATTTATCGTTTAGCAGCTTCACACTTTGATCTGTTTAGAAATATGAAGCTATCAAAAGTTGCTGCTGTGAGAACAACAACTTTCATTTCAGTCAAAATTCATCGATTGTAAATCTGACAGCCATCAGCTGTT
Organism: Neolamprologus brichardi; assembly: GCF_056152115.1. Lineage (NCBI taxonomy): Eukaryota > Metazoa > Chordata > Actinopteri > Cichliformes > Cichlidae > Neolamprologus > Neolamprologus brichardi. Next base: position 3,491,861 of record NC_142119.1, on the reverse strand, counting down.
GATGTTTACTCTCAGAGGATTAGTCACATGACTCTAAATGCACTGTTTGCACACAACCGTGTCTGCTGCACATTAGCTGTAGCAAGGATTGATCGTGTGTGTGGAAAATGTTTAGCTTATCTAATAATTCTATTCTATTCTATTCTACCTGTCTTGCATTTTAGAGTAATATGTCAGATGTCTTTGTTCATCATTTTCTAGGTATTTGTAATCTTTTTGAATCTTGGTTTTTTTAGTTGTTTTAAGTCTCTTTGGTCATTTTACTTCTCTATGTGCCTGTTTTGTGCTTTATGTTGGTCATTTACATCTTTTTGTGTCTCATTTAGGTTATTTTACATGTTTTTGTAGTTCTTTTATGTCTCGTTTGCCTATTATACATCTCCTTGTGGATGTTTTGCATTTCACTGTGATCATTTTGCATCTTGTTTTGGTCATTTTATATCTTTTGTAGTTGTTTTTGTGCATTATTTTGGTCATTTTAGATGTTATTGGGGCTGTTTTTTGTTTAGTTTTGGTTAGTTTGCATCTTTTTCTTGTTGTTTTGTCTCTTTTGGTCAATCTTACATTTATTTGTGGTCTTTTTTGCATCTCGTTTTTGTAATTTGATGCCTCTTTGTGCACCTTTTGTTTCTCCTTTTGATCCTTTTCCATCTTTTGTGTCTCGTTTTAGTGATTTTATATAATTGAAACATTATATCATCAAACCAAACCACTGTGGAGTATCGTGATACATTAAAAAAATGATAATTCGCTAAATATTGAGTACTGACTAAAGCTTTAGTGGGTTATTATGATTTTAACTGTGTATATACACCCTGCTTCCATAAATACAAATTAGGAGACCTCACTATTTGTAACATTATGGCTGCCACAATGAACAACAACAGTCAATCATGAGGTAATGAAGCCAACAAAAAGCAGTCTGGTTCCAACTGTAAATATGTTTCATTCTACCGAGTGTTAGAAGTAAAGAACAGATTTAAAGTTCATCATTGCAAAGTGCAAGAGTGCAGAGCAGTGTGAGGCATAAGGGGTGGAGTCCAAAGGGGACCGCTAGATGACCAGGTTACATGAGTAGAGTTCATTTTTTAAAACTTCCATTAAGTTTTTGATCTGAGTACAGTAATGGCAAATTTCCTTGGCCTTGGGGAGAGGAAGTCATGGCATACAATCAAAAGCTGCAGATTAAAAAATGGCACAGAGCCTGGAGGCTCTTTATGTTAAATTTGGTCTTGCAGGATCTTACCATGAGTCCGGAGCAAAATCATGTTTTCTTTAAATACAAAGTGATCAAGTAAAATAAATATTAAAACTTGATTGGCATTTGATCAAAGCCCTCGAAATCTTGAAACGCTTCTTTATCTATGATTCACTCTGATTAAGCGTTTCAGGTAGATTTGCTGACAGCAGTGCAGACAGAGGTCCCTCCTATTTTTGTTTTTCTTTCTGTGATGAATGGATGCGGGGAATGTTTCTACAGGTCCAATAGTAATTTTGCTCCCAGAATCATACAGCACAGGGCGTTCTCAGTGGCCCTCTGCAGTAATGTTTGTGTGCGTTTGTGTTTGTTCATGTCCAAATTCCACTGGGTCAGTGAACTATAGCTGTATGAGTGTAAAACTGCACCATTCCTCTGAAGTTTAAAGACCATTTCCCCACAAAATGCTATTTTCCCTCCACCCTTTCTCCCCATTTTTACACATCCTCTTCCTTTTGAAATCACTCTGTCTCTGTGCAGGCTCTCCAACTCAAACAAGTCAGCACAGATAGTTTGGCTCTTTCCCTGAAACCGAAGCGTAGGCACACTGGTTGGACAGAGAGAACAAACAGCTAACATGCCTTGTGGCTTCTTGATGGCATGCTTTTCAGCACTCGGGTTTTGGGGCGATATTGGGAGAGGGCATTCCTGGTAATTAATAAGGCAAGCACAGGTTTCCATTTGGAGAAATTGAATGGGCCCTGAAAACAGAGCGTGCACAGCGGGATGGTGTTACAAAGTCCTGTCTTGTTTTACAGTTTCATAACTGTGGCAATAATTAGGGAATGGGTGTAACAGAGAAGTAATAGGTTGACATCTAATATTGTGTACTTATTAAATCAAGAAATGAAATTGCGTAATCATTGTTAAGAGCTTATCAAGAGCACTGAAGAACATACAGTGGGGCAAAAAAGTATTTAGTCAGCCACCGATTGTGCAAGTTCCCCCACTTAAAATGATGACAGAGGTCAGTAATTTGCACCAGAGGTACACTTCAACTGTGAGAGACAGAATGTGAAAAAAAAATCCATGAATTCACATGGTAGGATTTGTAAAGAATTTATTCGTAAATCAGGGTGGAAAATAAGTATTTGGTCAATAACAAAAATACAAGTCAATACTTTGTAACATAACCTTTGTTGGCAATAACAGAGGTCAAACGTTTACTATAGGTCTTTACCAGGTTTGCACACACAGTAGCTGCTATTTTGGCCCATTCCTCCATGCAGATCTTCTCAAGAGCAGTGATGTTTTGGGGCTGTCGCCGAGCAACACGGACTTTCAACTCCCGCCACAGATTTTCTATGGGGTTGAGGTCTGGAGACTGGCTAGGCCACTCCAGGACTTTCAAATGCTTCTTACGGAGCCACTCCTTTGTTGCCCGGGCGGTGTGTTTTGGATCATTGTCATGTTGGAAGACCCAGCCTCGTTTCATCTTCAAAGTTCTCACTGATGGAAGGAGGTTTTGGCTCAAAATCTCACGATACTTGGCCCCATTCATTCTGTCCTTAACACGGATCAGTCGTCCTGTCCCCTTGGCAGAAAAACAGCCCCATAGCATGATGTTTCCACCCCCATGCTTCACAGTAGGTATGGTGTTCTTGGGATGCAACTCAGTATTCTTCTTCCTCCAAACACGACGAGTTGAGTTTATACCAAAAAGTTCTACTTTGGTTTTATCTGACCACATGACATTCTCCCAATCCTCTGCTGTATCATCCATGTGCTCTCTGGGAAACTTCAGACGGGCCTGGACATGCACTGGCTTCAGCAGCGGAACACGTCTGGCACTGCGGGATTTGATTCCCTGCCGTTGTAGTGTGTTACTGATGGTGACCTTTGTTACTTTGGTCCCAGCTCTCTGCAGGTCATTCACCAGGTCCCCCCGTGTGGTTCTGGGATCTTTGCTCACCGTTCTCATGATCATTTTGACCCCACGGGATGAGATCTTGCGTGGAGCCCCAGATCGAGGGAGATTATCAGTGGTCTTGTATGTCTTCCATTTTCTGATGATTGCTCCCACAGTTGATTTTTTCACACCAAGCTGCTTGCCTATTGTAGATTCACTCTTCCCAGTCTGGTGCAGGTCTACAATTCTTTTCCTGGTGTCCTTCGAAAGCTCTTTGGTCTTGGCCATGGCGGAGTTTGGAGTCTGACTGGTTGAGGCTGTGGACAGGTGTCTTTTATACAGATGATGAGGTCAAACAGGTGCCATTCATACAGGCAATGAGTGGGGGACAGAAAAGCTTCTTACAGAAGACGTTACAGGTCTGTGAGAGCCAGGGATTTTCCTTGTTTGAGGTGACCAAATACTTATTTTCCACCCTGATTTACGAATAAATTCTTTACAAATCCTACCATGTGAATTCATGGATTTTTTTTTCACATTCTGTCTCTCACAGTTGAAGTGTACCTCTGGTGCAAATTACTGACCTCTGTCATCATTTTAAGTGGGGGAACTTGCACAATCGGTGGCTGACTAAATACTTTTTTGCCCCACTGTATTTATGTATTAAAATGTTCTTCTTTATTGAAAATGACAAAAGTGTTATAGGAGTGTACTTAGTGATTACAGATGTGTCCTTTATCCAGTAAACATATACAGTTTACAGGTGAGCTTTGCACAGATTTATGGACCTACATCTTATTTTATTTGTTGAGCTCTCTTTTATTGAAAAAGAGTTTGAAGAAATTGTTATTGTATCCATAGTCAACATAAAAGCTACATGTGTCTATTACTGACCTTAGACTACTGTATCTGTCTAACCAGATACTTTGGATGGCTTTACCTTGGCCTCCAGTAACACTGAGGAATCTTGGAGTCATTTCTAACCATCATATGTCCTTCAACATGCTTATTTAACAAATATGGAGGACTGTTTTCTTGCATTTGTGCGATATCTGTAAGATTAGAAATACCCTGTCTCAGAGTGATGCTGAAAAACTAGTTTATGCATTTATATCTTCAAGGCTGGACTACTGCTTTTCAGGAAGTCCTAAAAACTCCCCGAAAAGCCTTCAGTTAATCCAAAATGCTGCAGCAAGAGTCCTGATAGGGGCTTGAAAAAGAGAGCATATTTCTCCCTGTTAAATCCAGACTTGAATTCAAAATCCTGCTCCTCACATACAAGGTCTTAAATAATCAGGCCCCATCTTATCTTAATGACCTTGTAGTACCATATCACCCTATTAGAGCACTTCGCTCTCGCTCTGCAGGCCTACTTGTTGTTCCTAGAGTATTTAAAAGTAGAATGGGAGGCAGAGCCTTCAGTTTTCAGGCCCCTCTTCTGTGGAACCAGCTTCCAGTTTGGATTCAGGAGACAGACACTATCTCTACTTTTAAGATTAGGCTTAAAACTTTCCTTTTTGATAAAGCATATGCTTAAGGCTGGATCAGGTGACCCTGAATCCTCCCTTAGTTATGCTGCAATAGGTCTAGGCTGCTGGGGAATTCCCATGATGCACTGGGTGTTTCTTCTTCAGTCACCTTTTTTAACCTCTGTGTTTATACACCTCTCTGCATTAAATCATTAGTTATTATCAATCTCAGTCTCTTTTCCACAGCATGTCCTTGTTCTGTCTTCCTCCCTTCATCCCCAACCAGTTACAGCAGATGGCTGCCCCTCCCGGTTCGTCCAGATGTTGCTTTCTGTTAAAAGCGAGTTTTTCCTTCCTACTGTCGCCAAGTGTTTGCTTGTAGAGGGTCATCTGATTAGTGGAGTTTTCTCTCTAATATTGATTTTTTTTTATCACTTTGTTATCCTATAGACAAATTCTCATTATAGCATAAAAATGAACATACCATGGATAATCCACATTTACAGAACAGACTTGATCCACTATTCAGTACGACTGAATGACTGAGCCCTCAAACTGAGCAGGAAAGTGTTTACAGTGCTCAAATCAGAAAGCCATTTTCTTATACACTTCTGTGGGACATGAAGTCTTTTTGCAGCCATAGCTATCTCCATCTGGTGGCCATCACATAGAGTTCAGGTTTAAAGCATTTCTGCACTAGCTTCTTTTTGTCTGACCTGCAAACTATGTCCATGTTTTATACTGTCTATGGCTGTATCACATTCCCCAGTCAGGCACATCCAGAGCAGCCTGATGAGCTACTGGGTCCTACCTAGGTCCTTAGCTCTGTCATTGTTCCGAGTGGATGCATGCACAAAAGAATAAGTGTTGCTAAGTGTTGTTCTTGTAGTTCCCTTTATGTTGAGTAATGTAATTGCAGAAAATTTGCATACAATGTTAATAGTTGCAGTTGTGTGAGGTCTACATGTGCTACAACATTAAGGTAGAAAGCTAGACTGCATGTTGAAACCATGAGGTATCTCTGCAAAGGTCATTCTTTTTTTGTTGTAAATTGTACCTTTCTAATAGTACCTATGACCACACAATTCATTTCAAACTACATTGTTTGCCTTGGTTTTGCAATTATTCATTGGATATGGTAAATGCAATGTTTATTAACAGGATGATCAATGTCATCGTGTTTTATTTTGCTGTGTAGATAATTTCCACTTATTCCCATGAGCCTACATTGCGGTTTCTGCAATCCATGCTGAAACCTGCTCTTTACAGTTCATAACAATGGTCTTCATATGGTGGTCACTGTTGCCTGAGTGAGCATATGTCAGTGTGTGACTTAAAATAGTAAACATTCAGGAGGGAAAAAAGCCACAGATTTCTGTGCCACCCCAAAATGAATACTGTTCTTACCAATATAAAAATTGTTTGGTTCCATAACTGCTCCCACAAGGCAGCTGTTTATGTTACATAACTGCACACTTCACTAGTTTGTCATCATTATTGTAGCCATTATTGCTTTTCCTTGCTGGCAGTTTAAATATTATATAATATTTACATATTGCAGTTTTGCATTTTCAAATTGCATAAAAGTATTACAATACAGGTCCAGCTTTACTGTAGTAAATTTGATTTCCTATGAGCCAGTATATGCTTGACATGTATTCTACTGGGATTTCTCTGGTATTCAATGGAGCAGTTTATGTATTTTTATTTTACTTGTATTATTTTCAGTTGATCTAAGAGTTGTTTATACTTCCCATTCACATGCAGTCCTCTTTTTTAAAAACATAGTCCCAATTATATTTTCTCACTTTAAATATCTTACCATTGAGCAATGGACAAAGTCCTCGTAAGGCAGGTGCCATAGTAGAGGTGTGATCCACATGGTTTTCATCCAAGAGACTAGGGTAGACAACAAAACTACTCGGTTAGGTTCAGGGACACAAAGTGCTGAAACAGACTCACAACATTAGCCATGCCAGGTCCCACCACAGTATTTCAGACAGAGCGAGGTCCGGATTTTTACTGGGCCACTGGAACACCCAGAGTCTTCTTTTTCAGTCATTCTCGTTTAGATTTTCTGTTTTGCTTGGGACCATTGTTCTGTTCCATGACCGAATTTTGGCTACGCTTTAGCTGTGAGAAAGATGGCCTCACATTTGAGTGTACAGATGAGTTCATGGTCAATTCAATGACTGCAAGGTGTCCAGGTCCTGTAGCTACAAAGTCCAAATCATCATCCCTCCACCACCGTGCTTGACAGTTGATATGAGGTGTGTGTGTTTGGGTTTGTGTATCATGGCCAATGTCACGGCTTTGGTCTTGTCTGTCCACAGGACATTGTTCACAAAGTCTCGTTGTTTGTTCAGATGCAACTTTGCAAACCTGTGCTGAACTGCAATGTTCTTTTGGTAATCCTTCCAAACAACTCCTAATTATTTAGTCTATTTTAAATTGTGTTGTCATGAACTTTCTCATTTAAAAAATACTGTATGTACAAGGTTTCTGGACAGGGTATTTTGCTATTATGTCAACTGTTCTTGGGGTAACTCTTCGTCCTTGTCCTCTGATTGCTGTATTTGGGATTCCTGTTCGCTCGCTTACACTTGATTCCACACAAAAGGATATTATAGCCTTCACATCCCTATTAGCGAGACGTCTAATATTGTTGCATTGGAAGTCTGTTAAGTATCCTACTATTACCCGGTGGCTTAAAGATGTCATGTTTTTTTTAAAACTTGAAAAAATTAAATATAGGTTGCACAGCCAAATTTTTTCACAAGTGGCAACCCTTTATCTCTTATTTTGCTAGTCTAGAGGTATTGCCTGTTTAAATGTACTTCTGCTACTGTTATATTCCTCTAATATGTTTGATGGTTGTGTTGATCTGTGTGGGACGGGGGGGGGGTCTTTCTTTTAGAATGCGTTGTTTTTTTTCATATATATATATATATATATATATATATATATATAAGTTTATTTACTTAGAAAAATGAAGAAAGGTTGATTGTATTTCGGTAACTGCAAGTACTGTTGTTTTCTTTTTTCAATAAAAATATTTTCAAAAAAAAAAAAAATACTGTATGTGTTTTATTGGAATCAGTAGCAAAAGCAGCAACATAAATGTCAAACACTTAATTCAAAATAAGCACATACTTGAAAATGCAGTTTATTCTATGGGAATAATGGCGAGGCCAGAGTAGGAAGATTATTGTGCGCTGGTAAGGATGGACTTAAGCTATGCAGGTCCTGGAATACAGAATAAGGATCTGGCTTTTTGGATTGAACTCCGAGATCCCATATTCATGTTTCATTGGGTCAAAGCTGTTTTGTATTGTTCAGATGTTGTGGCTGATCTGCATAAACCTCATATATACACAGCTTTGTTGTCCTAACCCTGAATATGCCAAACAGTTTAAACATGCCATACATTCCATATACCATCGTAGTCATGACCACAAACTGCCTGCAACCAATGGAAAGAGAATTTTCGGTGCCGTTGCACGCAGAGTACAATGGACCATTTAGGTCACTGGCTCTTTTGTAACAAACCAGTCTATTGCATGAGCATCCAGAAGGATAATGATATTCTGTCCTTACCTCCAGTCTGTGTGTATTCACACAAAGTGTGGCAACACAGTTTAAAAGATGTTATTATTTCATCAAAATAAATGAAAAAAATCTCAGCAGATTGTTTTTAATGTTTTTTTTGTTTGTTTGTTTTTTGTAAATTACCTTTTAGAAATGCAAACTGCACATATGTGACTTCAGGTCTGTCGCTGTGTCTGAATGCTGTCATGAAGAAAAGTCATAATGTAGTTTTCACTGGAATGGTTTCTGTGGCTGCAGTGGTTTGGCACTTTCAAGGGAAGTAATACTTGGTGCAGGGGAATCTATCAAACCAACTAAATGTGACACATTGAGATCGGTGTGAGTTATCGCTTTTTCATCTGTGGGACTTTTCCCACTCTGCTGCTTTGCTGAGTCAGCTTCTTTATCATCTCCAGACCAGTAAAACCAGTGACCCGGCAAGAATCGCGTGTACAGTACACTGGAAATCAAATGCAGACACAACCACATACTGAACGCAGCAGTTTGGTGTTAGTGTTTTTGATAAAGAGCCAAGTATTTGTCTGACAAATGAAGAAAAAATAGTGCAAGCAATATGATCATCAAAAACCAAGGACTGGGTATTTGATATGCAGGGAGGATGCCATTGATACCAACTACTCAGATACTGATGTCCGGTCAAAACATCTCAAAGCACTGGCTATCCTTTTAGGACCGCATCCAATACTACTCCTGATAAACATCTTTGTGCCTGTGCAAAGCTCCTCTTTATACACCGTGTGCAAGCTAACATCAGCTAAAACAGTTAAGACATGCACAGGACTGTCTTGCACCATTACGTTGCTGTATGTAATGCAGATCATGTACTATCTTGTGCAACAACTGGGAGACTAATGTGTTTTATTTACTTATTTAATGACATAATAGCCAGCGTGATTTTTTTTTTTTCTTCTTCCGTTTTTTGGCATGAGAAGCATAAGTTGATGACATTAAATGTTATTTATGAAAACCGAGTCTTCAATGGTTATAAATTCCTCTGTCTGATAGCTGTGTGGTCTTTCGTCTAACAGACAGTTAGGAGGGGCAAATAAAGTGTGTCATGCTAATGTTAATCTGATTAATTAATTAACTGATCGATATGTATTGTGCTAGCATAAACAAAGTGAAAAAGGGCCACTTTAGCTTGAGTGAAGCGTATTGAACACACAATAGATGTAAGATGTAATATGCAGTTTAAGAGATGGATGGCCAATAAATGCTATAATAGTTCATACAAAGGTTCCCGGGAGTCTGTTTCCTGTGCAACACGTTCTCACTCCCAAAGCGTAACATTTCACGCTAGGTGACAAATCGTCAACATATTACGTTTTCGGCTACCCACCACGTTCCTAAATGACGACCTCGGAAAAATGAGGAAATATGAGAACCGTATGGACTCAATCTACACATGTTCGCTCTTTTTCTTCAAATCGCTTACAAACACGCTATTCAACATAATTAAAGTCATGGTTAAGGTCAGGAAAAAGGTTATGGTTAGGGCTAGGGATAAGGTTAGGTTTAGGGCTGGAATACAGGGCTGGAACATCTATTACTGCCGGAGCGTCATTGCACTGGATTTCGCCCATAACCCGCCGCGTACCATAAGAACGCCGAAGGTCTCCTTTCGCGTTCCTCAGGAACGCCGCGGGATGTGACAAAACGTCGGCATGTTACGCCTCGGGAGTGAGAACAGGCTCTCCTGTGGGTATGACACTTTAACGAACTCATCGGGCTGATTTGTACTTTTGAAGAACAAAAGGTTTGGTGGAAATTTTAACACAAAACCTCCCTGCTCTGTGCTTAACACTAATACTAGATATGAATCATAAAGCTGTGCTGTGTTGATAACCAGAAGCAACAACCTCTTCACTCTCTCTCGCTCACACACAGACCATCTGTGTGATGTGCAGCCGTGGAGCTGGAACAGGCCGGACTGTCAGCAGGGTGTGTGATGGCTTACACACCTAGCCAAGTCATCCGTCGTTCCCCCCAGAGAAGGTTAAAGGGAGTGCTCTTTTGTCTGTAAGTCTGTTGGATGCACTTGCAGCACACCCAGCCCTCAAACACAGCAGAACAGCTGGAGGAGACCACAGTTCCTGCAGGGAAGAGGAGAACTGCACTTCAACTTTGAACTTTCTAGCTGGCTTCTGTGGAGCTGCTACCTCTCTTCTAAGTCAGGGAGGTAATCCTAAATTTCAGCATCAGCATATCTTACCGCTACCCATATGCTTCATCTTTGCTTTCCTCTGAATGAATGTTGAATTATTTAGCATGATATGGTGAAAGGGTGGGAATACAGTGAGGGCTGTTCCTTTTCGGGGATTCCGGACATGCCAGTGAGCAGTGGGGTGATATCTGACATTGGAAAAATCTTGTGTAATTTGTCAAAGCTGACACCGCAAAGAGGCCTTACCTGAAACACAGAAACCATTAAGCCCTTGGCAAAACAGAGGAACTCCCACTGAGATCAAATTCTTTCCTAAAACCAGTATTGTTTTAAATCATCTTGGAAATCTTGGGTGGGAAGAGAGAGTGAGTAAGGACACTCTCAGAAGGGAAGCGATCTTCAGTCTTCATCCCGCACCCTCCTGCCCCACCTCTCATGTGAAAGGCAAACAAACTGTCCGGAGTTGCAGTAGCGCTGTTAGGTAACCATAGGAATAGCTCAGTAATCAAACCTGCCTGTATATCCTTAATCACCACTCTATATACAGTTGCAGGAAAAACACAGTAAACCATTTGGAATTTTCTATACAGGTAATAAGTTTTCACCCACATCCTTTTCCCTCTGTACGCCAACACAGTGGATGAAGCAATCAGGATTAGATTGAAGTGATGACTAATTCAAGAGGTAAATATTGCACTAACTAACCGTTTTTATACACAGCTCAGAGACCATGTTGGACAATTAACTGACAAGTAAATTGAGATGATTGATATCTTTAATGGCCATTACAGTCACCTGCTCTAAAGCCAACAGAGCATTTTTTTTAGTTATAGATGAACAAGCACCAAATACAGTCCTAGAAGATCATCTCAAGAGAAGAAATACAGCATTTGTTGATGTCCGTGGCTTCAGCAAAATTAAGAAAAACATTGTTTATAAAGTATAAACAACATATATAGTTAGGTTCATAAATATATTTATGAACCTAAGTGCTTTTGTGCCTGTTGAATAAGAAAAAATACTGTGTTAAAAAAGTGAATTTTAGAGTTTCTTAAATGCTGATGTAGATGGAGCGAGGCTAGATGTTTCCCCTACTTATAGTTTTATGGTTAGCTCTGCTAACTTGTGGCTGTAGCTTCATATTCTCAGATAACAGTGGTGCTAATTGTTAAAAAAATGGTAAAAGTACATTTAAAAGGGAAAATTATTCCTTTAAACTGTGTAAAGACCAACTGAAATTGGAGAAGAATCTAGCTGTGAGGTGGTGATGGGGTGGTAATGTTCTTAGCACACACATGAGAGCGGTATCCATTTCCAAAAGTGCTGAACTACTCAGAAACAGATGTTACTGTGGCAGTTAACCCTCTGCTTCCTGGGATTGTGGCCTACAGAATGCAGTTTATATTTGCACCAATATGGTAAGCTTTTACTGTTAAGTATAGGTCAAAATAAACCATTGACGTGCTTAGTTGGTAACTAAGTGCCAGTCTGTTTGAGTTTACTTTGATACTGTTGCTTAGTAGCAACCACACTTCATTGGTTCCCAGGCCTATTACAACATTTGCATGGACAGTGGAGAGCATATTCTCACAGACAGAAAGCAAGCATGTGTGTAAATGACGTTCCTCTGGAGAAGGTCTTTCAAACATGCGCCAAGATCAATTTCCATCAAAGGTCCACGGGGGATAGTATCCCACCATCTCCAAGAGGTGAGTCAAGTGTATTTTGGAGGCAAACCCACAAAGACGCAAATGTTTAATCCACAATTGCAGACATTACACAGTCCCCATGTCAAGTTTACCGAAAGGTTTTCAAGGTCCCGTCGCCCAGAGAGCAAAGCAAAGTGAAGGTTTTGTTATTTCAAGATCCGCACTGCACAATTAAATGTTTTTAAATTGCTAACATTGCATCAATTTGACTACTATTCTGGCAATGCATGTTTTCTTTTTTTGTTAGTCCAAGATGAACTCGTTCTTTTCCAGACAACCTAAATAATCAAAAATCATATTTTAGTAAAAAAATGACTGCTTAATATTTTAATCGCGTTATTTATCTGTTCTAACACTGCAGTTCTTTGCCTGAGTTCGTTTTCCTTTAGCCTTCATGCATACAAATGTATCCTTTAGGTCATTTGTTGTAAATCTGCGTGTGCTTGTCTTCAATCACATGACCTTGAAGAAAATATTGTTTTTCCTTTTTTATCTTTACTGGGATCTTGTTCTAATCATCCTGAGACATCTGCGTACATGCTTGCTCATGCTCCCTTTATGCCTCTCTGTCCATAAAATATTTAGAGAACTCAGCTCAACCTTTGACCCAGAAAACTAAACTCTGAGCAGAGCAGAGCTGTTCTGAGGTTGAATGGCACAGCTGGACATTTGATAACAGCCCTAGGAGCTCTGTGGAAGCCTGTGAGTGGGCGGTGGCTCTGTTTCCTCTTCTTCCTCTGCTCATCTACATCCTCTCCCACCATGAGGTCAGAAGCATGTCAGGAAGCCGTGACTGTGTTACATATCACGAGTATTGGAAACGGCACATCAACTCTGTCTTCATTAGCAAATTTATTTTGATTGCCACACCTAGACGTTGCTATGCTAGCTTGCCAGCTCCTCGATCTAATATGGTTATCAGTGAGCTTCAGAAGTGCTGGTAGGTGGATTAGCCGATAGGATTGTACCTTCGTGACTATATAAATATACCATAGGATGCAGAGAGAGGTAGGATACTATCTTCACAAAGCTTTGCATACATCATAATTTTAAAAATCAATTTTAATCCCGGCAATGGCCAAAAGATAGAGCACATTAACAACGGTATAAGGTTTAGCAGATACCCTGGCCCTCTCTTTGAATCACAGTGCATTAGCTGACTATCTAATGCACTGTGAAGCATAACTATCAAAAACTGGTGTTCTTGTAATTGTAAGCAGATAATTTAAACCTGAAACTTTTTCCTTTGCACACTTATGCTGCACTTACTCGAGGTAAAACGGTGAGTGGAGACCACAGAAGGAATAAAATTAAATTGTAGCCGTGTACTTGAAGTGAAATGATTGCTTCAAAGATGGGGACCGGGACCACTCAGTCAGTGGTCAAAGCAACTTTGGTGCATTAAGAGAAAAACACTAATGAGACGAGTCCGTCTGCAGTCACGTGGGGTCAAGTTAGCAAGTCCATACAGTACAATATATTTGTTATAACATGGTGAATAACTGTGACAAATAGGGGAAAACGTCATATCTGCTGCAGTCTTCATACACAGAAATTCATATTAACAACATGCATTCAACGATTTAATTCAATTCAATTCAATTCAATTTTATTTATATAGCGCCAAATCACAACAAAAGTCGCCTCAAGGCGCTTCATAGATACAGAGAAAAACCCAACAATCATATGACCCCCTATGAGCAGCACTTTGGCGACAGTGGGAAGGAAAAACTCCCTTTTAACAGGAAGAAACCTCCGGCAGAACCAGGCTCAGGGAGGGGCGGCCATCTGCTGCGACCGGTTGGGGTGAGAGAAGGAAGACAGGATAAAAGACATGCTGTGGAAGAGAGACAGAGGTTAATAACAGATACGATTCAATACAGAGAGGTCTGTTAACACATAGTGAGTGAGAAAGGTGACTGGAAAGGAAAAACTCAATGCATCATGGGAATCCCCCGGCAGCCTACATCTATTGCAGCATAACTAAGGGAGGATTCAGGGTCACCTGGTCCAGCCCTAACTATATGCTTTAGCAAAAAGGAAAGTTTGAAGCCTAATCTTAAAAGTAGAGATAGTGTCTGTCTCCTGAATCCAAACTGGAAGCTGGTTCCACAGAAGAGGGGCCTGAAAACTGAAGGCTCTGCCTCCCATTCTACTTTTAAATACTCTAGGAACAACAAGTAGGCCTGCAGAGCGGGAGCGAAGTGCTCTAATAGGGTGATATGGTACTACAAGGTCATTAAGATAAGATGGGGCCTGATTATTTAAGACCTTGTATGTGAGGAGCAGGATTTTGAATTCAATTCTGGATTTAACAGGAAGCCAATGAAGGGAAGCCAAAACAGGAGAAATATGCTCTCTCTTTCTAGTCCCTGTCAGTACTCTTGCTGCAGCATTTTGGATTAACTGAAGGCTTTTCAGTGAGTTTTTTGGACATCCTGATAATAATGAATTGCAGTAGTCCAGCCTGGAAGTAATAAATGCATGAACTAGTTTTTCAGTGTCACTCTGAGACAGGATATTTCTAATTTTAGAGATGTTGCGCAAATGGAAGAACGCAGTCTTACATATTTGTTTAATATGTGCGTTGAAAACAAACTCATCCACAAATGGTGATGTAGTTGTTGAAGGACATCAATTTAATGGCAAACGGACAAGCATTTGGTACATAACCAGAAAACAGCCTCTTGAGTCGAGTGCCTTGATGCAATGAGACACACCACAGACAAATAGCACTCAAAGTCACAGACTGACTCCAGCTGACTGGAACGTGTTGGCATCTGTCTGTGTTTATAAATTAGATGGTGATTATATGCAAACCTTTACAAATCTGTGTGAGAGTGAATACAGTCAGTCTGACTTGGTGTTTTGCCTTCTGGGCAAACAGCTGGTCACCACAGCTACTTCCAATCAGTCGCCAAGTGTGAAAAAATTTGAGGCAATCACAAGTTTTACTAGTCACTAAAAGGTTACTGTTTTTGTTTTGTTTCTTTTTGGCTGTATTTGGTAGGTTTTAAGCAGAGAAGTCTTATTAACCAACAGCAGGAAGAGTCTCAACTCCACTAGCCCAGAGTTCTCTCGTCAAATAGACTGCCGACCATGTTGGTGGCAGCTCCACCACTCTGAACTGTGCTGTAACCAGAATTCTACAATTTTAAGATTTCATCATCTGATGTCCCCATAAAGGATATTAGATAACAGAAAGTGCAGCCAACTCAGTCCTGATTAGCTGCTTACAAATAAAACTGACAGAACAATTACAGATTGTATTCACCTCATTGCTTTCCGCACTTGTGAAACCAAACCAATATGCCCTTTGAGGGGGTAGAAGGGCAGCATTTTTCTGATGAGTTCAACTCCCCTATCACTGTCGTGACCTATTGTAATACGTATGCTAACCAGTGGTGGTTTAGGGTGCTTTTAAAAGCCTCTGGATGCCAATAATGCCAGAATGGCACAAGAGAGCGTTTAACCACACTAAATTTAAAGTGGTAAGCACATCTCCCAGAAAGCAAACAAAATATTCCTTTTTATATTTTTTTTCTTCATACAACCCTGTGTACAGACTAACACAATGTTCCCAAGATGAATAAATCAGAAATTAAGTACTTTGACTGCATAACCCTCACTCTAGTACTTGGGAAATGGATTGTGGTTTGGGGCATTAGGACTGTTATATATTTTATTCAGACTGACTTGAACTGGCACAGTAAAAGATGAAGCCCTAAACCGTTTGGATAGTCACTGCTGATGATGTCACTGTTTTGAACTGTGTAGTGTTTGCTTTGGAGAAATCATAAGGATCCAGATGTGTATTTTGTAAAGCACCACATACAGCATCTTTCTTTATTTTAATGCGTGTTATTGGGCTATATTTAGATTACTTGGTTGCTATAGCTTTCAAAGCAATCCAGCTAACACATGGTTGACTCTGCTGGTCCCGAGTGCAAGTTGAAACTGAGAAAGAAGCCGTTCAGCTGGATTAAGTGTCTACATGCAGGCCACATGGGGAAAACCTGACCAGCAGGACACAGAGCTAATGATAGGACTCACTTAAGATCATCGTCATATCACACGGATATATGATATTTACATGGATGTCAGAGCAATAATTTGACGTTATGTAAGTACAGTTATTCATTTTCTGAAGCAGTCGTCATATGAGAATATAAATACCACTCACAAACCAGTGCCCCCATCATGCAGGTGACAGGAGAATTAACCTTGCATGTTTTTGACTGTGGAAGAAACCGGAGCCCCTGATGCTCCACTGTGTGCAAGATGACACAGTACTGCATCTTAGTTTGCACTGTTTAATATTAAATAATTACACTGTGAAAATAAAAGTGTGATCGATGGTAAATATATTTTGTTGTGTGGGATAATAGTGAAAAGATTCCAGGCGATATGAAGGAATAATGATTTGACTGAATAGCTGTTACATTTGACAGAAATTGGATGAGTTAAAGCATAAGATCTTTGGCCGCACTATGTTTCTAAACCATTTGCTGCAGACCATATTATTATGTTTTCGCTATCCTCATCATGAACCTTTGTGGCAATAAACCTGATTGACTAAAGTGATGCAAGCCAAGGCCGTTTATTACAATCTTAACTGAGAAGGATTAAACGTGAGCAGTGTAGGTTACTTCAAATATGTGGACCGAGTCCAGGGGCATTGAATTACAAAACCCTTCTCACCTTGTCTGGTAACTCGAAACCCAAAGTTTATGTTGAGAAATGTGGAGCTGGCACAAACAGATAATGTTCCCCATCAGAGCTACCACAAACCACATGCTGCCTGCTCTCAGGAACACATGCTCACTTCTTTAACTTTTGGCCAACATGAACATTTTATCCCACCTCACCCGCTGAACAAGATGAGCAATTACACAAGCCTCCCTTAATGTGGGAGCAGAGTAATTTACATCCATGACAAGGATGAGGAGATGGAGGCCTAATCTCAGCTCAAGAGGCTTAGTCATTCAACCCTTATTGCCCTTACTTTCTGCCAGCTGCTATAATAAAACAATCTATTCATATTGTGTTTCACCACAGTCAATTATGTCTTAGCATCTCTGTTATCCATGAGTAATCGTAGCTCTAAATTAGTGTTGTTCATCTAGTGGGAGGCCTTCAGAGTTAAGAGGTTAACTCTAGGTCAAACTTGCGGCCCTGAATGAATTTCTACCTCATTATTTTTACTGTGGGTCCTGTACTCCTTCTCACCTATCCTGGCCTTTCTTGGTAAAACGATCCTATCTTCTCATGCTGTGTGTCTTGAGCATATGCTCTAACCATATAAATCTTAAAAGGGCAGAGCTCCAGTCAGTTTCAGTGTTTTGTTTGCCAGCATGTTTGCGCACGAATGGTTTTTATCGGACACGCAATAGTTCAGGCAGCCCGTGAAGTTGAGCTCAGTCGCATTGCCGCAGATCTGAGTGCATGATCACATCAGCTGATGCCTCGGGTTCATATTTAAATTGACAAATCTCGTATAGAATATTTCACTAAAGCTTCTTTATCTTGTCCACAGTTGCTGCACTTCTGCAAACTGCTTTGCAACCCACTTCCGCCCCAGAAGAATATGTGCAATAATTACTATTAGTATTCCCTAGAGTAAAAAAAACACTCTTGAGCCAACAGCTAAACTAATGATCCTATAAACGCAGTTTATCTGATATCACATGTTCTTCTTCTCAGATTTCAATCTTGGCACGTTGGCTTAAATTTGCTAGCAAGGAAAATTAAAAGGGATTATTACTGGTTGGTAGTCAGTCAGGGCAGCACGGTGGTTAGCACTGTTGCCGCACAGCAAGAAGGTCCTGAGTTCAATTCCACCATCAGGCCGGGGTCGTTCTGTGTGGAGTTTGCATGTTCTCCCCGTGTTTGTGTGGGTTCCCTCCGGGTACTCCAGCTTCCTCCCACCGTCCAAAGACATGCAGCTTGTGGGGATAGGTTAATTGGATAATCCAAATTGCCACTAGGTGTGAATGTGCGAGTGAATGACAGTGTGAATGGTTGTCTGTCCCTGTGTGTTGGCCCTGCGACAGACTGGCGACCTGTCCAGGGTGTACCCTGCCTCTCGCCCTATGACAGCTGGGATAGGCTCCAGCGCCCCCTGCGACCCTGAAAAGGAGAAGCGGAAGCGAATGGATGGATGGATGGATGGTAGTCAGTCATTGTGTTAAAGATCTCAAAAGCCCAGACAAACTGATTCCTTCTGAGATTGCTAAAATGAAAAAATTAACCATTCAGCGTGCCCAGTTTGATTTTTTTTAACATCAGTGGACTAACCAATACACCCATGCTAGCACCGCTGAGTGGCTATAGTAGCATACATAGCATCAGCCCAGGATATCTTGTTAGGTTAGAGTTGTTGGACATGGGAATGGACATTTCCATGCTGGTGGTTCTGTATAGAGTACTCCATTGATGATATTATGCAGGTTTACAGTCGCTAGGGATTTCTGAGAATCTCTGCCTGTTCCATGTACAATTCTGAGCTCTCTGCAACAAAAAAGGAAGGAGGCACCACCTTGTGCCACTTTGCAATGGTTCTACTGCAAACTGCCACAAAGTGGGTGGTTTTTAGACTGGCTGAACACCAACTTCCAGTTTTATTTGGACATTTTTTCTTTTAATTGCACTTTGCAAAAACATATTTACCAAGTTCACTTCTGAAACATGAGCCGAACCTAGATGAAAGCCCTGAGACGGCATTAGAGTCCCAACACAAATCATTTTAATCAGTGACTCGCTCATTTTTTTTTATCAGCAACTAGTCAAGAAAATGAGCTTAAAACAAAAATCAAGTTCCACCTTCTATTGACACAAAATGAGAATATTTGCTACCACTTATTTACTACCATATTCATTATTTATAAGGATTCCAAAGGATTATAGTGATGGCATTTGTATGCATGCGCATCACGTATTACATCAAGTATTATGCAAGATGGAGACTATCTACTATGGACCACTGAGATTACTTATAAACCTTCCAGCTCTTTTCTACTACTGCACATTGCATGCTCTTGTTATTTTTCAGTCTATTCTAGAGTCTCTCATATCACTAACTGACCAACATCCACTAAAGTATGGGAACTTACAGTCTTTGTTCCCAAGTCACGTTCTTTCCAACTATCCCAAAAGCTTGTAATGAGTGGAGAAAATATGCCACTCCCTACACTCGGAATGAACTGCAAAATCAAATAATGTTAGAGAGCTGTTGACAAATGGAAGAATGAATTAAAGGTCATTTTAAATAACCTGGAGGCAGTTTACTCCAGGTTCAAACCATCATGCCTGAACATTACTGATCCTGCTTGGCGCGATGACAGTAACAGTTACTGATTGTGTTGTTTTAAGTTTGCCCAGCCAAGATGTGTGTAATTTTGTATTTTACTCTTCGTCTCGTGTGTTTTTGCTGTGTACATTTGTGCTTACTGCTGTCCGCCGTTACCAGGGCACTTTTGCAGAGCAGATTTTTCAATCTGAGTCATATTTTCCTGGATAAAATTTGTAAAAAAAAAGACAAAATTTATGTAACCCTACCACCTTCAGTAAACTTGCGCATGCCTCAAAAAGCTTGAATGAATAAACAATGCAGTTGCTTAAAATGGAAAACTTGCTAAGTTGTGTGTGACACCAAATAAAAATAAATGTGCTTTAAATTCACGCCTCTTATTAAGCTCGAAGCCTCAGTCTCACACACAGCTGACGTGTACTCATGGGAGTGTGCAGGCATCACTTGCAAAACACGTTGCTTTTCCATCAGTATCCATCAAAATTTTTTGGCTATTATTATTTTTCCATAATCAATCATAAGCAATGTTAGACTCCACTTGTACACTGCAGTCTTTTGGGGATCGGGGATTTTCCGTTACTGGCTGAGCTAAACTAATCAGCTATTTATTTATTCACATCAAGCACAGGTTTCTACCAGCACTGTTATGCTCTTGTGAATTCAACACAAGATAAACCTGGATTTCTGGGAAGGTGAGCACGGAGTGGCCACATTATTTAATTTCCCGTGAAACATCTTGTGTTTTCGGATTAGTGTTGGTCTTTGCTCAGCATCTTCCTTCACAAAACAATACGAAGCAAACGGAGCGGCAGCCAAAAAGACACAATAAACCGAAAACCAAAACATTTATGAAACTTCTGAGGGATTACCAATCTGTGGTAACCATCCATTCTCTTGATCCGGCTCTCTTTTGCTTTAAATGTTGCAGCAGGATTGTGTGCTGGATTTGTTTTGGATGTTATGCCGTCCTTGCTGTGTTTTGATATACCGGATCTTGCTGAGAGCTGCCCTCATGTTCCTCCAGCTTCACACAGTTTTCTTTCTCAGGTTTTAAGAGTCGAAGCATCGTGGGAAAACCTACTGACCACTCTTTCATCTTTCCTCTTAGCTTTTGCCCTCTTATATTTTTTATTATTACACCTTTCGGAGCCATTTTCCACCCTTCCTTCCTCTAACTACCTCCTCCTTATCTCTCTTGTCTTTATTGTTGTTTCCTGCCCCTGCTTTTGTGCCTTTTTCTTCTGAGTCATTCTCTGCTTTATCGACATTACTTGCATGTCTACTTCACACACCGTCTACAGTAAGCAGAAAAACGCACGTGTTATGCCATGCTCTTGCTTGGAGGGTTGGGATACTGAGGGGGGGTAATGGAGGTGAACTCTTAGCCAGTGAGTCATTCTTTTCAAAAGCAATGATGTCATCCCTTAATGCTGCTGAAAAGTTACCTGATTTAAAGCATTCACCCGTGGTACACACCACAGTAAAAACACAGAGTGGCATTAGGACTGTCTTTAAAATTGCAAAGCCCTACTCGCCCCCCTTGTTTTCTCTCCTTCACTAATGGTCTTGCTTTGTTCGTTCTATGCTTAAAGGCCAGATGGTCTGATCTGGGTGGCGTGCTGTGGGGATTGAAAGAATATATAAGAATAATACATGTGAGCCAAGGCGTGGGTTAGGGAAAAACAAAGGCAAAGCAGACATAAGTGATTGCCTCGTACGCAAAGCCCGTCCCCTTGGCATGACTTGGAATTCATTTTTGCAGCAGGAGTGGGCTCATTGCCGGGGCAAAGTTCATTTCTTACACCTAGATAGTATACGGGCCATGCATGAGTTCCTAAACAGCAGCTGTGTTTACATCCAGACTACATGCATACAGGAAAAACGGCTGCTGTCCTGCCACTGTGTCTTCTTCCTCTCCGCAGCTTTCATCTCACCCCTATACTGGATTTTTCTAGGCTTGAAAGGTTTAACCCTTCAAGCGCCTTGACTTAAAGAAAATGATGACAGGAAGCGTCAGTATTTCATTGTCTGCGTTACTTTGGAGCCTTTGCCGTCATTGTTTGAAACACCTGAAGTATGTCTGCATGTAAATCAGAGATGCTGTTCAGTTGATTTAGGGTGGAAAGCTGTTCAGGGGCGCTCTCAGTGTTGGGAGGCATCTTAACAGCTGAAGTTCAAAAGGTCAAAATAGCTTTTCAGATTTAAAAAAAACAAAACAACCATTCTACTTAATTTCTTTATAACCATCCGGGCAATTAAAGATTAGAGAACTTTTCTTTCACTTATTCTGTGATACCTCCCCAGGAATGTCATCAGGCCAAATCTACTGAAGGAGATGGGCTCTGTCCATATCAAAATAACCATAGCTCAGTAAGGAAGGGTCACACATATGTCTCATTCACTTGGAACAAAGGGACGTCATGTGATGCTAAACTGATCCAAGGATTTGCGTCGCTTTCACTATTAGAGTTGAGAGAAGTTAAGCTTTTCAAGGACCAACAAATTCACCCCACAGCAAATAACTTTGCAAATAAGGTCACTTACGGCTCAGAAAAAGCAAAAATGCCTGAACAGTACTATGAGTTCATTAGCCTTAAAAACAAAAATAAATAAGCATCAAAAAAAACAAAACTGTCTTTTAGGTTACAGAAAGCAGGACATGGAAATTTGCTAAATTATAGTAATGATTATTAAAAAGAAAAGAAACTCCCCATTATTCACTTGGCTTGACTCTAGGTTCCCCTTCCTTCCCCTTGGAAAGCTTTAAAGCTGTTCGAGCGAGAGTGATGAATGTTCTCATAACCACAGAGGATTTCAGAGCTGAAGCAGAGGAAGCACAATCAAACCAAGACGGTTCAGAAAGCCGCTGCGAGGTGAAAGTGCTGCCTTTCGTCTGACAATTGAAAGAAGTGTCATTAAAACACTCACTATGTTATGGCTAAGACCTTGAAAGCGAAGCAGACGTGTTACGTTTATTATTCACTTTAAGGAAACAAAAGTTTGCAAGAGGTCAGGGAGGAAACACTGAGACCATTCTGAGCCGGAGGATGGCAAAAGCAATCAGCTTCTTCAGGCTACTCAGAGTTCAGGCTGTTTTTTTTATTTCCAGTTCATCCAGGCAGCGACAGGCGAACACGGTTATAGCCTTTGAAATGAAGTTCACCCCTGTGCCATCCATGCTTGTAAAAGGCATGCATGACTCATGCATAGTGAGATGAAACTATGATGGTTTCAAAAAGGGACAGAATGTCTGAGCAT
Source organism: Neolamprologus brichardi (assembly GCF_056152115.1). NCBI lineage: Eukaryota > Metazoa > Chordata > Actinopteri > Cichliformes > Cichlidae > Neolamprologus > Neolamprologus brichardi. The sequence continues at coordinate 3,469,236 of NC_142119.1, read as the reverse complement.
CCATGAACATAGCCCAAGTTGTTGTCACCAATTTATTAACTCAAGCAAATACTTATTACACCCAAAAGGCCGATGCATGTGTTTCATATTGAGGGGTCCTCACCCTTCAAATGTGTGACCTCACATAATTATCCCACAACATAGCAATAAAGGACATCTGTGAGAGCACAATGTGATTTTTGTGAAAACATAAAGAAACATATTAAAAAAACACCACAATGCCCTACTTTGTTAGATGTCACTGTTTTGCTCATTTGTCTTTCTTTTTTTTTTCTCTTAGCAAGCCTTCAGTTCATGCTCCCTCTTTTTCCTTCCTTCTTTCTTCAGTTGCCTCTTTCTGCCCCTTTCCCTCACCACCACCACCACACACCACAGAGCCTCCCTCGACCCCCGTCCTCTCAGCAGTCTGTTTTACTTTTCCAGCTGTTGGTAATCACGCAGGTGCCTGATTGGCTGACAAGCCCAGCTGCTGGCTGATGGGAAGGCCTGTGTGCGTCCAGCTGTGCGGTTTGAGATGGACCGTAGTCAAAGGGAAAAGGTGACAATCACACCGGACTCCCACGCACCCCACCTCCAATATTCACACAGGCAGGACTCGGGTTGGCTGTGATTAAACCTGCCAGCTTCCCCCCCCCCATCACCCTCCCCTTGCCTCCTGTTAATATCATCTGCATCATCATCATCATTAATATTATTTGCAAGAATTCTTCTGGGACAGGCTTCTCAAAGGCTGCAGCAGGGAGGGAATGGGACTTAGCTCAGCTAACATTAAACATGTGATCTCATGTTCTAGGCACAGCATTGTGTTAGTGACATGCAGTGTGTGTAGCAGTTGTGTATCTGCCCTGGCCATGTGTGCTTGATATGAACACGGCCAAGGATCCCCAGCAGCCCTTAAAAGGCCAGGTTGGTCTCGGGCTGTCAGTCCATAGGTGGGCTCTACAAGTCTTCCAACTGTTACAGATCTCCCCACAACCACCAGAACAAATAGTCAAGCTTGTAGGAGGGCCCCCTGTGGCTTTCTTACCCAGTAAATTCCATTTCGAGGAACACGGATTGTTCCTTAATATGGTTTCAAGTCCTCCTCATAAAAATTACAGATTGCATGTTAGACAAGAATAATATAAAGTGTATTCCATCACCATAATAAACTACACGCCAGCAGAATACAATGGACTCCAGCATGAGTTGGAGACAAGCATATTGCCTGTTTGTCACATTTAAAACTCCACTAATCATTTTACTTTACTCGAAAAATTGATAAATGTATTATAGAAGAAGTCTCACATATGATTTAAAATAATAAAAATTTCAATTTTTTTGTTTTTGTTTTTTTCCTCACTGTTTTGGAAACCCCCTTCAGCAGCAGCAGAGGTGATCCTAGAGTCTACAGGGGCCCAGGGCAAAGATGTCCACCCACACCCTCCTTCAGTAAATTCAGTCAAAAACTACATTTAGCCGATTGTACTTGATCAGATCTCATAAATTATATAGCTGAGGAATGGGCATTAAAAGCAGGCTGTGGTAGATATCCACTGAGTCATCCCGTTTTATATCTAGGGGGTAAAAACACCAAGAGCCCAAGTTGCATGCTGGTAAACAGGCAATGAGACAACATTAACCAGAAGGAACCAGACAATTATTCCCTATAAAAATGTGGCTTTGTTACATTTTTCACTTTGTTTGGATCAAATGACACTACAAAACAAAACATGCAGGTTGAAAAATCCAAATTAAAAGATACCAAACATGTGCAGATTTTGTTAATTAATTCATTGTCTCAACTAAAAGTCTATTAGGTTTTATCTATGAGGCACATATTGGGCTAATATGTTAAATGTCTTACTTGACTCACTTAACTGGGTTTCACAAAGGTTCTGGCGAATGATTCTGTGTCTGTCAGGACGTCACTTTGTGTACTTGAAGGGAGGAATGTGGTGCTTGGACGTTGTTATAAATACGGGGGAAGTACAAAGGGAAGTACTTCTAAAAATCTGCTTGTTCCTCACATTGACTCAGTGTTATTGTGTATACCTGTCACAAGGCTGGGTTCACTCTGACTGCCCATATTTTACAAGAAAAAGTCCAGTGAAGTGCAGAAAACCAATCCCTGAGTGTATAAATGTAATTTTGTGGAAAGGTCACACTGAGAGCCATTCCTGGCCTACAGTTCTTGCTCCTACTCATGTCCAATTAATAGTTTCCTAATACTTCCCTCAGTATCCAAGTGCAGCTGTCGGATTTAGACAGAACAGAACACACCTCGCTTTCGTCTCCATGGAAAAGTTGTGTTAATGTGTAAGGTTTTAAACTACTTTGTCAGGATATTTCATATTTATTCACAGTTCTTTAGACAAATGTTAAAGGTCTAATGTTAGGGCACGAAGGAGTTGCAGCTGGGAAGATATTGTGAAAACTGACTTTTGGAAGTCTTTCAGTCCACATTTATTTGAAGGCAGAGGTGACTGGATTAAGAAAGGCTTTACTCTGTTTTTCTCTTTAATCATTTAGAGTTTGACAGCATGTCCTCGGACCTTAGCTACACTCTGAATTGATTGCCAGTAATTCATATTTACAACCATAGGGGCTCATGTGGTTCATAACGTGTTTGGCAACTTATTTTTCAGAGGTTTTAGGTTTATTGATTTTAGTTAGTAGGGTTAGAAAAACATGATCCTTTAGTTTAAGTCAGAAACTTTGACCCCAGGTCTTAGAAAACAAGCTTCATCCATCCACAACAAGTTTCTCCTCCGTTTCCTTTGACGCACTGATGAATTTATCCCCACCGTTTTGAAAAGACTGGATATTTCTTCCTGAACTTACGAGTGTACAATTTTTCCTACACATGCAGCACATCTAAAGCTTCTTTTACTGTTTTTCTGTTGAGCTCAGAGTGACCGAGGCTTGTTGTTGGGCTTGTGGGCTACCAAGACTACCAAAACCCAGCCTAGTGGCACCTTGGGCTGTGTCAGATGACAGTCCCCTAAAAGATGATAGCGTCTATCAAACATTTCTCCTGGTTTGTTGAAAGTTGTTTATTTTGTAGCTGAAGCTGAAGATTCTCAGTTTGATTGTCAGCAATCATTTTACTAAAAAGGAAGTTATTCATTGTAAAAAATAAAATAAAATAAAGGCTGTTTTTCTAAAGATGCTCCAGTTTTGTATAAATAACTTAGAACATTGTCTTATTTTCACCAGAGTAAACACAATAACCAGCACAAGCACCACTCAACATTTTGAACATTTGCCATCCTTGAAATTTTAGGACTGGTGTGATAGTTGTCTGGAAAGCACACAGTGGAGAGGTGGTAGGAAAGAGGCTAACAGGTGGGTGATTCATTTGTATGAGTCAGCACAAAGCTGAGCTTGTTAGTGGAAATTGTGACCTATAACACTGCTGAGGACAAACATCGCAGAACGACACCAGTTTCTAGTACAAAGTCAGTCAGTTGCAATTTATTATTCCTAAAATGGCATCAAATGGTAAACATAAAGGAAAGCACTGATCTCTAAACTCGTGATTCTCACAATGAAGGACTAAATGGAAAATCAGTGGCAGCAGGTCTGATGGAGTGATGAGTCCAGATTAGATTTTTTTTTTTTTTAAACACAGTGAAGCATCTGTCATTTGGATTCAGCACATAAAAGTCCATAATCAAAGTTTCAAATTTTATCTCCAAAGCAGATGTTGCCCGTGTTTTTGATGAGTCAATGTCCTGTTGATTATGTGAGAGACTGGAAACTGATCTCAGACATGATTTTGACACTTTTTATGGTTAAATGCTCTAAATTGTTGATGTGAATATGTCAAATAAAATTGAAATATCATTGGACTGAACTGTAAAATATTTTATTTTTTTCTGCCTTTGCAGAATGTGGTCCTGTGGATTTACAGTCACAGTATCATATCTGGGGGGAAAAGCCCCTCTTCATTTGTCAAGCACTCGTTGCTGCAGGTCACACCCCTCTAAGTTAAATTTTAACCCTTAGATTCTTCAGCACCACAGTTGACCAAGCATCATTATCAAGCCACATACGAAAGCCTCTCATCATGCTAGTCTGGATTCACACTCTTAATAAAGTCTGAACCGCGGCCATCAGTGAAGTCCAAAACCTGATTGCGAACTGTTCAAAACCATTTCCTCTGGTCATAAATCTGGTCTGTTTGGACTCATTATCTTTCCAAACTGTAAAACATGAATCAAGCGGGAATTAGCAAAGTATTGCATGGAGATTTTTTTCTTTTTCTTTTGGCCCTGAGGTACTTAACAAATGTGTTTTTAGTAACCCTCTGAGAGCATCTTAGCCGTGAGACCTTTCTTTGTCATCACTGCAGCTGTCCTATGACCTGAACCTTCCACAGTAGTTCAGTCTCTTTGGGTTGCGGCAACAGAGTAAAAAGACCCCATTTTTCTCTTTATAATTAGACATGTGCTATTAAAAAACACTGGAGTGTAAATGGGGTGAGTAGCAGTTCCTATTTTTTAGCTTAGGAAATCTATTAAATCTATAATGCTCAAGTAAAGAGAATGTTTCTTGTGCTGTGGGTGGACCTGGTTGGCAGGAACATTATGGCCATTCCAAGTCTTTAAACCCTTAAGGTAAACTATGAATTTCAAGCAAGGAGGCGATGATTATCATTGACTTGTGTAATGCCGTTTGACATCTTTAATGTCTTTAATAAACTGTTATTTAAGTTTTTGTGAATGCAATTGACAGAGAAAATGAATATAAAGAGGTTGGGGCTGTAAAGACTGGAAACCACACCCTTGGCAGATGTTGACAGAGCGTATAGACTGTCTACAGTAAGGGTGTGTTCCTCGTATTACAGCCTATTGATCAGTTGTGTTTTTCCAGACTTCATTCATAGAAAAATTGGAAGCAGCTGCTCGATTTGCCTCGTCTGTTTCACAAAATCTGCTGAGATGTGTGCACTGAATATGTCTCTGGATTTAGGAGAAATGTCTCAACCACATTACCTTTGGATGGATGTCAGCTATCGTTGTGCACAGCTCTGTTCTAATCACGGTCAATAGGCTGTCCACTTGTTAGCTTATTATTTACATTTTTTAGGTGATTTAGGATATTGCTTCTTGCTTTATATTTCAAAACTTGCCGGATGGGGCTGTTATCATTACACGCTCACATTGCCTGAGAAGATCACCGTTTGTTATCCAGCCATCTCTACCCAGGTTTTCCCTTTATCACAAAGCTCAGTTTGAAACAGGTCAGTTGCTGCGGTAAACTATGCTACATCGCTAACATGTTGTGAAGCTTTTTAACTTCAGAAGGTCAGATTAGATCCATTATGACAGAGATACTTAAACCGTCCTAAGACTGAAATCTAGGAGAAAATCCCATAAAGCAAAGACAGTGGTACAACATAATGTGGTGTGTTGGGAGCAGCTAGTTGTCTCCCATCATGCCTCGGAAGCATGTGTTATCAGTTAAGACGTAAAACTGTGTATTTGCATTTGTTTTTGTTACTCTTACAACCAATCCTGTTGATATGGTGTAAATTCACTGATAGTTGTTGTTTTGATGGAGGAAGATGTTGCACCGTGAGTGAGTTCATGTGTGGGGTTGTTGTGTGACCTGTTTGATTGATTGATTGATTGATTAGTAATTTATTTCAACATGTGAACAATATACAAGTACATTTAGAAAAGAAAATAAGAAAGAAAAAAAAATACTGTACAAATTACATACAAAAAAAATTATTAATTTACATGTTGAAAGGGAGCGGGAAGAAGTAAACACTTATTTAATAAGTTCAATAAAGAGCGCCCCCTTCCTGCTTGGAGTGGAATAACAGGCTCAACCTCTGTGGGTTCTCAGTTGTTGAGATTCCTCAGCTTTCCACAATAACTTTCTTTTTGCAAGATTTTTGGAAAAGTTTTGACCCTCTCTATCTTAGCTTTTTGACAGCAGACAGGATTGGATTATAAAACCAAAAGACACCGCAAACACATGCTAACAACTTTGAACTAACCTGGTAACACACACTCTGCTTTACTGTCCTTCAGGAAACTAATGAGGACTGTGATTTGCAACATGAGCATCGTGCTGCAGTCAAAAAGACGGGATACTAATGACTGAGCCGATAAAGTCATCAGGAAATTTTTTTAATGAGGATATAAATCAAACAAACAGCTCACAGTTCAAGATATACAACAAGATATACAACTTGATGTCTTTTCGGTCACGCCCCTGGCTATCAGAAACAATGGAGGTTAAGTTGTTCTTATATTTTTCAGTTTAAGTTGAAAGTTCAATCATCCCAAAGCTCACGCAATAGGACAGGTTGTGCACAATGATCATTTAATAGCATATATTGTTTAGATTGTCAATTTAGTATGTTTCACGACCAGACTACGGTCAGGGGAATGCCGAATTCTGCCAAAAGACTGAAACTAAGAGTGGATGTCAACCTTAATTTCTAATGTGGGTGTGAAATTTCTGCGCATAATACCCTGCTTTATCATCCACGTTATCTAAATGGGACCATAAATAAAAACTGAATATCATGCTTTGTTAAAAAGATATGAAAATCAAGGCTGAGACCATAAACTTAGGTCTACTCGAACTAAAATTTCATTTGTGCTTTTCTTCTATCAGACTTTGGCTATCAAACTGGGGCTCCATGTCTATATTTCATATACAGTCTATGACAGAGATGAAAGTGCTGAATTTCCAAAGTGGCTGTTAAGTAGAATCATAAATAGTTTAATCAGTGGAATAATTTAGCTTTTCCAAGCTTTCCACACCGGTTTAAACAGTTTATTTACAATGCTAATACTTGTTGATTCACTCCAGCTTAAAATAAAAACGTGATGAGTGATGAGTGGAAATAAACAGCACAGCCTCTGCTATTGATTATAAATGTAACATTTTGGTCAGAAATGGCTTTTAAGGCATTATGTAGGCTTCTTCTCATCTTTTTTTCTCCTGTTTGCTTTGGCAATAGAAAATTGCTTCATGACAGAAGTCTGTTGATTATTACATTAAAAGGGGGGGGAAAGAATAAAAATGCTATATATTGGCTTATTTATAGTATATTTAACCTAAAAAAAAAACCAGTTGAACATCAGACTGAACATTACTTTTTGGTCATAATCAAAATTGGCTGTTCAGTCTTTGCGCAGCCAGGGAACCGTCAGCCAGAATTAATGGATTTTGGACTATACACCTCTGCTTGTGTTGGCAATCTACAGATTTTCAAGGAGAAGTAGTGGGCGCTGCTGTGATGTGACAAACAGTGAGACAGCATCGGGTTGCAATGCAGTTGTCTCAGCGGCGCAGGCTTAAGAAAACAGACGTGCACCTCCTGCTGTGGTCACATGTTTGGGCGTCACAACGCCGGTTACCAGTTGTGATGATCACATGTGTCATTGTTCACACTCTCTTGCCCTCTCTTGGCTGCAGAGAAGCTGGTCTCACAGACCTCGTCGATGATAACCTGCTGCTTTGTTATGATAGCTTTACAACCTTGGCAGTCTTCAATCAGCCATGAATGGATTATTCATAAGGGGTAAAGCCATGACACATCAAAGCTGTGGACAAATTAAATATCAGGAAATGTCTTCTTTTGATCTTCAGATCAGTGTCCGGAGCTTGGCAGGCTTAGTCAGTGCCAGTAAAACCTAAGAACAGACACAGGCTGAGCAATGAGGCCTCTTACTTCATCAGGTTATTGATTAATTTTGTTATTTGGAGTGCCTCATGTACCATTCTAATAATATGAAAGTTAAGCTCTAACATTCATCATCTTTTAAGGGTTATTTGAAAACACACATACAGTCATCGGTTTTCTGTGTGATTTTATCCATCTCTCACAAAATTGGGTGGAAATTTTGGCCCACTCTCTTTCACAGCGTTGTTTCGGTTCATTATGATTTGTGGGCACTCGTTTGCGCAAACCTCTCTGAAGATCCAACCACAGCATTTCAGTCAGGTTGAGGTCTGAACTTTAACTGGGCCTTCGCAATACTTTGATTCTTTTTGTCCTTTCGAGCATTGTCCTGTTGTATGACCCAGGCTGATTCAAGCTTAAGCAGTTGGACAGATGAGCTTATTATTATATGAGATTATTGATTACCTTAGCCTCTTTGCCTTACAATATAAAGCACAATGAGACGACTGTTGTGGTGATTTGGTGCTATATAAAGTCAACTGAATTGAATTGAATCCAACTTTGCGAACCTAAGTTGTGCTGTCATCTTCTTTTTAGAGAGAAGAAGCTTTCTCCTGGAAACCCTTCAAACAAGTCATATTGCTCAGTCATTTTCTAATTATAGCATCGTGAACGTTTAACCTGTAGAGGCCTGTTGAGTCTCAGATGTAACTCTTGGGGAATTTTTTTATGACTTTCAGCTATTTGAATTTGCTGGGTTGTCTATGCCCTATTGGGCAGCACGGTGGCACGGTGGTTAGCACTGTTGCCGCACAGCAAGAAGGTCCTGAGTTAAATTCACCATCAGGCCGGGGTCTTTCTGTGTGGAGTTTGCATGTTCTCCCCGTGTTTGTGTGGGTTCCCTCCAGGTACTCCAGCTTCCTCCCACCGTCCAAAGACATGCAGCTTGTGGGGATAGGTTAATTGGATAATCCAAATTGTCACTAGGTGTGAATGTGCGAGTGAATGTGAGTGCAAATGGTGCACCTGGCGACCTGTCCAGGGTGTACCCCGCCTCTCGCCCTATGACAGCTGGGATAGGCTCCAGCGCCCCCCACGACCCTGAAAAGGATAAGCGGAAGCGAATGGATGGATGGATGGATGGGTTGTCTATTCCTGGAAAAACTGTTGCATTGTGTTAACACACACCTGAATGCTCCAGACCAACAAATTGACAAAACCTCTGCTTTTGCAGAGGTGCTCACACTTGCTGGTGATCAATTAATTGAGTGTCTTTGCATAGTAGCACCTGGCTGCCACTTCTGAATCACTATTGCAGCAGTAAGGGTGTACTTATTTTTCACAGGCCTGGTCAGAGTCACGTGAAAAGGACTGTATCCAAATCTCAACAAAAGCTCATCAATCTCCCTCCTTTTTTAATCTGCTTCTTGTCAAGTATTCCTCTATTTTATTGCACGCTGTCATCCAACACTGGCAAAATGATCAAAGCAAAGAAAGCAATACTTTATTGTCCAAATGAAATTATGGGCTTCCGATATGAGACACACTCAGTGAAAGAGATACAGACTTTGATGGTTCAATGCAAGTATAGTAATGTATATAAGCCCCTTTCTTCCTGAGTGTATAGTTTCTTTTTTATTTTCTCTGAGTTTGGTTTCTAATGCTATAAAAGACCAGAAAAGAAGTTCACCGGCTGCTCTTGGACTTTCTAGACTTGACACATCTCGAAATAAGAGAAGACAGGGCATCTTTACAGGAAGAAAAACTGGCACTAAAGCCATTTCAGCCGGCTGTGAAGTGATTAAACCAAAGGGGACTTTTTATAAGATGTGATTCAACCGGAAATTGCTTCTTTTTTTTCCAGAGGCAAAAGTTCTTCTGTCTGTATTAAAATGTCACATTTTTTCTGTGAAGTAATGTTTAGAAAAATACACAAACCACTGATTTGGGGTCACTGACAGAGTTTTACAAGTAGAAGGATCATAAATACAGGAAGTGCAGTAAGACTAACTTTTCTGTTACGTTAAAGGTAACGAGAGGCCCTGATTTGATTGCCTGTCATTCAAATCCACCACATTGCCTCTAAATAATGCATTGCTCTCATCTTGGCTCGCTCAACCATAGTAATGAGTGTGTGAGGCTCCAATGCTTATTGTGAAGACAAATGATGGAATTACAAATAATACAATGAAAAATTATTTGGAACTTTGAATTTATAATGAGGCTAGATCAAAAGTCAGATGCATCATGACAATTTACAGATTAATATGAGCACCAATGCACCAGGTTATCCACGTAGATTGGTGGCGGTGTGTAAAATTGAGGGAATCACTAAGGTGAGCGATCCTGTTGTTAAGTGATGACGTATGAAACCGTTTTAATGCTTTGTATCTTGTTCTATTTCAGTGTTTCCCAACCACCGTGAGAAATGATCAGGTGTGCCGTGGTAGATTATCTGGTTCCACCTGATTAGTCCTCTAAGCGACCAGTGTGAGTAACGGGCAGAACAATTGCATTTTCTTCCACTAGAGGGCAGCTTAACTACCTGCTCTGATTAAATGGGTCACCAACTGACAGTAAAACAGAAGACAACGAAGAAGAAATTACATAACAGTCATGCTGTGAGACGAGGCAGCGCATAATAGCAATAGATACATATTTGAAAAGAAAAAGTAGTCAATCTGACCTGGGTGCTGGAGAAAATTCGGACCCAGATGAAGGCCCTTGCATGAGTAGTGGTCAGAAGAAAGCAAAAAGGGTATACTGGGGAAAAACTGAGCCAATTCCACTATACCTGGTGGGTGGGGGAAAATTATCACTATACTTTTTGTGACATTTCTGTTTGGTCTAAGACCAAAAAAGTGGACCACATCAGTCCAGCTCTGAGGTCTTTACACTGGCTGCCTGTCCGTCAGAGGATAGACTTTAAAGTTCTGATGCTGGTCTATAAAGCTCTGAATGGTTTAGGACCAAAATACATCAGTGACCTCCTGACCCAGTACGAACCTTCCAGATCCCTCAGGTCATCTGGATCCGGTCTTTTATCAGTTCCCAGAGTCAGAACCAGACACGGAGAAGCTGCATTCAGCTTTTATGCTCCTTATATCTGGAACAAACTCCCAGAAAGCCTCCGATCAGCTGAAACACTCAGTTTATTTAAATCCAGCTTGAAGACTCACCTGTTCTCAGCTGCATTTGAATAAAGCACCAAATCCGCACTCAAAACTTACATTTTAACTACTGATTTTATCTACTGTTCTGATTTTATCTGTTTTGATTTTATATACTGTTTTGTTTGTTTGTTTGTTTGTTTGTTAATTAGTTAGTTTGTTTGCTTGTTTTAATCTATTTTAAATCATGCTTTTTATTTGTTTTTGTTTCTAATGTCTCTGTAAAGCACTTTGAATCACCTTGTTGTTGAATTGTGCTATACAAATAAACTTGCCTTGCCTTGCCTTGGTGTTGTGCCGTGTGATTTTCTTAATGTCAAATATGTGCCCTCGCTCCAAAAAGTGGGGAAACATACTGTTCTATTTAATCTGAACAAGCCCCTAAAAAAAGTCAGTGACGTTTTAAAGCACATTTTAAGCTCAGTTTTTAAAACCTTACGATGTAACTTCAGCCTGGCCCATGCAGCAGTATATTAGTGACTAACCTCATATTGTGGATGGATTATCTCAGTTGTTCTCCTGACTGAAGATTGGTCCGTTTATAGCATCCTGCCATATGATTGCATTTATCGAGTGGAAAAAAGTTCATCCTCCAGCTTCACTGTGTTTATATTATGCTAACCATAGCCGTGTAGCTAGTCACCATGTAGCACATCATTATACCAGGTAGCCCAAATTCAGTAATCCCACAAACATCACTACTCTATAGTTTTCAACCTTCATTTATGATAGCAGAGCAGTACGTTTTGATTTTTCAGAAATCTCTCAATCAGAACATGGTGCATCATCTTTATATGAAAACTAGCGAGCTAACTCAATGCTAAGGTCAAACACTGTTAAACTTCATAAATTCTGTTTTCATGGATGCCTGGATGTTAAACTTAATTGTTACACCTGGTAGAGCAGCTACACTGATCATTTTTATTAAAGATGAAATAATTTAGACAGTTTGTAACTCTCAGTGGTGCCACAGTGTTTGTTTGACTTTGGGACCTGAAGCGGAGTTTGGACCCGGAAATGTCTAATGATGTCAGACTTAAAGACTGGATACTCCTTTGAGGAACAAAGAAATCTGAATAATTTATGTAAATAATTTTTTTTCAATTGAAATCCAACCTGTTTTAAGCACTAGATGCAAAGTGAAGGGACCACCAAAGTTGTCATCTGCAGCAACTTTTGTGGCCTGTGCCAGTGATATTCCTAAAACAAAACCTTCATCAACTGATTGCCACTCTATTTTTAGGTCATGCTGTGAAGTCCTGTTCTGTTGATGTACGCCTGTCAATCTGTGAATTTCCCTGCGGACTTTAAGTTTTACAGCCACACCGACATATTTGTTGGAGAACAACCATGACTCTAACCAGGTTTGGTTTCTGTGGCTTTGTTCTCTTCCTTGAAAAGAAGTTCATGCGTTACACGTGGTTAGAATAAGACTTCCAGGGAGCGATATAAAATTACCTGACACATCATAGGCACTGCCTACAGGGGGAGATCTGTCAACTTTAAATCAATTATGGTTTTTGAGTTTTATGGGGGCAGTCATCAAACTTCATCTTGCACCTTTAGCCTACTTAAGAAAGGGCTTGAGTAAAGTGCATATATTTTTATTGAGTCCTTTAGGATTGCATTAGTACCCAGGCTTTGCCACAAGGATGCTTGAGAATTATATCTGATAACACCCAGACACCAGTGTTATTTTTGCATGTGAGTACCGTTTTGCTCCCCAAGTGTAACACATGGCAGTGTTTGAGCTCATTTTCTTATCAGTCTCTAGAAGACTCTTTCAACTATATTAACATACAACCTAAAACAGTAAGCATAGGCAAGCATGAGGCATCTTGACGGTGCTCTTCTTTGATGGTGTCATACCTATCTTGTTTTTTCAATTAGAGATGGAGCCAAATATAATAAATATTATTTAGAAGAAATAAAGTGTTCATGAGTATTTTTTTCTACCCCTTTTTTCCAGTGTCTTCTTACTCTTATCTCCAACAATCTGCTGGCTCAGCAGAAATCGAATCCATGTTTATTTTACCCTGAGTATTAGGGCGAGATTGTTTGTACCCGTGTGTGCTGGATGCTCTCTGGGTTCATAAGAGGCAGTCAGCAGAAGCGGACGCCAAGTTCAAAATCTTGCCAAGTTGAAAGTCATAAATTACAGTCCGTGCGATGCCGAAGCTGCTCTGTGGCGATTTCCATCCTGATACATTGCGGTTTTATTGCTTATCTCTTCCCTGATTGGGCAAACTTTTTCCCAATAATATTTACATCAGTCCATAGTGGGTCATGTGCTTCTTTTTCGCTTTTGTAAATGTTATGCTTGGGTTAGAGGGGACACTGACGATGAACCAGAGGTGGAACTCATCATGTCCCAGGATTTGGACGCACTTCCCCTCACGTGCAGACTGGTATCGCTTCACGGTTATTAACACTGATACAAGAACACAAGGTTCTCAGATCTGTGTTGCATGAAGAGGGAAATGTAAGGCACATACCTAACATTGCTGGAAATACTGAGTAATGTTGTTTGTACTGTACGTCCATGGGTGTTCACCACCCTGATGGTCAAATATCAAAGCCTGCTTTAAAGACATACAGTGCAAAACTTCATTTAAGAACAGGGTTTTTTTCCAGGCCATTTTCTTTTCATCTGGGGAAAGTTTGTTTGGGCACCAGTGTCTCAGTTAGGTACTGTTTTGATAAGGTGTGGCTTAGTAATGTGCGAACTTCAAACTTATCCTCTTTCAAATGATTACATGTTTCCAGCAAAGAATAAAGTGTTGGTGCATCTTACCTCTTTTTCTTTTTCTTAGTAATACCTTGGCTGTTAGGTTTACTAACTACTAGCTTTTGACTCCTTGCCTTTTCACACACCTAAGAAGTAGAAGCACTTTGATCTGGGCTTAATTACCAACTTTAAACATGTCACTTAAAAGAGAGAGCAGCATGACAGGGATTGCATGAGAAGCAAAATCTGCACGAACAGTGCGCACTTGGTGGAGGCCACAACGAGCCCAACAAGATCAATGGAGCTGCCTGTTGGGTGGAGGTAACATGATCTAGAGGTTCGTTTAAAAAAGATCGGCCCGAGCCTTTAAGATTGACTGTGCGCTAACCTCGGAAGAAATGGTGGGGATTTGGCCAGTCAAAACATCACTCCGTGATTATAGAGAAAGAGAAAAGAGAGAGGAGAAAATGAGGGAGGATATATAATGTGCAGTATAGCACAAAGCTGCCCTAGACAGAAATCCTTGCTTAAAAACTCAAGCGATGTGCTTTGTGACTTGAAACTCGCCCAAGGTCTCTGCTTTCTTTTATAATTAAAGCTATGGTGGTCAGTCATGCCCAAGAGTATAGGAAAAACCGGTTTGTGGGAGTAGGAGACATTTTTAAGCATAAGAATAAAAAACGAGGATACGTTTTGCTGAAAGGTCTTTGTTAAGGTAGTAAAGCTTCTTGCCTGACAAACACATGTCAGAACTTAATATAGATACACATTTTTTGCAGGGCTTTTCCCTTAAAGCCATTTGTGGAATAGTGTATAATGACAAAAGCATCCTTTTCCCAGTGAAACTTGGAAAAGACTTTCTGGTTGGAATCCAGGCTGACAACAAACTTTAAAAAATGTAGCATCCATCACATTTCAAGTTTCCAAGTAGCTGTGAGACAATGCTTCACATGAGACTACATGGGTGATAAAATATGTTGGGATGTATTAAGGATTGCCAAGTCTCATGTTAAACCCCTGCATGTTTTTAACTGTAATATTCTGCTCGGTCCACTGTGAGGCCAAATAAGTCACAACAATTAGCTCAGCCAACTCCAGAGCTTGTCCCATCAATAGAAAAGGCCATTTTTCAAAAAGTTGGACTGTTTTGGAGCTTATGATTGGGTAGCTCTCCCAGAATGGGATCCAAAATGTCAGGAAGCCAAAATCCTGAAGCCAAAATGGAACTGAAGTGAGATTTTATTGTTGTTATGTTTTTAACAGGTGTGTGATATTTTCTCATTTAGCCTGATTCAAATTTCCAATCGTCTGCGTCCTTTGTGTTCTCCCTGGTCTTCCTTTTTTCCCCCCCGCCTTTATTAGTGTCATTACGTTTGTGAGTGTGCTCATGGTATGCACACTTGTGGCTCATCAAGTCATCCCTGTGGGTTTGTCAACCCCCTGCTATCACATCTCTCTGTGTGCTACTACAGAAGTTAATTAAGCGTCTTTGTGCTTTGCTTATTTAAACTTAAATGTAAAAAATTTACATTTGTTTTTAGACTGGCCGTCTCAATGCCAGTTATGTCACCAGATACTGACTGACTGCAGTCACTCTAAGACAGACTAGTGAAGGTGTTTTGAATAATTGCCATCTAATTTGTAAAACAACACTCAACACGTTGCAGTCGATCTGAGTCAGTCTGCGCCTTATTTGCAGTGCGTCTCTTTGCAGAGGGCTCAGCTGATTGCCGCTGCTTGTATTCTGATTATATTCCTATTTCTAAAAGCATGGTCACCAAATGCCATTTTGCAGTTAAATCGCTGTCCTGCAGCAACGACGTCACTGTTTGTGAAGGAACTTCACTGTTTCAGGACAAGTAAAAATAAATAAATAATTGCTGTATTATGGTAAATGGCCTGCATTTGTATAGCGCTTTACTCAGTCCCTAAGGACCCCAAAGTGCTTTACACTACATTCAGTCATTCACACACTGGTGATGGCAGCTACATTGTAGCCACAGCTGCCCTGGGGCGTACTGACAGAGGCGAGGCTGCCGGACACTGGCGCCACCGGGCCCTCTGACCACCACCAGTAGGCAAACATGGGGTTAGTATCTTGCCCAAGGACATTTGTCATGCAGCCAGGAGGCAGCCTGGGATTGAACCACCAACCTTCTGATTAGTGGCTGACCTGCTCTGCCACCTGAGCTACAGCCACCAACTAACACTAACGAATGTGTTAGTTGCCAACTTGACTCTCAGCTGCAGACTGATGGTAGACTAATACCATTATTGCCAATTTATTTCTGTCTTTAAGAACCCTAAATTTCTTTGAAGACAGAAACTGTGAGAAGTGGCAGACCTGGTCCCCATCTTCAAACCAACCATTTCAAAGGCAATTCAGTTCAGCAGTTTTATTCTTTATAGCACCAATTCATTAAAGTTGCTTTTTATTGTAAGGTAAAGACCCTACAGTATTAGAAATAAACCCCAACAATCCAATGACCCATGACATGAGCAAGCACATGGTGAGAGTGGAAAGGAAAAACTGCTTTTTAACAGGAAGGCAATTCCAGATGAACCAGGCTCAGGTAGGGACAGCCCAGTAGGAGGGAGGAAGGAGGAAAGAAAAGACCACAGAGAGACAAAAAAAGACAAACTATAACAATGAGATCACAAGTTCAGTGCACACAGTCTCTCTAATTATGATCCACTGCTTTCTGTAGTGTGACAATAACATTAGGCAGGTGATTTTATTGATGGCGTTAGCCTAGTAATACACTGGGTGTGATATCACATCTCTGAACTGGTTGTGCTTTAAACCTTCATGCAGGTTTAAAGCACGCTGACCCTGTTCAGTTTTTAGTCTGCACACGGTCTCTTATTTTGAAAAAAATCCTGAATCTCTCTGCTATATTTGTGTATGACTTCCTGCTTTCTCCTGATGTCCTCAAACACAGATTTGATGTGTATTTTAGTGACCTGTAACAAAGAGTGCTTTTGGGAAATGCAGTATCAGGTGGACTCAAAAACATTAGCTTGAGTTGATGAATCAGTACCAGAATGCAACACAATGCATATGTTTTTCAGGTTGCTTGCGTACAGACTGAGCAGCCTCTGTGCAAACCAGGCTCTAGGTTTATCTCTGTCCAGCTGTTAAGACATGTAACGGGCTAGTTACAGCAAGTCAGTCTCTAAAAACCACAAAATTTCATTTCTCCTATTCAGGGACCACACAGATAGTCGATGATACGATAATTATTAAATGTGAGGTGTTCCTCTGCTGGCTGCTTCCCACCACTGCCAGTCTCTTTGCTGGGCTAGGCTTGTTGCCAGCCTCCACCCAACTCTCGCTTCACACAGACAAGAAGAAGAATCCACTTATAAGCTGATAGCTGTTAAAAAGAACATTTTAAGTGATTTATGCCTTTAATAAATTTGTACCTGATCTTTTGAAAGCAGTGGGTCAAGTATAACTTTTATACAATTATCTAATGTTCTCGGACCAGTGCAAAATTGTGCTTTATATCATATTTATAGTATATGATAAATGGGGCATATTATGAGACAGTGTTATGAAGTAATGTGTGCTGCTCCAGGGACTGCCCTCTGATAAAATGGAATTGCTCCGTGGAGCTTTTATATTGAACTGTCTCAGGATGAGTCTCTGTCTAGATGCTCTCTTAAAAGCTCCTTCCAGACACTTTATTAATGATACTATAAAAATGACAGATGGCCTCCTTATAAAAATGTCACATTCCTACTCAGTCAGCCCGACTCCTGTTAGGAGTTCATGTTTAGCTACTTATACTCTCTGAATTTCCTGTAATATCTGGGACATCAACCAGCTTTCACATTTGAGTGATTCAGGAGATGATTGTGCAGTTAAGCTGGCTTTGGATCAGCACCTTGTCAAAGGTTTATCTGGTTTTAAGATATGAATGATTTTAAATAGCAGGTGGATTAAGTCAGCTGTTGAGCTGGACCTTTGGATTAGGTTTGTTTTTTTATTCCTTGATGGATGGTTTCAGTCACAATGTGCAATTTTAGTGGATAAATAAAAAGCTGAAGTGAATAGGGTAATGAAAGAGGCATGGAGCAAGAGAGGACTACGTGTTGGTTCGGTATTTAGTTGCTGTGCCCTTGACCATTGCATGAGCTTTCCATGCAGCCAGAAATTATAGGAGGACATATTGGTCAAGATTCCCAAGTACTGATTTTCAGGGATGATGCATCGTTGTATAGTGTTAATAGTCGGATTTGCAAAAGTGATTCCCCCTCATGCACTTTCACAGTGGTTCGGTCCACTGCCTGCATTCGTTAAATGGGGTTGTCTCCGTGCATGCAAGCTATGGTTCTTCAAAATTCCCTTGTTATTCAATTTTTGCCTGTGTATAAGCTGCCAGTCATATCAAAAACAGGTGATCCAATGTTTACCACATGCTGTTTGTGTGGTTAGTCTGCTGGTGGCAGCTTTTGGCCTTGGGTTCATCCACATGTTCATCCACCAGCCTGGCCTCTGACTCCCGTTTCATGAACATCCTAATCACCTCCTCCACTGCTATGGGAGGAACCCCCATAGAGAGATTGTGTTGCAGAATGAATTACCATCTCAGACATGTGATCTTCATTAACTGATGCTGACACGTCTCGGTCCATTTGGCTGTTTACATTGTCATTTGTTTTTTAAGTGCCTACAGCAAGGCTTCTGCAGCATTAAATCTTGCTACACTGGGCCTGTTAGCAATGGTTCACAGCCAAACTTTACAGTGTAGTCTTTAGAAGTGGAAAATTAAAATAACTTACAATTAAAATGCAAAGCCTGTAATGTGGGTAGCCACTAAAACAATAAGATCGCATATACAAAAGCATGAAATTAGTTTTCTCCAAAGCATGTCTGGGCTTTCTCTTAAAGATAGGATGAGGGGCTCGGTCATTTGTGAGGGACTCTGAGTAGAGCTGCTTCTTCTAGTGAGTTGAGGTGTTTTGTCATCTGACATCCTGGACACCTCCTAGATGAGACATTTCAGGCACATCAAACTGGGTGGAGGCCAGGTAGCTGCGGTGATGGAGGTCTTTGCTTTAACTGTTGTCTCGATAACCACGTGGATGGATGTACTTTTTTTTTTTTAAATCTATGAAAATCTGTAAGAGAAGTAATTTGACAAATTCAGTGAAGAAAACATTATGACGATTAAAAAATTTACATGAATTGAAAATCAATCACTTGAAGCTTATTAACAGAATTCATGATGTATTTGAACAACCAAAAGTGGGTAAAAAGCAGGTCAATTAAAACAGAAAATACAGATAAAACTGAAAACAATGAAAAAATGCAAAAATATCAAAATTGAAAGATAAATAGCAAATTCACAGAATGATACATTATATCCAAATGTTTTTGGATTACAAAGTATTTTCTTTGAATAACTAAGCACAAACTGTTAAGAAGAAAAACTCTTTGAGGCTTTCCAGAAGCTTTTTTATCGACCTTGAGAGAACATCGACTACACTGGGAGGACTCAAAAAATAATTTCTGGTCTCGGGAAAATATGAATTCATTTTTCTTTCTTACGTCTGCCAGAAACTTTAATAAACACATTACAGATTGTTATTTTTTCTTATCTGAAGCTCAAAAAGATCAGTCAGTGAAAGGTTTTTTTTCCCTGAGACTGCCTAAAATAACACTCACACTCTCAAATATTCTCTTCAAATACTGAGTCGATTCATTATTTTGTGTCCACATGCAAAGACAGTATATGCACACACAGGCACGCAGCTGTTAGTTCTACTAATGTCATTAATATCCCCACGCAGTGAAAGTTCAGCATTATTAGTCTCTGTCACACTGAGCTTTGTTGCCTTGTCACACTCAGCAGATTGAATACAACTCGTGACATTTTCTCCCGCTGCATAGTTCATGTAATGAGAAGGCGAGACTCTGATCTGGGTGTCGTCTCTGTAAACAAACTGTGCATGGGAGTAGCTTGTTATAGCCAACATCACTCCCCAGTGCTGCTGATGTAAGCAGAGTTATTTTCCAAATTTTCCAGACTCCCTGCTCGCATCTGTTTAGCCTTCAACGTGACCACATAACAGAGAGTCAATATTATTCAATATGTCTTATAATGACCATAATTTCAGCGTAATGATAACATGCAGGCAGCAACGATTTTGATTCTTGCCTGTGATTTTTTTTCCCCTGTCCTTGAAGCTTCGGATCATGTGGGAATCAATAACCGTGTCGCACCATATTCACTGTAGGCAAAAGCATATTTTCCAAGACAAGAGCCGTCATTTGTTATTCATCCTCTGCTCTAACGAAATATTTGCTCACACCCATGGATGGAGGGGTGCAGTGATGGATTTATTATCTCAGCAGGGACACCTTGACAGATTTTACCAGTCAACACATTGAAATGAGTAGGCAACATCTGGCTTATCACACCTGCGATTTCTGAGGTTCTCTTCTGGTTTTACATTTTTGGAACCAGTAGGCAAAGTCAGGTCCAAATGTTTAAGATATGGAGCTGTAAATTTTGTGGAGAATGTGAGGGAGCACAAAATGTATGGGGGGGAGGAATTTAGGGAGTTGATGAAGACATTAGTGGAGTCTTATCAGTGATGAAAAGAGAAAGAACAGAGCAAAAAGGGAATTCAGGTTGATACGGCCTGTGTGAAGCAACACAGTAAGAACAGATGAGGCAAAGTATCTAAGATGTGTTTTTGTAGCCCGTGTTTAGAAGATTCATAGACATTGAACACTGAAGAGGATGGAGCTAAGGGATTGTGAATGATAAGCCATTGAGAAGCCTTGGATTGTCAGAGCACCCTTTATTCCTAAACTCTTTAGAATTGTCCTTCACATCCTTCCTTGACCTCATCCGATCTCCCATCGGGAGTGTTTCAAACTCGTGTCAAGCCACATCCACCCACTTAGATGTCCTCATGCTCTCTTTCTGGTTTCAGTCACATGACTTTCACAGCCGGTGCACCTGTTCCCAATCCACCAGAATCATCTATATTTCCATTGTTCTCACTCACGCACCTTTCCCCAAACTTGGCTTAGAGGTTCTGCTCTGCTTTGTTGTCTGATTTATGATTGTTTCCATTTTCTGTCTCCTGCATGCCTGCCTGTCTGCCAGCCTGTCTTTGAGCATCTACTCCACCTTTTAAATAAACCACCTAAACTGTCTCTTCCTGTCTGGTTGTATCTGCACCTTCTTCCTGCTCTCATTGTGGAAAATGTGACAGGCTAGCTGTTTTTTCTCTTCCAGTATTTGCGCTAGGCTAACAGTCTCTCACGTTACAGCGGTTTCAGGCTTCTCATTTAACTCTTGGCAAAGCGAGAAAGCAAATAAGGATATTTACAGAAATGTTGACATATTCCTTTTGAAAATCTCATCACTCATACGCCCCACTGTTATAATCCATTTTACATGTTCTGCAGTGCTACTATCTCCCTTCTTTTGTTTTGTCCTGTGAAAACTCATTTTTCATCCTCTGTTTGTTTTCTTCATTTTTCCTAAAGTTCCTACTTCACTTTTCCTTTTTATTCAGCTTCAGTTCATTAAACATTCTTGGCGCTGCAGGAACGTACTTTTCCATTACTGCGCCATTAATCATTTCAGTCGTTCCTTCTCCCCAGCAGTATGCGGACACCCCCGTCCCTCCACTCCCAATTCAATTAGTCTTGTTTGACAGTTGTTATCTTGGAAAATGGCAGTAACAGCAAGTGCCACACATACAGAAAAGTACATGAAAGGAAGAGGAAAATTGAATGACTACCATCTGAACGCACATGCTAAATTACAGTAACCCATGACCCGTCACAGGATGGGCTTGAGTCAGTGAAAGCTTCGGGCCCTTGTAAAAACAGGACAGAGCGGATGAGGGAGCAGCTCAGCGGTTGGTCATATTTTGCAAGCCGCTGGATTCACTGCTGTAGTGGACACCAAGAACAGATGAAACGCTTGTGAGTCATCTTGGCTCTTGAATTCTTAATGGAGCAAGAAACACTGACCATGTTAAATGGTTTTCAAAGCGTGTGTGTGCATATATTTGAGTGCGTTTATGTTTGTCTGCGATTTTTCATCCAAATGTTGTAACACTGTAATGATTTATTTTGTCTGAAACTCCACAGAGTTAACCCACTTGTGTTCCAAACTATAGTCTGAAAACTATCTCCGGGGTGCAACATGGAGCGTTACGGAAAAGCTGAAGTGATAAAACGCAAAAAAGCCCATTACCTGAACTGACCTAACGTACACGAGAGTCCAACCGAAGTAGGACACAGGAATGACTGCCAGCCATTTGCAGAAATGCTGTAACTGAGGTCTGAGATCCACGTGGAATGCACTATTAAGACTGGAGGAGCACCATATGCTATGTCGTGCGTCACTGTTGGCTAGCATGTCACATTTATAATGCAAACACTTCCTTGGGCACACATACAAAATGCATGGTGATAGGAACACCAAACAAAGGCTATAAGACACATTGTTTTGTTGAGCCACTGTTAAGGTCTCTGAAGGGCAAGCAGCTTTAATTGTAGAACAGTTACATTGGACCTTCTTGGGTGTCTGACCTTTACGTAAGAGCTTGATTAGCTCTGGTTCATTTAGCTACGATATATCAGGTTAAGACATGGAGATCCAGCATTGGTTAGCATTGTGACAAGAAGCTTCTACCCTCTAATCTGCTGTTCTGATAGGGTCTTTCCATGTGGCTTCCTCTAAGACTCCAGTGACATGAATTTTAGACTATTTGATGTTTCTAAACTGGCTGCAAAGGTGTGAATGTGTGAGTGATTGGTTGCCTGCCTCTTCAGGCTCTTGAAGGAGTAGCGGCCTGTTGAGTATGCGTCCTGTTTTCCCCCCGGGACAGGGTCCAGCTCCCTGTAGCCATTTTAGTATAAAACAGCCAAGGAAAGCAAGAATTATTGGACTGTGTTGCCTCTGTAGCAGCCAGAGCTGTACCCAAAAATACACACACCTGGCATACTGTCAACATGAACATGTTTTATTAAAAAAACGGCACTGTGAAAGCTTGCGATGAGTAACAGTTCCACTACATACTGACAAGAACAAATGCTAATGCAGAAGTTAGCTTCTGCATCTACTGCAACTGGCCAATAAGTGAGGAAGTCTATAAGAAAATGACTTCGCTACAATCCCTTCAACTCACTCATGGCCTTGACAAACAATGTACTGACGGTCCTAATCATTAGTTTCAGGCCTTATCTAATACAATGTAATAAAGCAAGGTGTGTTTTAGGCAATTTTATGATTGAAAAGTTGCTACCATACCAACAAGCATTGTCCACAGGCATAGAGATTGGACAACCTTAGTTTTCTGATGTGTATTCTTTGACCAGTTGGTTATTGGAAGTTGCTGGCTGGTGAATGGTGAAACTGGTCACAAGGAGGTCTCCTTGTGACCAGTTTGGTCAATTTACATGGAGGATGCTGACTGCAAACACTCGCAAGTTACTCACCAAGTATTACTGAAACGTGTAACATGAACTGGAAACAGAATATGTTCACAAAGTAAAAATGACACCTTTTAAATCGGAATCATCTGTATTTGGACAGGTGTGTGCACACAAACAGGAATCAGGAATGTTTGTGTTCATTTTGCTCTTCTGAAAACTAAAAAACGTTTCTTTTTTATGTGTGCTGAGTTGCTGTGCTAAGGCACAGAACATACTTGAAAGGTCTCTGTTTCCAGTTTGTCTCACTTTTGCCCACACAAACCTATTGGTCTCTCAGACTTTAGCAATTTATTTTATACAACTGACAGAAGCCTCAACCAACCACTCACCAACCACAGAATACAACATTTTCTCCAGTGACCAGTGGTTGCCAGATGGTTGCCGACTGGTCTCTATGTGTCACTGGTAAATCCAGCCCTTGCTCATTGCTTCTGTTGAATGTCAACACCTAGGTTTTGATGTTCAAGAGGCTCAGCTTCACAAACAAATTGGTTATTTTACGGTGGCTACGTCTTTTTGTTTCATACAGTCTATGACGTGTACACAGACAAGAAGCTTAAGTTCAGTTTTTTGAGATGGAAGATTTGATTTTTGTGGTCCTTGTAAATATTGAGTACAGATTCCAAACCTACGCAACTCACTACTTATGCTATTTGTCAGACATTATTATGTTTATTCACAAGCACTTTAAGTACACCCACATCCATGTAAAGGAACATGAGCAAACCTCCACTGAACAGTATCCATATAGTTCATGTAAAGCATAAGGGCTGACTTGTTATGTGCTGGGTAAAACCTGAGCCAGACGGGTGCGGTGTTTCCATAATACTGCCGCATTTTCAATGAGACTCAAGGCGACTGCGTAGCAGGGCCACCCATGCTGTGCCGTGCTGAGGCTTGTACAGAACAGTAAACATGGCAGGGGCCTTTTGGACCGGCTTCTCAAGCCCCTGGCCAAGTTGTCTGTAGTGGATGCCAACCAGAACTGACTGAAAAAAGAGGCAGAGCTGTTCTATAAGTTAGCGCTGCCAGTGTATGTCAAGAGTTTCCCCAAGGGGATGAAATATTCACAGCGCTGCCAGTGGAGATGAAAGTAACTGCAGACACGTCATTAATTTGTCATGTTGTCCAGAGGAAGCCTTCCTTTTATTCTAAATCATGGGTTTGCCTTAAGAGATCCTTAAATGAGTTTGTGATGGATTTTCCCAATAAAGAAAATTACTAAGGGCAGTGCAGCTCCAACTCTCTCATGAATAATAATGATGATGAAATACACTGGTGATTCTCAGTTCATACAGAGCTAAATGAATCATAAGTCTGACTCTAAAACTCTTTTAGCTCAACTCAAACAGACATCAGAGGAAACTTTCCACATCAGCATGAAAGAAACATATGCAAGTGTAGTCAGAGTATGAATGTACCTGGAGCAATTTTGCACATTAACTATGAAGACCTCTCAGTAATTCAGATTAGATCCAGGGCTCCCATTGGACATCTTTCCGTTTTGTCACTGCCACCCAGTCAGCGTGGGAAACCATACAAGCTCCATACTCGTGTAATTTCCTGCCTTTTGTAAACACTCCTTGGGGAGCTAGATATTATGCTGCATAGTCATAAATATATTGGTCACTGCTCTGGCCAGAACATTTGTGTAACACATGATAATGGTGCTCCGTTAAAGAAAAGAAAAACACTGAAATCACAATCTTTTCCCATATCCCATTCAATCTTACAAGTGTGTGAATGTTCAATTTAGGTTTGCACCAGTTAGTTCCTCGGGTCCAAATGTAAAATTGTGATGAGGAAAAAGCGGATACCCAGAAGGGAAATTCAAACAGAGAGCTAAATAGTAAATAGATCAAATAGATAGAATAAGACACCAAAGGAATAGATTTCAGGTATTAAGTGAATACTTCCTTGTTCTGCTAAAGCCAAAAAGAGGTTGGACGCCACCACACGATGAAAAGAATTGCAACTGTATGCAATGAACTTGTGGTCCTCTTGAATTGAAACTTGCTTCAAAGACAAGGACCAGTTCTGCAACCACTTACAGACAGTTGCTGTATTCTAAGGGAGTTTGGTGCTTCAATGTGCAATAAAATGGCAATAAATTGAACTCAGTCTGTGATTAATCAGTCGATTGCTCTCTGCACACACAGAAAGTGGTGACATAGTTGCCGTCTATGCTGTCATAGTTGCAGCTATTCATGCAAAATGACACAGGTGCTCGGCAGCCTTGCTTTATATACTTATGTAACCATAATATAGCCAGCTGGGAACCACTCGCAAAAATACATGTTGCAGACAAGTTGTGCTCATCAGTGCAGACTGACTCAGATTGATTGGGTCATGTTGGGAGTCTGTCTTCATTTATGAATTGGATGGTGATTAGTTGCAAACCTTCTCCAATCTGTCTAAGTCTGAAAGTATCCTTTGTGACTGCCTTGTGATTGAAAGTGTGACCAGTTGGTCAACACATTCACCTGCAAACAACAGGCAACCTCTGTCATTTTTGTATTATATTTACATTTACAGTTATATAAATACGACAGTCAGGTATTTAACATGATAAAGGTTATCTTGTGTTTCTGTTCCATATTATGTTGCAGTTGCAATGTTACATTTCAACCATAGTGTAACTGTATTTATTTACTTAAAAAACATGTTTCTAAATACTTTACCCCTTCCAATTAACAACTGGTCAAATAGCGCCCCCTTACGGTGCTGTGTAAGTGCGTATCACTAACTCAGTGGGAGAGAGAAGAGAGGACAGGCCAGCTGTCCTAACCAGTAAAATATTCAACTCTTAACAGGAAGAAAGAACAGCTAGCATTGTTTAATAAACTAACAAGCGCGTGTTTTCAGATAGTGAAATTAATTAAGAATTAAAACAGACGTCGTATAACCGGAAGTTAAACAAATGAAGGTAAGTTTAGCACTGTTAAGCTTTTCTTCGATGGCTTAGAAAGTTAATTGTTTTGGTGCTAACAGCTGCACATTCATCACCACAGAAACTGCAGTGGAAATGTCTGGGTATGGATAATAAACATTCAGCTCACGGGGGAAAAGGAAGACAGCCTGCAAACAGAGTGAGTCCCATACAGCTTGTTTGTCGGGTTTGTTTTTCTGGCCTTGCTTCGTTAGATTGGTATTATGCATATGAACGCGTTTGAATGAGGAGTGCTTTTGTCTGAAGTGTGAGCTTGTTGTAAAGCTGTGTGCCTACACAGAAGCACCCCGGAGAGCTGGTGCCATTTTCCCATCATGTAAAGGTCACCTGTTGGATAGACCACGTGTCAGAGTTATCTGCCATATTTGCTCACAGCTGATGTTTTCTGCATATGTGAAACGTGGCTGTGTAGAAAAATCATCACCTGATTTTGTTATATGTGGATGGAGATAGATAGATAGATAGATTCTGTAGCAGACTATATCTATTTCCACAGATTAGGCTGGCACAGAAAAAGTTGTCCATAATCCCACAGTGATCATGCAGAGTGATTCATAGAGTAAATTAATAATAGCCACCAGAGATGGGCAGTAACGCGTTACTTGTAACGCGTTACTGTAATCCGATTACTTTTTTCAAGTAACGAGTAAAGTAAGGGATTACTATTGCAAAAACGGTAATTAGATTACTGTTACTTTCCCGTAGGAACGCTGCGTTACTGCGTTACTAAAACCGTGATTTTCTTGCGAGAATGTCTCATGACAGTGACGTAAGCGAGTGCGACGTTCGTGACAACAGCTGTGTGCAGATCAACAATGGATCATATATCGAGTGCGGGAGAGAGTATGAGCGTGCAGCGTTTAAAGCGTGGACGGACTGACCTTATTTTGAGTTTGATTCCGTAAAAAGTGACAAAAACATTAGTGTCCGTTGTGCGTGGGAAGAAAACTTCTTTTTACAGCGAAAAAAACCCCCTAAACTTCCGAGCAAGCACCGAGCGCGCTACGACGTAATGGGAAACTCACAGAGAAACTGCCGTATCCTTCCACTGACCGCTGTGGCACACCTGCACCAGGATAACCCTCCGCCTACCCTACTCCTGCTTTACAGGTGAAAATAGAGCAAAAGGATCGCTAGTCTTTGACTTTATTTATTTTCTGCTGTGTTTTACTTGCATCTGAAAGAGTGAGTGTAAACACAATATATATATATATATATATATATATATATATATATATATATATATATATATATAATGTGCTGGAATGTGCAGAAAATAGGTTTAAATGTTAAACTAATTTCTTCCAGTCAGAGAATGGTGCATATAATTAAAATTTTGCTTCATGCATAAAGTTAAAAGATTAAAACTAACAAAACAAGTTTTAAAAAGAGACTTTTCCATTTGATTACATTTTGTATGATGGATTATGTAGAAAAAGTAGAATTGGGCTGAAAGATCTATCGCTTTATCGCCTATTCAGGTTGTAAATCATGTTTTTAAAAAGTAACTAAGTAACTAAGTAACTAAGTAATTAATTACTTTTGAAAATAAGTAATCAGTAAAGTAACGGGATTACTTTTTTGGGGAAGTAATCAGTAATTAATTACTGATTACTTTTTTCAAGTAACTTGACCAACACTGATAGCCACTATTTTTACTCATGAATTGCGATCTTTATGGCGACATGGTTATTCATTAAATGGAGAAACATTGTGCATTTCTTAGATGAAACTCTCTCTTTTCACCTTAGATTTTCTTGAACTTCTGATACAAGTTAAACAAAAACCAAACGGCTGGAGTGTGGTGTGGGACACAGGGTCCTCTGGTAGGGCATTAGACTCGAAACATTGGGTGTTTTTGACCATAAAGCCTTCAACTGGAGGGCAACTGGAGCTGCATGCTCCCTGCTGCAAAATTATTGGCGGGTCGGGTGATGAACCCTCTGAGATCTACTGACTAATCTGATAAGTATGTCCACTTGCAACCAGCCAAGATTAGATCCTAACATCTTAAAACCATAAGCGAAAGAAAATGGTCCAGCGTAGTCGGTTCACTGTGGTCAAACTGAAAAGTGCATTCCACAAACTCAATAAGCGCTGCTCTGTGACAGCCTGTGGTGACTTGGTTTCTTGATTAACTGCGTTCTGGAAAGATGTCATGTTGGTCTTAAAGTAGCTTTTGCGCAATACTTGCATGTCACAAAGCCACAACAGCTGCCTACAACTTAATATTGCTTTTGACGCTGTTCTTTTCCTGCCTGTTTTAATTATGAATCCAAGTGATGCATAAAAATCCAGTCCAGAAGCCAAAGCTGAACTTTCATTATTGACTGAATTGTTTTTTGGGGGGGGTTTTCACAGCCATCAGTTTCTCTTCACAACTCATTTCCTTACCATAGCTTTTTTGTGGTCCGATTTACTTGACAGAAACTCTCGAGTGAAATTGCAATCCGAACATGATTTATTCATAGAAATTAAGTTAGATGAGGTTCCCAGAATTGAGACATTTTAATACAGAGGTATTTGCTTGAAAGTCACAAAGGCTACAGTAGAACTTTTGTTCACAGTGTGTTGTTCAGTTGATGTGGGGTATTTTAGATGGCTTTGCCCACCGGAAGTCTAGATGGAATAAAAACAAAACAAATCCCTCCAGTGAATTCTGAGTCTACTGTATTTTGAAAATCCCACAAAGGATGCACACAGGAGATATCTTGGTCAGATGCAGCTAACTTCAGATCTCTGAGCGCCCTACCTCTAATGCTGAGCTCAGCATCACTTAATTTAGCGTCTTTTAGTCACTACCTTGATCTCTTTTGATTAAAATGGTCACAACTGTGCATATAAATATTAGGGCTACCACGATTACGTCAACTATCAAAATCGTAGACGACTAATTTAATAGTCGACGCGTTGTTTGAAGCTTTGTAAGATCCCAGAAGACGCAGGAATAAGTAGTGGGATTTAAGAGTGTAATAACGGACTGAAACAGAAGATGGCAGCACTGCATGTACAAGGATGCCAGCTGCCGTTAAACCCCGAAGAAGAAGAAGCAGAAGCAGTGTCCGGTATCGTAGCTGTATCCAAATTCAGGAACCGCATCCTCCTGTGCCCGCATTTGTAGGCCGATTATGTTACAACCACACGATGAAGACGGTCCAAATTCGAAGATCCCGACAAATGCGGCCGACAAATGCACGTTTCATTTCCCCAGATTTGAAGGATGGGTCGGGTGTATACTTCGTGGCCCAACCTATCCCAGAATTCATAGCGCGGCCCAGCTCAGTTTCCAACAATGGCGGCAGGTAGTTAGTTTTAATATTACTCTTATTAATCTTTCTGGGTCACAAAATAAAAGTTTAACATATTTTCAGGCGAGAATGTAGCTGTGTAAACTTCAAATATCTGCTCAATTTATCAAAACATCAAATATTTTCAAAAGCGCTCCAACGTTTTCAGAGACGTCTGTTACCCACCAGCTGGATAGCTAGCCGGGAGCAAGGCTCACTAGAGCCCGTGAGAACACCGGATTCCCGTTTTCAAACCCACCACTGTCTTTCGCTACTCAGGTTAAACATATATAAGTCACTTAGATAACTTAAAAATGTTATTGTTTGGCTTTTTTTAGTATTTTATTTGTTCCTGAGTAAATCGGTTTGGCTGAGATTAAAGTTATAGTTTTTACACAGCTGAATAAACGTCAAGCAGACAGCTGATTATCAGAAGTGTGAGATGCTCGAGAATATACTCCGGTGTCCTGTTATATTTTAGCAAGGAGTTTAATAAACTTCACCGAAAATATCTGCAGATTTTATTAAAATTTAATAAACTATCATCTTGTCTTTATTTTTAGTTAGCACATACTTTAAACACTTAAAGCTGTAAACTAATGATAGTTATATAAGAGCAGATGCTGCTGGTGCAATAAGCTGTACGTTTTACATCCAATGGATGATGATCTGATTAGTTGACTAATAGCAAAAATAATCGGTGACTAGTCGACTATCAAAATAATCGTTTGTGGCAGCCCTAATAAACATGCAGCTTGTGCCTAAGTGAGTCCACTTGGTCACCTGACGGATAAACGCCTTCCGAAATTCTTTCCAGAGATAGTCGAATGTTTGGTCATATGAATGCCTTTCTGCCTTTAGATCAGGAAACGTACATTTGACAAAGTAAAGAAGCTGTTTGTTACACGTGCTGGTCGAGAGGAGCGCTCCGGTGAAACGCTGTCAGCCTGCGAGTCTACATTGTTGCATTTCATTTTTATTTGTGACCTTTCTAAAACGATTGCTCACAGATCCTACAGTCCAAGACTGTTCAAAGACCCCCTCTCAGTATTAGACATGATTTAGGGTCAAAATTTACGGTTTGTATTTAAAAATGTTAAAGTTTTGTAAGTTTTAGAGTCCTTCTTGTCAAATAATTTTCCAATTTTCTGATCTTGGAGGGTTTTTACTATCTGGCATCAGCTGAACTGGGAATTTAGCTTATTTTATTTTGCAGGGACTATTAGAGTAAATGCTTTTTATTGTGCGTTTACTGTAAATTACAGCAGCACATCATCTCACCCTCTGCTCCTGCTTCCTTGGACGTTAGCATTTAAAAATGATTACCGATTTCTCGCAGAACTGGTGCAGTTCTCTAAAGAGCTGTTGTCTGTCATGGTCTTTATATCCAAGGTTTACCAACATGTTGCTTCAAATGTTTTCTCAGAGTGGTTATTTAATAAGTTACGTTTACAGAACTGCCAAGACTTTACCTAATGTGAACAGGGGTTTTTGTCAGATTATATTTTTAATCAGACATGAAGAGATTAGAGGTTTGTTCTGAAGTCTAATTTACATTAGTTTTGTGCATTAAAACGCCGAGAGCAGAGAGTTGTGGGCTGTGAGTCATGTGTTGCTCTGGGGACATTGCTATTAGTCCACTGTGCACTCACTCACTCCCTTTTGGTGATGGCAAAAATGGCTCTTGGTAGGTGCCAATAATCTAACCCGTATAGGGAAGAAACAGAATGCAACACCTTCCTAGCTAAAGCAGATTCCTTGAGTCTTTCATTTGGATTTTTCCACGGGATAACATCACCATGTGATGAATCTCGGTTACTCTTGTCAGCTGTATACATAGCCAGTCTTGGAAATTTGTGTGTGTTGCACCTGTAATAGCAGCAGCATGGTTGACTTCTCTTGTGAGAAGAGGTGCACATCACTCAGATGTGCCTTCCCATGGAAGCTTCACTACTGTTGTGTGGGTTTTTTTTTTTTTTAAGCTAAGTGCATATGTACTAGTTTTTTGTTTTGTTTTGTTTTGTTTTTTTTTTTTACGTTTCGAGTTGTTTAAACTTGAATGCAAAGGCCATACTGTGAATGTGTTAGATGTTTTAAATGTTTGAAGTACCAGACATCTAAGTATAAACATCAGCCTCAGTCTCAGGCAGGGTGGAGCAGATCATCTGGGCTTAAATCATGCGAGTATAGTGCTGTCAGAAGGGTACAGACAGCATTCATCACATTCCTCAACAGATGCCACAGACGTAAGACCAGCACGCCTTAAATGCATTGGACCTGAACCTGGGGCAGGCAAAACCGAGGAAATCAGAGCTGACTGGGGCACTGACGGAGAATGCTTTGAGGTAAAAAAAGAAAAATACTGTTAAGCAGACTTCTTACCATTTCCTCGTCTGCTGAGCTGCACCACCCAAAATGTATAAACAGACCTGATGAATATGTGTGTTGATGGATGCAATAGCACGCATTTCAACAGCAAATTAAACTGCACATGGCAGTATGGAATGTACTAGCATTAAAGTTTCCTATTATGTCTGTTTCCAGGTTTCCCTTACAGTGTTAGATACACTGCGTGAAAGGGAGATGGACCTCACAACATCTTTGTTTATCTCAATGCATCAAATTAAAGTAACAAAAAAAAAAAGTTTTTCCACCTGGCCTGGAAAAAAAATTCCAAGGTTTAGATGCACTTTTTTAATAGGAATGATGTAAAATGTAAAGTATTTAATTTTTTTTGTGTGTAATTGATGATAGTAGGGTTATTGCTAGTTGTCTTCCTTGACCAGTTTTTATAGGGTCCATTTTAATATCCTATTGTGGAGAAGTGGTTGTGCTAGACCTTTGAAATGTTTTAGGGTAAATGTATGGACTCTCAGGAGTGTAGCTCAAGTGATGGATTGAAAGATATAGAGCATAGGTGTCAAACTCTGGCCCGCGGGCCAAATTTGGCCTAATTACATTTGGCCCGCGAAGCCATACCAAATTACTATTAGAGCTGGCCTACTGGTATTATACAGCTAATATATATATTGTTTAGTATTAAGCTTTGCTTGTTCCATATTCAGTTTTTCAGCAAAACTTGAGTCCCTAAGAAGAGATTCATTCTTAAATCTGAAGGAAGATTTTTTTTTTTCTTTTCAATAAATATTAACATTAGCCCGCGACCTTGTTCCAGTTTTGAATTTTGGCCCACTGTGTATTTGAGTTTGACACCCCTGATATAGAGTATCTGGCAGCAGATTTGGAGGCCTGTAAAAACCACAGCTTTGTAGGTATGGGACTGATTTATTTATTTATTTTTAGCATATTCTCATATACATAGCACATTATATTATTTATAACAGTCCAAATCAGGTGACTGGTTTGACAGATATTGAAGTTTGATTGTAGAGGGAAAAACAGACATTTTCATCTAACTTTAGAATAATATTCCCAAGTTATAAAGTCAAGTTCCAAATCAGAATTTTTTTATTTGTAGAGCGGGTGAAGTTAATACTACGGCCAATATGCTGCTGCTGCTGATGATGATGGTGATGGTGATGATGAGGAACTCTCCAAGACGGAACATTTCCATGTAACACTTTTTAAAGCAACTTTTAAGATATTTCCTGAAACACTTTTAAAACTGGGATAGTGAGAGTTAGAACAGTTGAGTTCCACATGCAATCAGAAAGTAAAGATTCTTGGAGTTCCACAAAAAACCCCAAACACCCCAAACAAAACACGCCAGTGGCGCAATTGCTGGACAACACACTCATAACTGGCTCTGTTTTAGTTTTTCGCTAACTGCTTTAACACGGCCAAGGTCTTTGGACCGCTGAGCACAACATACCAGCACTATTACTTTTTCCTGACTCAGAACATGTAGCGGGCTTTAGCTTGTGGCAAAGATAATCAGCGTACATTGTTTGTGCATTGTTCTGCTTTTGAAATGGTTCTAATTTCTTTTAGCTTTTAAGAATTGTTTCAAAGGTTGGCTGTGATGAACAGCCATGCAGTTGAGATTCTTTCGGGGCAGTCATCATATTTGTGTGAGCAGAATGGGTTTGAAGCTCTCCACATTTCTGCTATTCTTAATTGACCAGATCTAATGACATTATTTATGTTTTCTTCTGTGAATAAGGACAATTTTCTTGTAATTGGATCACATTTGAAATATATAATTGGTTGATGCAGTGCTAGGCATTCATTCTTTGCATAGTTCACAACTGCTATTTGTGGTGTTTTAAGCTTTAAAGAGCTCGTTGACATTTTGAACGATTGAGATGTACTGCCAAAAATAAATAAATAAATAAAAAAATCCCAAATTCCACAGCTTTCCCAATCTCAGTCCTTTGTGTTAAGATTTGTCACATTTGTCAGTTTGGGATTTCCCCAGGAATTTTCAAGAGATGTCTAAACTTCAGAGGAAAAACAAAAAAATGTAAGAACAGCACTGTGAAAACACAACGTGGATTATCTGCCATCGTGAGCAGGGATAAGGCGCACGGTTCTTAAAAGAAAACAATCCAAAGAATTTGCATGTGCAGAAACTTCCAGCTCCAAGATGTGTTTCTGAGCGACTGAACAGGAAATCTTGACTTGGAGCGAACATAAGCATCTTTTTTCACATTTCATTTTTAACATTTTAACATTTTGTCTGCTTTTTCCTGTTCCTGTCTGCCACTGGGGCAAAACACCAGCAGGAGAGGGATTGTGTTTGATTGTGGTGGACCAAAACCCAGACTACTGACCAATACGCACTTTGAATCGGGCTTCGAAGGATCAGATTCAAAGTGATGGAGTGGAGAATGGAAGCAGGCAGATCTCTGTGGGTTGGAAGACTTTGTGAGTTGTGAAAGATTTTTGCCAGAGGACAGCCAAGCGGATGGCATCTGTGGTCAGCAAGGCATTGCCTTTATTTCCTTGGATCAAAGTTAGCCAGGAATCGGTCTGTTTAAAGTAGGCTTTCTAAAACTCTAACTTGGCAGCTTTTAACTTGGAATAATAAAAATACATCTGATTTGTAATGCACCTTTCATACAAAAATGCAGCTTTGTTGCCATGTTCCCAGTGAGCAGCCATTTCTTAACCACAGTTTTTGTTATGTGTACCCTTGTGGGTCACATGTAATTTTGAATAGCTAAAGACAAGATGGAACTTAAAAATATACAAACGGCTTCCTGCCGACTAAAGAATTCAGGTCAGCTGTTTACATGGGATGTGATTTTATTCTAGTCTTGTGTTTAAATGTCACAACACATTCAATCAGAACAGTGTTAAATGCTTTGCATGACTCATGGTTCAAAATAATCCTTGTTTTTCAGTCCTTCAGTTCATTCTGTCTGAAATAAGCTGTTTTAGTTCCTATCCTTTATGGCCTCTCTCCCTTTAAACCACCTTTGTGCTGATTAATTGCAAGAGGCAACCAAGGTGGGGAGTCGGGGGCAATTTAGACTCTCTAATTAACCTAACAAGCAAAGAGAAGAAGCCAAAGATCCTGAAAAGAGCCCCCCCATGCATTGGGAGAACATTGAAACTCCATAAAGAAGGCATCCTCAACTAAAAAACATCTTGCTATGAGGGAACAGCACCAACTACCACATTATAACACATTATTAAAACTTTGCCCAGGGTTCATGTTAGCACCCTCAAAAGGAAAAGCACAACATATAAGATTTTATGTTGAAAACAAACTCTTCACAGAGTAGTTGAGCTTGGAAGCCAGCAGTCTTGGAAAGCAAAGAAGCATACGGCCCCACGCATTTTAGGCCAAAACGGGCTGCATGAATGCAAAGCAAGGGGCAATGCAGCCAGCAGTGAATCACATTAAAGCTCTTGTGTGGTAGAATTCTTCTTTCAATCTGTTTTTGAAAACATTTACTCCGTTGCATTGAAATTCCAGCTGTTTATTCAGATTTAGGTGTTTATGTGGAGCATTTTTAAAATCTTGTGTTTGGTTTTTAATGCGATTAGAATCATTATACCACGCGCCATGTAAATGTAGCTATTCTTCTACCAGCCGCAGGCCTTTTATTTACCCTGTAGTCAAATATTTTTATACTAATTTTCATGAGTTGATTTGTAGCTTAGATACCCTGACTACACTAGACTGCATACATGTTCTTCCCAGCTGCCTTTGCTAACCACGTCTCGGTTGTGTATTCTATTTATGCCACTCATGACACCAGAGAACCAACCGGCTTTGCCCGGCCTTTATGACAACACCTGGCTTGTATTTAACTGGCCTATAAATAGACTTTACTCCAAATACAAACCACCTGGATGGGGTCAAACCACTGTCACACGCATTCATTTCAGTTTTGCCAGAAAGGGTTATCTGAGATGTAACGATGGTGGTGAACAGTGATTTACATAGATGATATCCATCAGAGCCTGTGGTCAGCCCTGTGGTCTGTGAAGACTAAGCACACACATGGAGGCTTTTTGGTGTCTACTCCATCATTGCTAACCAATGTAAGTTAAAGGGAAAAAACGTGATTTACTCTGAGTGAATTTTAATCGTCTTGTAATGGTTTTACTGCTTAGTCCCACATAACTGATGGGTTTGGGATGGGCCTCACACATGAAATGTCTGTGTTTGGTTTTCAGTAATTGCTTTTGCATGACTTGGTCACAGGTGTCAGGCAGAGACTTTTGGTAAATGTTTGGCATGGTAGAGTAAGAAAAGTTTCAGGGCCTACCTGGAATAGTCCGGGCTTTAAATAGCGACAAGGCGTTACCCGTTTCCTCTGCCGGTTCACTCACAAACACACATGAACTGATGAAAGTTGACTGGAAATTATGAAGACTTGGAGAAAATAAGAGCAATTTTGCAGTAATTGCCATCAAGCTGTTAGGTCTTCCAGTGCAAAGGCTGCGTTGCGTGTTGGGAGTGTGAGTGTGGTGGGAGGTAGATATTTTTAGAATCAAACTCCTCTGTTCCAATGGCATGGCACTCAAGCACAACATACCTTCTGTGCTGTGCTTTCCTCCTTAAGACGAGCACTTTCCCTTCTATGTTTTGTGTGCTGGGCTGGCGGCCAAGACGGTGGCTTCACAAAGGGTCACAGAGCAGGAGCTTTTAATATGACCGGCTTTTGCTGACTCAAAAAAAGAAGTCCGTGGAAGGATTTATGTAACTACATAACAGCAACAGACTGAACTTAGATGTTCCCTTTAAGGAAGGCTAATCTAAAAGGAAAAGCTTGTGAGGTTTGGAAAAATGTGATTGAGTGGTTAGACAGTTGTCTATCTTCATACTATCCTGTTGTTGTCACTGATTACTTGGAGGCAATCTGAAAGCATCCTGTGGCTCATTCGCTGCTCATTTTGGTTTTTGTTTTTTTAAATAAATGCCAGTAGATAAGAGTTTTACCAGCCAGGGAGGAAATTATTGTAATTACTTTATATACTACAGGATATTGCATAATTTAGTAGTAGCTTTCCAAATAAAGTACATGTAGTCACGTACACCCTGAATAGAACAAGCAGCAGTGACTGCTGTCACCCGGCCACTTAGTTGACAACAGTCTAAGAAATATGGAGATCTGATCCAGTGATTTCAAGTCGCTGATTCAAAGACTAGGATTAGAGACATTTGCACACCAGCTAAATTTAACTATTGCAGTAGCAGACATATAGAGTATTGATAAACAGGTTTTGAGGTGGCAGGCTCAAAGGACATCATAGCATTTTTTGATCTTGATTTTATTAATAGAACTTTTATATACATATACACGCCCAATTGCCACTGTAGCTTCTCTTCAGGCCCACAGTTTGTGAAACCGCCTTGCAGTTTCTCAGGTCATTGCACAGTCTGACCTCAGGTGAAATTACTGGGCCATCAGCTCCTGGGAAAAATGTTACATTATGTTAACACATGCCTGAATGCACTAGATCAGCAAATTATTTAAAGTTCTGCTTTTATAGAGATGCTCATGCTTGCTGATGATGAATTAACCACATGCATTTTATTAGCAGCTCTTGGCTGCGACTTACTCTCTTAATTACTATGGAAACAGTAACCTGTACTTAGTTTTTCACAGGCCATCAGTCCTTTTTTTTCCTAAATTCTTTTATAGGGAAAAGATCTATATGCTACTGATGCAGAGAGCAATATAAAGTTGACTTGCTGAAACATGAGAACAATAATTCCCTGTTTCCTTCAAATCCCGCCCCCTCCCCCCCCCCCCCCCCCCCCCCCCCCCCAAAATCCACAAAAGCATCACATTCCCTAACTATGCCCAAGAGCAGCAGAGCTGGCTGTGATAAATGTGCCGTGGTCATAACAGCTGGGGGATGACAGAAGCTGTCAGACTACAGATTAACTCAAAACCCCACTGAAAGCAGTCATGTCACTTCTTACCTGATGTGCACAGAAGAGCTGATATGCGCACGCACGCACACACGCACGCACACACACGACTGCACACAGAAGTACAAACTAAACTGCTTTGTTTTGTTGCACACATGGCTGAGATGATCTCTTATCATGATTTGCTTTTGCACACATGCGCACACAAAAACAGGCATGAAAGATCAAACACATGAGATATAGATCAGAGCACGGATGTGCACAAAGCATATACCGTACACCTCCACCCACTCAAATCACACAGGTAAGTTTTATTGTGTCTTGATGATGAAGCCATTAGTGCTGCAAATGTTCTTTCTGATTGATTTCTCTCAAGCTTCCCACACTGTTTTTGTTTTTTTTGTTTTTTATCTCAGCAAGTGGAAAGAGGTGGAATTGCTTCTTGCCTATACTGTGAAAAAACAGTGCTGGGGTCTGAAGTGATGGCACTTATGTGGAAGACTTTATTTATTAAAGCTCAGATATAATAAGTTGGAGCAAATGATATTGGTTTCATATTAAAACTTTAGTTTAGCACCTTAGAACACACAGTAACTTGTGTTCCAGATTTCATTACTGCAGAACCTGCTTCTGTTGTTCTATCAAGTGGATAAATATGCTTTATTTTGTTCTTACAGATGCTTAATGGTATGCAAGATAATACTGTCAGAAGCAGGCAGTCATTTGCTGAGAGGCCGTTTGTCAAATTCCATTAAGCAACAAAAATGTAGGAACAACATGTAAACTACCAGATATTAGACTGATATCGGACTGCGTGGGTGAGATTAAACATGGCATGCTTTTTTTTGCTGCAAACCCTATGACTAGTACAAACTTCAAAAGATTTGGAAAAAAAAACTCGATTAAAAATGAGGTCCAGTGTAAACTCTGCAAGACCACGTTAGCATGTCATAAGTCTACATCTACATGGTGGGACATTTATATGGATACACCGTAATAACATGGGAATGGTTGGTGATATTAAAGTCCTGTTTGTGGCACATTAGTATATGTGAGGGCTGCAATGACCCGGTTACTGCGTTCACCAGATATCAACGCAATTTCGATCCGCTCCTCACGTGTTAACTTCTTCGACATATCAATGGCTGTGAACAAAGAGAAACTTATAAATAACTCATGAAAGAATACAGTTACGTTGAAACCAAGCACACCATTGTTTTTCTTGTGACATTACCAATAAATTTGATGTGTCACATGGCCCTCTTCCTATTGGAAAAAAAAAAAGTTGTATCCAAGATGGCCGACTTCTAAATGGCCACCATGGTCACCACCCATCTTGAGAAGTTTGCCCCCTCACATATACTAATGTGCCACAAACAGGACTTTAATATCACCAACCATTCCCATATTATTACAGTGTATCCATATAAATGGCCCACCCTGTACAATCATTCAAGTGTGAATGCATAGGGCAAAAAGGTGATGGGTTCTCTGGAGGGGCTGGTCAAAAAAGGGAAGATCATGATCATGAAAAGCAACATGATTACTCATTGATTTTGAAATAATTGTGGATTCAAGTGCAGGAAAACCAAATCTTTTCTTTGCACTTTAACTATAATTCCCTTGAAAAATAAATATGAACTTACTAATTTAGCCACAGTCATACTGGGAGTCAAATGAAAGGGCCATGCTGAAAAGAAAAACAAGAAAATTTATGCAAAACTGAAAAGATGAAATATTTGATATTATCACTTCATATAAAGAGACTCCTTCAGCCCCAAATCACACGCTTGAAGAGATCAGTTGGCAATCATATGGGAGTCACTGGTCGCAATGGAAAATTGTCTATTCCCTGACTGGTTGGTGACTGGTTACTAGAGGTTGCTGGCTGTAGCTAGGTGAAATCTCTTTGTGATTTCTTTAGTCACTACTAGCAGATTGTTAACCTGTACTTTTCTGCAAACACTAACCAACTACTCATAGAGCAACCGTAAAACATAGAAAATCTGCAGTGCAAACTGAAACATTTTCACATTCACATGGTAAACAGTCCACATTTCTCTTTTGTGTCACACTTTTCAGTGAAGCTACTTGTCAGGGAATACATTTCTTTTGTCCATGGGTGGTTGACGGGGGGGTTGTTGACAAGTGTCCTGGCAGTGAGATTAGGGCCTAAAGTTGTGGGTAGGGCTCTGAATTTTTAACCTAACAGCACCCTCTTCACTCCTGTAAAGACTGCTGTGTTGGGTTTCTTGTTTGCTTTAGCTCATTGTCATAGTTCTGTTATTATTTGACTGTCGCAGAGATTCAAAGTCAGAGCAAATTTTACACACAGAGTGATGCCTTCCTATAATGTTATTGTGAGCACACTTTTCTGAGGATTATCCCTTTGGACCACGCAGTGATTAATAGGCCTCCTGTACCTTGCAGCACCATTCTTACCCAAATTAATACATCTCTTGGAAAAGTTTGGGGCCAGTTTCAACTGTCTGTCATGCAGTTTCATGGAAACTCTCAAATCTCTGTGTGTGCTCCATGCAACTTGCAACTTGTATTTGGGCTTGCGTGTGCTTACATGTGGTTGGCACTGTATATGGCATTGTCCTATTTGCACTCCAAATAATTAGTCCAAATGAGTATCTACTGAAGCATGAGACGAAGACAAACGCACACCAAACGTCATTAATCATTATCCCATCAGTTTTTAAAGATATTAACTGTAGCACCTCCGATTGTAGTTGAAGAATCACTAGAAGTTAAGCTACTTGTTGACAGTTTCTTTTTGCATTATTAGTTATGCCAGTGTAGTTGTAAAAGCATCATACCATTCATAAAAGTACCCCCATTTGAGTCTCGATGTGCTGGCTGGTTATCAATTAGCAAAAAGAATCAACATGCCACATGAAAAAGATGAGGGGGATTGTTTTTGGCTTTGAGGGTTTTTTTTTTCTTTTCTTTTTTTTCTTTTTTTACCCGCAGGTCATAAAATGATCAAGCAGTCCCTGGAATGCACAGTGGAACTCTTAAAACGTCCTTCAGTGCCAGAAGGCAAACCTAAAAGGAGCAGAAATATTGCCAGCTGTTGCAATCAGAATGGGAGGAGGTACATTTTTAACCTTTACAATATCACATCGTTTATTTCTGGGATTAATATAAACCGAAGGCTTACAGCAGATGTTTTCATAAGCTTGAATTTTTGTATTTATATACTTGCAGTAAATCATGCCACCTTACAGAGCTGTAATCAGTTTTACACATATCATATTTCTTTCCAGTCCATCGGCTCTAAAGTATGCTGAAACAAAGTATAGGTTTTGTAATGAGAAAACAAATTGGCAACAGTTTTAGTAGTTCATTAAATGGTTAAAATAAAGTTTTTATTTGTCATCATGGTAAAGGATGGTAGGGTTAGACATGACCAAAGGTTCAAATATTTAGGTTGGTGTATGTGCAGGTAATCCGTGTGAGGAATTCGGGCTTCTGTCTAGTCTAACCATCTGTGTTGAGTATTGTTTGAATACATTTGTACTTAAACCTTGTGATTATGCAGTGCATCCAGTCAGAAGAGAGTCGGCTTAATGGGAAGACCTTAAAGAGGGATGAGCTAAAACTGCTTGTTTTAGACAAAGGATGAAGTGAGGGGCTAAACAAAGACCAGTACAAGCTACTAATGGACCCCAACGATGAGGAGCTGGATGCTAACATGTCCTTTTTAAGCTGGCCAGGGAATGGAAAATATGTTACCTTGGGCTTGATAAAGTTTGATGTATCTATAGTGTGTTTTCTGTGAACAATGTATATGTAAATATAAATGATAATATAACAGTAAAACAGAAAGTATTCTAAGTGCTTGGTTTGGTTGCTTTATGCTTTATGCCCCCAGGCACTTGTGTAAACTGCACTTAAGCCAAGCTGAACTGTCTTTTTGTGCAAACTGCTGTTGAATTCAGCTCGTCAAACACGGCTTGTCTTAATTACCGTCTCATAGAGCGTCCCTGTCGTTCCAAACAAGATTGAGAC
Source organism: Neolamprologus brichardi (assembly GCF_056152115.1). NCBI lineage: Eukaryota > Metazoa > Chordata > Actinopteri > Cichliformes > Cichlidae > Neolamprologus > Neolamprologus brichardi. The sequence continues at coordinate 3,427,677 of NC_142119.1, read as the reverse complement.
GTCTAACAAGCTGACAGGGTCGTTTGTACTTTGAACTGAGCTCGAGAGTCTAGAGATGGGCCTCTCCTCTCTCTGGGAGCTGACACATGGAAAAATGAGGGTACACCGGAATGAATGTGTAGGTTTCTGCATATAGTGGAGATGTAAAATGCGAGGAAAGGAATGAATGCTAGCGTCTGCCCATGGACCGTGGCTCCTGGTACTCGATGCTTAAGTGCGATAGCGTGCATAAAGAATTTATGCATAACTGAGTTAGAGACAGGGCGGGTCGGGTACAACATGAATAAATTGACAGACAGACAGACATATGACCTGCGAGTAGCTGTGGAGTCGTTTGTACAGCCTCGCCTTTTATTGGTTTCACTTTAAGCCGGTCTCCGAATCTACACACTGGTTTCATTTAGCCCAACTCATGCTAGGTGTGGCACAGTGGCAGGCGAAAGGAAACCAAAACCAAATGGGCTCCGGGCTTGGCCCCTTAGCTGAAGCCGCCGTTGGTCCCTCCAGGAGCTGGCTGCTGTCTCGTGGCTGCCCAGGAAGAAAGGAGTGTAAATCAGGCTACATAGGCGTGGTCCACCGCAAAGCACACCACTGCACAGCCAGCCACATTGTAGATTGGCACAGGGACAGCCGGCAGACACAAGCCCCGTATCCTAACATGCAGTGAGGGGTTCACGGGAGGTTGGGGAGGCCAGCTGTGTGTGTTACTGTTTCTGAGGGCATTCACTCTTAACGAAGAAAGACACCTCTGGCAAAACGGATCAAGTAAGTGGAGGACGGTAAGGGAAGAGGGCAGCAGGAACACAAGGGCACAGCGAGTGCACTGTGCCAGCACCGCTGCAGCACTAAGAAAACAAGCGCCATGACCAAACTTCATGAGGCGAGCAGTGAACATGCAGTCGAGGAGGAGGAGACGACCGAGTGCCCTGCCAGCCCTCAGATTTAAACCAGAGCTTGAGTTTGTTGATTTTCTCGTAAGAAGGCAACAGTCATGCCAGCTCCGTTTTAATTCACATGGCTACTTTGCATGAGAGATGGTGAAAGCATACCTTTTAGGACTTTGTAAATGAGCCATTTGTTTTAATTTCAGTTGGTGTGCGTGAGTGGCCGCGAGTGGTTTTGCTCTTAAATGTGTCAACGTGCTTGTCTGCAGAAACACTGTAAAATCGTATTTGTGTGACTAATGCAGCACATATTACATTATATTTGGATAAACAACACATGCTCATAACCTAATTTATCCATTCATTCATCTCTCAGAGAAGTAGCACGTGAGGTTGTGAATGACATTGATATATGTGCTAGTTTTGCCTGAGCATAACCAGTAGCTTCTAGGGTTGGGTGATCTGCAGAACAGTCTGATGATCCTGTTCCCTTTGTGACATTGACAATAACCAATATCAACACTGCAGGGTGGTCACTACTACTACGTGCCTGTTTACACTCTTCTCAAAGCCCTACACACACATAGACACAGCAGAGTCCTTCGCCAACAAACATACAACAGTGAAACAGTGGTGCGAGAACGAATGTGGACACTCAGACATGTCAGGGACATGAAGAGTTGCCAATGTGAAAATACAGTGGGGAAGATTAAATTTGATAAGATGACCTGATGGAAGACTTTCTATTCCAGTATGCTTACCAAAGCAGACAGTTGCCTTTAAATGGAAAGCAGCTAAAGCTAAATATTAACAAAAATGTCCATGGCCACAAATCCCTGCTGTGTGTGTGTGTGTGTGTGTGTGTGTGTGTGTGTGTGTGTGTGCGCGCAGTATATAGGCCACAACAAGACCCAGATGCAGGAGTGGAAGAACGTCGAAGGATCATTTGCTCTGATGCAAGAATCCAAACACAACAGAATGACAGCAGCGGGCTGAGCTTCAGCCACTGTGAAAACCGGACTAAACAAAGGTTGAACACAATAAATAAAAAGACAAATCAACGATAAATGAAAAATGTTCAGATTAGATGCACTACCACACAGACATGACTCAGCCATGAAGGTAAGTGTAAGAGGGTCCACTCATCATTAACCATAGCCCCGAGCTTTGTAGAAAGGGGGGATACATTTAACTTATAAAACAAGCCATTTTATTGTATTTAATCTAATTGTTACATTGTTTTCTTAGTTACTAGTAATGTTCAAGAAGAATTAAAGCTGCTGCAGGACAGCAACGTAACTGTCAAATGACAGAAGCTTGGTACCTTGCTTTTATGTAGGCAAACAGTTAAGCTGAGGCCCTTACAAAGAGACACATAAAGATACAGACTGAACCAGATAGATTGTAACCTGTCACAAGGACTGTGCTGTCCTATTTTTACTCTAGTGTGACTGAGCCATAAATGATCAAAAGTTGTAATGGTGATAAATCAGAATGATCATTGGCTGATACCCGCTGATATGTTAGCAATAATTTAATGTGGTAGATTTAACTGCTATGGTTGAGTTCGATATCCCTATCAGTAAATTGTTATTCACTGTTTCCATTGGTCTGTGATTCTGTTGGGTCCCACTGATGCTGTGGTGCAACATAAAGATGGGAGAATATATTGATATTGGTATTGGCCCAGTTGTCATTCGGACCGTCCGTATGTGTTCTGAGCAGTGAGATGCTACTTTTTAAATACTGTTATGTAAGGTTTTTGTAATCATGTCTTATGTTTCTGGTGTGGTATTGTGTTGGTGTATTTATATGTACACATGTTGTAGCTTTGTCTAGTCACCAGGAAGTCTGAACATGACAATAGCTAAAATGAATTCAGCAACATTTACTGTGAAATAAAGTGGCATAAAAGTAAAACATAAGTACTTCAAAATTGTAGTTTCAGTTAAAACACTTGGGAGTTATGCCTCTGCCAAGCCATCTGCCTCCTTATGCTGACTTTGTTCTTCTTTTTAACGTAGAAATGTGGAGTTTCGTTGAATGGGAATAAGTTTTAAAAGACGGGGTCGCCTGGTATTAATAAACCCGACAGCTGAGATCTGCTCACATTGTGAGTCAGATCACCTCCAGGTCTGGCTGGTGCAGTCGCATTCCTATGACAGTGTGTACATGTAGTGTGTCTACATTTACAACTTGCATTAATGTGTTTTGCCTTATCCAAGCTGGGCTCTAGACTGCACATTAAAGTGATTTTATTAATCAGAAATGTGGGTTTGGATTTAGATGTGGAGCGTTTGCTAGAACCTTTCAGATCATGTTTTAATTACTCTCACTGGATGCATCCTCCTACAAAATGCCAGAGCATGCAAGATTTCGTTTTTTTTTTTTTTTTAAAGCTTTCTTTAAACTCGTTATGTGCTTTGATTTGTCCTATTCTACGTGTGGGTTGTGAGTTTTGTGTGTTTTTGCATGAAACGTGCTCCCTATGTTTCTGTGTGGGAACTGAAAAACTTGAAGTAATAAAAGTTTTTATAAGGTTACCAAAGAGCATGTCTCAGCATCCTACACAGACCGCTTTTACAATCTAATCAATTTCTCATTATGATGCTGGTTTTGATTTCTATGCCAAAAGGTTAACACCCGACTCCACATGTTCCCCCAAAAACTAAATGAATTTCTCTTGTTCTGCCAATACCACCAAAGGGGGCTTAAGCAGGCGTATTTCAATTATCTTCCATTAATGTTAACTTTTTGCCCCGAGGTTATTAAAAACTTAGAACTGTCTACTTTGATTTTAGCACGTAGTTTAGTCTCCGTGGCAGTTTTGTTTTTTTGGGGTTTTTTTTTAAAATGGAAAACAAGATCTTGGCTTTAGTGAAGGTTTTATTCTTGTGTGCAAGACAAAATAATTGCAGATCTGCACTGACACACGTTGAGTCATTCTGAATACAAGCTGAGAAATTATCCAATTGATCCTGACCTTTTGAGATGGGCTCTCTAAGACCAGCTCTTCCTCAGTTCCAGACATGGTCTACTGGCAGCCTTAAAGCTCTGAACCGTGTGACTCCTACAGAGGACTGTCCTGCCAGGCTAAATTTCTTTCACCTGCTCTAAAGTTAGACTGCCCTGTCTTTGGCACTTCATTGGCTCTACCATAACACTTGGTTTCTGGAAGGCAGCTGAGCATACCGAGGATGTTCCCATGTGACTTTCTCTTACAGTTTTAACAGAAAGGTACTTGACTTTAAGCTACAGCGTGCTTATCTATCCACACATCTCAGGTGAAAATAACTAGACAGAGATTTTTGGTGTCTGCTACATTTCCATAGAGCCATCTTTTGTAGAGAAGCACGACTACAGAAGTTGTAAAGCTCCAAACTACACAATAATCTGTTTAAAGAGGGCAGCCTAGCAGATAAGACTTGTGTAAATATTGTTGGAGTAGATTTAGATTGTCGTGTCGAATGAAGGTACCAGCATGCTAGCAAGCTGCAGTGTTCGTGTAAGACATGAATGAAAGCCCTATGCAGAGCCTTTATGATCGAAAGACTGTTTTGTGTCACTGACATGATTGTTCAAAGTCTGTCTGCTTGCCAAAACATGCATGGCATTTTCAGAAATGAACGCATGAAATGTGTCCTCCTCTAAAGATTTTCATACAAATACTTACGTGTCTATTTGGAAGTTTATTCATTAGGAAATGTATTGGGCTTTAAATTTGAGGATTTGGATGTTAGTCCCAACACTGATCATAGTTTGGACATTATGAGAGAGAGAAATGACACTCAGAGACTCGCCATCAACAGCTTAAACGGGAACGTATTAGCTGATTACATTTTTCACTGAAGTCTGTTCCCATTAGAGGTTTTGAGCAGATTTGGCCTTTGGGTCGGAGACGAATCTGAATGTGAATGGGATCTGTTTAGTGCAGCGGTCTCCAACCTTTTTTGCGCCACGGACCGGTTTATGCCCGACAATATTTTCACGGACCGGCCTTTAAGGTGTCGCGGATAAATACAACAAAATAAAACTAGTGCCGGTACCGAAAAAAAGAAGATTTATTCATAACACACGTGAAAAGACCCAGGAAAACCGAGTTAATGATAAAAACGATAACAAAATAACGCTGAAAACCGATAAAAACCCTGAAAACTATACATTTCACACCTGAGCCTCAACTCTCGCGGCCCGGTACCAAACGACTCAAGGACCAGTACCGGTCCGAGGCCCCGGGGGTTGGGGACCGCTGGTTTAGTGCAAAGACTCTGGGTTGAGTTTTTAGTGAACGATGTAACGTGAAACTTTGCACATTTATATTAAAAGCTTTTATTTGCTTTTTAAAACATTCTTTGTCATTTGTTTCATCATAAATCCACACCCGCTTCCAAACATAATGGCTTGAGCATCAAATTTCAAGTGTCAGTGTTAATTTTCTGTTGACAGAATGATGACTTAATCAAATAAATATGGGAGGGATTTCTAATGAGTGAAACAATCATTTTAACTTTCCAGTAATATCATCAAATAATTCTGGTGTTATGTTTCTGGGAGGTCTTTTCCCACTCCCAGTGAACTCCTGATACCCTAATGACATAAATCCAAAACGTATTATCTGTAAGAGAGCCATAGGACGGTCGTAATTCTTTTCTCAGTTTTGTCCACGCTGAGCGGCAACAAAAGGCAAAACATGTTCCCTCATCAGATCAAATGCTTCTGTTTCCAGCTGTGCAAAAGAGCAACACACACACACACAATTGTTGTATGTGTGTGTTAGGGCTATGTTGGTATTCAGCCCATGTGTGTGGAGTGCTAATAACTGTTAGATCGCTTACTAATCTCTATGAGATGATGTCTGAATGGCTCTGTTGTTTTATTTCAAATCTAAATACCCTTTAGTTTCCTTTATTTCAGTATTATTATTCTTTTTTTGGAAAATATGCTGTAATTTACTAAAAATCTCCCTTTCGGGGAGCGATCGTGGCTCAAGAGTTGGGAGTTCGCCTTGTAATCGGAAGGTTGCCGGTTCGAGCCCCGGCTCGGACAGTCTCGGTCGTTGTGTCCTTGGGCAAGACACTTCACCTACCGCCTACTGGTGTTGGCCAGAAGGGCTGATGGCGCGATATGGCAGCCTCGCTTCTGTCAGTCTGCCCCAGGGCAGCTGTGGCTACAACTGTAGCTGCCTCCACCAGTGTGTGAATGTGAGAGTGAATGGGTGGATGACTGGACGTGTAAAGCGCTTTGGGGTCCCTAGGCGGGACTAGTAAAAGCGCTATACAAATACAGGCTATTTACCATTTACTTTCAGTCTCACGTCTTATCCAATTTACGTTGTATAAAATCATTTTAGATTTCACGTGTTGATAGGTCTTTGTGTGCTGTAGCTTAGTTTCAAGAGTTGATCAGAGTCAGAATAATACATATTTTAAGTTCAATGGTATTTCCCTTTAGAGCAGGCAGTATTTCTTTGCGTTCTCTTACACTTGTTTGCACTGGCGTCATTCTTGTATTTGTCTGACCACTGCATGACCACACATTATAAAATGTCCTCCGAGCCGACCTGCCTCGTGCACAAATGTAATTATCGTTATTTGCATATCAGTTTGATCTCATCTCATGACGTCACTCGGCTTTCAAAATTGGATTTTCAAATACAAGGAAGGAACAGTGCTCATTAATGATAACAGTGAGCTGTGGTGTAATGGCTCAATTACTAATATGAAAATGTATTTCCAGGGTTGTCAAAATAAAACTCTGAAACAGGAAGAAAAAAAGAATTCCCCTTCCAATTTAGCTCAGGATGTGATTTCAAGAGATTGTTTTACAGCAGATGTCTCCCCTTTGAAAAATAAAATGACTAAATGATTGCTTGATAATCACATAAGTGGTCTTATATTTGTGTGAGTCATGTTACAGTATTGATTGGGAATCCGATTCTCTGATGCCTCTAAACTTCTCATTCAGGCTATGTGTTACCTCACATGACCTCACTAGGAGAGGAAAAAAACCCTCATCAGCGCTATCTGGTGAATTTAAAAAGCATGTCATTTATTCCTTCCATATTTAGTGGTGACTGTTAATTTGCATACTGGTGATTTGGGCTGTGACACATGAAACAAATGGAAACAGAGAATGTAACAAGACATTGCAGGAGGATGATGAATACATAAACAAAAAGATAAGAACTGTTTTTCAAAAACATACAGATGTTAATAATCGCTCTGTGTGCGCGCTACAATCATTAACTAATCAATTTCTGTTTGAAATTTATGCCACACAAGATATTGCAGTGCTATGCTGTATCCACACCACCCAACTCTATTAAAACATATACTGAATATGAAATATAAATGTCATCCATTGATACTGCAACTTCCTGTATCGCTACTCAATGTAACAGTTTTTTGTATCAGGCAGTAAACATGTTTATTTCTGTTGTGGATTTTGAGGTTTTTAACATGGTAGCGTATGGGGACTGATTCACTTTTGGATCCAGCCTCTAGAGGCTGCGTTGCTGTGCTGATCAGCTAGCGCAGACCTTCCCAAAGTGTGGGGCCCGCCACACTTTTGGGGGGGGAACAAAACGCTTGGACACTGCTATCATGGGGCGCCTACAGAAACACAAAGCAGGAGATGAAGCATCGCTGAATATGTTTCCAAACCAACTTCATTCTAAGCCAAAGACTAGAAAATATGGTGAAGCATATCTTCCCTTTGGTTTCACCTGCACAAGTGCCGAGGTAGGTCTCCCCTGCAGGATTGCTTTTCCCTTCGTCAGGAGCAGCGCTGGGCTGTTTAAATCACGGACAAACAGGGTCCCACATTCGTGATTTTTAGTTACAAACACTTCTTGTAATGACTAACTACTCCTGACATTTTGGAGACGTTAGCTCTTTATACAGTAAAGTTACAGCGGGATACAAATAATATCAGGCTAATCCTGCCACAATTTGTCCCCCCGAACATTTTTCTTGTAAAACAAAGGGGGACCCAGCAAAAAAAGTTTGGGAACCACTGAGCTAGCGGGTGTGTTCGCTTCCATTTTCAATGAGTCCCTGGCAAAGTCTGTGATCCCCACATGCTTCAAGAGATCCACCATCGTCCCTGTGCCCAAGAACAACAAGCCCTCATGCCTGAATGACTACCGACCAGTTGTGTGACTTTGGTGGTAATGATGGTGTTTGAGAGGTTGCTGAAGAACAACATCTCCTCCTCCATCCCAAGCACCACAGATCTGCTCCAATTCGCCTACCGACCCAGCCTTTTATTTTGGACACATTTCACTGCGTGTTGTACTTGTATGCATGTGACAAATAAAGAATCTTGAATCTAGATAAACTGCAGTTTGTAGCACATTTTTCAGCCCAAGAAACTTTTAATGAAATTAAAAATGTCATTCGTTTAGATAGAGGCTTCAAAATGACCTAAAGCATCTCTAAATGTGCTTCTGGAATGGCTTATACCTGCGTTGTCACGTGCAGTGTGAAACAAGTTTAAGTGTTCTGCTTTCTCTTGGGACTGTAGAGCTATGCTTGTTCCTCACTTTAAAGAATGAACTTGGGTGTAATATGTGAGCAGGCCTCTATTCCAGACTTCCGTCAAACTCTAACACAGCCAGTTTGCCAGCTTTTTATGGAAGGTCAATCAACAGTCCTCTGCACCCAACCACATGACAGAATTGAGGGGCAACCAGAAGCATCGCTGCTCTGCGCATGAAACGATGAAAGGGCCTGCTCGATGTAAGCCAGTGGAAAAAGTACTCGAGTGTATTTTTTCCATCATCAGTCAGATGTTTTGAAAAACTAGAAAAATACAAACCCACAAGTAGATATGAATCTTCTCTACAGAGTAGCATTTTTTCACTTCTGTTCAGTTAATTTCACTTTACTGTCTGACGGCTGTGCTTCAAAGGGTACCTTCTTAACTGTCTGCCGTACTGTTCCGGGTCAAAGCATCATCAGACCTCTGGCTCTGTGTAGGAATTAATGCGTTACAACTTCTGTAGTTGATTTAGTCTTTTCCTCTGCAGCTCTTTCATATGCTCAGTGGGTCCTTGGACCTCACCCAGTACAGGAAGCTGAACTTCTTGTGTGCACCTTTCATGTGATTCCAGACAACAGGGAAAGAAGGACACGCAAACACACACACATACACACAAGGCTAGGCAAATAGGGGGGGGGAAAAAGAGAGAGTTGCAGCTAGCCATAGAGCAAAACCGATTCCAAGGATAGATTTCATTATCTGTGTTTGGCGGCTTGAATTTCTGACCTCTGCAGCTGTGAACACTGTGGCTTTCTGACTGTTTTGGTGCCGCGTCGGTGAGGAGTGCAACTTTTAGTTGCCCTCTATACTGTATATTTTGACCACGTCTAGAATCTAATTATATATGCCATGTGTTCATACAGTAGCTTAGAATAATTTTGATTTTGTTTTGCAGAAAAACAAAAGCGTAACAGTCAAATCCAAAATTCTCGCAGGAAGTAAAATAAAGAAGTTATTTTTACCGTCTACACCATGACACGAAAACAAGATGCTCTGAATATGTCTTTCCTTCTGTTTTGTCTCCTTGCTCCTCTTTGTTCCCTGTTGTGCTTTCCACACCATGCTTTTTTTGCCAGTGCTTTGCTCCTAATGACAGTCCCAGATGTGGCTTAATAAATATACTGTTGAACCCCAGATTAACTCTGGGAAGTTCACTGAAGACGCATGTTTCACGGCACCGACAGATGAACCCGTTCATTCTAAGTTGGAAACTGTTTTTACTCTTGAAGAACAGAGCATGCAGGAGGTTTGGGGGAGGTGGGGGAACCTTCCTCCCTGCACGCCCACAGAGTATGTTTCACATTAGGGACACATCATATTTCATGTCATTTTATCAAGAAGATGGTCAGGAGTACAGGCTGTATGGAGCTAGTGAAACCGCAAGCTAAAAATACATTTATGTGCCACGATTGAGGCTGCAGCAGTACGCCCATTGCATGCATTGAAATGATTTTGTGTGGATCAACATCAGCGGCTTCAGCAGGCTTAATAACACACACTGTGCGTTTATATGGCCATATGTTATAAAAGCGGATGTATCCATATTGGACATGAGTGACAGACAGAGAATAAGCAAGCGATGAGACGGAGACTGGAAAAAATGCAAAGAAAAAGACTCTGAAGACCTGTTTGTCAGTAACTAGTTTAAAATAACTTTTCACCTTCTGTGCTGGCAGACTGAAAATGAGCCTGGTCCTGAGCCAGGTCTTGAGTCTAACGTGTTACATAAAGATACTTCTAACAAACCACTAGCAACATATTTGAACACACTGGATACAGTTTATGGTATTAAGCCTTTCGACGAGCATGATTAATGTTGAGAGTGAAACTGTGATATCAAAGCATTAGTGACTCAGCCTAACCAAAGATTCTGTGACAGCAAAACTACACACATACTGAAAACCAATCAAAACTCCCACAGAGGACACAAACCGTTGACTCGCTTCTGATTTATGCCATAACCACTTCTCTTGCCTCCCTATATGGCCTTTTAATGCTCTTTTAAATAGGAAGCTGTAATATTTTCGGGATTCAATATTACCATGGCTGATGAATCAATCTACCATCACCTGGGGACAGCTTAAAACGTCCTCTACTACCTGTCGTCAAGTTCAGATCCAAAGAGTTGTTATGCGTGCATAGTGCAGGTTTCTGCATATGATGGCCCTCCAGCTCCAGAGCAGAAGGTGGACCAGCCAATGGCAGCTGCAGTCCAAGAACGCTGGAGTACAAAAATGCCAACCTCTCCAACATGAGAAGGGAAGGGACAGGGCTAGGTGGTTAGCATCAACTGAACTTTTATAAGAAGAAATTATAGTTGGCCACCAGCAAACTGATCATGGATGTTTTCCTTCTCTTAGACAGATATATTTTAAAAAATCCTTTTAGTCTGTGAGAAACCCTGTGTTACCCACAACCAGACAAGCATTTGGCATTTCAGTATTTGCATGTGAGGGGAAAAAGACAAACTTTTGCTGGCGCACAGTAATTGGTCAAAAACTTGACAGAAAGATGCCAATAATTTTAGACACGGACACGCTTTAAATCTGCAATCTTGCTCAATTAAACAATTACTTACAAAAATTGGAACTGATTAAGGAACTTTTTGTGATGAATATGTAACAGAAATAATGGGGCCGTGAGTGACTTTATCCAAATTGCTTTAAGTGGTTGTTGAGCAAATGATTGGGGGCAACTACGAGGTCTTAAATCTCTTTATGTTTCTGGCCGTTTGATAGGTCCACCATGGACTCGTGTTCCTCCAGCTTGTGAGGAAAAAATGTCTCCTCAGACTGTTGTTCTACTGCACCGACCGCTCATTTGCTTTGGAAAACCATTTGACAGCTGTCTACGCTGGTATTTGGTGGAGCTGATGAGACTGGCGAGAATGAACAATATAATCTATGTGCAGGCCGTGTAGCCAAAACAATGAGCTAACGGCAGTGTACAGATCCAGGGTTACATGTGCAGGAAGTCAAATGGAGAAAATGCACGTTAAATGCTTCATCAGTTTAATTTGAAACAGGGTTGCATTTTGTTTAACTGTTGTCAGGTTGCAATGGGAGTTTAAGTCAATGATGGGCTTTAAAACTCCTCCATCACCTCTCCCTCTTCTCCCTCTTGGCTGTGAAGCACCAAAGCACATCCATCTTCCCGTCCCCCTCCTAGCTGCCATCTCTTTAACACCTCTTTAACACCACCTGTGACTCTCTCACCAGCAGCTCTGCCCCAGTTTTAACCACTCTCTCCCTGGCCTCTCACTTAATGGGCTGTTAGTTTGGGTCAAACCTTCTGATGGAGGATGGAGATCCATGTGGTTCAGTGCTGAACACTAAGGTAATGTAACAACCATAGAAAGGATTGGATTCGTCTTCCACAGTTGAGTTAAAGTGTTGCTTGCACATCTTTTGAATACAAAACGTCCGCCACCTCTATTAACATTGAGTGTGGTCAGCTTTGCTTCATGGAACTTGCAGTGGATTTTTATTGACTGCCAACTTTTTATGTGGAAAAACAATCTAACCATCATTGGAAAACTCTCGGATAAATTTAAATGATGCCGCCAGGATACTGTCTTAAAATCACTGGTTGATATTAAGCAGATATAAAACTGTAGTTAATTCACAGACAAACCTGTATGTGACTCAGTAAAAAGGCATTGGAATATGTTATGTTACTGTCATTGGTTTTGTTGTATATCCAAGAGTTGGGATGAATGTGTTTATTTGGAAATTAAGGGAGATGACGGAAAGGTTTTTCCATTACATTTGTTCATCTGCGTATATCTCATTTTTCTGAATCACTGTGAAAACAAATGGGTTTATAATCTACAAGTTCATTTGACAGCTGTGTACAAAGTGTGTCATTTTTGACGGCGTACAGAGTGACATGGTGAATATTTGAAGTTAACAGTAACCACATCAATTTAAGACACACATAGACACATGTAATCACATCACTAATACACTAATGCACTTAAATTCCTGCTAAACCTTTGCTGCTCTTAGCTAGCTATTAGCCAGTGTCATTGCTATTATTGGTGATGACACTGAAGACATATAACATCCTACATCCTCTATGTGGCCAAAAGAGCATTCACTCATAGTAACCAACTGTTAGGAGTGTAGCCTAACAGTGAGTCCTCACAACACACTTCACATCTTAATATATATTGGAGGGGATGCACCGTCACCATCCCCCGCTATTTCAAAAATGTACACAATGGGATCCCCGGTATTTTTATGAGATTTTTAAAAAATGGTTTGCTAAAAAGTGTCAGTAACTTCATGCAGTGGAAACATGATTTGTTTTTGTTGGTAAAAACTTTTTTTGAAAAAAAAGTTTTTACCAATTTTACCAGTTTTTTTGCTAATTAATTAACTTTAACACTAACTATTTTATCCATAAGGTAATTTTAATAAGTTGCCAAAAACTGCTGTTTCTAACGGCCTCTTGAGCCTTCCTCTCCCCATGTAAAAATGTCCAATTTGGTGAGAGCTTCTACATCCCGGTACAATGATTACCTCTGGGCCTCTATGGGGGTTCAGGCCAAAGAATGGGAATCTGTCCACTGTGTGTGGGGTGTTGGTGCCTTTTGGAGAATCTTTGGGAAAAGACATAATTTGGGCCATTGTGAGTTTTGTGCTTCTTTATTTTCCTTTGTAAAGCGAAATCCTAGCATCTTTGAGTGGATTGGTCTGTTACATAACACTACAGCTATCTGTAGCCAGACTAACCAGACTACCTTATAACTCAGCACTTCACCTTCCCATCCAAACATGGTCATCTCCATCTCAAAAACTCATTGTTACCACTTTGGTGGCCAAACTGGAAACGATGAGTCTTCAGAATGTGCAGTCCAAAATCAATAAATGACATCACATATGCAATCTTTCGTAATCAAGAATGATGCTCACATGTGTATTCGACTATCCAAAATGGCCCTGACTTAGATTTGATTTCCTCAAACTCGAATCCAAGGCTACTGCCTTGCTTCACATAAACTGGACCTGTCAGTGTAAATATGCTTTATTTACTAGATTTAGAATAAAAGGAGTGACGGGTACCCTGTGGAGATGAAAAATTAAGCCAAGGCAGAAGTGACAAAAACAGCAGTTCCTCCAAGTGTCATTTGAGGCTGGCTCAGTCCCCATAGACTCCCATGTTAAAAATATACAACTTTGACAGCATTAGCCCCTTTATAACAACTCGCAATTGTGATAAATGGGGGATGAATTATTTTATAACTCATCCACTTGGATAATGAGTTTGGGGTGTGGCCACGATGATTGGCAGGTGTCCTGATAAGCATCTTCTTGGCCTCATCACTACTTCATGTTGTGTTATTGGACCTCTTTACTGTGTATGCAGCTGGTGCTTTTAGGGCCATTTTTAATGGGTTATCCGACCAATAATATGGCTTCCTCTGAGGTACAAACCATCCCAACGTCTGTGCTCAGGGTTTGATGAGTGGAAAATAAAGTGTCACTAATTAGCTAATGATGTGTCTGTCTTATGAATGTAGCTTGCTAACCAAGTTAACTTCTGGCTTAAAAAAACAAAAAACAAAATCCGCAAAAGCATTCAAAGCGCTTAAAAATGCAGAGTCTAGTGACTGCATCAATGTTTCATACAATACACATTTTTCAGTATCACCCAGAACAAACATCCTACCTTACTTTGCATTGGTCAGTGTCCTTTTACATGCTTTGTGGGATAATAAAAGCAAATGCCAACTATTGTGCAAGTCCTCTTGTGCATTCACTGACACACTGGGTTATTTATTGAGTTCCCTGAGACATTTGTGAGAAGTTTTATGTGGCATGTCCACATGTTGTGTACAGATAGGAGTGGGTGCACCGCTCTTGTGCATAGTGTACTTTAGCTTTGATGATGTTTAAGTGTTAAATTTAAGTAACTTGTCATAGTAACAGCCGCCTTAATGCTGGGACCCATTGCAATGAAGTGATTAATTGTAATTCAGAGACAAACAAGTGAGCGTCAGCCAGGAGAAAGTATCATTCTTCCTTTGCACAGCAACATCACTCCTCCTCTACAGAATGATTTACGTGTTTAGAAATGTGTCCGTGTTGGTAGCCATGTGTTTGGTTGCAATAGTTTGTGCTTTACATAAATAAGAAAGGCTTTGCATGAAAAGTTGGTTTTGTCTCGTGGAGACTTAAAAGGTGAGGTTGAAGCGTAGCATGGCCTCGTACAGTAACTGGTCTCGACTTACGAGCGTGAACAGAGATTAATGTGACCGTGTCCCTGCATGTGCATCGCAGGGTCAGATGTGCATGCCTGAGTCTGTTCAAACACAAACTCTAACACCCTCTTAAGTAGATGTCAGTGTTTATGTGGGCGTGTGTTTGTGCAGAGCTCATACACCACACTGACTAAAGAAAGAGGAGGAGGAGGAGGAGGGGGGGAATGTTCCCATGGAAGTGCTGCGAGCTCCATGATGCCCTCAATTTGTTTGGTTGCTCCTGTCAAGCTAATGAGGTGAGTGAGTGAGGGCGGCCCGGTGGAGGCAGAGGTCAGCCAAAAGCCAGCGCTGCCTGCCAGGCTGCTTTGCTGTGAGACTGTAGCCCAGGGCTCGACTGAGACTCTGGTCACGGCACAGCTCCCTGGCGAGGCTTGGCACACAGCGTGCCCATCTGCCACACATCAAAACACTGCATGGCAAAGGCAGGTTTACACTGTTGCATGAGTGGGCCACTTGTCCATGTAGAAAGTATGCATATTGGCACATCCCGTGAAACACACACACACACACTCTGTTCGTTTTTGGAGAGCATCTTTTCTAGCCCCCGCAAGACCGCCATCAGGGTGGACTGCCCCCACCAGCTGCCAGTATAGCACTCAGAGTGGATGCTTCAGTGCATGCATCAATATGAGCAATTCTTTTAATTATGGGTGTTGTGCGGCCGATGCCGCTGTGTTTCCTGGACACAGTTCCAGTTATTGGGTCATTCGCACAGACTGAAATCCAATCTGTTTACAATTTTAAATGCCTGCAGAAGTTAAAATCTATTTTTCCTATCTTGTTGGTCTTCATGTGGTATGAGCATGTGTCTTAGTAGGCATACTTAGTTTTACAAATTGGAGCTGTCCGCTAATGGAGCCACATGTTGTGCTCAGATGCCGTGGAGTATAAATGTCAGATTAAACTCCGAACAGGGGATAGCATATCTTGTCCATTACACGAAACTTTATCCTGTGTATGGAGCAGTTTATTTCAGCTAGAAAATCTACCTTTTAAATGTTTATGTAATTGCCTACTTGGTGATTAAGTGCATTAAAGTGTATTTAATAAGGACATCCTGCTGGACAGGTAGCAGTTGTTTATATTCATTTCCAGGAGGCTCATCATCCTGCAGTGTTTTGGAGCACACAGTGCCTGATATTCCACATGCTCGTACTCTCAGTAGCTCTGCAGCCGTCAGAATTGCAGCTCTAAGCTGAAATCAAGTCGCCACACCTGCCGGACAGTGCAGCTGCGGCTGTGACACAAGTCCACAGTAACGGAGAGCAAGTCAAAGGTCATCACCTCCCCTCCTCCTCATCTCCGCAGCAGCACTTGCCAACCCTGTGACCCATAGCCCCTTCGGGGTAGTGTAGCAGCACCAGTGTTGCGTGTGTGTATATATATCAACACACTCGCTCACAGCTGAGGGTGATTCGACACAGAGGTCAAGGTCAGGCAACAGATGGGACTCTCTGTCGCAACCTCGTATGGATAACAGCAGCTTGATTAGGCCGTTTACTCGCTCCACCCTGTGAAACTCAGACTGGGCTTAAACCACTCACAGCCACCTGCTGAGTAGAATTATGGCCTGTATTTCTATCCCAGTGATTTCTCATGCAGGTAAAGGGTTACCTGCATGAATGAACTGCTTAAACACACTTTTTGCATTAAGCGTGAAGTCTGAACAAGATAACATGCAGACATTAGTACCCCAGGAAACAAGTGATTGAAATGGGGAAAGTGATCGGTGATGATGAAGGTGATGATGGGATTATTATGGACATCCCGTCTGTGACCTTACAGGCCCCAGACACACAGGCCTAGGGTCTGGCCACCACTGGTTGTGAGGGAAATTTGATATACCCAGGCCAGTTTCGAGTGGTTGGTGGGAGTTGCTGGCAGTAACTCTAATATTAATTTGTAAATTCACACTCATGCAGGCCTAGTGACTGGGCTGTTGCCCCTCTGGTAACCACTTGTTGCTAGAAAAAAGCGAGTGTCCAGAAACCAGTTGGAGAGTACAGGGTGGGCCATTTATATGGATACACCGTAATAACATGGGAATGGTTGGTGATATTAAAGTCCTGTTTGTGGCACATTAGTATATGTGAGGGGGCAAACTGGTGGTGACCATGGTGGCCATTTAGAAGTCGGCCATCTTGGATGCAACTTTTGTTTTTTCAATAGGAAGAGGGCCATGTGACACATCAAACTTATTGTTAATGTCACAAGAAAAACAATGGTGTGCTTGGTTTCAACGTAACTGTATTCTGTGCAGGAGGGGGGTTGGGGGGGGGGGGGGGGCTTTTCAGAAGAGAGACATCAGTCTATCCTCGGCTAGAGCGCCAACTTTAAACTTGATGTGTTATTTAATATTTGGATGGAAGGGTGCAGTATGTAGCTGTTTAGAAAAATGAGAGGGGAGGCAAAGACATGGAGCTTGTTAACATAATGAAACCGTAACAGGGTCAGTTGTTGTTTCACTGCGGTGGGATCCAGAAACCGAGCCAGCGAGTGGTCTCGGGTCACGTCAGGGTCTCGTCTCTCACAGCATAAGTGCAAACGTGACAATGATGCCAGCTTCCACTGTGAGCGGCAGTCTTCTGCCTCAAATTACTTATTATGGGAATTGTTGCAATCAGCTATTGGACTGCCCATTACAGTATGTGATGTTATGTAAAACACTGAATATTTTCCAGGACATTTGTTGACAGTATCATTGTTTTTCATTTTTAAGCAACATCTCTTTTGGAGACCGATGTTCCTGTTACTGCACACGTCTGGGTGCGCGGGGCTTTACGCCGCCTTTTGATTATTGATGTTTTCAACAATTTATTATTTGTTGGCCTCTGTTTAGTTTAAAGCTCTGAGACTGACTGTGTTTTTCCTGACCTTTCACTCCAGTGTGAGCCAAACTAATATAACCAAATTGTACTCGCGTCTCACGTCACAGGCGCCCGTGCGCACGCAGTGCTGTTACAAGAAATATCTGGACTATACTCTCAGCTGGTGACGGACATAGACAGACACATGCGCTGGCATGCAACAAAACTGGGAAGTGGACAGCGAAAGTGGGGAGAAGGAAGAACTACATACCAGTAACTGTTTACAGTTGCCCACCCCTTCCCCACACAGACGCACACATCCCGACGGTCCCACCAGGCAAATGCATCTGCCAGCGAAGATCCGGCCTGAGAGAGAGAACACTTTCCCAGAGATATCAGTGACGTACATATGTGAGCAAACGCACTTATAGTTTCTCTCTCGTACACTCTCTCACTCTCACACACACACACACACACTCAGATGTCATGTCAGTCACCGTCAGGTTTCATTGTTTTTGCTGGATTGCCTGTTTATATTATAAGCCGATCCCCAGGGAGCCGACAGTGAATCATAGATTCTGGCCGTACCCTTCCTTTACAACGTGAAGGTCAAGACATAAACAACTACATAACATGATTATTTGTATCTGTGTCTCAAGTATGCATCATTGAGATCTGTGAACATTTGTTGTATTCAGTCTGTTTTGTGTCTGTGAGTTGGAAACCTCAGTCGAGGAGGCCTAGAGAAGAGTCAGCAACCCCTGTCAACCACCAGGTGCTAGAGAAAATGTATATTCTTAAACCCATTGACGAGGAGTTACATTGTGACAGATTAAAACTGTTGCAATGAGTTTACTTGACTGGTCGCCACGGTGGCTGGTAGTTTGCATGGAAGACGCTCGCCAGTGATTCATTGAGCTCCAGTGAAACTGAAAAAGTACCAGAAATAAAGACTGCCTTCAGAGTTGCTCCTTTGAATACATGTTGGATGCCGCAAAAATGTTGGGTTCCAGCAGCTTTCCAAGCTTCATGACTGCGTGGTGAGTAGTTGGTGTTTGAACTAAACATATTTCATGAAAACTACAGGAAAACAGTAAAGGTTTCACTGCAGTACCCTCTTTGTGATCAATTTCCCCCAGAAACGGCCAACAACTATTTGCCAACTGGTCAGAGAATACACAAATTATCACTAGGGCTTGCTATATAGGCCTGTGAGACCTAGCTGAGGAGCAATAGGTTATTGTGAATTGACTTCTAGGGATAAAGTCCAATTTTGTGAGGCTTTCAGTACAGCCAGTGGGTGTTAGGTCAGGATTTTAGTTTCCATCAGTTGTTTGTTTTTTTTAAACTTAACACATAGGGTAATTATTCACACATGCATTTAGGAAGCCAAAAACTAGCAAGGTTCTTGTGAGAAAAACTGTCCCTTGCCTACAAATACAGACTTTGTTAAGAGATTAGAAAATAACAGACCCCAGGGCCCTGTACTAAGGAGCAAGTTCAGCATACCCAGGATATCTTTTCCTTATTCGGCTCTGCTCAACATCGTCAATCACAGTTGACATAAGCTAATAGTTTTCAGTATCGCAGCTCTATCACAGAAAGAGCAAACATATGATTACGGTTTCCTATTTCGTTAAATTAATCTGA
The DNA here is from genome assembly GCF_056152115.1 of Neolamprologus brichardi. Taxonomy (NCBI): domain Eukaryota; kingdom Metazoa; phylum Chordata; class Actinopteri; order Cichliformes; family Cichlidae; genus Neolamprologus; species Neolamprologus brichardi. The sequence continues at coordinate 3,408,529 of NC_142119.1, read as the reverse complement.
TGTTTAAATGTGCCCAAGACAGTTTTAGTCTCGTTCATTCAGTCAGTGTACTTAACCTCCTTGGTTGATTTATGTAAGGTCAGCAAGTACAACTCTTAGGCGCTTTATTTTAGGATTGTATATCAGTTTTTGATGGCTTATAAAGAAACAAAATTGATTTAAAATTGCTTGGACTCAACAGAAAAGTTGTCATGGTGATGAACCCCGAAGTTTCCCCACTAAGACAAATTCTTTATAGTGCAGGCTTCTCACATAGCTTTATTTTATGTCATATCATGGCACATAGTCTGGGTCTGGTGTGTTTAAATGATGGACAGACAGGAGGATGACTGCCCCTGTGGGTATAAGGGTTCACACTCAGTTTGTAGACCGGGCGGTGATCGGAGTCTAGACGCCTTGTAGGGAAGATGAGAGGCCGGGTGTTTGCTTTCCAGCTCAGAAAATGATATTGCCGGCTCGTGTTCCTTCACTTTTTCACCCCCTTTTTCTCTCTCGCTCTCCTCACCTCTGAGTCTAACAAAACAATTTGCACTTTCAGTCGCTAAATCTGCATATGGACCCAAGGCTGTTTTGGCCTCAATGCAAATGTCTACTTTTATGAAAACTACTAATCGCATAATAATATTATCCAATTTGTGAGTGTACAATGTGTAATTGGGAAAAATGTTTTCCTAATCTGTGAGGTGATTACTGTGACAGTGCAGGCTACTCCATTTGTGGAAATCCTGTACTAAAGCAGGATAAAACTTTAAACAAGGAAAAATAAATTTGGGGAGAAGAAGAAATTTGAGCTTTATTTTAATTTTCAGCTTAAGAAATTATCACTACAGACAAAAATCTAAAACACATTTCCACCTGGAAATCGTGCAGTGTATATATTTTAGGCCACTGTCTGGCTTCTCTTCTTCCTGAATTTTTAACGCGATCACCAAAGTTCAGCATTTTCAATTCAATTCAATTCAATTCAATTCAATTCAATTCAATTTTATTTATATAGCGCCAAATCACAACAAAAGTCGCCTCAAGGCGCTTCATAGATACAGAGAAAAACCCAACAATCATATGACCCCCTATGAGCAGCACTTTGGCGACAGTGGGAAGGAAAAACTCCCTTTTAACAGGAAGAAACCTCCGGCAGAACCAGGCTCAGGGAGGGGCGGGGCCATCTGCTGTGATTGGTTGGGGTGAGAGAAGGAAGACAGGATAAAGACATGCTGTGGAAGAGAGACAGAGGTTAATAACAGATATGATTCAATGCAGAGAGGTCTGTTAACACATAGTGAGCGAGAAAGGTGACTGGAAAGGAAAAACTCAATGCATCATGGGAATCCCCCGGCAGCCTACATCTATTGCAGCATAACTAAGGGAGGATTCAGGGTCACCTGGTCCAGCCCTAACTATATGCTTTAGCAAAAAGGAAAGTTTTAAGCCTAATCTTAATCCCTTTGTGTTCTCACCAATGGCATCAAATTGAGAGAAGTTTATGGAGTAATCACGCTAATGACAACAACAATTGGAGACTGCGGTACAAACAAAGTAACTGATAATGTGCAATTAGCTTGTGGTCTCGTTGCCTTTGAAATGGTTGCTTCAAAGACGGGGACCAGAGGTCTGTACAAAGCAGGATTTTCTGTGCTACAAAGGTGGTTCACTCCTTATCAGAATAATCCCACGACAACTTTTGCTGTATGTTTAGGCTCCACAAATAGTGACAGAGTTGGTCAACTCAAAAATGTGTATGACAACCTTGCCTTTACATAGGATTAGAACTAGAATACAATCAGTTGGCAGCCAGCTGATTCAAGTCCCCTGTTGCAGGAGAGTCATTGCTCAGTGGTGCAGACTGACTCAGATTGAGTGCAACATGTTGGGAATCTGTCTGCATTTATAAATTAGGTTACAGTTATTTGCAAACCTTTGCCAGTCGGTCTGATTCAGACCACAGTTTTTCGGAGACGGGCTGAATCATACTAGGAAACCTGTGCAATTTCCTTGTAATCCAAATTGGTCACCCAGCTGGTCACGGCAACTTCTTGCAATCTGTTGGTACTTGCAAAAAGATTCAGTGTAATTACTGATCAACCACCATTTTTTTATAGTTTGCAATGAGGCTGCTGTTCTGCTTTTACTCAAGTATGAATAATCGTGATTTTATGGATTGGTTCTTATTTAGCACTTTTCTACTCTACTGTAGCTCTATATAGAACTTGTCTCATTCACCCATTATATTTATTCACACGCATTCACACTGCTGGTTCATCAGAACTGCATCCTTGCCCAAGGATACTTTGGCATGCAGACTGGAGCAGCCAGTGATTGAACTAGTAGATGACCTGAGCTACTTCCTGAGCTACATCCACCTTTTTTTAAAAAAAAAAAGGTTTGTTTGCTAGTGTTGGCTAAATATTTAAATTTCTTATCTTATAAACTCAAAACTTTATGAAACTTTCCACACAATGTAAGTGAGCCACAGTTACATACTCGTGTGCTCCGTGATTAAGCATGAACATCAATCTTAAATAGACCAAGAAGGGTCAGGGGTCTTTTAGGGTTAAAGAGCACAGATTAATCAGAGCACCATGCTGTCCAGGTTCAAGTCCTTCCTTGTGCTCTTGTGTTTATTGTGGCCATCCCCCCCCTTCTCGACTTAACCCTGTACTTTTCCAAAGCAGATGCAAGGGGGTGCTGAGTAAGCCGAACGCGTAAATTCTTGTGCCTCAGTCTGGGATGACCGCTGAATCTCTCCATCCTGACTTCTTGACCTGTAATCAAAGCCCTGGCTTTGGGAAAGTATGGGGTTGAGGAGGGGGATTGGAGGCCACATGCTACTCATCCACCTGCACACTGACAGGCACACAGGCCATCTGACAAACACCCCTGCACCCTGGCTTAACCTTTGCCCACCTCCACCATACCCCACTGCTCCCCTGGTGACCTCTGGAGCCATCTGTTAGAAGGATCTGAGATGTGTTGAGTGGATGGAGAGCGTGGGGTAAGCAAAGGGGCACCAGTAGGAATTGGGCCTCCTTCATTGGTGATTGAGAACTACGAGGTTCAAGGGAATTTGTACACAAAGCATTGTGGGGTTCAAAGTGACACCTTGTAATAACAGTACTCTGTATTTATTTTGGCAACCCACAAAGGCCGTAACATATCTCAAAGCATTGCAAGGGTGCCTTTTGTTAAGGATGAGACTTTTTCAGCAGCTTGGTGTAGAGTGCTGGGTCGTGTTACAGTGTCCTGCACAGCCTTTCTACACGGCCGCCATCAGCGCTGCTCAAAAACACTCGAAGGAGGGCTTCCCACTGTAGCTCGTGCCACAAACAAGCAGTTGGCCAGTAATAATGAAATTCTTTTTCAAGATCCGTTTGTTTTGTTGTTCATATATGTTTATTAAAGAAAAAACAAAACAACTTATGCACTATCTTGTGTGTGGGTCACATTTTCTTATATTCTATATTGTAGAGGTTTTGCTGTGTATTCTTTCCTATGGCTGAATGCATACTGACTAGGATAAATAAGCTTCTAAAGTAGTGCCCTTAAAAACGTATGTTTGTCCAAATGTGGCTGTGTTGAGTCCAGAGATGGGCAGTAACACGCTACTTGTAACGCGTTACTGTAATCTGATTACTTTTTTCATGTAACGAGTAAAGTAAGGGATTACTATTGCAAAAACGGTAATTAGATTACCGTTACTTTCCCGTAGGAACGCTGCGTTACTGCGTTACTAAAACCGTGATTTTTTGCGAGAATGTCTCATGACAGTGACGTAAGCGAGTTCGACGTTCGTGATAACAGCTGTGTGCAGATCAACAATGGATCATATATCGAGTGCAGAGAGAGTATGAGCGTGCAGCGTTTAAAGCGTGGAAGTACTGACCTTACTTTGAGTTTGATTCCATAAAAAGTGACAAAAACATTAGTGTCCGTTGTGCGTGGGAAGAAAACTTCTTTTTACAGCGAAAAAACCCCTAAACCTCCAAGCAAGCACCGAGTGCGCAACAACAGTAACAGTAAGTAAGTAACTAAGTAATTAATTACTTTTGAAAATAAGTAATCAGTAAAGTAACGGGATTACTTTTTTGGGGAAGTAATCGGTAATTAGTTACTGATTACTTTTTTCAGGTAACTTGACCAACACTGGTTGAGTCTGCTTTTTCAGTCCAGCTATTTGTTTGTTAACAATTGAGATTTGAGATGGTTGTTGTGATCTGGAGCTTTCTGCCAGAAAAACAGAAACCAGAAGAATCTGTTTAAACCAAAATTGTGAGCAAGGCAATCAACTTTTTTTTTTCCTACTGAAAAGCTGGAAACGTTTTAGTCTACCTGCTGAGAGTGAAAGAAACAGCATGTAAAATGAAACAGCCATGGAACAGGTGGGTCTGCTCTGTTATGCAGCTAACTCTCCCACTGCTGGAGACATCAACCACCTGATGCCTTTTTCTGGCTGCCCACTCTCTGTCCTCTTTTTATTTATTTATTTATTTTTAACTGTAGTATTGTAAGTACTTCTAAGGTTTGTCCTTTACCACATTTCCCCAGGGCTGTTTTTACTGGCACATGCTTCACATGTACCAGAGGCCAGGTGGAAGGAGGCATTTTTCTGGCCTGTGCTGTGATGTGTTTAAGCTGTAATACAGTATTCAAAGCCATCAATGACTGTTTACGTAGCCTGTAATCATACACAGCCTTTATAGTTTGCAATGGTACAATGCATCAAATACAATGTTTTCCACACACAGGTTTTACTTATTTGGCCTCCCAGGTACATTAATGATAGTCAAGTATACTTGGCTGCTGTTTTTACCATTTATTTATTTTTCTGTGAAAGAACAGTATCACTCTCAATCATTTTACTATCGCTGGGCAGCTCTTGTTGGGCGTTTGGATTGGTCCTCAATTCCACGTGTCGAAATATCTTTGGGAAACATACAGAATCCCAAACTGCTCACGATGTAGCTGTGTGAGAGTCTTAGAAAGCATGTTGGTAACATCTTGACGCCGAATACCACAGCACAGCTCAAGTCCAGCTTCCTGTAGTAGCATCGAGCTACCTGGGGAACACCTGGCGTCCTGGTGCCAGGCACCAAGCACCTTCTTCCATTGCTTAGTGGTCCAGTTTTGATGCTCACGCGTCCATTGTTGGAGCTTTCGGTGGTGGACGGGGTCAGCATGGACCCCCTGACTGGAATCCACTGAGACACCTTTCTGTTAGAACCAGCTGTAAATATTTCTGCAATTTGAACTACAGTAGCTCATCTATGACCGGAGCACACGGGCCAGCCTTTGATCCACTTTGCTTATTTTCCACTTGTGAGTAAAGGAGGGGAAAAAGATGCTAAAATTTATATTTACCTTTGTCTTTACTGGTGTTTGGTATGTGTAATACATCTCTACTGCCAGACTGTGGCAGCCAGAAACAGTTTGCTGACCACCAATAAAATAAACAACAGAAAAGAGCACAATGCTAACTTCTAGTCCGGCACACACATTTTATCAAACGGAAGAAACATGCAAAGCCAAGACACAGACACAGCCATCAACTAGAAACAAAAATGAAGTCTAGTAAAAAACAAATCTGCCAGGTAGAGCTGACACAGGTGAATGAGGGTTATCTTGCACTGGGAATCATTCCCAGTGAAAACTTGCAAACCTGCTCTTCCTGAAATTTTAAACAAGATTAATTACCCATTTATTTGTGACATGTTTATATATGCTAAACGGTCATAAACAGAGTATCTGGGGTTCCAAATTTGGTATAGATATTTATTGTGAGGCATTTCTTGGAGCATATACTGAATGCATAGACTCCAACTGTAAGGGTTGGTGCTTGTCGCTGAAAACTGTCAGTTGCAGGTCGATAAGAAGGGATTGGCTGGCTAAAAACCACAGAGCTTTATAATGGAAAAAATGCTTCATAGAGCTGCAGTGGTCAGCAATAATCTAAGCAGGCTGGTCACTACATGAAAACCCAGTCACATTTAAAATAAGGTTTTAAATAGGCCTCAAAAATCCACCATAGTAACTTCTTCAGGAACTGCCTGTCGTCAGAGCCATCACATGCTTATTAGACTGCATTATTACTCTGACTGATGTGTGTGAGCAGTTTAACCTTTGTTATTTATGGAGAGAAGACAGAGACATCAAGTGCCAGGTTCAGAAAAGAAATCCAAGGCAGTCATGTATCGGTGCCTTTGCAATAACATCCTGAAGGTTGTATTTTTAGCTGAAGTCTTTGAGTCAGGGACGTGAGGCGGGCAGCCCAGGAGGGCCCTTACCATCCAGATGGTGACAGCACTCGATGGTTTTGCCTTTGAGGCGCCAAGATGGAAACATTTGGAATAGGAGTGAGTCACACACACCGGTCACAGGATGGACAGTCAGTCACGAGTCCAGAAATCACTCACACATATACACAACGTTTGTGTACACACACAGGATGCATACTGTATTTCTATTACATGTTTGTCCTTTCTGTGCACCAGTGAACCCCAGCAGCCGCAAACATCCTGTAAAACATGTCTAGCATCTCAGTCCCAATTGTCAAGATGAAAGGACAAATCAGATGTCCTCCTGTTTGTGACTGAATCCTCGCCAGATCTGGAGATGTGGCGTAATTTACACGATTAGAGCAAATACATTATCGTGCATGTATGTATTTTCGTTCTGCTTTTAAGGTTTGCACGCCATCTGGCAGAGTGTAAACTTTGCGCATCCAGTTGGAGCCAGGAGGCCTGACACTCATTTCTCACTCCAAATGGTGACATGTTTCCATGTGTGACGACGGGCAGCAGGCTTTAGCAAGAAACAAGACACCTGTTGCTCTGGTCAGATTACCGCGCTTTGCCAAGCAGACGTAATATTGATTTTCACATTTTCCCTCCCATTAAGTAGCATGGTTGCACTTTCCAAAAGATGAAAAATGGTTGGAATAGGTACTCTGATGGTTAAATCAACATTTATTCTAAAGTTGTTTTGGTAAATGGATTCAAACTGAGGATTCACCCACTCCCACACCACTATTCTGGGCTTTTAGGTGATTTCTAACTCTCGTATAGACACTTAGAATTTATGGTTCAGTGTATTACTTGGGGGCACTTTGACACCCAGACGGGTAGAACGACCCAACGACCTCCCGATGAGGTCTTTAGTCTGATCTGCAGCCATCTTTGATTCAGTTGAGCTGTAACTCAGGCTGTTTTTTATGTTGCAGAAATGTACATTTGTAACTTAAAATTTACAGTTATTAATTTAAGTTACATTTTAAAAGAAAATCTCCAGTGCTTAGCTGTTAGTAGGTGTAGGTGTGGTGACGTTTAGTAAACCAGTGCAAAACTGCTGCTCTGTGAAGCAGATTTGGGCGTCAGGTTTTCAGAGTGACTGCTGAAGCGAAGCCCTGCAGTCACTGGTCAGTTGCTGAAAGTAGTTATTAAAATTGGCTCCCATTCAGATTTCAGTTGTGATTAACGCTCTGTCCTGAGCCGCTGTAAGCGGGCAGCCATCTTACGTATAATACTAGAGAAAGTAGCGTCTGCCCCAACTCTTACGTCACAACAAAAGTGGTCATTTGTTATGCCCTGTGGTTTGTGTGTAGTTATGTTTGGGTGACTTAAACTACTTGTGGTTATGGGAAGCTCATGCATATAGTTTGGGTAAGTGATGTCATTGTTTGCATGGCATAATGATACCTATCGGACAAGAATGGAGTCAGGTAAGGTTAGACTTCTGGCTACAAACCAACCAAACCAACCCAGTCTGTGGATAAACCTCGCAATCAGGTGATCAAAATCAGTATTTGGTTTGGCGAGCCCGAGCTAATTGGCCCATAATTGTACAGCAGTTGTCTCTCCACAAAGCCAAGATTATATGTCTGAGTATGACAAAGGTGTCCAAATCAGAGCCACAGAGGAGAGAAACTAGCAGGCGAGAAGGCTAAACACAAGCAAACGCAGATTAGAAGTATTATCCACCGTCAAATCAACAGCTGATGCTCTCGTCGTGTCATCTGGACGCCATGCGGCGAAGCAACTTACCACTTCCAGAGTCGCAGCTCTGGCATGAAGGAGATGAAACGATTGGAATTCTGCTCATGAATCCTCTACGCACGACTCGCAGAGTGGTGATAAATCTTTCCCGTAAAGTGAAGGTTGAACTCGGTGGTAAGAATGCATTTAGAGAGAATGCTGAGGAGGGATGTTGCTTTAACTCTGAAAGACAAACTTGAGCTTTAATGTGAGATGATGATGGAAGGAGTTTTATGCACAATCACTGGGCTGCTTAAAAAGAAAAGAAATGCACCATTCCTTCTCTGAATATGACCCACACAACAACAAATGTTTTTTTTTAAAGCCATAACAATTTAATGTTGGTATGAGAAATACATCTACATGTACGAGTGGAATCCATAGAAACACAATGTACAGCTTACGTTCACTGAGGTGAGATGGAAATATTGTGCACAATACAAATGTGAGCAGCTCTGGACAAACATCTGTCTGGAAAGGAAACACTGCCATCAAGTGGGCGGACACATTATTACAGACCACTGCTGCAGCCGCAAGTCATACCACATTAAACTGAGAAGTCAGTGTTGCTTATTGGAAAACATCTGTGTACTATTGATGGATTTGTCTTTAAGCCATTTTGTCTGTACATTTGATCCCTCTGTGAGACAAACGTTTAAAAATCATTGATTTAACCCTTTAAAGCCGGTCAGAGCAGCACGCTCTGTTTTGCGTAACTATTTTTAAATCCCGGTAGCTCTGCAACCACGTAAGCTAGCGCAATAATTTTTTTTGCATATGAAACCGGAGGAGTTGTACTTACATCTTATGCCATCAGCTTGTCCTCGGTCACAGTTTCCTTCCACATATAGTTTTGCAAAAACTGCATAAAAAGCGCTTGCAGCAACAAAAACATAATATTCCAGAAACACGCTTTGCCATCTGATCAGCTGTTCATAACACTTCCTACATTGGATTAGAGGTCAGCGCAAACTATTGCATGTCTGCCATGACCTGCCCGAAACCGGAAGTGACGTCATTTCCGCGGAAATGTAGTTTTTTATCGTCCGGGCCTCAATGAGCCTATACTGGTGTTTTTAAAAGTTATGTTTGACTTTATGACTTTCTGTGTCGTTTCTGGGATGCTTAGGACTCATATTGCACTGCTGGAAATAGTTTATTTTGATGCATATGCTGCTTTTTTGCAAATTTGCATTATAATATTTATTTTCGTTTTTCCTGCAGTATATAAAAATTGGTGTATTTCAAAAATAAAACTATGAAGACACTCAAAATAAATTTCCTGTGGTGGGAAACTATTTTGTGCAACTTTTTTGTATTTACAGTTTTGAGGGATAAGCCTCTTAAATTTCTTTAACTAGAAATATATGTTAAAAAAACAAAAACGATTTTCAATTTTTTTGTAGTTTATTGCACTTTTTTGCAATTTATGTAATCACTATGCACTTAATTCATACATATTATTAAAATCTGGGCTGTAATGGTTGTATTGATGTATAGCAACTTGAAATGCTCCCAAAAATGGCTCCACAGCATGTAAACATATAATATAAGCTCTGGCGGACTTGGTTCTATGGTAGGTCTTAAAGGGTTAATAAGGACATCCGTTACAGCATCATGTAATACTGGATTTGTGCTGAGTAGTAAGATAAAAATGTTTGCCCTTTGTGGCATAAATGATTCTGTAGTGAGAAAAACACCTGCTGAGTTGCCTCGAGTTATCTCACCTGGTTTTCTGTGCTGTGTGTGGAAGAGCTGCCTGAACCCCGCCCACAGAGAAACTCAGAGACGCAAATGATTTTAAAATATGATTTAAAAACGAAATACCAAATATTATCATAATAAAACTCCTTTTGTTATTTAGTAAATGTGTAACTATTAGTGCTCTTATTATTGTTGCTATACTAAATATTTTGTGTTGATCAGAACCTTCATCCATGTATGTTGAAACAGATTTAATGGTGTCAATTTAAAAATGTCTTCTTGCATGAATGACAAAAACAACAGTGCTCACACTGTTTGTGTGAGTTCAGACATGTCAGTCAGATCTTATTATTAAATTCTTCCCTTCTGCTTCCTTGCTGTCACATGTCATATGTGACTTTTAGCCAGCGCTTAGACGTCAAAAGCAGAACTTGGCACGCACCTTTTCTGCCTTTCGCCGTTTTCCCAGATGGCCAAGATTTGATAGAACATGTTTTAGGATCCAGAAATATTGCTCATTATTCTCCTCGTGAAGAGATGGAGTATGTGTTTGTTCTGTTTGTTTGTCTGTTTGTTAGCAGCCTAGAGTCCATAGTTCTCAAGCTTTCATGTGTAAGTTTTGTGTGATTGTATGAATAATACCTCGAGCTGATTTAATTTCGGTGACAATCGTATGGGCTCAAATTCTGGTCATAAATATTTTGTACTTGTAAATCAGACTGCGTAGCTGTGAACGGAGTTTTGTAACCTTGTAAATCAAAATATATGAAAACTTTGTTTGTGCATCTATAGATGAGTGTGTGTGTGTGTGTGTGTGTATTTCCCCACTATACGAATTTGGTATGTCACTTTTTCTTGAGCCTTTGACTTCGCAACTAAAACACACAAATACACTCCTCTATATGTCTATATGGAGTGATGTGCCACTCTTCACTGACCCCCATATTTGACCCATTCCAGTTTGCTTACTGGCCAAACCGCTCTACAGAGGATGCCATTTCCTCTGCTCTCCATCTGAGCTTGGCACATCTGGAAGGAGAAGAACATTCACGTACCAATGCTGTTTGTTGACTTCAGCTATGCATTCAAAACGATGATCTCGCAGCAGCTGCTGAGCAAACTGACCTCCCTGGGTATCAGCACGGGGGTCAGTTTGCACCCCCCCATCAGCCCCCCCATGTGTAACTACCTGCTGGGCTTTGGTGAAGACTGCTGAGAAGATCATTGGGACTTCTCAATGTCCCATGCACAGATGCCATCTCAGCAGAGCCCGCATCACCATCAAAGACTCCGCCCAACTCCAGCCGACGCTGTTCTTCCTGCTCCCCTCTGGAGCTTTTGCAGCATCAGCATAATCTATTCTATTCTATAAGGACTCCTTGTCATCTCATTCTGAAGTTTGATTTACTCTCCAGCTTTTTCATTTAGTATTTATTAGAGACCTTTGTGAAGCCTCTTTCTAAACCATGTGTTTTATTTGCTTTTTGAGTTTGGTGTTCTCAGGCCTGGAGAAACTGTAGACTCGTGACATCATTGAAATAACACAAATGACATTAATTGCAAAGTTTTTATACCGTGACGTTCCTTTACCCTGCTCATATTAACTGTGTGCATTTTTTCATAATTTTATTAGGCTAGTAAGGCGACAGAAAATTGCTGTCTGTAAAACTTTATTATAACAATTGGAGAATTTAATAGACTAAAGCAATGATGTCATGAGATTGCCCTACAAATAATCCCAGTAGGTGCAGCTAGACTTGGCTGTGGATTTTAATGGGAAAGCCATTTGTCGCCGTTATGTTGTAAATCATGCGTGTGAGCAATAAGCCCAAGAACTGTGTCATCCTAAGATGACACACTTGTAATAAATAAGCCGTGGTTATTTCGGAAATCTGGAAGTTACATTTGATCAAGTGTTTGGTTCGCAGTGTGTCAATATGATGTGGAAATGATCACACGTGATTTTATTTTGCGATTATTCGAATGATGTAATTGATTATTCTTTTGTCTAAGCAAATCTTCGCCTACAAAGTGCCCAGAACGGTCCCCCACCTGTGTCCTCTTTACACTGGGTTTAGGATCCAATTCAAAATTTTAGGGATCATCTTCAGAGCTCTTCATGTCCACGTGTAATAGTGTGCTTTAAATTGAAACACCAGCCCTGACCTGATAACCAACCCAGCCACGTGAGCTGCAGCCACTTGGTTTTCAGTAGTCGGGTAAAATAGTTTGAACTTTATATTTTTTACAAAGAAAGTGAAAGTTTTTGTTTTTGAAGACAAGTCCATGGAGTTTTAGGCAAAAAGAGTTTTGAATAACTAGGATTTTTAATGCTTTAACCACTTTTTTACACACTTTGTTATATTCAGCATTCAAGTTGATTAAAGATGCTATTTTCCCACCAGTCTACATCCAATAAAACTTTTAATTTTGGCAAATTTGTTAAAAGTGTTGAATTTAAGTCTGTCATTTACAAAAGTATTCTCATCTTGCTCAGCGTTCTTTAACAGTCCCTTTTGCGGTAATTACAGTTTTGAGTATTCGTGGATAAACGTTGGGTTTCCTGGATTTGAGCGGGTTGATCCAATTCTTCCTGTCAAAGCTTCATCACACGGCATGAGAAGCATCTGTGAACATCAGCTCTCTCAAAGCAGGGTTCTGAGGGGTTTAAGTCTGGGCATGGCTGGGAAATTCTGACAGTTTGAGCTGGAATCGCTCTGCGATATTGTGTGAGCAAAAATATTGAGCCAATCCCCTTAATCTTTGAATTCGGGTGTTTACAGTCCCATTACCGCAAGTTTATAAAAAATCAAGCCCCTATGGATGCAGTCTGCCTTTGCAAATGTTTGTGAGAACAAGTTGACTGAAATTGAGTGTCATACTGTAATTATCTCGGTTACAGTTGATGGTGGAGGAAAGACATTTCTGACTTGTTGCAAAGTGGAAGCATTTAGGTACCACAGCAATCCAGCCACCACAGCAGGCCATGTAAAGTTACAGAACAGGGTCTCCAAGTGCTGAGGTTTGTAGTACCAGACCTGCTCTGGCATTAACATCAGACTTTCCACCAGGAGCTTCAGGGTTTCCATGTCTGAGCAATTGATGCAACGTAACGGTAAGGTCTAGCTGACCCAGTGCTTTTGTACATGTAATGTACATCTCCAAAAGTTGATTCTGTTCATCTGGACGTAGCGTTTCGTGGGAGAAGAGGAAAAGAGGGCTTTGCTATCCTACCCTGGAACACCACCAAGCCATTGGTTCAGATATGTGGATGACACCTGGGTGAAAATTAAATCTCAGGACATTTCACGGATCACATTAACTCAGTGGACCGACACATCAAATTCACCAGGGAGGATATGAAAAGTGGCAGGTTAGCCTTCTTAGACTGTGAGATTTCCATCAGTAATGGGGGACATCTAAAAGCTGACGTGTACCGTAAACCTACACATACGGATCAGTATTTAAGGTTTGACTCTCATCATCCACTGGTCATCAGGACACAGCAACACAGCAACACAGAGTGAACACCATCCCCACTGACACAGCGGCCAGGGAAGCAGAAGAACAGCACATCAAGAAGGCCCTGAGTAAATGTGGTTATTCCAACTGGACTTTTGCCAAAGCTGGAAAGGCACCTAAAGAAAGCTCCAGCCGATCCAGGAGAGAAGAACAACCGCTGCCCAAGCGAAAACCTGTAGTGATCCCATATGTGTCAGGAGTATCGGAGCAGTTGAGACACATTTTTTCTAAACACCAGGTCTCTGTGGCTTTTAAATCCCAAAACACGCTGCGCCAAAAATTGGTCCACCCCAAGGATCGGGTCCCCCGACACAGAGTAACATAGTGTACACTGTTAAGTGCAGGAGGATTGCCAGGATTTATACATCGGGGAAACCAAACAACCTCTGGCGAAGCGGATGGCACAACACAGAAGAGCTACCTCGTCAGGCCAGGACTCTGCAGTCTATTTACACCTGCAGGCCAGTGGACACTCTTTCAAGGATGAGGATGTAACATCCTGGACAGGGAGGAACGCTGGTTTGAGGGCGGAGTCAAGGAGGCCATTTACGTGCAAAGGGAAAGACCATCTCTGAATCGAGGAGGGGGCCTAAGGGTTCATCTTTCGCCATCTTACAATGCTGTGATTGCAGCCATTCCCCAACTCTCTGTGAATGGTACTCATGGCCATTGATCAGTGGTCTTTGATCAGGGGGTTTTGGTCAGTGGTTGTTGATCAATGGTCATGAGAATTTGCATAATTATGATTAAGGAACTGACCTTCCAGCCCATTGTTCCTTCAGTGGGCTGGTTTCTGTCATTATGCAAATGTACTGTTTATAAGATTGAAACCTGCAGTCAGCTGACACTGAAGAAGTCACCTGGATGAGTGACAAAACATTTCTCCCACAAAACGCTACGTCCAGATGAACAGAATCAACTTTTGGAGATTTACTTTCCTGGATGATTGAGAATGCATCAAGATGTAATGTACATCTTTGTCTTTCAGTCTTCCTTCTGTTTTGAAGAGTATCTCTGGCTTTGCCACTGTGAAGCAGCCATAAGATAAGATAAGATGACCTTTATTAGTCCCACAGGTGGGAAATTTGTTTTGTTACAGCAAAAGTGCAAAGTTAAGTAGCAGAAATTAGGAATGCACTGGAATGCAATAAAATACAATAGAATAAAATAAAATACTATATACAATAGAATAAAATAGAATAGAATAATATATACAATAGAATAAAATAGAATAGAATAATATATACAATAGAATAAAATAGAATAGAATAATATATACAATAGAATAAAATAGAAATACAAATACTATATACAACTGAGTAGGAAAATACAAAAATACAACTTCGTCAGAAGAAGAATTGCACAAGAATTGCACATATAGCAGTCTTATTGCACATGTGTGGGTTTGTGTGTTTGATCAGCTGTAATTCAAAAGATGAACACGGCCACCATAATACCACACATTGATTTTAGACGTTTTGAAGTCTAAGACTAGTCCAAAAGTCTAAAGGCAGAAAAAAACATCCAAAATTAAACAATGGACATGATCTTATATGAAGGAATTTGATTGTTTCAAATTTCACTGAGTGTCAAATTAGTTTTATTCAGTATGGCTAATGTTAGCAGTGCTAGCACCAGTAGTCTTACTTTCTGCAGGCTATTGTCCACATACCTGTGTAAAATGTGGTTGTACATTGCTTTGGTTGTGTGGATATATGTCATAGCACCCTGACACAGTCTATATAGGATTGTTCATTTTCCTGTAACTGGTTACTGTCCACCTCACAGGGAGACGGACACACTTTCGTCTGTCTGCAGCCCCGATTAGAGTCTTGGAAGCAACAGATAAGGCCAGTTGTGCTCCCGTAAGATAATACATCTGTTATTAATCTTACTTCTCATCGCAGAACCAATGTCATTTATTTGAGCATTTCAGCATGACAGACTATAGAGATTGACACGAGGCAGACTGAAGTGGAAATGAGCAGAACTGCAGTTTTGGCATTTCTGAGTTGGCTTAACTTTCCACACTTTGCAACTTCGAAGTATCCTCACTGTAGCATCAGTTGGTGAGAAGCAGTGTCTGGTTTTCACCACAGTATAGTTTGGTCTAAAGTGCTGTTTTGTTTTGAAGGGTTTTTTTGGCACGCTCACATTGTCCTTTAAAGGATAGTTTGTAACAACAGGTCTGTTATGAGCAGTGCTTTCAGTTTTAGGCAATGTGAACTGTGAGACCTTATGTACATGTGTGTGTGCTCTTCGTTGATATCAACTGGCTAAATGGCTGTTATCAGCTCTTATCAATCCCAGACCTGCTAACAGGCGGATATCAAATCATTCAGTGGTGGTTGTCGCCCTTGTTAAATAGAAATATTAAAGCAGCGTTTCAGTCTTAAAACAATGGACTTGTGTGGCGTGAGTTTGAGGCCAGGCTCTTTGGACTTTGGTTTGTTTTGGGTTTTTTTCTTTAAATCACTCTTCACTTAAATTTTTCACAAGTTACTCGGTTATGTAATTCGATTACATCACATATTCAGTTACAATACGTCTTTTTACAGCGTACAACAGATGCTTCAAAGCTCAAGTTGCTGCAGTACCTTGCAGCAACTTGTACTACTGGAGCATCTATATTTATTGCTGCACATAAGTGCTAGAGTCCTTCTGTGTAATCTGCGTTGCCCTGTGGTCTTTTCACATTCTTCTTCTTCTTCACGTTGTTTCCTTTTTCCCTCAAGGTCAAGAAAGTGTTCTGAAAAGATGAGGGAAGCATCTATGGGTGTGATTTGTGTACTCCAAAAAATAAAAACCCTCCTATGCATCATGAAAGCAAACAGAATGGACCTGACTACAGTCTGCCTGAGTGCTAGATTTGATTAAATTATAATGTAAAAAACAATAAAGTGTAAACGTGCACAGATCAGAACCACATCTTTGCACGTCGAGCCAAACATGTGTCTCACTTTAAAGTTATCCAACCAGGAGGATGAATAAACCTGTTTTATTGCAAGAGTCTGACTTTGCAGACATTCTTTACATCCTCTCAAATTTCATATGAACAATCCTTTAATAACAATCATAATCCACCATTTTTTTTTTGACTCCTCCCTTTATCCCCCCCTAAGTCCCATCATCCCACTCTGTCACACCAGCGCTCTACATGTTCTCCTTCACTACATCCATGAATCTTCTTTGTGGTCTCCACATCTTTGTTCAGTACGCCCACACTCCCTCTGCATGTATCCAGACTATAGCAGCCTTGTCTCTTTTCAAACTGCTCGACATCTTGGTTCATCCTGGTCACTCCCAGTGAAAATCTTCTGTCAGCTCAGCCTCCTGTCTTTTGTCAGTGCCGCAGTCTGCAATGCATACATCAGAGCAGGTCTCACTACCATCTTGTAAACCTTATCTTTGATTTTTGCCACCATCCTTCTTTCACAAACCACCCCTGACACTTGTCTCCACCCACTCCATCCTGCCTGCACTCTCTCTCCTTCACCTCTCTGGCTTTCGATGGTTGACCCCAGGCAACTGAACTCCTCTACCTTCACTCCCTCTGCTCTTTGCGCCTTCCACCTGTCTCCCTCTCACTCACACACATGTATTCTTTCTTACTTCTACTGATTGTATTCCTCTTCTCTCCAGAGATGTGACCCCTGCCGCACACCTCACCAACGCTGTGGGGTGGCTGTGGCTCAGGTGGTAGAGCAGATGTGCTAGTGACTAGAAGGTTGGTGGTTCGATCCTTGGCTTCCCCAGTCTGCATGCCAAGTATCCTTGAGCAAGATACTAACCCCAAGTTGCTCTTCACAGTGTGAATGTGTGTGAATGCTTAGATTGCAGTTAAGTATAGAAGGAAGTGCTTGTATGAGTGGGTATGAATGGGTGAATGAGGCATGTTGTATACAGCGCTTTGAGTACTCCGGGAGAGTAGAAAAGCTCTATAAGAATCAGTCCATTTACCATGTCCTGCATATATTTCTCTGCCACCCCGACTTCTTCATGCAGCACCACAGTTCCTGTCTCGTCACACGGTTTCAGTGAAACTCATTCTGACCTCCTCTGTACTCCATCAACGCTCTCAAAGCAAACGTCACATCTGTAAAGCTATTTCTTAATTTAAAGTTTCACTGCTGCTCACTGATCATCACCACTCTTCTTAACCAAACAACTCATTCTAACATCTATTGTTAGAATGAGTTGACTCGTATTGTATAGTTATCAGCTTTATCCGTGTAGTTGCCACAGCTCTGCAGATCACCTTTATTCTTGAAAATCAGAACCTGTACACTTCTCCATTTCTCAAGCATCGTGTCACTCTACACAAGACTGTGTTAAACAGTCTGATTTAAAAAGCCTTCTCTCGTAGACATCTCTATATCTCCATGGGAATCTCATCTGAGCCTTTCTGCTCGTCATAGCTGTCCTGTCTTTACTTTAAAATGTTATCCCCCCCCCCCAAAAAAAATGCTAAATTAACCTCAAATCTTCTGCACAACAAAGCCAACCTGCCTGTTTAGTGAAAGAACAAACTTAGGCGGTTTTGATTTGTACTGCTTTTTAATGTGTTTTTTTTTTCCATCAGAAATAGTAAAAGCCATACAATGTAGCAAACCAAAACAACATGACAAAGCTCTATACAGGAATAGTAGCTCATTCACACACATTCTTGGGTCCAGACGCCACTGGAGTGTCCATCTTGGCAAACAAATGACTGACATTCAGTTTCATGGTTAGGAAGTCTTATATTTTTTTCCCCTCAAGAAGGAGTTTGTAGGCAAAAAAAGCTTATTTGTCTTGTAAGCTGAGCCAAGAGGCAGTCGTCAGGTGAAACTCGCACTGATATCTTCCTATGGGCTTCTCTGCGGAAAGGCTGGTTTAAATGAGACATGAAGATGCTGTGCACAGATTAGTCAACAGGCCGAAGGTTACAATTTGAGTCGAGCATGCAAGCTCCTGCTAATAAATAACGGAACATTCTAGTCAGGTATAAAACTCCTGGAAGGGCTCCATTGCTTAGGTTTGAGTCCATATAGGCCCCCAAACTAACCCTTACTGATGTTGCATCATGCTGCCATAGGTGGGAGTTTTCATTGCTGCTCATTCCTTTAATTAAAATTGAAAAAGCAAAATAATTTTGTTTGTCAAGAAAACGACAAAATCATTTAAGTTTTGTCAGTGATCAAATTATGTTAACTCAATATTTCACAGCTAAAACACTGTATTAAATTAAAAGTGGCTCCTTTGTAGTGATCCTTTTGCGCCACACGGGGGAAGCAGCTACTTACTAAACTGACTTGGTTTGGCTGTTAAAAGCCTCAGACCTGCTGTGAGGCGGTGTGAACGTAAGGACCCCCGATAGTCTGCCTGAATACACGCAGGGACATGACACAGGTCTGTCAACAGCGCCCCTCCACTCGGTTGACAACAAAAACACAGATAATACTTTAACATTTTAAGTGCTCTAAACTTAGACAACGTATTTTCTCGGCAGGTTTTAAGTGAATAAAACAGCGGCGTTGGCATCACTTTAGGATAACTCCAATTTGGACTTAACAGTAACAATAGTAACAACCATTTTTCATACAAAATATTTCCCCCAAGAAAACAACAACAAGAATGTTAACAAAAGAAAATGCTGTGAAAAAAACATTCAAAAACAACAGTGATACCCCTTTTAAAATGCACACACTTTACACCTTTATATACGTCAATGCACTTGACTTTAGCCAAAATAAAAGCAATCTTTTCTTCTTGCTTTCAGTAATCTTGATGTATACTTTATAATACATGTATACAAGATAATATAGAGCAACAAAGCAACAAAAATAAATATCTTAAGTCACTGTTTGGAAGTTTATATATATATATTTATATCTATATATGTATATTTATATGTATAGCTTACTTTTGGGTAGGGTGAGAGCTTCTTTCATCGATGGAAACTTTGAGCAGAGAAAAGTGCAGAGCAGATTTGGAGGACTAAATCTTTTTTCTTTAAAATAAAGATCGTCCTCACAAAAACTGCCCTCGGCCCTTCAATCATGAGTGAACGGTGTGGCTGCGGAGGCTGAACAGAGGATGGCAGCAGACGGGAAGCAAACCCTCCTCCTCCACGCTTCTCTGATACAATCAATGCCTTGTGGATGCAGTGATTCAGTGGCCTGTTCTGTAATGTTTTTTCTGTGGTCTCACTGAATGCAAGGTTCAGCTGATCTCTTCGGGCTCAAGCTGCACATCAGTCGCATCTTTAGCTACACTACGAACAGGGAAGGACCTGTGGTATTTTGGCTATTTGCATATATTAAGACGGCGTGGATATGTTTTAGGTTCTTTTTTTTTCTTTAAAAGCTCTGCATTTAGTTAAGAAAGTCAGGCACCAAATGTTATCTAGAACAGTCCTACTCAAAAAAAGCAATCTAGAGTATTTACACAACCCTTACCAGCTGCAAAAAATCTTTTTTTTTTTCTTTTTTTGCAAGATGGCAACGGTGCAGAATTGACCTACAGTATCAGTACATACAGAAAGAAACAGTATTTTTTGTTTAAGCAGCCATATTTGTTTTACAAAAGAATACTTCCGACCCTCATAGTCAGTGGCACGCTATACCCGCCCTGACTGCTTTTTTAAAATCTTTGGTTGACCAGTCAAAAAAGCCTGATAGATTCACAATCCACCTTTTCCATCACACTACTTGACTTCTTCTTTTTTAAAAAACCAAAAATGAAACAGTTGCTAAAAAAATAACATTTGCACACAATGTCATTCCCTCTTCCTGTTCATGAGTTAACCCTGCCCGGGAGGTTAAAGTCGCCTCCCTTGCCCATTGTCACACACAGCCACGCCTCATCCTGCACTTCCTCTGGTCCATTCTGGAGTCCATCCAAGATTATAAGCAAACACATGCAACCACGCACACACGAACACACTCTCAACACACACGCGCACTCATTCTTTCACAACTACACACGCGTTGGCTTAAATGTGAAAGAGCAGGAAAAATAAAGCGATGCGTAAAACTGAAAGCCGAGAGCGTCTGTGAGGTTTAAAAGAAAAGGAAGGAAAATAACCAAAGTTATTTTGAAAAAAAGCGTGAGGGGTTTTTGCTGACAGCGCTCATCGTTTCTGCGAGGTGATCATCTTCGAGACGAAGTTGACGATGGCGCTGGCAGGTTGGTCAGGGTCCAGCTCGGCGAAGAGGTGGCTGACGTTGTCTGTTGTGCTTCCCTGCTTACGCGCCACAAACCCGAACAGCCTGAAACATCAATATTGGAGATTTTGTCATTAGGGCTGCCATTTTCATTCAACGACTTAACGCAGATTTACAGACACTTTAACCCTTTAAGACCTACCATAGAACCAAGTCCGCCAGAGCTTATATTATATTTTTACATGCTGTGGAGCCATTTTTGGGAGCATTTCAAGTTGCTATACATCAATACAACCATTATAGCCTAGATTTTAATAATATGTATGAATTAAGTGCATAGAAATTACATAAATTGCAAAAAAGTGGAATAAACTAAAAAAAATTTGAAAATCGTTTTTGTTTTTTAACATATATTTCTAGTTAGAGAAATTTAAGAGGCTTATCCCTCAAAACTGTAAATACATATAAGTTGCACAAAATATTTTCCCACCACAGGAAATTTATTTTAAGTGTCTTCATAGTTTTATTTTTGAAATACACCAATTTTTATACACTGCAGGAAAAACAAAAATAAATATTATAATGCAAATTTGCAAAAAAGCAGCATATGCATCAAAATAAACTATTTCCAGCAGTGCAATATGAGTCCTAAGCATCCCAGAAACGACACAGAAAGTCATAAAGTCAAAGATAACTTTTAAAAACACCAGTATAGGCTCATTGAGGCCCTGATGGTAAAAACTACATTTCCGCGAAATGACATCACTTCTGGTTTCGGGCAGGTCATGGCGGACATGCGATACTTCGCGCTGACGTCTATTCCAATGTAGGAAGTGTTATGAACAGCTGATCGGATCGGCAAAGCGTGTTTCTGGAATATTATGTTTTTGTTGCTGCAAGTGCTTTTTATGCAGTTTTTGCAAAACTATATGTGGAAGGAAACCGTGACCGAGGACAAGCTGATGGCATAAGATGTAAGTACAACTCCTCTGGTTTCATATGCAAAAAAAATTATTGCGCTAGCTCACGTGGTTGCAGAGCTACCGGGATTTAAAAATAGTTACGCAAAACAGAGCGTGCCCGCTCCGACCGGCTTTAAAGGGTTAAGGTATTTTTGTAAATGTGTGTTTGGTTTTGTTTATTTAGTTCAATCTCTTCCGAACTGAAGTCATCGACAGGAAGTAGTTTTTGAAAATACATTACCTGAACTATTGCCAGGATGTACTTCATTATAATACCAATAGTACCCTTAGTACAAAGTACTAAGTACTTAGTACTAAGTGAAACTGAATGTTTGTTCCTGCTTCCCATGGAGGTGAGGTTTTTACCAGTTACCAGAGCGTTATTACAAAAAATGACCTTTTAAGTAGTTCACATTAGAGCCCCACTGACATAACAGCGATAGCATCTTTGATGATATATCGTTATGTGGTTGTAACAGCCAACTAATCAAAGTTTAAAAAGGAAGGAAGAGATGGAAGTAACACCGACCATTGTGTTGATGTTACACAATCCACCAGAGGGCACTGTGTAACTTCTCTGTTTGCAATGTGTTTGAAACACTACAAACACAAGCAGAGTGTGAACGAATAATCAGCAGGTTGGAAGAGTAAAACAAACTGTTTCTTTTCAAACTTCAATGCCATATCATCTTAGTAAGGACTCAAATTACTACACGAAGCAACTGTTATGGGTGCGTCTGACAGAAACTAAATATCAGCATCAGTCAGGCTCTTAAAAAGCGTGCTTTCAAGTATCAAATATTGACTGAAAGGAAAGTTTACTTACTTGGCTGTTCCTCCCTCAGGCTTGTTCCATCTGAAATGATTTAAAAGTATTTTGTTTAAGGTCTTAACAAAACCAATGTGCTACTTGGACTAGCTGAAATCACGGGCTTTAAACACACTTGAGGAACTGAAAACAAGTCGCTAATATTGTTCTATTTTAATGGCTCTCTGTACTCACTTTCTGTCCTGAGGGTCTATATCACAGAACGTGACAGTGTTGGTAGGGTAATGGCGTCGGAAGAAAAGCCTAAAAAAGATGTAAATGACACAAAACTTAAAAAGTGAAACGTCCATTCTGTGGAGTGCATGTCATAAACTTTTATAGAGCTTTTAAACAGAGCAACCATTGATGATTTAGACTGATTTGGTCAATATGAACTTTAAACTCAGACTGTCCCAGTTATGCAAGGGCTCTACTTTTTCTCGTGTATCACTACACATCAGACTGGTTCTAAATTGTTCATTCCATCAGTACCAGTAAGCTATCTCTCTTTGTTAATGCTAGCATGCTTTTCCTGACAGCTGTGCATTTAAAAACATTAATGTAAAACTTGTGGAAGCTGAGCTTCTATGATAATGCTGAAAGTTCATGTTTTCAAGCATTCGAGTAGTGAACTTGAATGCTTGAAATCACTCTTCCTGTTAAAAATGAGTTCTTCTTCTCTGCCGTCACCAAGTGCTTGATCACAAAGTTGGAGTTTAGGGTTGCTTTGAGAAAACTGCTGCTGTGAACTACCACTACATAAATAAAAATTGAAACATATGCTGCACATGTCCACCCTTATGCTTATCTAAAGTGCTTTTGGTATGGCCACTCTAAAGGAGAGTAAGACTTCCTTTCTCCCCAAGATCTTTTTCCATCTCCTCCCAGGGAATGTTGAGATATATAATCGTTCCAACAAATTCTACTGTGGGCTCCCGTCCCAGCTGGGTGTGCCCTAAAAACCTCAAAAGGGAGGTATCCAGGATACATCCTGATAAGATGCTCAGATCACCTCAGCTAGCCCCTTTTGACACACTTTTGACACTGTGTTCCTCACAGTATCTCTAATGCTGGGCTCACACTAGGGATGGGTATCGAAAACCGGTTCTTGTTGAGAACCGGTTCCCACTGTTTCAATTCCTTGGAATCGTTTGCCATATTTGCAAACGATTCCCTTATCAATTCCAGTCGCCCCGAATGATGTCACCACGTTGCGGAGCGTCATTTACCTGGCAGGAAACACGGCGGCTCAAACGCTAAAAAGTTTGGTTATACTTTACGAGAACGGATGACAACAGGGCAACTTGCAATACTTGCAAAGTAGATATTTCATTTAAGGGAGGAAACACTACGAATATGCAAAAGCATTTGCTCACAAAACACACGATGACCTTAAATGAATGTCGTGTTTTTAATTCCGCTCCGGACTCGTGAATCTCAACCCAGCAGCAGCGGTAACGTTTGCGCGTCCTCTCCCGTTAATGCGGCAGGTAAATAATCAACTAACAGTGCATATTATGTTAGCGCAATCTGCCTTATTACAAAACCTGCCATTACTGTGCATTTAGGTGACCATGATGAGAGAGACAGAGTCTGGCTCAGATGCTGGCAGTTCTCGCTGCAGTCTACCGTTAGCGTCTCCTTTCAGGCCAGGATAGACGAATGTCACCGAGCAGTGACTCAGTTTGTGGTCAAAGGCTTGAACCCATTTGCCACAGCAGATGATTTTCAGTAAGTGAATGTGTTTAATTGTAGGCAGGGACATTACTGGATATTCTTGTGTAATTGCTACAGAATAATTTATGTTATACTTTGTTATTGCTACAGAAGAATATTTATTTTATTATTTTACATTCACAATTTTTTTCCTGGGGACCCTGTGACACCCCATTGAAGAGCCGTAGGCTCTGGATCTCTTAAGATCTCACTGTTGGGTCTGTAAGGCCATGTTACTCCTAAATTTCTATCTTGTTCAAAGAGAAGATAACAAAACAAAGTTCTAAGCGAATCGACCTTAGTGTTCTCCTTTTTAAAAAAAAAAAAAATCGATAAGAGAATCGAATCGTGAAACAGAATCGAAAATGGAATCGGAATCGTGAAAATCTTATCAATACCCATCCCTAGCTCACACTGTGCGATTTTTTTCAGTCGCGCGATTCAGCTCCTGCTCAAACTGCACGATTGACTCGCAGGGGTTAGAAGTTCGTAGGTCACGATGCAGGTCTCACACTATACGACCCGATGCTCTGATGCGACCCGAGTGCTCACACTGTGCGTCCATAAAATGAAGGTTATAACAGAAGTTCTGTCGCTCGCTCTCCCTCTCTCTTTCACTCACACAGACACACACCACCATCAACTTTGCTAACTTGCTAATGAAAAACATGATCAGGCAGCTGTGATTGAGCAGCAACGTCTATCCAACTATTTTCAAGGTTGTTGTGGTCGTGATAATTTGGTGATGCCACATCGAAAAGGCTCGGATGAGCTTTCCAAAGTTCTACAAGTGCCTCCATCGCTTGTGTCCAGATCACACGCTGCACTGCCGTGCTGCGCCGTCTTTTTCGATGACATTTGTGTTTGCGCGTGCGCAGTGTGAGAAGCTGCGGTGACACCCTCGCGACCAAGCGATTGATGATCGGGAGCTGGTCGTGAGGTGTTAATCGCTTCTCGTTACCCCACGTATACTACACGATGCACGACGCACGATGAAGGCCAAAATCGGGCCGATCGCCAAAACGGTCGCACGACTCAAAAATCGGCTCAAAACGGGCCAAAAATCGCACAGTGTGAGCCCAGCATTACACCCTTGCAAAGCTCAGCACCCAAATGTAATGATGATATGCAGATGTAATAATAGGGAAAGCTGTGAAATAGTTAATAATACAGTGTATAACAATTCTAATACTTCGATTTTCTCTATTGTTTTGTGATTGTGTTCAGTTGCTCATATTAATACCAGCCCTTTAAAGACATGTTTATATCTTAAAATACGCTGGGATGTCAAAGGCTCGTCAAAAATATGTCTGCAACAACATCTCCATATGACATACAACGTCTACACTTGTGAGACATCAAACACCTCATGTTTAAGATGGGACAGGCGTGGTTTAGACTTACTTCCTCTGGTTGTCAGTCAGTGTGATGCCTTGTGAGGACACCTTGAAGTGCACAATGGTGGCAGTAGGTGGAGAAGCAGCAGCCAGTGTCTCAGATATGGCCTTAGCGACAGCCTGAGGCCCTGTCAGTGATTCCATCTCCACTGAGTTGATGTAGAGAACATTGCATGCTGCAAAGAGAGCAGACATCCCAGCTGGGTAAATGGTGTCAAACCCAATCGTGAACAATCTGTTCATGCAATAATGTTGACAGTGTCCTCATTAGAGTGCATGCTTTCTGCAACAAGGCTGGGGTTTTAGGAACCAAACAGATCATTCCACATAAAACATTCTGTCTGTTATGGAGGGCAAGCTGGACGCTAGTGTTAAAAGACATGTTCTGGGGAAATCTGTCACACAGGACTGTTATTTATTCGTCTTCATTTGTGGAGCATACACGGACAGACAACACACAGACACGATGCACATTCCAGTTGTAGGTTTCCAAATGAAAGTGCACAGGGTTTACCATGGGAATCAGCAGGGGCCCTCAGCACTGGGACAACAAGAACGTCACGTTGTCAGAATGAGTGACAAAACACACTAATGACGCTGACAATTATGTCCAAGAACCTCAGAACTTGGCTGACTGTCTTGGAATGTTAAACTTAAATAACCTAATGACTTTTAATACTGACGAGGAGGTTTTACCTGCTCCTTGTTTCAGCCTTTCAGCCATCGGGTTTGCTGTTGTGACCTCCGGTACTTCCTCAGTGAGCTCTGATTTACAGGAGAGAAAGTTTAAAGTTTACAGTTTTAGCACGAGAACTCCATCAAGGGTCAGATTTTCAGTTCATATAACTTTTTTTTTTTTAACTGTAAAGATTTGCTTAAGAGTAACACAGAAACACTTTTAAATGGAATACATGTTACACAGAACACTTATTGCACATACCTGTGGTGGGGATGACTAGTTTGCATGGGAGGGCCAGTGGTGTTATAGCATGTTGGTAGACCAATGCAGACAGGCAACCTGTCAAAGAGAAACAAGTTTTTATAAATGTTCAGCATTACTTAAAGGGAGTTTTGAGTTGCCATGAGAAAGTTTGTGGATTTTTTTTCTCTCAAATAACTGGATCAATTCTGCCGCTTGGTAGTTTTCTTCTTAGAGTGCCAAATCACAACAACAGTCGGCCCAGGGTGCTTTATATTGCAAGGTAAAGAACTACAACAATGGAACAAAAACCCCAACAATCAAATGACCCCCTTAGAGGAAACACTTGTTGACAGTGGGAAGAGAAAAACTCCCTTTTAACAGGAAGAAACCTCAGAACCAGGGGAGAGCCATCTGCTGCGACTGGTTGAAAGTGATGGGGGGGAAGACCGGTGGAAGAGAGGCAGAGATCAATAATAACTAATGATTAAATGCAGAGAGGTGTATAAACACATAGTGAGTAAAGAAGAAACACTGCAGTACATCATGCAGCGTGACTAAGGGAGGATTCAACATCATCTGGTCCAGCCCTGACTCTAAGCTTTATCAAAAGGAACATTTTAAGCCTAATCTTAAAAGTGGAGAGAGAGAGAATCTGTCTCCTGAATCCAAACTGGGAGCTGGTTCCACAGAAGCTTCCAGTTTGGGAGTGTTGCTTTCTTCAGTTATAACGACCATCTTGACACGTGGTGTACATGACCTGTAGCTGGTTAATTGTTTAACAAGATTGCTGCCATTAGGCTTTTATTATGGAGACCCATATTAAAATTATAAATAAAGAGGTAAATGTATGTGCGCGTTTTGACCAGTCTGAAACATGAGCTTTTGACTCTTACAGTGACTTATTGTTGCAGGTTTTCTACAATAGATAAGCCCTATTTACCTGCTTTTCAAACCTTCTGTTTCCATTGGGCAGCCAATCTGATGAAAGCAAATTAAAGGGAGGTGAAGGGAGTTAAAAGGCTTCTTTTAGGGAGTGTATGAACTGAGGGGCTGCATCACGGTCAAGGATTACTGAAAACGACTCTATTAGTGTCGAAGAATACAAATTTAGATTTTAAATTAATCATAATGGATCCCTCGTTAACTAAATCTGTAGTACGCCTGACTTCTTACACAATGACAGCTAATCTTTTAATTGGAGTTATTAATGTTACTTTTTTTAAATGGTGGAGGATTATGGATAAACTTCACGAGCTCTGAAAGAGGGATTCAAAGGACTCAGGTTTAATTGTTAGATGTATTCAATAAAAGGCTCTTGAACCCCACCATTCATTGTTGGCTGTAATGTCACACTGAAGTAAATATTTTTTTTTTAAAAAAGATGACAGGAAAAACAAGTTTTGTGCTTCTGTGTTAGTTGAAATTAAAGAAATACAAGCAAAAACTCCACTAAAGAATAAGAGCGATAAAGTGAGTTACAAGCTGAAGACAAGAGTGGAAGAGAAGAAACGAGGAGCGCGAAGGCAAAAGTTCACAGAAGTTGGCCTGCCCCTTTAGTGCATGCAGACGCACACACAGCCGTGTAGTGTAATTAGAAGGGAGAACACGAGAGAGATCACGTCACTCAATACTATAATTACAGCAGGATTAGACGTTTTCAAACTTGGAAAGGGGCTCAGATTTTAACTGACACACAAAAGAGAGAAAGCGCTCGTGCTTGACATTTCCTACAGACTCGTTATGTCACTGCTAAGCTGTTAGTGTATGTTTTAGAAATGAAAGACAGCAGCGAGAGTGCTTCCACTAACCAAAGTAAGGCTCGTTGGGGCAACCTTTCAGCTTCACTCCTTTAGGGCTGCTCTCGATCAGGAAATGCCTCACCAGTTCATTGGTGATGTCACCTGCAACAAAAGAGCCAAGCAGTGCGTGAGTCCAGGCGGGTAATACACCAGCTGAATCACATTCAGACATCGCCTCATATCTTTGGTATTAATGTACTAACATTCATGCTGCCTCCAACAAAACAAGAAGGGCTGCACTAAACACAGACGTAGTGTGTGTACTGAATATTTGGCACATTTGTAACTGCTTTGATGTACCGCCCACCGTCCTCCCCCTACCTTTCTTGTTCGGATGCACAGTGGGTGGAGGAGACGCCACCTTCATGGCTAGGCCATAAGCTCCTTTGAAGGAGTGACTGTCCCGGATAACAAAGGCTCCGGGCTCCCTGTCCTTCAGCAGGCTGATGGCTGGAACACAGAGAACATTGACTTACTTTAGAACATCAGGAATCTGGGAGGTGATACAATAACCTACATGAAAAGCCACCGGTGCAGCAGGGCTGCGGAGTCGGTTTATGCACCGACTTAGATGGATTGATGTTCCAACACTCACCTCAAGATAAATTAAGATCTTTTAACAAATCTTTAAACAAATTTCCCATGTGTGGGACTAACATCTACTGACTGTTAATCTGATATCAACAAGCCACATTTCATTTGTGCCTTTCTCAACAACCAAAACTCGAATGTAAAAACTCTTCGGCCGTCCGTTTCTGATAGCATGCTGTTGCTAGCAGCCCACAGAACGACTCGCCTGTGCCTCATTATGGCCTCACAGATGAAATAACAGTCGCTCTTTACTTTTGCTGGGTTCAGATGACACAACAAAGATGTAAAGCAGCACCAATCCAAAGATTTAGGCTATAATGGATAAGAGAGGCCATCAACAGTTGCCATCTATCAGTAAAAGCTAGTAGTCTTGGGTACAGTGTAATGCATGAAATGATACATCGGCCAAAGGACAAGCAGTCCAGATCTGTCCTCTTAGTATGATCTAGTGTTTGTTTAAATTCTTGTCTTTAGTTGTAATTCTCTGGCACCTCCTTCCTGATTATATCAAATAGGGGCAAAAGGCAGCAAAGCCAGATCTGCTCTGTGTTTATGTAGAAATGTATGTATCCTGGCCAAAGTCGGCAAGAATCTTTGAGCCTACAGTCACCTCATACCACACGGTGACCATCTTAAAGTCCTAAATGTCATACAGAACTAAGTGAACCTGGCATTAGTCTTGTTATTTATCTATTACATGCACTTTCCTCTGGGTTATGTCAATAAGTTGTAACAAAGCTCAGTATTAGATTACATTGTCAGTGTGCAGTCCACTGGCAGGTTGTTGTTAAAACATGGCGAAACTGCATACTACAGTATACAAACCACATGTTACACAATTATGGTTAGAAGCTTTATTTGTTACAATAAGTACTTAACAAAAAGAAATGCATTTGAGGGAAAGAAAAATTGGACAATGTGTCCACAATGGAAAAACCTCTTTATTATTCCACCAGCTAAATTTAGGTGATGGAATTTGGAGGTCGGAAAAGTCATTAAAGAAGGAAGGTAAGCCAAGGAAGAAGGTGGCATCAAGTCAAAAGTGAAGCATGAGTAAGAGTAGGATGAAATGAGTCCTGACCCTGCTGTTGGTCTGCATTTTATTAGAACTACAACTTCTAACATGACACTTTGCTTCAGACACTCCATTGTTCACAGAGAGGAGCTTTAGAGCTTTAACTTCACTGTTTAGTTCAATGCCCAGGCCTGTCCACATGTGACAGTTTAAACAAGGAAGATGGATGAGATGAGCAACACATGCAGATGTTCCCTAATTCTCTGCATATGGTGTGGCTTTCTTTCTGGGAGTGCACTGCACTAAGTATAAACTCTCCGTGTGTCTGATGTCATCGCAGTTGAGCATGTGCTTATGTTTAACATGATATAATCCATTACAGGCCAGTCACTAGCTGCTGACCTCACAGCTAAAACACACGAGGACAGAAATGTTTTGTGTATGCTGCTGCATGCATCGTCAGTATTGTGCAAATGCGTACGTGCATTTATCAAAAGTGATGACGTTGCCGGGTCCTGTGACTTACATCGCTGACATTCAGAACAATGACTTGAGTTTCAACAAAGACTCCTTTTAGTCCAACTCAAAGGATTCAGAGTAATACTCAATTAAACCATGCAGCCCAAGTCATTTCTATAATATGCTCTGTATGTTCACCACAATAACATTTGCAAAAGTACTGCTCACAACACAGCTGATGTGTTACGCTGCTAATGATGACAGCTGCTTCTGTTCCTTAATGTTTGTCTAAATGTTTAAAAGTATGACATAAATCCACCCACTTGGATGGATCTATATTTGATTAATATATTAAATGAGGTCTTTTGACTTCCTACCTTGCTCTCTGGAAATGTCAGGTTTGTACCAGAACTTGGACGTGTCTTGAACAAACTTGACGTTCAGCCTGCTGTCGGGGCTTCCATCTGCAACAAAAATCCAAAGATGTAACAGGATATCACAAAAATATGTCCTCTTTGCCTTGATTGTGAACTGGATCGGCCAAGATATAAAACGGATGTCACCCCAAACACTTCAATGCTGATTTGTGGACTGCTGTTTTTGAAACCCTGACTTCACCATAGTGGTGCTTTGAAACTGTACTAATTGTTTAATTCTAGAGTTAGCTGGCTAGCTTGCCAGCAAGATCAAGCAAGCAAGCAAATCCATAGTTTACTGAGATATTACCTCAGATGCTAATTTTGCACAGTTGATCAGTTTAAATCAGGTTTGTCATTTTCATTTTTCTGGTCAGAGTCTGGAAACTTTTCCACCGCACTTCTATATACAGTGTATGGAATTGAACCCCGTAAGAATCCATAAATTGTATTTACTTACCAGTCATAGTGAACCTTGAAAAGTCAGAAAGGGTGTGGAAGTAGCTGGGATTGCCTCCTCCACTCATTGTGGGCATCATCTTCCCGTTCATCGTGCCATAGGACAGCGCTCCGTTTGGTCTATCGCCGCTTGACATGCGTCTCTTCTCTGGAAGCTGGGGCTGG
Organism: Neolamprologus brichardi; assembly: GCF_056152115.1. Taxonomy (NCBI): domain Eukaryota; kingdom Metazoa; phylum Chordata; class Actinopteri; order Cichliformes; family Cichlidae; genus Neolamprologus; species Neolamprologus brichardi. Next base: position 3,377,422 of record NC_142119.1, on the reverse strand, counting down.
AATCCAGGGGCTGGACTGCCCTGCCTGAACCCTAAACCCATCCCCATCATCCCTCCATCTTGGTAGCCTGCAGGTGAGATGGGGAATGAGGGAGTTGGTGGTCCCTGGTAGCCCGAAGAACTGCTCTGTCGTGACAGGTTCCCATGTCGTTCATCTGGTGTCGTGTAACCACTGTGCATGGGGTGACGGTCTAAACTGGGGCTTCTCTGGGACATCTGAGAAATGGAGGGGTGACGGCCCAACACCGGACTTCCTTGAGCCTGTGTGATCGATGGCTGTCGGCTGAGCACAGGGCTGCTCTGAATAGGCTGACCGAGGGACGGCTGTCTGCTGAGGACTGGGCTCTGCTGGGGCCCTGACCCCATAGCAGCCTGCCTGTTGAGGACTGGACTACTCTGCGCTCCCTGAGATGGACAATGACCAAGGACGGGACTGCCGCTGAGACCCGACACGCCCACTTCAAAGCCGTTAGCTGGTGATGTCTGCTGGTTCATGACGGGAACTTCCTGATTACTACTGGGGCGCTGCTGGAGGACGGGATTGTTAGTAGAGCCAATGATGTTGGTCTGGATCTGTTTACTGGGGCTTCCATGGCCGAGTGTGGTCTGAACTGGTTCTGAACTGGGCGGGTGGGGATCTGAGGATGGATAGCTTCCTAACAAGGTGCTAGGACCCAGGTAAGGTGGTGTGGGTGTTGCAGTGCCAAGGTAGGAGGAGGTTGGAGAGCTAGAATCCAGGTAGGATGAAGTGGGGGTATTCAAGGCTTGATATGATGGAGTAGGAGTGGGGTAGGCACTCTCTGTAGGCTGGGAGCGGAACCCGGAATCAGTAGTGGGTTGGGACGGAGTGCTAACGCTGCTCTCTGCTACAGGGTGATCGCTGAAAGAGAAGCGAGAGAAGTAAATAAGCGTGCGTAATAATGCAGTATAGCTTCTCACGGAGGAGTACAAGTACTCAAGGAGAACTTTATAAGACAGGCCCATCTTACCCCGGTGAGCTCTGTATGGGACTGCTGCTGGACAAAGGTGGGTTCAGTGTGTGAGTGGTGGTGGGACTTGGACTTCTCTGCTTGGCTGTAGCATCTCCCAGCGGAGTAAGGCTTCTATGTGATGTGCATGGCTCTCCTCCTGCCACTGCTGACTTGGCGACAGACTCCACATAGCTTCTTGGTGCTGCATATGAAAGACACGCCTAAATAAATAAAAGCTCTATACTGGGTTTCTGATTTTCCAGGGTGGGGTGCCTCATTATTGTCCATAAGGGTGATAAAATGCAAATAATAGCACTAAAGTGATACTTAAGACCACTCCGAAAAGCAGCATACACTATTACTTAACTCTGATGGCAACTAAAAATGGGAATGGCTTTGCCGAATGTGACACGTGGACGGAAAAAGACTAAATATGTTGAGAAAAATGGGGTGGAGAGGGTTAAAGTGAATGATGATATGTGGCATTATACTGGAGCTCTTACCTTCCTCACCCTCACTGCTTTCATCATCTGTGAAGCATCATTGGGATAAACCAAAGAACAAAATGTTGTTTTAAAAAAAACCAAAAAAAAAAACCAAGACGTTGTATCAAGGGGGTTGGAAATTTAGTGTTTGGTGTCTTTAGGGAAAGACATATTAGCAGCAGTTAAATGTTGTCTTGTCATTTTTAACCAAACTCCTTTTATTTCTGTTTCTCAGCTCATCTGAACTAAAATGTATGCTTATAATGATCTTCAGTTGTATTTATAGACGTCATTAGAAAGGACTGGCAACTTGACTCTCATTTATCGATAACAGAAGGTGTTTGCATCACCAGAATCTGGAAAGTGTTGCAACCAACCTGAGCCTGTTTGATTGAGGAGGATTTCTGCGGGGTTGTGGGGCTTCAAACCCAGGGCTGACAGTGGAGTCTTGGCAAGGCCAGGAGGGGAGCGACCTGAAGAGATACCAGACATTTATCACCGCGCACCATGGTACATTACAGACCTCTTGACAGCTGCTACCTGCTCGCACAGTTTAACACCAACTCATCACTGGTTTTAGAAAATTATGAGGCAATCTAATTAACTTAATGTTTAAACCTATTAATGCTAAATTAACAGGTGAAAAGCTGTCAAGACACAGTATTGCATTTCCATCAATTAGCACACACGAGTGCAGTGTTTAGAAGGATGTGCCCATGCCTCATGCTCTGATGGAGGAGCAAAACATGCATGTGACCAGTAACGGGGTAAAACACGAGCTTAGACAGTCTCTGCTGTACTGACACTGGAGGGAAAGATAAGAAGAGGAATATGTTACTTCTCAGGCTTTAGCCATTAGACCTGTGTTACTCTAACAACAAATATGTAATACTCCTGTTGACTCTTTCCAAAACATTACCTATCTTACATCTGTTTTATTGCAATGCCCACTTCTCTTTTTTCCCCTCCAGTCCAAATTCAAATAAAATCAAGATAACAGAATTATCAGATCAAGACACTCTAGCTGGGTAAGACTGACAGGGGAAGGGAGGCAATGCAGTGAAATAAGGCAGCAACATGACCCCAAACACGAATGAACAATATACACTGAGAGCAGCAGCTCTAGAGAGTGTAAAAGTTCATGATAATGGCTGTGCTGTGTGTGTGTTTGAGTCTGCATGTCCTAATCTGTAGAGTTTTAACTGTAAGTGCTGCTCTCGTGTGGTTCTCATGCCAAAGCGGTGCAGGATTGTAGTACATGGCGGGTAATGGGGGCGAGGGGGTCGTTATGGCTGACGTTGTGGGACAGTGGAACTCCGGTAGAGCCGTGCATCCTCCACTTACCAAAGAATCCGAATCAATTCTTTGTACTTGAGACCCTGATGTGTCACCTTTAATCAGTGGTTTTGGTGTGTGTGTGTCTTTAGAGCGAGGGAGGGACAGGTGATTTGAAGACACACTACTCAGAAGACAGCTTGGTGGGAAATAAATCCGATGTCACGTGCGCTCATCATTTAGCCAACCATGCGCTTTCAACCGGTTTTGCAAAGGACTTGCAAAACTGTTCTCAGTTAACTGGTAACCAGTTAACTCCAGTTTGTGCACAGCTGGAGAAAAAAAAAGGTTTTCTGGCCCATCGTCATGTTTTTAAACCCAGTCCAACAATTCTTTTTCTCCCTGTTTCGCAAACATTTAGGTTTGCTTTGTGAAAAAAATGTGCGGCTCCATGTGACTGAGAAGTGTTCCTGAGCAGTGTTCCTAGTTTAAGTGGAAGGAAATATCTTCTGCCACAAAATAAGTGTTAAAAATACAGTGTCTGCATTTTATAACTAACTTTTATGGGAGTGCCCAAAGGGGAGATACGCAAGAGAGCTGGATGAGGTAATTGGCAGAGCTGGCTAAGACACGGTTATGTAATGCATGACCTTTTTTGTTGGGTGTGTGAGAGACTAAGAGGGGGTAGATGGATGTATGTGGATATGCTTCCAAACTTATATGCTGGTTTGTCTACATAGTTCTTGTCAAAAACTCTGTTGTCCAAGTTACAAACTCATTTGTCAACACTAATAAAGCTTATCCTGTTTTATTATCTTTTTTACTTTGAGCATACTTTGCTAAACAAACCTCGTGTCCCACTGAATTTGATTTGAAACAGTTGGTGGGGAAGATAAACAATCCAGTGTTAACTGAGGTCATAGATCGAGTGTTAAGCTGGGTTATCCTCTCACAGAATTCTATATGTTCATTTTGCGACCAGGAGAGTCGCCATCTGCTGGCCATCAGAAAGAATGCAGGTTCAGTGCTGGATTAAAAAAGGCTAAAAATAATAATTTGTTAAATTCCAGGATATAAATCTTGAAAAAGTAATTACACCTGAGCTCCACAGTGCCCTCTGTCAGCCGGAGGGGGGACTTACATAGGTTGAAGTAAGGGGTTTGCGGTGAGACGGGGAAGGCAGGGGTTTGGGGAAACACCTCACCACCAACTGTGGGTGTAGGACTGATGTGACCTCCTTCCAGCTCCTCAAAGGCCTCTCGATAGCTGTGCATATTTTTCTGGAGTAGGAAAAGAGATGAGATGAGAAGAAAAACAGAAATTGCCATCGCTGGTGCAGAGAAAATGTGAAAAGCTGTTCTAAAATGTGCGTTTTCTACCTCCTTTGGCCGTCCACCGGGGTTCATCGCTATGGCGTTGACAAACTCTGGTGAAACACACCGAATAGGAGAGCGAAGTGGGACATCAGGAGACGTATTGTCATCTGATCCGTTCTGGTTCTGGCCTTCGCTGGTGATGCGACGCCGGGGAGCAGCTGTGGGCTCATCCAAGGATGACACTCGGGCCTGGACGCCTAAGAAAAGCAAGTGAGTGTTACAACTTGGCAAAAGCTTGCTGCTTCTCTTTTATCCGCCTTCACTCCATCACTTCCATCACCGCCACCGGATGTTAATGGTTGTCAGCGCTCGCTAGTGCTCAATGCACAGGCCACTGTGTGTGTTTTGCAGACAATCAAACCAGGCAAAGCATTGGCAGGAGCCCGTGGTCCTTTCAAATTTAACATGCACATACAAAAAAAATAAGTTAAGAATGGATTAGCTGCTCATCAGAAGAAGAAGCCTGAAGGTCAACAGCGTTATTCAGAAGAAACCCACACCATGTTGGAAATGTGGCACACAGAATGATACTCCCGTCGTCTATGCAACAATTCTTTAATACTAGGACAACATGTTCTGTTACAAACTCTTTGATGTGCTGGTGCAAACTGAATGTTTTGGCTGAACTTCAGAGCAGCCAATAAGCTGATTTTTCCTAATCTCATTTGAACTGAGAGGCAGAGAGAAAAGCTAGCAGCATAAAATAAACAGGATTGGAGTAAAGAGGCTTTTGTATGCTAATATTCAGCAGCATTGACTCAAAGGATTGAGGGAGCAATACCTGAAATGCTGGCCAAAGCAGAAAATGTCAGTGCGAAAGATTAGCGCTGGCTGCCCAGTGCTTTGAAACTAGATGGAGGTTAATGGGAGGAAGTGAAAAGAAGGAAAAAAACATTAAGAAACAAAGAGGGGAGTGGGCGGATTATAAATGCTGTGATGGTGCTTGTTCTCAGGCGGCTGTTTACACTTTTTAACAAGTATCTTGTTTCAAATTTTGTCACCAACTCTTCTCCTGCTTCTACCTTTATGTTTATTTATGCCTCTAATTCAGACCTAAATGAAAAGATGCCTTGTACAGGTGGAATATCCTTACAGGGAGATAAAGTTTAGTCCCTTTTTTTTGGTACGTTTTTAAAGTCAGCACTAGCCAGCGAGCCCCAACTATTCACAGCCTATGTACGTGTTCTATCAGCCACTGGAGCCATCCTTTTCTGGACCATTTTACACTGCAGCTGCTGGCAGATCATCTTCTGCTCTGGAGATCGGGTGTGAGCTAACCAGAACCCAGAACCTGCAGCAGGTGTACAACAGGTTCACAGAGACTGCAAAGCAAAAAAAAAAACCTACCAGCTGTCATTCAAGACGGTGGAGTTGGACTCTGTCCACTCAAAAAGCTGCAACAGAAAATAATGACTGTATATATACAGCATATAGAATTCCTTAATTGTTATAAGAAAGCGTGCACCACCCTGCTGCAGATTCTGTGGGAAACGCTGGTGTGACCGAGCGCTTCTCTCATCCTAACACTGGCAGATGATTTTGTGGACATCTTGAAAGCCTGACTGTTGTGGAAACCTAAAAATATTGATATCCCCTTCACTCGGCTCCACTTTGAAGTGAGACAAAAAAAGACTTGGCCAAATATCTTAGGAGAAAAGTTGGAGATGTAGCAGTCAGACAGTCGGGATTAAAGTTATCAGGCACTGCTTTTACCGAAACCTGAGATGTTAAAAAGAATTTCCTGTGAGTTATCACCAAAACTGAATAGAACTTTCCAAATGCATGTGTTTCATTTTCCTGTTATTAATTTATGTATCTAAGTCATTCATCAATTTTAAAAGGCAGAAATCGGTGCCGGCGTAGGTGGAATGCCTCGGATATTTCAGCACTGGCCAAAATCTTCATCCAGACAGCTTTAAAAGTATGCAGTCTACACCCCCAGAACAGAAACACACCATCACACCGAGCCTGGAAACTGACAACCAGATGTACCCATGATACACTGCTCTACAGCGGAGCACTGTCAAACACCATGCCGTTGCCTTAGCGACAGCTAATAGTTTCCAGCTGGGGCTGCTGGTAATCCCTTGAACTGATTTTTTTGTCTCTCATCTCCTATTTCTGAGCTTTTGAAAGTCCAACTATATCATGGCATTGATTCGAAAAACAAACTTGATCGGTGATCCTGTGGCGTGCTTTTTCTTTTCTTTTAAAGTGAAAGACGCCGTTTCCATATGTGCACACCTGCAACTAAGAAAGGGCATTTAAGGCCAGACTGAGCAGACTGTATTACTGGGAAAGTGTTCAGATCGATAAGAGAACTGAGCAGTCTTAATGATCTGCACTTTTGCGTGACATTTGCGTGAATAGTTCTGAGAGTTTGTTGTATATAAATGTCATGGCTGTAAATATGATCTCAGAGATTATTCCAGTTCTATCCTCGATCATTTTAACATTCAACTGTGATGTGGTGTTGCATCACTGCAAAGGATATTACTGTCTGTGGTGGAGAGGCCAGACTGACCCCTTACACAGAACAATCCTGTCTGCATTGTGGTCACTAGTTCTCAGGGGACATATAGCACTTTAGTGATGTTTCCAACTAGGACTGTGTCCCTCTTTTACATTCGGTGTCTTTTGTCTGGCTTTGTAAATCTTGAAAGTAGCACAAGAGAAAAAACTCGGCCTTGAATGAGCCCAGTGTATCCTGGCCTCGGTATTGTTTCCCAAGTTTGGCAAAACGGATCTTGTGACATGCACTCTCCTGGCAAGGGACAGAGCCTCCTTTGTGCTTCCCCTGTGTCGTTCTTGTGAAACTTTAACATTATCCAATTGAGGGTTTTTTTCCCCTTCTTTTTACACCACAGTTGGGGCGATTCCCTAACCTTGAACAAGAAAACAGCTCAGCAGCTCAGAACAAATATAGATGAAGTGTGAGCGTGTACGAAGAAAGGAATCAGTGGTTAGTTTGATGATGATGCACCTCAAACCTGATGATGACAGAGAAACGTATAAAAGGGAGGAAGTGGAATAAAAAGACAAAATGAGCAGATGGGGGCAGTCTAGTATTAAACAAGAAAAATGGTTAAAAATGCAAACCAAAGCCCACATCAGTCAAAGGCAAAGCAGACACAGACTCGGTTTGAAGCAACACTTGCAAAAAAAAGAAGAAGAAGAGAGGATCTCCTTTTCTTTCTTTCTTTTTCCTTTTTTTGAAGTGTTCCTTCAGACAGGATGGGAGAACCAACCCGAGAGGGAGTGAGAACGACGGTGCTCAGACTGAGAAGAGGTCATGCTGGGGATGACACTTTGGACACGAGCCGAGTACTCTGGGTAAACAGATGAATGATGAAAGAAAGAAGAATGATGAGGAAACTGAAAAAAGGAGATGGGGGGAATGAGGGGTCTGATAAGAACAGCAGAACGAGGAGATAACAGACATTTTCTGTTCGCATAAAAGATGCTTTTTCCTGAAAACAAGAGTGAATCACACATACACACATAAAAAAAACCCAGAAGTTACACAAAGTTGCCTTCACAGTCCCCAAACAAATTACATAAGTGTATTTCTGTTTTAAAGAAAGTAAAAGGTATTTTTAACTCCTGATGTTACAAGAACAAAAACTAGCATTTTGTGCTCCTTAATGTAAAAAGTGTTCTACATCCAAATGGCAGCAGAATGAAGTATTGTTGATTCTGGAAAGCCTCATGTTCGCTATCTGAGGTCATGGCTATCGCACTTCGTCATGTTGACTTTGTTCAATTTCTTGCCATTCTCCAGGATGTCTCCCAGGCTTATCTAGGGATAGTCAACCTGCTGGACTGGAGAGAACACTTCCTGTTTGAGCCGGAGTGACGGGGACTGATGATGTGACATGCAGGAAATGTGATAAGGGCTGAACAGTGTTTTCCAAGAGAGATGTGTATACAGTGCACAGATGATGGCATCAACTCTACTCATCACTACATTATTCTACATTTGCTGCCAATTATGAACTAAATGTACAGTGACGGTCATGTGAATGAGTTTCCATCAGACTCCTTGATGTCCTGTAAAAAATTTACTACAGCCCGTGATTAAGTAGTATCTAGACCCACCTTTAGCAGCAATAGGTTTAAGTAATTATTTGCTGTGTGAGTTTATTAGTCTCACACTTCATTGTGGAGGAATTTTGGCCTGCTTAATTCATTGACGTTTACAGGAATTCCTTCTTGCACAGCCCTCTTAAGGTCTCACTACAGGATTTCAATCAAGATTCCAAAGGTTCTGTGGGTGCAAAACAAGCCAAAGTCATCCGCCCTCTCCCACTGTGCTTCATAAATGGTATGAAGCTTTTGTTGGTTTGTTTGTTGGCATCATGGCCAAACATCCGTCCAAAGGACATTGTGCTAGAAGTCTTGTTGTTTGTTTAGATGCAACTTTTGTAAAATCACGGCATGCCGTGATGTTCTACCCTCAAATTTCCTATGGAAGCAGTAAGGGTGCATTTATTTAGGACTGCAAAGTGTCCTGTAAAAACTTTTCACATGACTGTAACGGGGGGCTGTAGTAAGAGAGTTTGTCAGTTCCGTGCCAGTCCTCATGGTAGAAATTTGGACAATTTTGTAGAAAGAGACAATGTCAGCTGCTGAACTCTTTAGTAAAACAGTCTCTAGATTTTAGAAACGGTATCTGTCAGCTGTATATAAAACACTAGTTAAAGAGCTTTATGAGAGAGCAGATTTCTCCTGTTTTGGCTTCCCTTCATTGGCTTCCTGTTAAATCCAGAATTGAATTCAAAATCCTGCTCCTCACATACAAGGTCTTAAATAATCAGGCCCCATCTTATCTTAATGACCTTGTAGTACCATATCACCCTATTAGAGCACTTTGCTCTCGCTCTGCAGGCCTACTTGTTGTTCCTAGAGTATTTAAAAGTAGAATGGGAGGCAGAGCCTTCAGTTTTCAGGCCCCTCTTCTGTGGAACCAGCTTCCAGTTTGGATTCGGGAGACAGACACTATCTCTACTTTCAAGATTAGGCTTAAAACTTTCCTTTTTGCTAAAGCATATAGTTAGGGCTGGACCAGGTGACCCTGAATCCTCCCTTAGTTATGCTGCAATAGACGTAGGCTGCCGGGGGATTCCCATGATGCATTGAGTTTTTCCTTTCCAGTCACCTTTCTCACTCACTATGTATTAACAGACCTCTCTGCATTGAATCATATCTGTTATTAATCTCTGTCTCTCTTCCACAGCATGTCTTTATCCTGTCTTCCTTCTCTCACCCCAACCGGTCGCAGCAGATGGCCCCGCCCCACCCTGAGCCTGGTTCTGCCGGAGGTTTCTTCCTGTTAAAAGGGAGTTTTTCCTTCCCACTGTCGCCAAAGTGCTTGCTCATAGGGGGTCATATGATTGTTGGGTTTTTCTCTGTATCTATGAAGCGCCTTGAGGCGACTTTTGTTGTGATTTGGCGCTATATAAATAAAATTGAATTGAATTGAATTGAATTGAATTGAATTATGACACATAGTAGAAAATAATGTAACGCTTTTTAGACAGAAAGCTCATCTTATTTTTTACTTTCAAAGACATCAACAGTTTGCTAAATTGGAAGTATTGGAGTATAAACCTCCACAGACTGTGGCACTTCAAGCAATTTAGTTTTTGTTGAATGTCATATCAAATTGACTACTTTGTGGTTATCGTGGCTGAACAAAAATAGAAAGTAAGTATTATTGACACACATAGTTGAATGTACTGTAGGTCAAGTTCAGTGCCCATACATCAATCTGTAGCAAAGATGGATTTTAACTGGGTTTTTTTTTTAACATGCCAGAAAGAATACAGAAAGCTGTCAGATCATATACAGCAAATACCTTTGAAGATACAACCTGCAGCATTATAATAAGTTTTAAAATCTATACATACATAAGGGTCAGCATAAAATAAACTGTGTGATCTTACCAGCCACTCTTTGGGCCACCAGACCTTCGATGTTAAAGACCTCATCAGGCTCACTGTCTCTTGGCTGGGGTGATGCTGAAGATGCACTAGGGCTTTTCTGGGGTTCAGAGGCCTCTGCAGACTGGGGCAGCGTTGTTGGTGGGTAACTGCTGACCGTCTTGATCTGGCAACTTACAGTGGGGGAGGCTTGTGAGGAAGTACTTGTTGAAGCTGTTCCAGAGGTGTAACTCAGAGATCGTTGGACAGGTGCAGGTTCTGATGTACTAGGCTTCACAGGTGGTGATGAGTGGCTGGACACGGGGCCTGAAAAATGGGTGTGAATGGTGGAATCAGGCAGGTAGGAGGGCCTGGTTTGGTTCTGAGAAAAGGATGGCTGTGTGGTCACTACAGCAGTGTTTTCGCGCAATGGAGCACTTTGGGACTTTGTCACCAGCGAACGGCCTGGCTCCAGGTCCAACATAAGGAGATTAAGAGTTTCAATTGATTGCTCAATCTCTTGTTGCGAGGCGCTGTGGCGATGAGGGAACTGTGGCAGGCTGTGGTGGCTGGGCATGGTTGCAACAGTGGGAGGCGGACTAAAAGTGAGACCTTCAGTTACTGGCTCTTCTGGCACTCCGAACCGCTGCCAAACATTGAGACCGCGCTGGACGGCATCCCTGCTACTAGTGGTGCGAGTGGGAGCTTGTGGCATTGACTTTGACTCTGCACCAAAAGACTGAGAGCGGTACAGACTGCCATTCTGAGTAGGCATGTAACTACCAGCGAATTGGGTAGAATCATTGTGGGGCAACGTGACAGACTTGCCAGATATGCCAAGCTGTGGTTGGACGGTTTCCAGAGGCTTTTCTGGGACATTGCGCTCCAGATATGGCACGTGGTCCTGACCATTGATAATGGACTCAGACTGATAGTAGAGATCAGCTGGTGTAGCCCGCCCATCTGTGGAAGAGAACGTCCCAAGGCTGTCAACACTGTTGCCCTCTTGACTGGTAGGAAGCTCATCATCTAGAATGTCGGTCTCACGGTCAATGTTACCATGCCCATTAACATGGACCTGTGCGGGCACCAGGTGAAGCATCCCTCCAACAGCGGATGCCGGAGCTGATAGGTAGGCCTGTCTGTGCATGGGCCCCTCCAAGCCACTCAGTAGCTGCTCTAGCTCCTTTTTCTCTTGCGGACTGATAGACTGTTGGGCAGGTGGAGCGTGTTGATGGACCGAGGGTAACTCCTCACCCACAGGAATGTGTGTCTGGTTCACTGTGGAAGCCGGAGGGGCTGCTGTTGCTTCATCAGTTCGGTCGGTTTTGATAGAGGCAGTAGAGTTTCCTGAGTCGCTGCTCACAGACAAGGCATGGTCAACCGCAGGTAAAGCATGTTCAATAGCAGAGGGTGGAAGGCCGTTCGATGTGACTGCTCCGTCAACAGATTCTTTTTTGCGTACTTTGGCATAGAGGCTGCCATCCAGGGGTCCTTGGGTATGAATGACTTCTAAAAACAAAAGTATGAAAAAGCATCATTAGAATCACATTAAGCCAAATACAAATATTAAAGATGCCTACATTTTCCACAAACCTTAAATTTTCTGTTACCCAAGTATTTTTTAGAGCCACAGCAATTTGCACATTTATTTCTGTAATTGTTAATCTTCAAAATATAAACACATGGGATTCATCAAGACATTAAGAAGAAAGAAAAAGTGTGAGGAAATATCAGAGATGCTGGATATCAAGAGGTTCTGTGGGTATAGCCAAAGCAGCTGCAGTAAAATTAAACACTGGCTCATGTCCACCTATTCTACCAGCTTCAGGAAATGAGCCGGGTCTGTGGCATGTGCTGTGGAAAAAACGATGAAATCACGAGGGTCTGCCTTGCACTTTCTCAAGCCAATTGCATTAAATGTGTCACCTGAGAAATGCTGGCATATCAGCAGATGAACTGGTGGTTAACTTGTTTTTTTATGATCCCCAAAACCGCAAACATGATGGTCTGATATAAAATAAATAGAGCTCTATACACAGCAGATGTAACCTGCTGAGTTGTTTCTGCATAAGCCAAGATTGAAGTGCCGCTGTAAACAAGCACAAACACGTGCGCGCACACACACACTGACACATTATATTGTAGATCTACACTCAGCCACAAGTCTAATGAAGAGGAAGTAGGGTGCCCTAAACAGAAAATTTTAGTCATCACTGGAAAAATCTGCCTCACTGAGTAAGGAAGTCCTGCAGGCTTTTTCTGGCCTATGCAACTGAAAGCAAAACAACAAAAAAAAGGCTGAAAACACATGTATACACATGAGCTTACATGCTCGCTTTTTCCCCTCTCTCATCCAGCCAACTCAGTAGCCCAATGCCAACTGAATTAGCAACTTTTTCATGTGATCCGTAACAGGAATCCAATCTTCAAGAATGTAATGCCAACAAAAATCATGACCGACATCCTGTAACACCATTTACCGACAGCTAAACAGGCTTCAGGAGAGTAAAGAGGAAAAACGGTACCTTCTCAAACAATTCCTCTTCCACTGTCTATGAAAGTTCCTCACTCATAACGCATGAATAGGCACGCCCTGATAACAAAATCAGATTTTACAGCTGGAAAAGAAGCTGCACAAAGACGCTGTCTGTATCTCGGTACCTTATAGAGATCTCCATCTCAGCTTTAGTGAATACGGGGCTCTGTAATGGAGCTCAGTGGGTGTACACAAGCCAAGTACTGCAAGGTCTCCTTGACTGGCCAGAGGCAACTTGCCAAGGGAATGGCACACTGTCAGGCTGCTGGTGGAAACAAATCTGGTGGCTCCTGGTCACAAAAACATAGGTTTTCTCCTACTGAGCTGCTAACGAGTTTGGTAGATTTTTGGGGCACATGCAGAGAGAAAGACATTATGGTAACCACTGTTATAGTGTTTCTGATATGGCCCGCTGCAGATTTACAGCATTTGGAGGCTTATATTTGATGTATATAGTAGCAGCAGTTAAGTCAACTCACTGTATCAATACTCAAGGCTGTTGCCATAGTTATTACGCACAGTACATACCAATTAGAATAAGTGTTCAGACTTCTGGTGGTTGTTATTCTGTATTATTCCCGTAAGTCTCTACTGAAAAGTTCACTAGTAAAACAGGACACTCCAAATCAAGTTATCATGACACATTTATGTAGCCCATGAAACTACTTGGGTTTCCACTGACATGAGCGCACGCACACATACACACGTGTGTGTGTGTATATATATATATATATATATATACACACACACACACACACACACACACACACACACACACACACACACACACACACACACACACTTTTAATGCATCAGTCATGCCGATAAACATAGACATAAGTCATGAAAGAAGAGCCCTCCTCACTTTCTCCATTTCAGTGCCTTTATAATCACCTGCCCGGTAGCCAAATGTGACCCCAGCCCAGCTAATTTGACATCCTCCCTGCCTCAGCTACACTACGTTAACAAGCTAACTCAAAGTTAAGTCACAGCCTTGTCAAAGGAAACGGCGGAAAGACCTCAGCAGGAGGTGGTTCCCCTACCTGTGTGAGCAGAGGATGAGAGTACAGTCCCAAACTAAGCTGGGAAAAGCCCTGCAGAGTTGCCCCCGGGGTGGGACATGAAGGATTACAGCAGGAGTTGGGGGAGTTGGTTTTGGCTACTGTTCCTGCTCCTCCTCTCTTTCCTGAATACCTCGCTGTCTGCATGGAGAGCGACTGCTGCTGTTGCTGGCTGCTCGGTGGCGCGCACTAGTCTAAAGGCTGCCTCTGCTATGTGTGCGCATGTGGGAGGTCTATCACAACAAGCTGTCTGACGGTTTATGTGAGAGGTGGAGGGTAAGGGGCCACTGAATTCCACTGCATAGCGTTTGATCAAATGACATCAGTCCCTTTTAGGTTCTCTCTGAAATGTATGGCTTGTTATGAGTTATGGGCATTTATATTCTAATACATAATATATGACACTTGTCCATGCCAGTTAATGTTATAAATAGAAGAGACAAGCTGAATAACACATTCAAACATCCAGTAATATACGTAGAAATAAGCCATATTCATGCGCACACAGATGCCCATCCCTCAGTCCATCAGTGTTGAAAACACTCGTGTAATGGAAAGAGCTACATCGTCCAACAGTCATTAAACAAGCACTCTCAAAGCTAGGAAGCAGGGAGCAAACTCCACCCTGGTGCAGGCAGATGGAGAAAACAGAAAAGAGTAGTGGGTAAAAACAAAAAAAACCCCAGAAGAGCAAATGCTGATGTGATTTATGCAGTTACTGTCCAGCTAAAACAACAGATAAAGAGTGACGCAGATGAGTCACAGTAGCTGTTTGTTATATCTTCTAACCCAAACATGGGAAAAGTGTGTGGTGCATATCACCTAGCCATTTGTATTTATTAGCATGCTGGACAACCACTTTATTATTCCACAACATAATCCAGAATAATGGACAAAAACCACATGTGTCACTCTGACTGAAAATAAAAACGTTGTAAAAACTATATATCCACATTTTAGGGCTATTCAGTGGAAGTTGGACTACTTTGAGTGGCAGATTGTCACCAGTTCCCATCTTCCTTCCTCATATCCTTCCTTCTGGTCTGTTCTTTGAGTAATGTTGATGATTGTACTGATTGCAATGACTCCAGCTGTTCCACTGTCACATCCAGTAAAAGCCCAGCATAGTCATCCCTCGGCTTGTGTCTTCACTTTAGACGCGACGTGACTGATCGGCAGTATTTGTACTACAGGAAATCTAATCTGTCACTTTACACTTGTGAGACTTTTCTTAGCCAAGCAGGACTATTTATGTTGAGGCTGCTTCTGTGTGTGCTGCTATGTCTGCTGTTTTCTTTTGGTTGAAATGAACCAATGTGAGCCTCTACAAATAACCTTTGACAGGGCTCCTTCATTTGCTAAGAAAGGGCATGTGTACGTATGACGCTCCACACTGTGTGTGTCCACGCTGGTGTGTTTTTATATAATCCCTGGGAGGTAAATACTTGCTCAGTGATCCCGAGCACAGTACTTGGAGGAGAATATCTGCAATCCAGACCTCTTAGCTTTAACTAATTATAACGCAGCAGGAGAGACTGGACCAAGTGTTACCAGTGTGGAATGACCAATTAGTCTACATCCGCTTCATAGTGACAAGACTGAGTTTGACAAACACTTTATCATGTAATGCTTTAGGAAAAAGCAGGAGGCCGGCAACCAGACCAAACAAAACAAAAACACCATCACCAAGAGATACAGTAGAGTCTACGATGTATAGTACTGTGCAAATGTCTTAGGCCTGTCCTCTTTTCTTCATGTTTTGCTTCTAAGAAGCTAGACATTCGTGTCATTTTTTAATGATCTTAATAGTAATAGTAGTAGTAATACTAACAGTTGTCCAGGATTTTGGATGATCTTCCAAAGTTTTTCTTTGGACATTGTTCCCAATCTTGAGTATATGAAAAATGCTGAAAAGATAACACAGTTTGACGGGTATAAAATTGTATGTTTGCGCCAACAAGGTAATTCAGAAAGAGCCAAAATTGTAGCACATCTCGGGATGATGTGCAGTGTGTCTGTAAGAAATCTAAAGCAGATGAACAGTATCTGAAAATTGTGTTTCTAAGAAATAGGCTGATCCAATGAAGCCTCATCAGAAGTGGTCTCAGTGGCTGTGAAGAAGTCATTCTTAAAGAAGGGAAACAGGACGAAAACGGCTTGGCAGCAGTTTCATCTTTCAGAATGACAATGATTCCAAACACATTGCCAATGCAGTAAAAGCATTCCTGGATAGGAAGGCACACAGCGAAACACTATCAGTTATGCACTGGCCTCCCCAGAGCCCGAACCTCAAAAAAAGTTTAAGATCAAAAGATGGCCAACATCAAAAAAAGAGCTCTAAATGTCCTTCAAGAAGCCTCAAGAAGAATTCCTGAAGACTACTCAAAGAAAATACAAGAAAGCTGTCTAAGAGAGCTCAGGTTGTCTTGAAGAATTGACTTTCACCCCCGTTAGACCTGTACGAAATCTGTTTTTGCCTTAGATGCAGTATTCCCATGTATGTTTGCACATTTCAGTACATTGCTTTATCTTTTTCTCCACTTTCTTCTGATAAGAAAGTAGCTCAATATTTTTTACAGTACCATATAAAAACAGATAAATGGATAAAAGAAACTGAGAAGACTTGTAGCTAGAAAATGGTGCCAGATATTTTGAGGTTCTGTGGGCCAGATGGTGCAACTGTGTGACCTCCTAATCTCTGAACTCTGAGCTATGACCTTTGTGGCAATTGACCCTCCCTCTTACAGCATGTTTCTCCTCAAGCTTACAAGTATAAACATACATGTGGCCGTCTTGAGAGAAAAAAAAGTCTGTGTGTGGGCGCTGCTGCCTAAACCAGTCAGGATGGGGGAGTCCATGTTTTCTGACTCTAAAGGTTGCACTAATAAAAAGCAATGACAAAACAATTGGACAATATATTAGTATAGCCTGGTGCCATTTTTGGTCAAAGTTAATGGCTTAACTATTGATTTGGCAACAAAGTCTACTTTTATTGTATAACTGGGCTCAAGGACACAGATTAAAGTAATACTGCGGTCTCGTAAATGATCTACACTCAAGATGATTTTAGATGTCCTAGGGTGGATTAATTGGACTTGTGAAGACTAAAAAGAGTAAGTACAAGTTAATAAAGCTGACCTGGGACAAAAACAAAACAGCAAAGTGCTTGTCATGGTAGAAGAGTTGTTATTATTATTATTATTATGAAGAGATTGGATGCACATGTAAGCACAGTTTGGCTAATACCAACACTCACAGTTGCCAGTCAAATGTAAGTACAGGAACTTGTTCTTGCTAAATGAACACTTGCCTTCCAGCTCATTAAATATACATTAAAGATCACTGTGAATCAATCTGCGTAAGTGCAGATTCTCTGAGTTGGGGAAACAAAGAGCACAGTAATGGATGGTCTTTTCAAGTAGTCAGGAAAAACCTATCGATCACTTCAGACTGGCAAACACTGTCCTGATTACAGGTACTAATGTTTGTATTCCAAAAATAAACTTCAAAGATAAACATAAAGTACATTAGCATCAAAAAATATTCATCTTATTTAACCCTATCCAGGTTTGCGGTAACCTGTAGCCAATGTTGGTCACACATAGTAACTATATTTAGCACAAATACTACTAAAAACAAACCCAAAGGCACAGCCATAACCTACGCACGCCACAAGCTATAAATTATCCCAACAGCTCATCCTCGCAGAGCATTACGTTTCATCCTGGATGAGGCTGTGTCTCAGGAAAAGTCATCAACGGTCGTTAGCAGTAGGGCTGCAAAAGGAAAAATCTTGAGGGCCAAATGAGGAGAGCGTCTGATGAGCTGGCTGCAGCTATCTTACTCCAGAGGTGAAGAGAAGCTTTGATGACCTAACTCTTCATACCCATGGTCTGGACTTACTACAAAGACAGAACTGCAATATTTGCCTTAAAGCCTTGATAGTTTATGCAGATCTTCCTCAAAGCGTCTCTTGTAGGCTCTTGTTTTAGTCAACATCCTCATAAATGCTTCAGACAGAGACCGGTCTTGCTTCTAACTGATACTTCCTGCTATTAGAGCTGTGTCAATATGATTTTACATTGGGTTAAACTCTCTCAAGTACGTTCAGACCCCCCCAAAAAACTCAGTTTATTGTGATAGTGACAGTGACCCAAGTGACTGCTGTTGCTCTTTACTTTTTAAGACAAGAGACAAGAAGAGAAAAAGCAGGGCATCTAAATTTAAAAAAAAGACCATAAAATTATGACCTTTTTTATTTTGGTGGTATTTCTGTAGCATACTACCCAGCAAAAATACCAGTTTTCAATTTTTTCACCGATTTTGATTTACAAATAACCCTGTAATTACAATCATAATCCATTATTTTGGCCTCCACGTTGTGTCACTAGCCACTTCTCTGGATCTATCCAGGATGGCAGAAGTAGTTACCGCTGTTCCGCATGCTTTTCAGAGGCGCCTCCAGAATTTTTGGCCAAAATTATCTCGGTGGGACAACAGGAAATTGTGAGGGACGTACAAATTGTATATGCAGGAATAAATAATAAGTTCATGTTTCAACTCATTATATGGTGTCCTCCTCTGTTTTGTGCTCATGTTTATTAAAATTATTACCAACATAGGACAGTCTTGTAAAGTGCCCCCAACCCCCGGTGGCGCCCCGATGCCATTCCTATCCGTGCCAGTCGGCAACCTACACAACCATTCTTTAGTGCAGCAGCAACAAAGCCACAGTCCCTCACTGGCTCCTTCCCTTTCTGGCTTTGTTTTGGTAAAAACTCATAAATCTGAGCTACTGCTATCAGGGACTGAATCTAGACAGTGATTGTGCCAAGATCTGCCTCTCAGGAATCCTAAACTATTGATAGCACTCAGATGAGAAGAGTGGAAGTTCCTTGATGTTAATATAACACTTTTTTCCCCTGGTGAAGTGAAAAATATTGTGTTCTGACAAAGACCAGGAAAAGTCAGTGAATAGACTTGTCTTTAGGCATCAAATAATAAGGCAAAGGAGAGGCCAATTATTCCCAGTGGAACTGAAATGAAAGTGAGATCTCCTGTGCTTTTACACCTCTGTGGCTCAAAAGAAGAGAAAAGCATGACCCACAGGACAGTGTGCCAGGCAAGTAATGCAGTAAATAAGAAGGTGGCATCAAAGAAGAAAACATTTTGTGCTGCTCCGCCTATTTTCTCCTGAACTGGATTAAAAGAAAGGTGAACATAGAACCATTGTGAGTGTGCAGCAGGTATTCCATCACCTATGTCAGGTCTGTCTTCTAGACACGACATTAGCTATTTCAAATGTGACATCCACAAGAGTCCAAGATGAGAGTGTTACTGCGTGTCCACTTACAGTGCAAAGACCTCAACAGCAGATAAAAGACAGATACAAAGAGGGCCCTGTGAGAAGAGTGTATGGAAAGTGATCATGATTAATTATGTCGTGACTCTTCAGTGGCACTTTTAGCCAGATCAGCTGTGTAAAGATGGAGAGAGAACAGGAGTGTCCGGCCACAGCTGGACTAAATCTGTGTCCATACGGACTTAACAAACCAGTCATTCATTCCCACGCATTATGGAAAACCAGCATCCACTCTCTCAGGATAGCCGTAGAGTATAAACTGAGGTTTTCCTGTGGGGGATTCAGCCTCTAAGTCAAGTGCACATAAAACATTCTAAAAATCTTAACTAAACCCTAAGCTCACGATGCTCTCTCTGTCACCTAGCAGACGTCCCTGTCCCTGTGCCCCTGTAGCCAGGGTCCAAACTGGGACACTCTACAACACAAGGCACTTGTTCTCTCTTTGTGTGCCGTGCAGTCTTGACTAGAGAGGCCTTTATTTTTCTGTCTTGGCTGTTACGCAATAGGAGCTGTGCAAAGTTTGGAGTCAAAGCAGCCTAATCCGCCCAAAGCCTTGGACCAGACTGCGGGATTGATAGCATGGAAGCCTGTTGCCAACACAAAAGGCCAGAGATTTGACCTCTGCACAGTTTGACACTGTCTCTGTGCTTCGAATGAGATCACATTTTTTATGGAGGAAGTTGGATTTATTTATTTATTTTGCATCAGGGAAACGGTCATTAGAGTGGCTAAAATGTGGCATAAGCAGATGTTCAGGCCAAGTGATATGAGAAGAGGTGGACAGCTGCTGTTGAGACGATAGCATTTAGGACACTTTACAAAGACGTGTACACATTAGTGTCATTTCCATTTAGTTATAATACAATTCATCTGGAAAAACCTGGCTTCCATAAGAACATCTGCAGGAAAGAAAACTTGGGAATCCAACCCGGTGGAAATATCTAGAGCTGCTGAAGGACCAAGGACCAGAACTGTTCAAGGATTAATAAAGGTTTCAGCAATATCACGTGTGATTCCAAAGAATAAAAAAGCAAGAAAAAATGTGACGCCGATATTTGAGTTTTTGAATTAAAGGGACAATTGATCATTTTAGTGTGAATTATCCAGTTCTGCAGATATCTGTTTAAATATATGGTGTGCTCTTAATGTGCAGTGGAACTAAACAGCAATTTCCGTCATCAAAGTGACAAGAAAAGAAATTTGTTTTAAGTTCATTTCTTAGCCACCAGAAAACATCCAGTTTGTCCAAAGAAATTCCACAGATTCACACAGAAACTACCTTTTTTCTGCTGACTACACCTGTCAACCTTTACACTTTGCAGGAGGAACCGTGTGCCAGCCTGTGACTGGAGGCTTTTTAGCCAGACATTAATGGTGTCCCCCTGTGTGGGGCAGTGCTGGTAGCTTGCTGTATGATTCTTTTTGTAGCTGGATGTACATGACATAAAGAAAAGTTCCTTTTTTACATTTCAAGGAACAATTCAGAACAAAATATTCTAGACGAATGAACGGCACTGTAGGATGAAGGGAGGGGGGAAATTGTTCATTTGTTTTGGCGATGAAATGTCCCTTTAATATTTAGGTATTTCTTTGAGCTGAGAGAAACTGAAAAAATAGATGTGACTGGAATTTGAAGTGTCCTTTTCTATTTTCTGATTTATCCACAAAACAAAAGAAGAAACTGCATTCTTTTAGAACAAGTAACGGCTGCATGTCACAGTCTGGGCTAATTTATTGCTCACCTGGCCAACACACCATTTGAATCCCAGTCATCCTTACGAGCCCAAACATAGTCTCATAGCAGTGATATCATGCTGTTGCATCAACTTCCATTTCCACCAGACTTATGTAACTCTCCCAATCCCACCCCGTCCCAGTCTGTGGCTCACAAATACAGACTTAAGTATAAAGCCCTCTCTATTGCTATAAGAAGTTACTAACAAATCGTCTGTGCCCACAGGGCAGGCACGATCCACCTCTGCTGGACTCCGAGCTGTTGATCCGGGAACACACGTCTCTCCCTGTGACTAATGCGCATGGGATCAAGGAGGAAGCATTAACCTCCAGCAGAGAAAGTACAAAGCATACAGGGAAATGCTTATTTGGGCACTGGATAAAGTGCAACATTACAGCATCAGAAAAACACGCTTCTGCAGACAAATCAAGGACACTTGAGTCCTCTTGTTTCTAGAATTTGCTATAGTGTCTCAAAGCTTCCAGGCAAAACATGTAGTGTCACCCTTCATCTTGAGACATTATTGCACTCATACAGTTTTGCTGAGATGTGGGAACGCTACAATGTAACTGACCAGAGAGGAATGAGAAAATCTGTTTCAAGGATGCTCATCTCCCCTCTTTTAAGTTCCATGATGATTTCTCCCAGTAGGAATCATTGATAAATTCCATAAACGGAGAGCCAAAAAACACACAACTTTCTATTGTTGTGGAATAAAAGCATTTGTAAAAGATTAAACATCAAAACATAAGTTTCCTTGTGAAGCTGAAGAACTAAGAAACATTAACAAATAGCTCACATGGTCAAGTGTTTGGATAATATATAACCTGAGGGCAATAAGTATCGTCAGGAACTGTGAAAATCAAATCTGTGATTGCCTTCAAATTTCCACGTTACTCACATGTGAGAGACGTCAAACTGCTGAATTAGTGACAACGTTTCACTCCGGAGTCACCCGAAGAGCAAACTGCACACAGGTTCGCGGCTGAACTCTTCAACAGCTATCAACGCTTGAAAAAAGGCGTCACGGTGAAGGGAAATTGAAGAAGCACCGGACACAAATTCACTGTGTAACTCTTAGAAAGTCTCTCTGCTGAGCAGCAGCGTGCACAAACCCACACTGACATTCTCTGTCACTCCTCCTCCTGTGAATGTGTGCACAAAAGAGCTTCACAGTTGAGCTGAAGAGTCCTGCCCTTAACTCCTCCGACTCCTCAGAGGACACGGGGGGAGAGAGAAAGTGAAGACTAAAAGGGCCAAAGTTTGGACCAAATAACTGAACTGTGGTTCACAAGCCTAGTGGAATATATGCAAAACGTTTTTCTGAGGCAAACCCTAATCACTTGAATCCCTCTATTTAACTTTTCATCCAACACTTCACTTAATAAACAGTTTTTTTAACTGTCTCGTAAAAAAAAATATCTCTCTTCAGCCTTGTGCAATTTTTTTTCTCTAGATACATCTCTCACGATTTCTTTTTCTCCTTATCAGTCATCTCTCCCTCCTTCTCTTTCCAGTTATTTCAGAAATATAGCAGGGTTGGCCAACTGAGGAGATGAGTACATAAGGGTAAACAAAAAAAAACAACGTCCGTCACACCGCAAAGGACTCTCAGTACAAAAATAAATGAATACAATCCACCCTTCACTGAAGCTGAGAGTTCAGGCTGTGCTGCACATCGGCTCCTCACACAGATTCCTGAAGTAACGAGACCGTTGCAGAGCAACAAGCTCGCAAAGAATTCAAGCAATGAGGACAAAATCAAAAAAGTAAAGTATCAAGTCTCCCTGGGTTGGACAATACTCGTGATATAGTAGCCAGACAGCTAATGAATGAGCTAATGAATCATTGTGATGCAGCTAAAAAAAGTCACTTCTGACATGCCCTGCAATGCACCGTCTCTCAGTCTGATTTAGGTTGCGCTGTTTGACTTCTCTGACTATATTTTACCTAATCGTGAACACCAGGATACATCTGGAGACATCCACACAAACAAAGCTGTGGCTGAGAGCTCATGATGACCTGAATGAAGGGGTCAAAGTGTAAGATTAAAAGTTTTTCTCATCTTTTTCTTGGATCTTAGCGATGGCTGAGACTAGATAAACCCCAGTGTGGTCATCGCAGCTCTGCATGCACAGCAGCTCCACCCATCCGCTGTTAAAACCTTCTGTTTTGCAAGGAGCAGCCAATCGAAAGGAAGCTGGCTCAAAGGAATGTGTCGTGCAAAGGAGAGGAGTTTAAATGGCTTGCTGTAGAGCAAAGATAAATTGAGGGTGCATTTGAATTATTCAAAGCCACTTTAGCAGGTTCCAGGAATAAAATATGGGGCTGTAAATGAGAATAATTCAAGAAATATAACCAGGAGACTCAGAACTTACTCCACCATGACTGAAATTTGACTGGCTGATTTGCATGGGCTGAACCACTGAAAGAAGGCAAAATGTACCTTAGTTATTGACATGCATGCTGTCCAAACTCATCATCCGATGAGAGACTGCCTTTCTAATATTTGACCATACTTTTTTACTAGGCTATGAAGCATCCTGTCCAAACTTTCATTCACAACACACCTCTATAACACTGCATAACTAAGGGAATAAATAACGAAAGAAGGAAAAACTGTAGGCACAGTGCTGTAGGCTAGCACAGGAATTTGCATGGGAGTAACACCACAGATGACCGTTGACTTTATTACAAAGTATTAGAGGTCCACAGGTAATACTACTCATGTCTAAATCAGGCTTTTGAGTGCATGTAAGGTTATAGTTGTGTATAGTCAGTTGTGTAAGTGTTGTTTTGGATGTTGCTTGTTGTGCTGATGCAAGGTGCAGGCATGACAAGAATCCCTGAGCTAAAACTAACCCACAGCAGCTGAAACTGTTTTTATGCAATAAACATACTAAAAGTCAACATCAATCTTTGGAAACTAACAGCCACAGAGACACCACTTACCCAGAGTTGATCCCAACAAAACATCAGCCCTATAATTTGAAGCTTTATGTAGTGCCCTAATAAGCTAAGGGATCATGCAAGTAGCCTTGTGCTTTCCCAGCAGTGATCCCGACAGCGTGCAAACCCAACAACAACTCTTTTTCTTTCTAAGACTCGTGGAGATGTAAATCCAGAGCTATTTTTCCCTTCGGCTCTAAAAGTCACTCTTTCAAAGGAGCTAATTGCCTTTTCAGCACTAACAAGTGTGAAGCCAAAAAACAGTGGAAACACTTTGATTTATTGGAAACACTTTTTCCTATCTAGTCTGCGAATTATTATTTTTTCTTTAATTTAAAAGCTATTTCCACACTGAGCCCATTTGAAACCGTGCATCAGTCTGACGGTGCTGGCCGAGTAGTCACAGCACAAAAGGCTATTAAGGGATCACCTTTGAAGTCTTATCGACTACTTCAAACTCGAGTGGCTAAAAAAAACAAAGTATGGGTGTGTGTGTGTGTTCCACATGTGCAGATGCTTACTTATATCATGCGCGCGAGTCTGTGATCTCATTAAATTCTAATTCAGATTTGACCACAGTATCATCATCAGATGACAGAAGGCAAGATGAGACAGACGGCTTGGACCAGACTGGTCTGGACACACAGATAATTTACACACACACACCTTCACTGAAACAGAGTGAGCGGAGACTTACACCTGTTCTATTTTAGTAGGGCCTATTTCAAGCTGCCGCCAAGTGTTGGGTAGACACTTTATGAGCAGTGATAGAAGGAAGCCAATTGACCTCTGACCTTTAACTATTTGGGCAGTTAATAAAAAAATGCTGGAATGTTGTATAAAATGTTTGTTAAAAGAAAAAGACCTCTTTTTTTTTAGGATTTTTTAAATATATATGGTAATTTTGAATTTGTTTGAATGTTTCTTCTTTTAACCACACTAAGTTAGAGTTTTAGAACTGTGGAGACCATGTGCTGTAGTTCTGACAGCCAAATGCTCTGCTATTATTGCTCAAGATTGGATTGTGGCTGTTCAACAGTCCAGGACCTGCTTTTGTTACACACTACATGGACAGAAGTCCTGGCCCGCCTACACAGTACACCTACAGGAGCTGCCACGAAGCTCCCGGAAACAGTTTTTATGCTGATATTAATAAAAGAGAAGATTTTGAACTACTAACCTACATTCTGAGTCAGCAGAATGTTGGTGACTTTTACACACAATGATGTTCCTCAGCATGTGGCGACTCCACTCTATAACTTTACATGGTCTTTACATGTCTCTTAAACGCTTCCACATTGGAATAATATAGCTTACAGCTGAGCCCTGCTATTTAAAACATGCAGAAAGTGATTTGGTATTGTCTTGCTGAAGTATGCAAGGGCTTCTTTGAAAAAGATACCAAATGCATGGAAGCATATGTTGCTCCACTTCTTTCTGCTTTAACTGGGACCCCAACAGATAACAAGCTGGATGGTTCCTCCTCTCTTTGAAGGACTTTGAGTTCTTGGGGTTTTTTGTTGTTTGTTAAATCCGAGACAAACCCATCTAACGTACGGTGCTGTTTCTAAGGGCGTAACATTGCTTCCTTTTTTGGGTGGCATAGAAAGCAGCACTTTGGTTACAGAGTGACCACGGCTCCCTCAAAAGGAAGCTTCTGTCCATGCCTGTGGCTGAACCCAGGAATGTCTCACACTGTGCTCTGGAAAGCGGTTAAGTTCGGTCCCAAGGGGCCCTCGGTTTCTCTGTGGTGATAATTTTACCACAAATGAATTCAGCGGTAGCGATGCCTCTCCTTCCTTTCAAAATACAATCCAACATTTACATTTGCAACCTAAAAACTTGGTAATGCAATTTTGGGGTTATTTTTGGTATTTGTAGGGCAAAATGTCTGAATGGAAAAGATCTGAATGTGTCCTCTGTATCTGTATGGTGGGTTCGGCCCATGATTTAGTCCATGACTTCAATAATCCACACAGTTTATAATAAATTAGAAAATTTGTGTAAGAAAATTATTCTATAAATCTCACATGAAATCTGACTGAGAACTATCATATGGCACATCTATAAAGAGTCAGTGGATCTGACGCATTGTAACACCTGAATTCTACCCGGTAAAGTTTGAAGGATAAGCATTCCTACCATTTTCACCTTCTGTGGTGTCCTCGCAGTTCTGATTGAAGTTTTCGTAGGAGTCCCAGCGGATCAGGGGATCTTGAGTGTTGTAGTCGACTGAGACGCTCGGCCCGTTCTCCAGGTGGTCCACACCTTGACCAGAAGTACAAAGAGGCAGAGCAGAAAATGTGAATGTCTTTACATCTGGAAAAGGGAAAAGCTATTTTTATCAGAATCAAGGAAAAAAATTGAGATTCAGAATTTATATTGAGATAATTGTTTTCCCTATTCGATTACATTCAAGACCCTGCGCTAAACTGACAAGCTTTTTTTTTTTTTTTTTTTAAACCTGGCTGGATTCTTTTGCTGCATGCTATCATCCTGTCTCACTTTTCTACCTGAAACTGTAAACTACACATGGAAGATGGACTGGTCTGGTGGTTTCTTCCTGTTACCAGGGAATTTTTTTCTTCCCACTGTCACCAAGTTACTGTTCCTCAAGGATCATCATGTTGTTGGAGTTTTCTCTCTAACACTGAAGGATCTGCATCTTGAGGCAAGGTGACAGTTATTGTAAATTAACCCTTTAAGACCTACCATAGAACCAAGTCCGCCAGAGCTTATATTATATTTTTACATGCTGTGGAGCCATTTTTGGGAGCATTTCAAGTTGCTATACATCAATACAACCATTATAGCCTAGATTTTAATAATATGTATGAATTAAGTGCATAGTGATTACATAAATTGCAAAAAAGTGCAATAAACTACAAAAAAATTGAAAATCGTTTTTGTTTTTTTAACATATATTTCTAGTTAGAGAAATTTAAGAGGCTTATCCCTCAAAACTGTAAATACAAAAAAGTTGCACAAAATAGTTTCCCACCACAGGAAATTTATTTTGAGTGTCTTCATAGTTTTATTTTTGAAATACACCAATTTTTATATACTGCAGGAAAAACGAAAATAAATATTATAGTGCAAATTTGCAAAAAAGCAGCATATGCATCAAAATAAACTATTTCCAGCAGTGCAATATGAGTCCTAAGCATCCCAGAAACGACACAGAAAGTCATAAAGTCAAACATAACTTTTAAAAACACCAGTATAGGCTCATTGAGGCCCGGACAATAAAAAACTACATTTCCGCGAAAATGACGTCACTTCCGGTTTCGGGCAGGTCACGGCGGACATGCGATAGTTCGCGCTGACGTCTAATCCAATGTAGGAAGTGTTATGAAC
The DNA here is from genome assembly GCF_056152115.1 of Neolamprologus brichardi. NCBI lineage: Eukaryota > Metazoa > Chordata > Actinopteri > Cichliformes > Cichlidae > Neolamprologus > Neolamprologus brichardi. Next base: position 3,350,392 of record NC_142119.1, on the reverse strand, counting down.
AGCTGATCGGATCGGCAAACCGTGTTTCTGGAATATTATGTTTTTGTTGCTGCAAGTGCTTTTTATGCAGTTTTTGCAAAGCTTTATGCGGAAGGAAACCATGACCTAGCACAAGCTGATGGCATAAGATGTAAGTACAACTCCTCAGGTTTCATATGCAAAAGAAATTATTGCGCTAGCTCACGTGATTGCAGAGCTACCGGGATTTAAAAATAGTTACGCAAAACAGAGCGTGCCCGCTCCGACCGGTTTTAAAGGGTTAAGACAATATAAGTAAAACTCTGCTGAGCTGAGCTGGACTAACAACAGTCTGGCAACCTGTCCGAATTGTACCCCACGTTGCACCCTTTGACAGGTGGAACAGGCACCAGCCCCAACGCAACCCAGAATTAGATAAGCACTAGAAGAGAGATGGATGGTTCCATTTACAGTTCAGTGGAGTCACTGTTGTATGGGGCGTATAGGAGTGAGCTAATTTTCTCAGTCATGCCAATTATGTATAAGACTGTAGTATGATTATGGAAAATGCTTAGTATGGCCATAAGACCCAACACATTGATCCTTACCATGTATTTTCTCTGGTCCAAAGGAGAAAATAAACTCCACTTTTCCATATTCTGGGAATCTATCGTCTGCAAAGAAAAAAATAAATAGATAGTTTTCTCTTTATATCTAAAGATGCATATATTGTTACACTAGAAAACACATGCAGTTTTTAAAGATTATACGCCCATTCAGATGTTCAGGTTTTACTTATTACTAGGTATAAGTTCATTGTTTGCAGGAGCATTATAATGCTGTTGTCAGTAGTATTTCAGAGTTTCAAGTCTTTTACCTTTGAATGTGTCATCTAGCTCATCTTTCCCAAAGACAATCCCCAGGTCGTGAACAGCGCAGGTGTGGAATTGTACCCGGAAGATCACGTCTCGGCATGGGCTGCGGTAGCGTTTGTGGTAGCACTTAAGCTGCAGGGCGATTAAAAAAGAAAAAAGGCTAATTTGCAAGTACATTAATCTCTTTTAGCAGATCATAACTGGGTGTCATACCAAACAAGCAAAAGTAATGTGTCTTTATTAATAATTTATAATAAAATAATATTTTTATAATATATAAAAATACTGTTTCACAGGATTCAATTCACAGGATTTTAACTGAGTGCAAGCACAGAGACACAGTAGCCTGATTCCCTGCTGGCTCAGGTTTACTCTGTTTTTTTTGTAGCTCTATGTTTATTTTATTTTATTTTTTTTATCTGTTTCCCTTGTAATGGAAGGACCATCCACAAACATTATTATCCAAACTGGTTTTCCAAATACAGCAGCTTTAAGAGTAATGTTAAAACCACACTGAGGAAAATCGGCTCTCTCCCTCCTGCTGCTTCCTGACTGGCGGCCTTTTTTTAAACCAAGGCCTCATTTTTACATTCACTGAAAGAAACCAAAGAACTGTAATCATTCCTTACTGTGGATGTAAAGAATAATAAAACAGACAAGCAGATTATTGCATATAGACAAAGAAATTAAAAAGAATTCAGCTACAGCTAAAATTAACGATTTTTGCTAAAGGACTGACTGACTCGACTTTCTGACTGTGGGGTTAACCATAAAACCAAAACGTTTAGGACTGAGGAATAAAAGTAAAATATCCTCTGGTTTTGTGCAGCTTTTTGGGATATCGTAAAGGTCCTGCTGAGTGGTCCATTACCGCTGCTGAGCCAAGTTTAATTACAAAATATTATTCTGCTAATTTTATGCTAACATGCCTTCAGGGCTCGACCAATTTTCATTTTTAGGTAGAGGCTTTAAACATCCCAAAATTGTTCTTCCCTCATTTGTGAAAAGGTTATTTTTAATGTGCTATTTCCCAAAATGTCAAAGAGTTTGACATTTTGGGAAATTGGCTCATTTGCTTTCTTGCTGATAGTGAGAGAGGCAAAGGGATCAGCTAGTGCCAGGAGATGGTTAGCTTAGCCTAGCATAAAAACAGGGAGGGTTAGCTTAGTTCTTTCTGAGGGTTAAAAAAGCCATATACAATAATCAATATTAAAACTCAATTTTTTTCATCATAATGACTGTATTTCTTCTTTCATGTGTATGAAAGGCTCATATTTGCACTGAAAAGTCTCCGTACACAGAGACTAGCAAACGTTTTCTAAAAGCAAACGTTTTTTACATTTAGTTTTGTTCCTGTACCCTCATGACACTCTGCAGGCCTGTGAACACCTTGCAGGTTTGCAGAACCACTGTTAATAGCAATAACTTGAAGTTATGGTTTTCTGCATAACTTCTCTCACAGGGTTGTGGAGGAACTCTTCTTTAACAGCATTGCTTCAGTTCATTATGGTTTGAAAGCATTTGTTTATGCACTGCTCTATGAAGGTGGTCTGGACTTTATGCATTGCCTGATTCTTTTCTCTTTCAGCAATTCTGTTATAGATTTGCTACTGTGCTTGAGATCATTGTCCTGTTGCATGACCCATTTTCAGTCAACTTTTGGCTACCGGACAGATGGCCTCAGATTGCCACTGCAAAGTTTCCAAAACAAGCCAAATCATCACCCCTCCACCACCATGCTGACAGTATGAGGAATGTATGAGAGGTGTTGTGCAGACATGCTGAGTTTGGCTTTCAACACACATGCTCCAGAACACCAAAGTTCTGGCAATACGTCTGCTTTTGAAAAAGTGTTCATATTGGCTGATGATCAGTTAATCAAATGTGCAGCTGGCTGTTGTTTACCTTCTTAATTCAGATGGAAGCAGTGATATTAGTCCTGTTAAAATTTACTGTACATGTCAATGACCTTTAGCAGTGCCAAGAGGTGGATTGTGTTACACTAGGGCAGACACTTTTTTGCTAATGCAGTTCATGTTAATGTAACCATCTGCTGCTCATTAAAGAGAGGCTTCCATCTTCTCCATTCTCCAAGAAAGCCACTAAAGATTTTCCCAAAATGTTGAAATGGCCTAACTTGTTATGGTCTTTTAGGTTTAAAGTTTCATTATGAACCCCAAATGCAAACTTTAAAAAGATCATTAAAACAATTAACTGACCAATGCGAGGTTCTTCTCTGCTATTATCTTTAATCTGACCAATTAGATATACAAAACCATCACAGTTAAAAATGCAGGAGCACTCTGTGCTAATGTCCCCTCAGGCAGCGGTTCAAATTTTCCCTGTTATTTGAAAAATAACGAGCATCAGCAAGCAGTGTCTCGGCCTGACGGTGCATTCAGCAGAATCCATTAGTCTGTGTTAAATAAAGGATGAGATATGAGTTCAGCTTTGAAGGCCAAAACAGCCTCGGGTACAAACTAAGTGCTCACTTTCTAATTCTTCATGCTGACATTATGAGCCCAGAGGACATCCCATAGATAACATTATGGCTCAATTGACAGCAGAAGCAGAAACATTGCTGATGTGTGGAGTTTTTCTATAGGCACAAGAAAACCAGAGGCTCTCACAGGTGCTGCTAAACTGAGGATCTTTCAGGAATGATTTCATAAAAATTCCTTGAATCTCCCTGAGAGAGTTGCAGGGATAGGTCTCACACGAGAGTTTGTTTGAAATGATTATGTCCTGTTATAGCGATACCTCATGTATCCTTAAATGCTGTTTTAAAGGAAGTACACAGCCTTTTTCACGTCATAGTTTCCAGCAACATATTGTGTGCTAATGAGGGCCTATAAACCGAGGTATAGGACTCAGTCCAACTGTCTTTCCCCAAGTTTTTACAGCCCCATTTCATCTGTAAATGGCTACTATAAACTGCTGCAGCACATGCATTCAGTGCATTAAGCCAACGTTCAATTGGAAACACACACAGGATTCCCTCATTATTATTATCCAATAAAAAAATAAATAAAAAAATCTGAATATCCTGCATGTATTTTACCCTTATCGTCATTTGGTATCCATATATTTTTCCCTTTTCTTCTGGCAGAGGTAAAACAATAAACATTCAGTGTTACTGGCTTCACACACTGAGCTTAGCCAGTGATAAAATGTTGAGATTCGGTTTCTTTGTTTTGCAGTTAAAATCCGCGGAAGCCAAATGATTTAAATTTTACAAACAGCTAAAAGATTACTGAGGTTTTTATCAGTCTATATTGTACAGCACTAGCTTCTGGGGTATGTCTGTGTTGTTCTTACCAGGATGTCCCCCTTCAGAAGGAGACCAGGTTCAATGGTGATGCAGATGCTGGTCTGGCTGTCACCCTGGACATTACTGCAGAGAAATAAAAACACAACAAGTCACATGACAGGCCCGCTTTTATCATTCCTGCTGTGGAAATCATGACTGCAAGTCCACTGCATCAGCTTTTGTTTCTGATGCTACTTCCCTGGAGAAAACCATGTGCCAACAACAATCCCCCTTTTTTCCCCACTTTAACAGTGGCCTTCACAGAGCGTAGCCCGTGGTGTTTTGGGGTATTAGTGCCTGCCTGATTGTATTGTTGGGAAAGAAGGATCAAAGGGAGGAGAGTGACAAAAGGGAGCATGTGAGAGAAAGTGAAGAGGAATGTGATTTCACCAAAGCTTTAAAGAGTACGAAAATGTGTCTGCACTGATTGTTTCACAGGAAATGTAGCGTCATTGTGCAACCATCACCAGGCTTTGTTGTTTAGAATAAGAAGAGCAGTAACAGTGAAAAGACCGAAGAGTTTAAAACTGAACTACGAAAGATTGGATCCAATGACCATTTCAGATGAGGAGATCATTGAGTCAGAATATATATATATATATATATATATATATATATATATATATATATATTATAATCAATATATAATATATTGATTAATCATAGTTGCTGTCGTTTTACAAGGTGATGTAATGGTTGTTATTCCTAAACAACCTTAATTCAATACTTTTGCTCAACCTTTGAATCAAAGTTGAAAGTCCAAACAAGGTGTAAATGCAGAATGTGTGCCTGCCTCACCTCTCAGAGGACAGTACAGCTTTCCCTGCCTTTTTCCTAAACTCCCCTCTTTCCAAAAACAACAACAGAGAGCCACAGAATCCTTTGTTTCCTGTCTGGCCCTGGGAACCAACAGGGTCCTGTGGCATGAAAACCCTGCAGGCGTCCACACGGATGCCTGTCTGCCTCTTTCATTGGTTCTCCAGTCACCAATAACACTAGACGTGATTACGGGATCTAAAGTGGGGAAACAAGAACCTGCAGCTGGGGAGGCTGGCTAAATACAATAATGTGGGCCGAGTGAGAACTCTAAACTGGAGAGAGGGGTGCTGTGGGTGTATATCGGAGGGCAGGGGGGAGTAAGAGGAGAGGCAATAAAGGAAAATCAGCGTTTTTATTATTGAGCCATTACGAGCTCGCTATCCCTGGAATCTTGTAAAAGCAGTTGAGTGTGACTGCTTTTTAAGACTTACTAGATCCCAGATGTGTAGATGGGCTGCATGGCCTGGTAGATTTTGAGAAAAGGACGACAACCTGGGACATAAAAAATGCATTTAAGAAAGGGGTTCAAAGCTAAATTATGCGTGGTATATGTGTGTGTGTGTGAGAGAAAGATACTCGCCTCCCTTGGACTCGAAGTTGGGGATGCCGTGCATGATGACGTGATGGAGGAACAGCGGCTTGTTGTTGATCTTGATGTGTCCGGACAGCAAGCCGCTAAAGTACTCCACATACCTGAGTGAACAGAGGGAGAGAAGCAGCGGGGATTAAAGTGATGCCCAGTGTTTGACCACTAAAGGATGAACATGTAATCCAAGACACAAGCTTTCACTTTGACCTTTAGCTTGTCAGTCATGTCAAAGGAGCCAAAAAACTTCATGCACCAAATGATTTAAAGTGGCACTAATCACAAACTATATTTACTAAGACAGATCCAAAGACAACTGCCACCCAACTCTGCATGTTCAGCCAATTATGAATCTTTGATTTTGGTTATCTGCCAACCAACGAACACAACTATGAATCCACCACATATAGCAGCTAAAAAGCCTTTCTTTAAATAAGACTGACCAAAATTCATAACAGGGCAGAAATGCGACTCCAAATGAAAATGAATCTTAACGTTGACTGCTGAACGTCTACGTGTGCAAACGATTCTTGAAAGTTCCCACTTTGTTTGTGGTTACTTCTACTGCCCCCCGGAGGCCATTAAAATCAATTAATGCGGCTTTAAAAATGTAGTGAAGTGACACAAGCGAGAGAGTTCACTCAGGGGTCAAACTTGAAACAACATTGGAGGGAAGACTGACCTTTTCTGAGATGGCTGACCCACAGGAAGCACTTTGTCTTCATAGAAGCGTTTCATGGCAAATCTGTCCAGAGCCTGGTCGGCACTGCATTTCAAAATAAAGTTTTGTTAGAGAACATTTTCTAGTCCATTTCCATTTCAGTATTTCTGGAATGTTTTTTTAAAAATGTTTTTTTTTCCCCTTTATTTAACTGGGAATTCCTTTGATATAAAAAGCTCTCAAGAAAAAAAGGCAGCCGTAAGGTTGCAAAAATTAGAAAGTTGAAAATAACAAAAACAGACATGAGTAAAAAAAAATGGAGAAGATCAAAATGACCCCTGTAGAGTATTAGCTTGATAACTAGAGGAGAGAAAAGCCGAAGTAACCACAGTAGGTCTATTCATGATTTGTTAGAGATCAGAACAATGTGCAGCTGTTGGAAATGTGGATACCTTAGAATAAGTAAGACAACAAATAAAAGAATGAAGGAAAAAACAAGAAAAATGTTTTAATGACAGTGTACTATGCTATACGTCCCACAAGAAACTAATGACAGCTGTTCTACTTAACCTCAATGCAAAGAGTCAATCAAAAGCTTTGACCATAAATCAACTTTTCCCTGCACATCTGGCACATCACAATTTCACAGTTGTTTTCTGTTTGAAGCTCCTTTACCTTAGCCTGCAGGATAATGCAATAACAAAGGAACCTGACAGCTGTGCAGGAAAGTACGACGTTTTTGGGTTTTTTTTATGAACAATCGGTGTCATTTTAAAAACAACGTTGATTTGTGCTCGTCTGGTTGTTTCTTTACCAGGAGGTCATTCTGTTAGTGGTCCTATCTAAGAAACAAAGCCAACACAGAAAACGAAAAGCAGCTCACTTATAATCTGAGTCGCATGATGCGATGTCTCTTAGAACTTAACTCACTTTAGCTCACTTTTATAATCATGACATCAGGACCTGTTCTTTTGATTTACCAGAATTAAACTGGTGGTCTTCAGTCTCATGTTCTAACCCCCCTCCCACTGCCTCATCACATCTTTAACTGTACTTCAGATGTGGGCTTCAAACCTGTGAACAATGCAGGCTTAACAAGTTTTTCCTCTTAAGCCTGTCCTCATGTAACCCCCCCTCCCCCTTGTTTTCCAAAAATGCCAGATTTCATCTTCACGCCTTCTCTTTCTGACTTTCGCCCCACTTTTTAAGTGGCCGGGACATGTGACTTTAGCTCCAGCTGCAGCTGGGATCAGAGACCTACCTGGCAGATATGTTGCTGTAATGCATGTAAGCTGCCACCACCACTCCTGTTCTGCCTCGATTGCCCTGAAAAGACATCAGTCAAGCACAAGTAAGCTAATTTTATCTTCATCTCATGATGGTCAAGCATGCAGAAAACAATATTGTTATGGATTTCTTCTCTAGGTATTTCAGGCACTAACTGTGTAATGTCCAAATATGTTTAATGGTTATTTTAGTCATGTAGAATATAACAAAAGACATAAAAATAATTCAAAGTTCAAAAGAAGCAAAGAGGTACAGATATCATTCCCAGGTTAATGATAGCCATCAAATTTACACAATAAGGACCAGATGGCCCTTATTTTTACAGGAACTGCAACATTATTTAGTATCACGTTAGATAGGGTTGTTCTCTTTTTTAAAAGTAATTTTATTTTTGTTAAATTTCAAGAAGGGCATGTCCTTATTTGCAGTTCAGTTCCACCACAGGGTGCTCCACTTACACTGAGGTCCAGAAGTACTTGAAGAAAGAAAATCTGTTGTAGTTTTGGAAATTTGGGTGTGACTGTGTGTTAAGATGTCTGAAATACCTAAATACTTGTGCAATACTTTTGTTAGACACCTTGAATTAAAGCTGAAGGTGTGCACATACAAAGTATGATATATGCACTGTTGCAATCAGACAATTATGTTTGATGTAGGCTAATTGAAAAGTTGATACAGAATGTTAAAAGTTGCTTTATGCAGGTATTCGTAACCTCAGAACACATCAACTTTATGCATATTAAATGTCAAAATTTTCCAATAGAAAGTTCTTATTTGGAATCAGGCTCCAAATGACACTGTATTTAAAATAATCTATCATATTATGTTTGACTTATACAAATTCATTAAACTATGGCCTTCTTTAAAAGAAAAATGCTGTCAGGAATGCAGAGATTCAAAAACGGCAAATTTTTTTTTCTGTCATGGTAGATTCCTTGGATAAGTCTCCAGGCCCCAACCGAGAACATTGGGACTCTCCAGAGCCACAGAAAACATTATGCAACTATTTTCACAAGCTGAGCCCTCCGCATGACCAGTAAACGGACCGTTTTGTGTAAAACTGGTGAAGTGGCCCACGTCTGGTTGTAAAAAATGTCTGCATATTTGAGCACGTATATGTGTCCAGGCACGTGACACTATGTCAACAGAGACGGCGTTCATTTTAGCCCATCTATCCGCCTTTAAAATAAAGCTCGTGGTGGCGAATGAGTGAGTTCCACATTATAAATATCTCGGCAGCTTTAACAGCGTGGAGCCCAGTGGAAATGATTTGTGGAAACCAGCACGGTCAGCTTCCTTAGTGACCAAACTGTCGTTACTCAACTGGCAGGAAAAAACCAAAAAAACAACAGCGGTTGCTACAGCAGCCGACTTGTTAGTAGCCTCCCTGTGGGAATGTTTTAGGATCCCATGGTTAATTCCTATGTTGCAAAACACAATCAGGAACAGAGCGGGGTTAACGTGAAAATGATTAGGTATTACATTCGGGACGGCAGCCTAGTAGCTGTATTGGATATACTCTTTATGGTGTGTGTCAGCACACTGAGGCTTCCCACAAGCGCATAATGTGATCCAAGTAAGTTTAGGCAACAACAGGAAAATATCGGTCACTTTAGTTTTTATGGTATTGTTAAGGGTAAAAGGGGTAAATAAACCTAAGTAGCCATGATGACTGGCATGCTTTACAGCCTTAATTTGTGTTTTCCTAACCATCATCCAGCCCCAACAAGCACACAAAGAGACACACTCAGTGTCAGTGTTTCACTCAGATCATTAGACGCACACATGCACAAACAGCTGCAGCCTCTGAGGTAAGCAGGGGTCGTGAAAAGCCTGAGAGCACCCTCTACTGCCTGCAGAGATTGACTGTTTTTACAGCATCTTCTCGTTTTTCACTCTTACCTTATTGTGTATAACCACAACATTGTGGCTGTCCGCACTCAGCCACGTGTCCATGGCCTTACAGATGCTGCAGATTTTGTCCAAGGCTGGAGCGTGGTGGTCGGGCCAGCCAAAGTCCAGAACCTGAGAGAGGAGGAGAAGAAAGGTTGCTGTTCAGTGGTCATACGGTAACAAAGACAAAGAGAGGAGATGTTAAGCAGGCAGCTGTACCTTTGGATTGAGTTGGCTGATGTCGTAGCGCTTCTCACTGAGGTTGAAGAGCTAAAGAAAAGTACAAATAAATATTACACAAGATATTAAAGGAGAGAGGCAGGGCACTCTGGGAATCCTGAATACGAAAATATTAGAGAATTCGTACAGCCAAGCCAGTAAGCAACTGAACCAAACATGGGGGTTCGTGATATGAGATGTACTCATTATCACCTCAGTCTTTGGTTATCATAGTAAAGGTAAGGGTACACATGTTTTTATTTGCCTATAATCTGAGTTAGAATCATATTTGTTCAGTGTGTTTGTGGGATGAGCCAGACGGAATGATACACCACACATTACAGCTACAGGGCCATGGGAACCTGTGCCATGAAGCTCCTGGTGCACAGCTTCTGTGCTGATTTTCATCCTAGAGGAGGTTTGGAGCTCTGTAGTTATTGGCAGTTGGCAGCTTTTAGGCATTATGCACCTTGTGTGTGAGTTGCTGATTCCTAAACGCTTCCACTTGGCAATAATAAAGTTTAAAACAGATTAAAAAATATTTAGCAGAAAGAAAAAACTTCATAAGCTGACTTGTTGCAATGGTGGCACCTTATTAATTCAATTCAAAAGACCACTGAAATTAATGCTATGGCTCTCTTCCCATTTTATTTTCGGGCTTCTATCAAAATATTGTCAAGTGGCGGGACCAAGATGGCAACCAAATGTCAAGGCTTGCTTCATGAAGAATTTTGCAGACTTTTGAGGCATGCTACATGCACATAGTCGAGTAACAAGGATTAAAGTGTTTAGGGATTTGGGATTTAAAACTTCAGACAAAAGCTGTCTCATCATTTGCAGTAGAAATGACAACTCTCATTGACCGGTTTTATTAGCTATGATAGATAACTAACAAAGTAGAGAGAGAAATTGGTAGAAAACTCCATTTCTGGCTGACTTTAAAACATTTCAAGCTAAATAAGAAAGCATCAAATAAATCATATTAACAATACTACCATGTAGGAAATATGGGATTAAACTAATTGTTGTCAAACAGGACAGAGCTAGCTACTTCTATATGTTATAGTGCAACATAATGTTAGCTTTGTGCTTTAATGTTTTTGATTCCAAAGTCATGCTTCACTAAACTCCAGAGAAAAGACGACTACATTTAGCAGGGTCATCGTGGTTCAGTGAATAAAAATCATGTGCTTTTAACATCACCCAAACTCGAACGAAGCCATTTTTAGTATCTGGCGGTGGTGTTAAATTAGCCAACACATCATGAATGAGTCAGTCCTGAACAGAGTTTATTGTAACTCAACCTGTAACTCAATAATGTAGTTAGCTGTCAATGAACTAAGTGTTGCCCTTGCTGGGAAACTTCTCTATTAACTGGCTGGTTGTGCTAGTTTTGGTGACTAAAAGTGTATCCATTTCCTCCCTTTCACCCATGTGTGTTTGGATTTGCAAATGCAGTAAGAAAGACTTACTTTAAAGATATGATTGACTCTTAATAGATAACAGCAGTGTCAAGTTGGAGTTGTTTAAGTTTAGCAAAAGATTAAATGCACACATTGACTGAGGGTGTGTCCCCGCTGCCCAGCATGGGTTATATCCTACACTGCTAACAGATACAGGAAGTCACAGTTTTGGGTGTTTTCTATGTCTAATATCTTTGCTTTATATTGGTAATTAGAACTTTGTAAAAAGGATTTACCAGTAACTGAAGAAATAACATCTTTTTCATGGGGGGTTTTGTGTATGATACTATCTTTATGTGTTATTCTGCCGCCAATATAATCAATCCAGGACTTTTTCAGCCACCTAAAATATCTTTATACTCTTATGTTATTTATTTATTTATTTATTGTAATTTTTGCTGCCCTCTTGGCCAGATCCTGTTTGAAAAATACATTTTTTTAACCTCAATGAGACTTTTTGCCAAGAACTGCCTCTAACTTCTGACAGGAATGTTCTTTCTGGCTCAAAATAACTTTTATGAGAGATATAATTAAGATCTGTTTGGCAGATAATAGGACAACAAACCATTTACAACAGTTTAACCCTTTAAGACCTACCATAGAACCAAGTCCGCCAGAGCTTATATTATATTTTTACATGCTGTGGAGCCATTTTTGGGAGCATTTCAAGTTGCTATACATCAATACAACCATTACAGCCTAGATTTTAATAATATGTATGAATTAAGTGCATAGTAATTACATAAATTGCAAAAAAGTGCAATAAACTACAAAAAAATTGAAAATCGTTTTTGTTTTTTTAACATATATTTCTAGTTAGAGAAATTTAAGAGGCTTATCCCTCAAAACTGTAAATACAAAAAAGTTGCACAAAATAGTTTCCCACCACAGGAAATTTATTTTGAGTGTCTTCATAGTTTTATTTTTGAAATACACCAATTTTTATACACTGCAGGAAAAACGAAAATAAATATTATAGTGCAAATTTGCAAAAAAGCAGCATGTGCATCAAAATAAACTATTTCCAGCAGTGCAATATGAGTCCTAAGCATCCCAGAAACGACACAGAAAGTCATAAAGTCAAACATAACTTTTAAAAACACCAGTATAGGCTCATTGAGGCCCGGACGATAAAAAACTACATTTCCGCGAAATGACGTCACTTCCGGTTTCGGGCAGGTCATGGCGGACATGCGATAGTTCGCGCTGACGTCTAATCCAATGTAGGAAGTGTTACAAACAGCTGATCGGATCGGCAAACCGTGTTTCTGGAATATTATGTTTTTGTTGCTGCAAGTGCTTTTTATGCAGTTTTTGCAAAGCTATATGTGGAAGGAAACTGTGACCGAGGACAAGCTGATGGCATAAGATGTAAGTACAACTCCTCCGGCTTCATATGCAAAAGAAATTATTGCGCTAGCTCACGTGATTGCAGAGCTACCGGGATTTAAAAATAGTTACGCAAAACAGAGCGTGCCCGCTCCGACCGGTTTTAAAGGGTTAAAGGCAGGCAGCCACTTTTCGGCCCAACAAAAACCAACAGGAGCGATGCTTTAAACAATGAAGGGTGAGGCAGGTATCACATGTAATATAAAGTATACAGATGCAGATGCTATATAACCACTCAGTTAGGTGAATTTGTGGTTACACCTTAGCTAAATGAGCTGATAATGACTTTTTATAACTATTCGGTTTTTCTGAAACCCTACCAGGTAGTTGTTCCCGTGTTTTGATCGCAGCATGGAGGCCACCTCCCTCAGGTTGGCAGCGTAGCTCTGCTCCTCCACATTGCTGGGGAAGGAGACAGAGATGATCCGCTCTGTGATGTAGATCAGGTCCAGCTCGTAGCTCTCCTCCAGGGCCTGCAGCAGACTCGCACTCCTGCAGAAAAAAACCCAAGAAGTAATTCTGAGTATCAGCTGATAGAAAAACCAATGCAGGTCACCGGACTGCAAAAGATAGCTTTAATACCCCGAAGTAATGCAGCACATGTGATTTATACACTGCAGCTGAATGGCTTTAACCGAAGACTGCCAAAAGGATGGAAGCTGGTCAATTTTAATTAGGTAGCAGTTTGTGTTTAATTTATACAGATACTGGATACACATCTGTCCAGTTCATGTTATATGGGCAGAGAGGGCTGCTTTACTAAAGATGGTAGCAGTCCCAGTTTGTTTTAGGCAATAACATTATTATGGACACAGTCATTTCTTACAGAGAAATGTCACAAGACACGTCTTCTTCTGATGTAATTTCAAGTTAGTACTTTAACTTCACATCTTCAGAGTCACATATTTGGAGCCAAAGGCAACAAAAAAAATGATGTGGCTTCATACGTCATCTGTAAACTGAATGTCCGCAGTGTTGCAAACAACATTTCAGAATTACTAGAACACAACATTCTTTCTTCAAGTCAACATGGAACAAATATCCTAATATGGAGAAGGCAATACACCATATAAATCCCAAATCCACAATGACATCACTAAATCTCAGCGGGGTTCATGCTCTCCCTGCTGCATTAAACACAAGTCATGTTCTTAGACTTTGTCTGCAAAGAAAAGCGAGCGAGGAGAAGGTGACGCATCCGATGAACACACCAGGGGGCTGCGGGATATGTGGACCATGCAAACTGATGATCAGTGATGAGCAAAAGTGTTTTGGTTCTTGTTCTGCTGAGTCTTTTTTCCCCCTCATTTGGTCAGATTAGATCTAAAAGGAAGAGATTAAGGAGGCCCAGATGAAAGGGATGTCAGAATTCCCTGATTGATCCGTAATTTACTCTCAGGCTCTTGAGAAAATGAGAGCAGGTGTTGCTCTTTGACTTTTCCAGATGTCTAAACAACGCTAAGATTTGGTTAAAAAGCGAAGGAGCAAAAAAGCAATTTTTTCAGTAATCTGAGGAGATTAGCAGAAAAAGATGTGCTTTTACAGCTAAATATTGGAGAAAAGTCCATTTAAGACCAACATGCAGCCCTCAATGAGTCGTGCTTACATGAAAGAAAGGTCCTTAAAACGTGGCATCAACTTGCTTTTATGCTTAAAAAATAAGTTATCTGCATGGCTGAAGTGGCTCTCAACCAAATTAAATGTCATTTGCATTAATTAGTGGATGGTTTACTCACTTTTGAATCACATTTAGTCTTTTTTTTATCCCTCTTTTAAATGTTTGCTAAAAGATGACTTTTACTTTACAAATCCTTCTTTTTAAAGGTCAGGACTGATCAGATTTACCCCAGAAACAGCATCCTTGTAATTATTCTTGTGTACAGCACTTTGTTTCTGCTGCATCTGTTTTTAAAATGTTTACTAAATAATTTTGGGATAGTATGATACTGTATGGTACCAATGGTCGTCTGGTGCTTGGGCTTGTCCCCAAATGTGCTGCCCACAGTGTGTTTATAGTCTTTAGAGTGTAAAATATATTTCATTGTTACTTTTACATTTCTCACTGATATTGCTCTGAAGACGTACTTGAAAAATTTTCTTGTCTTTATTGATTTGTGACATTTTTCTGTCAAACTCACTTTTACATATAACTCTTGTAGCCCTGTTTACGTGCCAAAGAGCTGTTGCAACGAGCAATGTTTAGTTTAGTTCTGTGTGTGTGTGTGTGTGTGTGTGTGCGTTTCTCCTACCATTTGCACATAATTACTGAAATCTCTCTTGGAAATTTAAAAAAAAGATCCACCTAATTAGAAACACAGGAACAATGTACTGTACCAGATATTCATCTGCAGTCCCTAGAGGAGTCCATGAATGACATGCAGATAAAAGTTAGCAGTCAGATGTCATAAATCTAAAACTGACACATAAAAAGGACGTATACAAGAAAACACCTTAACAGAAAAAAAAACTGAAGAAGAAGAAGTGTGGATGGGAGAAAAACACAGTTGTCTGGTGACTTTGCACTCAGTACTTGCAGTGACCAACAATATGCCACACCCCTTAACTCTAGGGCAGCAGTTCCCAACCTTTACAATATTTTCACGGACCGGCCTTTAATGTGTCGCGGATAAATACAACAAAATAAAACTAGTACCGGTACCAAAAAAAAAGAAGATTTATTCATAACACATGTGAAAAGACCCAGGAAAACCGAGTAAACGATAAAAACGATAACAAAATAACGCTGAAAACCGATAAAAACCCTGAAAACCACACATTTCACACCTGAGCCTCAACTCTTGCGGCCCGGTACCGGTCAGAGGCACGGGGGTTGGGGACCGCTGCTCTAGGGGACCACTTTCATTTGTGATGTGATTGCACAGGTTGCACGGTGGGAGGCAATCTGTCTGCAAACAATCACAGACTGACTGTATTCACTCTCACACAAATTTGCAAAGGTTTGCAATTAAGTGCCGTCTAATTATTAAACAGATCGCCAACACATTGCAATCAGAGTTGATCTGAAATTTGTTAATTGATATGGTAAATGGACTGATTCTTATATAGCGCTTTTCTACTCTCCCGGAGTACTCAAAGCGCTCTATACAACACGCCACATTCACCCAGTCACACCCATTCTCACAAGCACTATCTCTATACTGAGTGCTTTCTAACTACACTCACACACATTCATACTCCGATGGACGCATCGGAGAGCAACTTGGGGTTAGTATCTTGCCCAAGGATACTTGGCATGCAGACTGGAGGAGCCTGGGATCGAACCTCCAACCTTCCGATCAGTAGGTGACCTGCTCTACCTCCTGAGCTACAGCCACCCACAATATATATTCAAAGATATATTCTGTTGTATTGCCAAATATTTACCAAAAAGATTGTTGATCAGGTTTTGTGGGTTTTTATTAGAAGGATCACCACATGCAAGATTTATACAATATTGCTGTGAATATACACAAGTTGGATTTTTTTCTAATTTCCTTGCAGATGTCTGGATTTGGTTTCGTTATAGGGGCTGAAGTCATTTTGCAGGCTGAGATGTAGAGCCGTACAGGCGTCCTCTGCGACTCACCGTCTCACTAGCAATAAACAGACCTCAACTGATCAAACCTCTTTCCGACTTTTGCCTTTGAGGAAAATATCAACCATAAAGAGGCCATAAAGAAGTGAAGTGGGTGAAGTGAAGGTGGGGAGTGAGTTGAAGAGGTTGCACGAGAGGTGTCTGGAGCCAGACTGCAGCATATTTCCCACATTTGTCAGCTGTGAGTAGCCCCTGAGGAAATTGCTCATATGTCTGGGAGAGGGGATCGCTCCAGCTTTACTGTTCAAATACTGTAACCTGCTCTTTTCTGTACATCTGGAGCCACTCAAAACATGCTTACTGGAAATTATTCATCACTTCAGATAAAAGAAATTGATATGTCGCACATGTCTCTACTGTGCTGAGACAGAAGTCTTATCAAGTTTTTGAAAATATTTCTTTAAACCTGCATCTCCTCTTTCCCACCATTTCCTTTTCACTCTCTTGCATCTCCTTGTGTATGCCTCTCACCTCCGAGTGTAGACCTGTGGTTTGGTCCCATTCCAGATTCACCAGCATGTGTTGACCGGCTGAGTGCCAACCTGCTTCTCATCAGCTGAAGAGATTAAGCGATTGCTCCTTTTCTGCATACCGCATTTGACAAATGACGCATTATCTCTGCATGCTCTATTTCAGTGCTGCAGTGATCTCGTTTGTCAATTCAGACAAACACTGAACCTTTTTTCCCTAAATCCAGAAACCTTAGACATTTAACTGTTAAAAAAAAAATCCCCCAAGATATCTGCAATAAAAGTCAACAAGCAGGATTTCCATTCAAAATACAGAGCACCCTACTTGACTTCAGCGTATAATCATACTTGTCATACTTCCTGATGGGTATAAGCATATTATCACATATTTTCTCATGACCCAAAAGGTCACTTGGCTCGTCCAAGTTAAACTCGCTACTTAGACTGATTTGACCTTTTCTATTATTAATATTTTGAGTTTCTTAAGCAAACAACTTAACACCATGCGCTATTCATTTTTTCCTCTGCATTAGTTACAGATGCTTTTCACCTCTATATGTTAAATATTATATAAATGTGACGCAGAAGGAATATTTCACAATGACAAATTGTAATATAAGACCGCCAAGCTCCCAGGGATTTAAGCCCATTTTAGCTTGTTTTGGTTTTCCAGCAGAGACTTATTGTATATTTCCATTTCCAGCACCAAACAGTAAACAGATAAAAGTAATAAATATCTTTTTTACCAGTTAAATATGTCAGTGCTTCCCTAGAAGGTGATGAAGACAAAAATACACCTGAAAATGGTTACATTTGTATACCTATACCGATAAACCATCGTAAATCCCAAAAAAGTTGATTCAGTCCATCTGGATGTAGCGTCTTCGTCTCTGAAGAATTGACTTGGAGTGATGATACGTTTCTCCCACTCAAAACGCTACGTCCAGATGAACAGAATCAGCTTTGTGATTTACCGGATTTATCCTTACTGGGGTGATTCAGCATGGATCAAGACAAACTATCTTAAAGTTCGGTAGTTTGAACATTTGCTTCGAATGAGAGCAAAAGAAAAAAGCTTCTTTTTTGCAAGTAGCATGTCTAAAAGTCTTCAGTTGAAAGATCTGTGCACCACATTTCAGAATCAGAGAACCTATGTAATAATATCTGCAATGTTGCATGACCACAGCTGTCAAATTAACCTGTCACTGTAGATGTGTTATGATATGTTATGTTTACCACAAGTGAGAATTGTGGTTTTCTTTAGCTTTGATAAAAAATACTAAACATGTTGTCTACACTACCTAGTTATTTAAACTAAGTAGGTAGGTAGTATTACCCAAACACTTTTATTTGTAGGCTTAGAGGACGGCATAGCAACACAAACCTCCACGCAAATAAAAAGTGTGATCACAGGAATGTACCAAACCTGTCTGAACCCAGAGTTTGACTGGATTAGTTAATTTAGCGGGAGGATTACATCAGACAACTGTCAATGATTCTGATGTTAGGCACTTAAAAATGTTTTCCTTTATATGGATGGAAATCAGGTGTAATCCTCTCAGTAAATGAACCCACGCGTTCTCTGCATGAGCTGTTAAACATGCTGATGTTCCAGATGTTGAACTGTTTTTATTACCTTATATCGTGTAGGTGAATTGCTGCGAGGGAGCCAAACTGTCATTCAAGCTTCGCACAGCACACAGTTGTGTTGTGCCATCAAGTCTGACACATTAATTACACAACTGACAACATGTGTGACTCCCTGAGGACCGAGGCTGACACCAGATATCTTTATGTCCAACAACACAGCGAGCGGTCCAGTTCAACAGCGGGGCATGTTGCTTTTACAGTGTCCCCTGGTAAAAATCGGCCAATATCACGTTACATCTAAACTTTTCATTTTCAGATTCCTCACATTATCAAGCAGGATGCAGAGAACGCACAGAGCTGAGCCTGATATTTGTTTCACCCCCCCTCATTATAAATCTGCACTTTTGCTGGAAGCAGGGGAGATCGTTTTCTAAAATAATTAAACAAACGCAGCCCGATAATCCAAATGAAGCCTTTTATGGGAAAAGTGGAGAGAAGGGAGGAAACGGCAGGGAAGAGGAGAGGAAAAGTAGGAAAACTCAAAACTGATGAGGAGGACAGGAGACAAGAAAGAAGGGAAGCTACCTCGATGGCCTGCGCCGTGGCTCCATGCTCTTTGAGGATTTTGTTGAGCCCTGCAATCACAAAGAAAAACCTTATTAGTATTCTTTGCATGCACACAAAGATGTTTCTCAACAAGCTGTTAAAAACATTCATACACCAAATAAGGAAATCAGTTAAAGAGACGTTCGAATTATTAAAATGACTGCTTCACAGTCATCCATGTAACCAGATCAGCCTTCTGAAATTTGGAAAATAATGCAGCCTTTGATTTTACAGATTACATCATAATTATTGTAGCTGTAGAAGAATCACAGACTGGTTAGGGAGGTCCGTGGGATGCATCCCAGTGAGAAACAGAAGAATGCTGCACACACAACAACTTGTCAATCACTAACTAAAGCACTACCTACTTTACCCTCTTATTTTCCTCTAATAGAGACCATAATTTACAAAATAAGCATTATGGTGTACTGAGTAAGACTTGAAACTAGTGGTTGAGGTCATAAACTCATCAGTAAAGTGTTTACTGTGGTCAGCAATCAAAATGGTAAATGGCCTGTATTTGTATAGCACTTTACTAGTCCCTAAGTCCCTTGATTTGCAAGCACAAATCTCTTATATTTAGAGACACTGTGTGCCTCTCACACATATCAGTACTGAGATATATGTTGTGTGATATCCGGACTTTATTTCTTTATTATTTAAAAGAAAATTGATGCTCGATGTAATTTAGAGATGTGTTATGGCATCATTTGCACTCCCCTCAGCGCTGTCCGCAGCACATGTAATAGGAGCAGCAACACAACTATTTGTGGAAACCGAGGAAAGAATGACTGCATCACTTCCCCTTTTACTATAATTTCAACATACCGCACGTAGATCTTTAAAGAAAACAATCCTGAAAATTCAGAATCAGCCAATCAGGCTTCAATCTGTGGAGTAGCTGAGGTAATGATACTAACAGAAAACTCCGACGACCTTCACCTCGACACGGCAGATCTTCTTACTGCTCAAATGAGACTGTAAACGCGTGTTCAAGCCAGCTGTCTCCAGTCTTGTGATGTTCTACTGTCTAACAGGCAGTTAGAGCTTGAAATTGTTTTCATCCCTACTTGTTGTTCCCAGAGTATTTAAAAGTAGAATGGGAGGCAGAGCCTTCAGTTTTCAGGCCCCTCTTCTGTGGAACCAGCTTCCAGTTTGGATTCAGGAGACAGACACTATCTCTACTTTTAAGATTAGGCTTCAAACTTTCCTTTTTGCTAAAGCATATAGTTAGGGCTGGACCAGGTGACCCTGAATCCTCCCTTAGTTATGCTGCAATAGATGTAGGCTGCCGGGGGATTCCCATGATGCATTGAGTTTTTCCTTTCCAGTCACCTTTCTCACTCACTATGTATTAACAGACCTCTCTGTATTGAATCATATCTGTTATTAATCTCTGTCTCTCTTCCACAGCATGTCTTTATCCTGTCTTCCTTCTCTCACCCCAACCGGTCGCAGCAGATGGCCCCGCCCCTCCCTGAGCCTGGTTCTGCCGGAGGTTTCTTCCTGTTAAAAGGGAGTTTTTCCTTCCCACTGTCGCCAAAGTGCTTGCTCATAGGGGGTCATATGATTGTTGGGTTTTTCTCTGTATCTATGAAGCGCCTTGAGGCGACTTTTGTTGTGATTTGGCGCTATATAAATAAAATTGAATTGAATTGAATTGAATAGAAAATAAACACTCTGAAAGACAAAGATCTGATCACTGCTGCAGAGTGTGTATTATACCTTAGGAAGGGAAGGAGGGGGAGGTCTCTTATATGAAGCTGTGTAGCGCCATGTGAGAACGGCTTCACATGGCACCTTCACAGAGCAAAGCAGAGGAAGTGTGGCTGAAAGTGACCGGCTGTGTTTGGCTCCACTAAGCCTGGCCCGCCTCTGACCCCCCCCACTCAGACCAGCTTGAGGAGGGGGGTCAGAGGGCACGTGGACTTATTCACTCTCCTGTGATGTTTGGGTCACATGTACACAGGAAGGGGCTGTTATCCGTCATCATCCATTATATCAGATTGGCTGGCTAACCATCAGTGTCAAGAGCACCACTGACCTTCCTGTATGAGCATTAGTCTGCTCTGCTCTCCTAACAGCCGACTCTCGCTGAGTGAAGAACTGACACTCTGTTAGAAATGTGAAACCTTTTCTCATGTTTCATATAATAGTCTAAAAGGTTTCTAAAAGGGAGACTCAGGTGGAGATTTTGCTTGTCTGTTTAGGATTTGTTTTAGAAAATCTTTATGCAAAAGTATCCTGGGCCATGATGGTACAGGAAACAGATGGAAGCTCCAGACAGAGGACCTTCTTTCTACTCTGTTAAGTTTTATTTGTACAGCGCCAAATCAGGCTCAGGGTTGGCAGCCATCTATAAGGCGACAGCTAACCACTGAGCCACCATGTCAGATATGTCAATAGTCAAGGCTAAGCATGACCTTTTGCTCCATTTTCCCATTACTACACCTTCTGCAGATGCACAAATACCACACACCAGTAGAATTAAAAACAACAGGTTCATAAAAATACACATTTAAGAAAAATAAAAAGTAGGACTAAATAAGATCGAGGGTAGAAAAACTGAACACAACAGATAGCTTCACTTTCAGAGATCCTGGTTCCCCTAATAGCAGCTTCCACGTCCCCGTCCCAGAGCATTTAACCGGGAAATTGCATTTTTATCACCGTGGAAGGCTTTCACTAGATCAACTGGTGATAAATGACATTAAAGCAGCTGTGGGGAGGTTACTTAACTCTGGTCCAACGTTAAAACCTCCTAAATTCTTGGGAAATAAAAGTCAAACCTTACAGTTACAGTTATTATCTGGCATTTCAACATCCCACAGCATCAAATACCAACGTTCTGACAGAAGTGGCTTGCATCCTTCGAGCTTGAATATACCAGCTGCAGCAATATTATACACAAAGGGAAAAAGTCTGCTTTGAAAGCAAAGACACGCCTCTGCAGCGTCCTTAAAAAATTATGCTTACTCAGTTTGTTTTAACATGACAACCTTTACGAGCATCTAGATGTGATGCACTGTCTCTATGTTGCTACAACCTGGTGTGTTACATCACCAACACTAAAAGGACAAACAGCTTTGACAAAACAGCGTTATTCGACACCCCAAGACAGAGTTTAACCATTATTTGGTGAATCTGGAGATTCTAACAAATATCTGTATTAATTGTGACATTTCCTGGGGGCCGTGAATGCGTTCGCATAC
The DNA here is from genome assembly GCF_056152115.1 of Neolamprologus brichardi. Taxonomy (NCBI): domain Eukaryota; kingdom Metazoa; phylum Chordata; class Actinopteri; order Cichliformes; family Cichlidae; genus Neolamprologus; species Neolamprologus brichardi. The sequence continues at coordinate 3,328,459 of NC_142119.1, read as the reverse complement.
ATAGGCACAAACACTGGTATTTTTCCAGAACGGCCCGTTTGTTTTTGATAAATGCTTCGCTTCCCTCCCCTCGATTCTACAGCCCAAATGTTCACATGAGTCAGTTGCCCAACTGAGGTGACACAAAGCAAATCCACCCCCCACTCTGTCTGCACTTCGGACTAAGTGCTTCAACATGTTGCAAGGGGCTCCAAAGCGCAGCGAGTCACCAGAGGAGGACAGAGATGAATGAGCGAGAAACAACCCAAAAGAGAGGGTTCAAAGACAAACGCAGAGCGTGAAGAGGGCTGAGTGTTTGTGCCGAGCGGTGCTGAGGGAGTTACCGCGCATCAGCGTCAGGAAAAGCCCAAGCGTTTCTTGAGGTAAAGGGATGCCAACACGGGACACGGAGCCACCAGCATGCAAGCGAAAAAGTCTTAATTAGAGACTGCCAGAGAGCTGTCGTTTATATTGTGCTGCAAAGACGGCGGTTAATTCATAGTTTTTGCTTCAAATTAGCCTGAATTGTTGTGCAGAGGATTTTATGAGCCATGAGATTTAAGTTAAACTGCAACCATCTGGGAGAGTAAAGGCGCTGCATTTAAGCCAGGGTCAGCAATAAGACAATAACTTTCACTGTGGTCACATTGATGTTTCTGCCTCTGAAAAACTCAAAGACATGATGTGTGACGAGTTCATGAATGGAGGGTCTGCAGGAGCACATTGGAGTAGCTTAACAGAATGAAAGAAGAAAATTATCTTAACAAGCAACAGTTTCCCAAAGTTAAAGACAAAGTTAAAGCTCCTAAACACGACACAATCCGCATCCCATCTCCTTTGGGAACTTCCATCAGGGAGGAGGGGGAAGAAGCAAGGTAGTGGGTAAAGAGGAGGAGGAGGAGGTGGGAATTAGAGTGGGGGGTCCTCCAGGCCCTGTTTCCAGATGAAAAACATCTGGGGAGGTTGACTTTACAAGCAGGCCATACAAATTAACCATCTGAGAAAGAGTGAGGCAGTAAGGGAGGAAGGGGGGAGGGAGGGAAAAGACGTTGGAGGCTTGTAAAAGTCTGCGAAGGAGACAAAAACTTTTTCTACGACAAAGAAGAAAAAAACATTGAGCGTGGAAAGAGAAGAAGCAACAAGAGCCGCTTTTAGCCAAATCCATCATCCATCGCATCCTACCTTCCTGAAAAGGTAGCCCGTACTCCATCGCCATGCCCCCCTCAGAGAGGAGAGCCGCCTCCTAAAAGACCCTCCTCGGTTCATCTCTGGAGAGCTCCCGCTGCCTCTCCCTGCTCGGCAGTGAACTTCCCTCTAAGAAACCTCTCCCTTTTCTCTGACAGCAGAGGAGCAGCAGAGGAAGAAGGAAAGCAGAAAAAAAGGGCTCTATTTTGGGCCGTAGCCTGCAGCGGCCCACTACACGCTCGAGGTCGGGGCAGACTCCTCCACAGAGCTCCTCGTCCTGTTCCTTCTGTCCTCTGTGTGCTCTCCCTTCCCTCTCTTTCTCTGCCGTTGGCCACCCTCCCCCCTCCGTTATCTCTCTCTCCCCCCCCGCATTCAACTTTTCCCTCCCTCCCTCGCTCCCATGTCTCTTTCTCATCTTTGCATGGATCTAAATTGCTAAGCCTTTCCGTCTCTTTAGCCAAACATGTGGGAACTGATGCATGTTTGTAGACATAAACACACACAAGTCAGCTGAGTGGAGCTGCTCACCGCTGCACGTCCTAAGTCATAACCGTACAAATGTAACCACGTGCCTTTTTTTTGTGTCATCTTATCAACTTTCTCACACGAGAAGCTGAGGATCGAAGGCAGGGGGATCTGTCGGGGGAGTGAAATCAGAAAAAGAAGTAAAATGATGCAGCTTAAAAATTAATACTGATTAAAGAAAAACAGCCAAGATGTTCATAGCAGAAAAGAAAAACAAAGCTCAAGCAGAAACTGATGCAGGTCTTGTAGTCACAAGATAAATCTCTGTGATGCTCCAAGGCGATGAGGCGTGGCCAAACATCCGCCACACGTCACTGTGTAACCACACAGCAAATGCCCATGACAAGACAGCAGCAGCTGCACTTGCACACAAACAGACACTCGAGCACATACAGTCCACTCTGTACAGACATGTGATCATACAGTAAGCATAAAACACCAACTCGTCTAATCACACACTTACGCCGAGGGTGTGATTCAGACTTTGGCCCTCGTTTAAGGTGCTGACCAAACTGTGCCCGACTGGGAAAAACTCACAAGACTTTTAAAAGACTGTCTCAAGTGACTGCGCTGCAGAAAAAAACCTGAAGGATAACATGGGAAACGCCAATATAAGCAGCCACACACACCATTCCCAAAAAGGCACACAGCTCTGTTTGTGTGTATTTTTGGTCCTTGTGGGGAAAGCGGGCACTCGGCTTTGGGTGGCAACTCTAAATTGGTTACTCGATCCTTCCTTTCTCAGACAAAATACAACTCGCAGGAAGTCGTGTTGGAGACAAATAGTGCCCAGTGAGTCCAAAGCAAACATGTACCGCCCTTATTTTTGAGTGCTTTGTCAGAACATCGAAATTTATTGTTCTCAAGGAGCTGGCAAAAAGAACCAACAATCATATCAACTCTTCTGAAACTCTAACAATAACAAAAAAAATGTGTTTAAAATACATTACTACCCAATGCTACCTGTGGAGTCTGGGCTGAAAACCAGCATGTCCAAATGCTCCAGCAGTCACAGACAAAAACGTAAGGTTTAAAAATACTGGAAGTTGTTCATATCTGCTAATGTAGCTGCAGCACTGGGCCCAGTGTTGCATGAATGCATAGACATTAGATGGTCACGCCTCAAAACTTCCATCCAGTCCACACACTGAGCCCCCAGACTGGAGGTTTGTGTCAAACAGTGTATGCAATGAAAATTGAGGGTCTCCTTGTTTCACACATGTCCTTACTGATTCATACTTAGAGCTTAGTGAAGGAGGCATAAGTCACACTTTTGTTGTTAAGTTGTGACCATTCATCTCATTAACCCGGTAACCCAGAGTCTAACATCTCATGTGTAAATGCACCATGCCAGCACCTTGCATAAAACAATGCAAGCTACAGCTCCACACTTGATACTCAACACAATTTATTAAACAGATAATAATATTTATCTGATCCACAACTCATTTTATAAACTCACTTTAGCTGCAGATGCTTCAGTTACATTTTAAAAGAGTTTATACTACAGTAAACAGACAAAACCTTTTTAAAAATAGTTAGCGGCTGCCCGTGCTGGGCTTATCTCGCTCACGCTGCGTAAGCTGAACATCACTCAGATGGCGTAGTGGAGATGAAGGATGCCAGAATTCACGTGCCAGAGACACTTGTCTTTTCACTAAACACATCCACAATTTTTCCCCAAAATATTTCCATGTTATGATACCATCTAGCTTTACTCCAGAATATTTCCAATGCAAATATTGAACTTTGCAACCTGCATCATATATTTTAATATAAACCGACTAATGTTCAATGGTGCAGTATTATCGATAAAGCAACAACGTGATATATTAAGTAATTAAAATCATCTACAGCTTCAACATTAAATTGATTAAACACATTATTAAATCAGCAATTATGATTCAATAAAAGCACGGACGTCAGTCAGAAGAAAGTACTTTTACTTTACGTACTTTAAGTAGAATTTGAAGCTCAAACTTGTACCATTCAGTAGAATTAAGACTTTTTCTTAATGGGCCATAGGCCTCTGCATGAGCCTCAGAAAATGCACGCCTGCTACGCTCCAGGTGCACAGGAGAAGGTGCAAACAGAGTTTGCATTCCAGCACACTGCACTGGTCACATTAGCTTAACCAAAGTGCTTCTAGGTACAGGCTGCCAATCAACGGCCTTGCAGGTAACCGCTCTATGCAGTTTTTTTGTTCTACTCCAGATGTACTTGTTTCAGTCCAGCAGCTCAACTGTCTGAATATATTCTTTTAAAGAAAATAAGGACTACTTGGATGTAGGGTCGAAGGATGTGTCATACATTAGATCTCTTAGATCAAGTGATCTTTTGCTTTTAGCTGTACCAAGGTCGAGGCTGGTTCATAGAGGCGATCGAGCATTTGAGGCCGTAGCGCCCAAGCTGTGGAATAATTTACCCCTACACATCAGACAGGCTCCCACTGTCAATCTTTTTAAATCTTATCTTAAAACGCATTTTTATTTACTGGCTTTTAATACAGCATGAGAGTTATTTGTTAATTCATATTTGGTGTTTGCTTTTAATACTCTAAGTTGTTTTATTAGGTATGTTGTATTCTTGTACAGCACTTTGGTCAACGCTCTTGTTGTAATTAAATGTGCTATAAAAATAATTAAACTATTAAAACTACAGACACCATCTTTGGTGTTACGGGGTTCGCCGATAGATTTCAACTGGGTAATATTTAACGTTTCTGTTTTGCTCAATCAAAGACGACCAAAAGCAGCCAAGAGTCCACTTAGCTGTTTGGTACAGTAATGTGGCTTGATGCCTAGCAAAGAACTTCCTGTTTGATATGATTTAATGTTTGTGTTCTGAAAAGATAACGTGATATCATCTGGCGCAAATGTGTTTTTGTTGTGGACGATGGATGTGAGATATTGTTTAAAAATATCTCATGAATGAGTGGGATTTTGATCTCAACAGGCCCTGCTGTGCATCAAGCGTAGACTTAATCTGGCTTTTCTGAAGTATTTATTATAATGAATGTCCTTCGTGGCAGCTGGGAAACCATCCACTCATACTTTATACCTTTTCTACATCAAGTATGTCTGACCTCTCAGCCAAGGCTGCAGAGGCAGATCCATCAGCTCCTTCATTACAGCAGTCTAACCAAGCAAGAAGAATGGACCTGCGAAAAATCAGCAGGTAAACTCACCATGGTGTCTACGTGTTTGAGAGGGAGGTCACTGCTCGGCGCCTGTTCAGAAACGACAAAAAGAGACAGACAGTGAGATCAACACCTGCCGATACGCTTCAAACAGTTGACTTCGTGAGATGTTATGTTGTGTCATCGGGTGTTTACGCTACGCTCAGAGCCATTCCTTGCCCTAATGTGGCCTGGAGTGGAGTAGAACTCCACCTTGAATGCGTGGGACCATCTATAATCCTTCTGTGCAAATATTTACACAAAGAGACAGGTCTGCTTCCATTAGCCAAGACCAGAGAGTCCAGCCGAGGAACTCTCTTTTTCAACACCATATACAGCTATGGAGAGAGAGAGTGTCAGGAAAGACAAAGGAGAGGAAAAAAGGGGCACTGTGGGACAAGAAACCAGAAGAAAGTGGTGGGAAGGGGTTCTTTGCTAAGAAAAAAACCAAAACAAAAAGCACAGGAACAATCAGACAGATAAAGAAACAGGGTTTAGGGTACAGAGAGGAAAAGATGGCAGAGAGGAGAAGAAGAAAACATCAGAGCAATCTGTGACGTCATGAGCTTGTGTGGGCTCCACTAACCTCAGACTAACACACATGTGCATGGAACTAAATGAGGCCTAAAATGCATCATAGCATTTGAAGATCCACGCTGCTGTGGATTTTTATGCAGAGATGTTCATTACCTGACCGTTTCAACACCAGTACAAAAAAAAAGAAAGAAGAAGAAGTCCAAAGTTTCAATACTCTGCACTGAAAGTTGGGTTTGCTCATTTTTTCACGTTTTTTCATGTTCTGGAGATCATGAGCCTGTTCGGGCTTTAGACAGCATTATGGTAAATAGCAGGAAGATCTGAACTTTAAATACTGGCAGTACCAGTTGCTGCATATCATTCTGCATCTCTCAATCCCTAAATGTCCTCTTTCTCTTCACTAGTATGGAAAAATATCTTTTTAAATTCTCAAAACCATGGAAATAACCTAAAAAACACCCACACATTAGTCCTGTTTTTGGTAACAGAGCTGATACCAGAGAACAAAAAGCAATCTCCTCTCTGTAAATGCCATTAAAAGTCAAGAACGAGGAAACATACGGCTAATTCTCAGTGAATTACAATAAAAAGACCAAAAATCCATCTATGTGGGCTTTGTGAACATCTTTGTCTGCCTCGTGCACAGATATAGATTCTCTTCATCACACCGAAGACACTTAAGTTCTGTAACATTAAAGTTTGCCTTTAGTTTTATTGAAATTATATTTTTTTTTAATTTTATTTTTTTAACTATTGTAAAAATTTATTTGTGAAATTCTAGCCCAAAGTTTAAAATAGGGAACAGCTTTATTAGGTGACCAACACGTTTTTACTTGTGGCCTTCATCAGGGTCCAAGTTGAAGGCCGAAGCCCGTTAGTCACCTACTAAAGCTGTTCCCTTTACTTTAAGTGTTGCTGGAGTCTTCACGTCATCAGATCTTTGTCTTCTTCATGCACCTTGGAAGGAGGTTAAGTTGTGCCATGCCATTATGTGTATAACAGAATATATTTTTGTCAGTCTTTTTATTTTGTTATTATTGCTATTTTCCCCCTCTTTATTTCCTGGGAAACAAAGAATCTTTCCTATAAATATAAGGAAGTCGTTCAGCTGTTCATGACAATTTTAGAACCTTTAGCCGGACAAAGACCAAACAGACATGAAGAGCATGCTGACACAGCTGGGCATCTCCACAAAAAATCTATTTTTGTGAATTGATTATTCCTCACAGAAGATATCAAATGTGAGTCAAAGTTGAGCAGTGTGGCTCACTGAGGTGGTCTTTATCCCTGCTGACCAACAACGTAGCCAAGACACAAAGAAACGAACGTCGGGCTGTGGTTACACACACTTCATTAGTGCCAGGTAGTGGCTCACCGTTAGCTTGGGAATTTGACGACAATGCAAAAAGCATAGTAAAGTAACAACACGTCACCCTTCAAATACACTGATGAGAAAACATCTGATTGCAGCGCTTCATTCTTTAATCCTGCTTGGTAGTGATCACTGCAGAGTCCCACACAGAGAGCTGGGCTGCGACACCCAGGACGATCTGCTTCTGTAGAAACTTTCAGTGGAACATAAACAGCAAATGTAAACTGTTAATTACAGTCTGAGTGTGCAGGCCCTAGAATACAGACTCCAAACACTCAGACTAAACCGCCAAGCAGGGAGAGCACGAGAGACCTACAGTCGCTGGAGTCTGCTCCAAACGGCAGCATTTATGACTGAAAGGGATTAAATTATCAGCATCGTGACTACATTTCTCTCTGTTGTACATGCAGACAGATGTTGTTTCTAAGAATGAAGGACAAGGAAACAGCAGGCTAATGTTTGAGATTCTAAATGCAGACTGTGGATTTCACTGCAAGGCCAAAATTTGCAGCCGCAGGCATTTTCACACAAATGGAGGCCATTGTGTGTAAACCCAGAAAAACACACAGAGACACAAACAATTCTCACAATGATATATTCGAACATGTGCATTTCCGCTTTGCAAGATTGCAGCCAGATGGCTGTTTTGCATCCATGTGCACGTCGTCGCTTAGAGATGCAAATAATTCAGAGAGCACGAGAAAGCCTGGGAAGTTTTGTATCAGCAAAACAGCCGACAGAGGAAGTGTTTGCAGTTTGTGTCAGTAATCTTCAAAAGAAGCATTTGAAGAGGGGCTTTGATACAGACATTACCATTTTTTTTTTTCTTAAATCATGGCAATTCTTGCAGGCTGTGCACAATAAATGTCACAATTCTGAAACAAGAAACAGACCAAGCTTTCAGAAACTCCAAGACCCAAAGGATTAAATGCTTTAAATTAAACCTAAATTATCTGTCCCAGTTCGGAATTTCAGATTCAAGATCAAAAGGTCAAGTCTTCAAGCCCAGGACTGTGTACGTATTGACAGTGAAGGAAAGGCCAATCACTATCTTCTTTAAGACTAGATGTCTACCTCTGGTTCCTGGGTATTTAAAAGCAGAATTAGGAAATGGGCAAAACATTAAGCTTTCAGGCCCGTGTTCTGTGGAACCAGCTCCCAGTCCAGGACTCATCTTGTTGGGGTCTAGTTGTTTGGGGGGGTTCTCTATATTACTGTAGGGCCTTTACTTTACAATGCTGTGAAACGCTTTGAGGTGACTGTTGTTGTGATTTGGCACTATACTAGTTTTATTTGCAGTCCTTATGATGACATAGCAAGCTCTTAAGGCTGCAGCTTTAGTGCATCATGCTGTGTCGTTCTGCCACATGTCTGTCAGCGGGAGCCTCTGCTGAATCAAGCCAAGCAACAAGCTGATCTGAAGCTCTCATTCGAGACATGTTCGTATCGTTTCTTTTCTAAATCAAGAACAAAGCAGATGTAACAATTTTATTTATTTGAAGCTACAGTTTAAAACTTCAGGATCTCGTAATGATGAGATTAAAGCAAGAAGCTGTGGAGGATAGTAATGCATACCAGAATCCTCAATCTACTTTATAGCGAGACAGTTGTGTTTCTCATTTTGAAGCACATTGGCCCATGTGACAGGGGTGCAAACTTGCAGAATTTTAACTCTTAGCTGGCCTCCCTGTGCACACCGAATGAATGTGCTGTGGCCTGACAGCACACAACCGCAGGGCAGACTGCAAAAAACTCTTTAAACATGATCGTGATTAAACGTAATTACAACAGATGCGAGAATAAAGATGAGAGCAAAACAAACACTCCACTGTGGCCAAGAGCTTTGCAGCACCTGCGAGGCCAGCGTAAACACAAACCTCACAAGTATGTTAGTGTGCCCTTCTAATCGTGCCTCACATTAGTTAAGCATGTGCCATTTCCATACAACTATTAGTCTGAGAGTGAGCCTTTGAACTTGAAATCATTTTCATCATAGAAATTCAGATTTTGTGCCTCCTTTGCGCATCTCTTGCTCAGAGCGATGTCATCATCGTGAACAAAGTCAGCTGAGGCTCATGAGAGGGGCTAAATGCAGGCTGTTGCTCTCCCACAGATCTACAAAATATTACAACTTCGGCTTAAAAGGAAAACAAATTCAGTATGCCTGGTTTCAGAGTGAGGATATCTGGGAGGTTTCATAGTGTTTTTGGTTAATAATAATGATAAAGATTAGTTCCAGAGCTGCTAACAGCTGCATTCTGTCAACATTCATTGATCTACATGTCTCCAAACTGAACAACCTGTGTCACTTTTCTACTCATCACATTCAATTCAATTCAATTTTATTTATATAGCGCCAAATCACAACAAATGTCGCCTCAAGGCGCTTAGATACAGAGAAAAGCCCAACAATCATATGACCCCCTATGAGCAAGCACTTTGGCGACAGTGGGAAGGAAAAACTCCCTTTTAACAGGAAGAAACCTCCGGCAGAACCAGGCTCAGGGAGGGGCGGCCATCTGCTGCGACCGGTTGGGGTGAGAGAAGGAAGACAGGATAAAGACATGCTGTGGAAGAGAGACAGAGATTAATAACAGATACGATTCAATACAGAGAGGTCTGTTAATACATAGTGAGTGAGAAAGGTGACTGGAAAGGAAAAACTCAATGCATCATGGGAATCCCCCGGCAGCCTACATCTATTGCAGCATAACTAAGGGAGGATTCAGGGTCACCTGGTCCAGCCCTAACTATATGCTTTAGCAAAAAGGAAAGTTTTAAGCCTAATCTTAAAAGTAGAGATAGTGTCTGTCTCCCGAATCCAAACTGGAAGCTGGTTCCACAGAAAAGGGGCCTGAAAACTGAAGGCTCTGCCTCCCATTCTACTTTTAAATACTCTAGGAACAACAAGTAGGCCTGCAGAGCGAGAGCGAAGTGCTCTAATAGGGTGATATGGTACTACAAGGTCATTAAGATAAGATGGGGCCTGATTATTTAAGACCTTGTATGTGAGGAGCAGGATTTTGAATTCAATTCTGGATTTAACAGGAAGCCAATGAAGGGAAGCCAAAACAGGAGAAATATGCTCTCTCTTTCTAGTCCCTGTCAGTACTCTTGCTGCAGCATTTTGGATTAACTGAAGGCTTTTCAGTGAGTTTTTTGGACATCCTGATAATAATGAATTGCAGTAGTCCAGCCTGGAAGTAATAAATGCATGAACTAGTTTTTCAGCGTCACTCTGAGACAGGATATTTCTAATTTTAGAGATGTTGCGCAAATGGAAGAACGCAGTCTTACATATTTGTTTAATATGTGCGTTGAAGGACATATCCTGGTCAAAAATGACTCCAAGGTTCCTCACAGTGTTACTGGAGGCCAAGGTAATGCCATCCAGAGTAAGAATCTGGTTAGATACCAAATTTCTAAGCTTTTCAGTGCCGAGTACAATGACCTCAGTTTTATCTGAGTTGAGAAGCAGAAAGTTAGTGGCCATCCAAGTTTTTATGTCTTTAAGACATTCCTGCAGTTTAACTAATTGGTGTGTGTTATCTGGCTTCATGGACAGATAGAGCTGGGTGTCATCTGCATAGCAGTGAAAATGTATGCTATGTCTTCTAATGATGCTGCCTAGGGGAAGCATGTATAATGTAAACAGAATTGGTCCTAGCACTGAACCCTGTGGAACTCCATAATTAACCTCAGTGTGTGAAGAGGACTCTCCATTTACATGCACAAATTGGAGTCTATTAGATAGATACAGATAGACACATTACATTGAATTGTCCATGTTAGTTTAGAATACTTCACCTATAACACTAAACTAAAGATTTGGCAGATTTTGCCAGAATGCCGACAGCTGACAAAAAAGTAGAAAGCTCGGCGTGATTAAACTGTTGTTTCATCCAAGGTCCGCAACCGAAATGAAAGACAGGCTGTAGGCTCAAAGTAAGTCAGGTGTTTGTATATTACAACAGTCAATTTAGACCTCAGACCTCCCCTTCCTCCTCCTGCTTTACTCACATTGCGGAGCAACGGTAGCTGCTATGGGAAAAGAAGCATTGTTATAAAATCTGCAGCCACTAACTACATGTTGGAGAAGTGATCTAATTTAGTTTCAAATCTGTGTTGCTTTAAATAGTTAGAGAAAGAAAGGGTTGATGCAGCACAGATGGGCAGAGCCAAATTAAAGGAATCATAATAAAATGCTTTCTAATGTTATATAATTACATATATTCTGCTTCTGAATCATCTGTTCTTCCCATTTAATATCAGATCATCTGTGGTGGAGGCTCACTGCCTCACGGCTCGTAACGGCTTTGTTTCGGTGGTATAAGTAAAGTTTTTATACCTGAAATGAATCTCAGGGCAGAGGAGAACTGAATGGAAATATTAGGCCAGAGTTAAGGCAGAAGGTCTTTCTGTTCTCTGCAATGTTTACAGCACAGACTGTATGTAGAAGATGGATGTAGCTACTGTGACGACATCACCACATGGCTGGCTAGGTGTCACTGTGAAACCTTGAGCTGAGTATTTTGTTGTTTGGAAGCCATATCTGCCAAATAGGATTGCAGGGATACAACAAACATTTGATTGAGCAACTTGTTAATCACAAAATAGTTACACTTTACACACTTTATCTTTGTTTTTGACTCTAACAGTGACCACCATTTAGAAAATGAATATCATCTTCCAATGTTAGAAGACTTGAAAACAAAGATTGAAATTATAAACTCATCAGTAAAGTTTTTAATAAGGTTGTAAATCTAGGGAGCCAATTTTCCCACAGATTTACAGCTAGAGTCGCCCCCTGCTGGCTAGCAGATAGAACACAAATTTAACTGACACACCGACTTCTCTTTTCATATTGGAACACTGACTGCTGATGTTTTGGCAGAGGTTAGCATCATGTTTTTGTCATCAAACGTTAATGCCATTTGACATTGCAAATCACTTCCAGAACACAATACTCTGCTTATTCACTAACAAATTCTGAGTGAAGGAGTCTTTTAACTTAGTTACTCCTGTTTGTCCTTGTAAAAAGTGTCACGCGAAAACACACAGATGATAAGAGACCATCGACTCAGCCACGTGTTCGTCTCCTCTGAGCGCAGCAGACCGTCACCCAGAGCTCTATCTGCTCCGCCACTGTGCCATGTGCTCTTTTTCACATGAACACAGTGGCTCCTTTGACCAATTTACCAAATTATAGCCCGCTACTTTAAGGAGAGCAGAGGTAGCGAGCACGCTGGGAGTTTCCTCCCATGAGCGGCGGGGAAGAACGTAGACAGTGAGCGAGAGCCTGTCGGGCAAATGACCCAGGGCTAAATATACAGCTATGCATCTTTGGAGATCGAGACACAGCCCATTTAGCCCGGCCCAGGCGGCTTAGTGTGGACAGAAGAGTGGTTAAGATCACCACTTTGGGTGTGTGAGTGTGGGTGTGAGACACAACGAGAGAGGGACGGGGTTTTGGCCTCTGAAAGGAAACAGACTGTTTCTGTGAGCACTGGACGGCTACAGTGTTTACATTCAGTCAGCAGACTGAGCATCGAATAAACTGAAATACATTAATAATAAATATACATAGAAATAAGTACACTAGAATGACACAATGCCTGTGATCTCACAGAGTTAATCCTTGTGTCATACATATATATATACATACATATGAGTCAGGCTCAGGGAGTGCCCCTCATCCTGTCGCCCTTTTCTCTCTGACTGGACAGCCTTTTTCCAGGACTTGCTTTCTTTGGAAACCTTAAAGAACACACACCATATGCATTGGCTGCGCCGTAGCTAGGCACCCGCGCTGCTCCCTGTGTTTACACTGCATTTTGGACTACATCCCACACAGAGCTTAGCGGCCTTAGATGTCCCTGTGTTTCAGCTAAGCTGCTGAATGATACAAAAAACTCATTTTACTTTGATGAGAAGCTATGCAGCAGCATTCCTTGGCAGCGAGATGAAACGTTAAATGCATGATCTGAAACTATCCACATTACACTAAAATGTACCGTCAAAGGACATAATTTGCAGAGGAAGAAATGCATTCCAAAGCAACCAAAAAAAACCTCATTAGTAAGACTGATGAATGCTATCTAGAACAGATAAAATAAAATACTACACCATGATTGCTTGATGCTTTAGAGTGGCCACTTACGGTCTCAAATTACATTCAATTTGAAAATAAATTCAGTTGTTGGAAACCAGGTGTTGGCACCATCAGGATATATCAGTCTCAGTTTGAAAAGTCAATAAAACCTGAATATATTTAATTGCTCTCCTCCAATGTCATAAAGGCTTCAGCATTATGAGTGACACAGACTGTCTGATATGACACCAAACACCTGTAAAGTGTCTTGTGCAACAGTGCCTTCTAGTGGCGATAAGCACAAACTGTAGATCTGGACACAACGATGGTGGCTCACCTGATGCTGTTGTACAGTTACGAAAAGTTACATGTGTTAAATCTGCATTTATACACATATTTCTAAATAAATGTACATTTACAGTCAGCGTTTCCCCCTACTTCCAGGTGCTAATGCAAGTTATGATCAAGTTGATGTTTGACAATAACCTAAAAAAGGCAATCGTGCTCCAGTGGTGCATCTCCTGATGTTGGTTCCCTATGTTTTCAGTAAAAATCACCCATTATGCATACGGACATGTAAAATATACACACATCTGCATAGGGTAGCAGCACATTAAGGGCCAGTAACTCCCCAATCAGTACCTTATTAATAAGAGGCCTTTTTGCATACAAAAACATATCATCAAAGCAAAAAAAAACTGATTCCAACTTTGTATGATGGTGCAAAACAACCTGCAATAAGACATTTTCTGTTATTTTTTATTTTTTGTTCATAGGAGAATTGCACAGAATCGAAATACAACAAACAACAACATGGCACCGCTGAAAGTTAAAAACGGTAATACAGACTTATAGCCAAGCTCTCCTACTTCATCAACAACGGCACACACACAGACACACAGCTGTGCCTCTCTCATGCTCCATGCTCCTTCATCTGCAGCGTTCACATAGCCACGTCCCAGAAATGTAAACACATTGCTGAGGAGGCAGGGCCTGTGTGCATCCAAGGTTGGGGTTAAGGTTAGAGTGTTTATGCTTGTTCTCAGTTCCTCCCCCATTGGGGTTAGGCCCTAACATGCCAGGGATCCCTGAGGACCCGGGGTAAAACAGAGCGGCCGGTCCTTGCTGTGGGAAAAACTCTTGAGCCAGCCGTGACCCTAAACCACCCCTGACATCGGTCTGTTTCCTCACCCCCCGCCCGTCCCTGCTCCTACTGATACGGACCTGGCCGCTCGCTCCGTTATGTAACCACAAGCCTTTTCTAACATGTGCGAGGGGAGTATGCAAAAGCATCCGCCAACTATTTTTACTTCTAACGTGTATGTGCAACGAGAGTCTAATAAGTCACGCTGTCATGGACACAAACAAAGACACACCTATTAAACAAGCTGCTGCTTCTTTTGTGCTCTAGTACGTGCTAGTATGGTAAGAGCGCAAAAATTCCATAAAAACAATGATGTGTGTCATTGGTAAGCATGTCTCATGAGGATTCAAATGTTGTAGTACATATGGTTTTTATTTATTTTCCAAAAAAATACGAAGGATTTGGTTTAGACAGCAAATTACAGAAATTATAAAATTAAAACGTGAAAACTATGTTTAATTAGTCTTTCATAGTGATGTGTTATCAACTGAACCTACGACTCTGCTCTGCTTTACTAAGATTTATAGCAACTCTGAGCTCATTGTTTAGCTGTACTATTTCGGTTCAGTCATCGCTCTCATAGCGTCATTTTTAGCTACAGGAGGCAGCTGTGTTCAGCAGAAAGAAAGCTCTTATAAACCATATTTGTATTATGTTTATGTTATACAAAAAAAAGGAGACTGAGACAGAAGCAAGGTAGTGACGAACAGAGGAAGAATTAACAGCTAAAAGCCAGATGTGTCCCTCTGGAGGTGCTTGAGGTTGCAGCGGATTTCCAGATCATCATGTTGCTCTGTCACTGGTGGATAAACAATATATATTTAATGCAAAGCAGGCTTTTACCTTCTGAGGTATCAGTCATACAAGCTTAGAGACCAATTGGTGACCTCTGGTTGCTAGGGAAAAATGTGTATTCCCCAAGTGATTGGCAAGATGCACAAAGAGGGTGCAAACTGCAACTGTTGGAATCAGTTCCCTAACCAATTAGCAATCGGAATACACATTCTTCTCTAACTGCATGTAGTTGCAAGGGGGTTGCAGACCAGTTTGTGGCCCTGTGTGATTGTGGTGTTTTTCACAGTAATTGTTATGTGAAAAAAATCAAACTTCTTTTATTATTTCAACAGAAATTGCTGCTATATAAAAGACATGAGGTCCAGGTCAAAGACACGATGTTGGTTAGAAGCATCACTCCCTGATAGGTCTGTTTTTAGGTAAAGTGAGCAAACTTTATAACCAGATTTTATCTGATTTCGTTTTTACATCCCGTTGATCACTGAAATTTATGTTAATTTATACATTCTTCAAAGTAGCTGCCCAAATAAGTGTCCACAATATGCTTACCCTAGAATGTTTCTTTGATAATTGAATAATAGATAATAGAATGATAATAGAATGTTATCACGCTAATACAGCTTATTCTGATATTTAGGCATTGTGTTACAACTCCACTTACTGAAAAGATTAAAACATCACTAGGAAAAAAGTTGTGTTCTCACCAAATTATTTATTACTCAACATGTGACGGAACAAGATGTAGGCGTGGCTAAAAACAGCTTGTTAGCTTGTTAAGTTAGCTTGTTTAAGACTATGGTCAGGGAAAAAGGAAACCAATGCTGACTGTTTGTAAAGAGAAGCTAACTGTGGCAGTCTTACTGTGTTAACACAAATCACCCAACCAGACTCCCTACTAAGTATGGCATTGTTTGTGTAAAACTATTGAGGGATAACTGTCAGGATTTTTCAAGTAAAGATGGTCTATTTTGGTTTTAGCCATCAAACATGCTGATTATTAATAGCAACAAAACTAAAGCAGTCATAAAAAAACATAGATTTGCTGAGGGATATATTGGCATCTTATACCTTGCAGTTACTGAGTGACCACAATCTAAACTGACAGTCTTCATACTGTGTTTTCTAACACTGGGGAAAATAAATAACTGCTTAGCGTGCAAAAAAAAGTCCATTCTGGTAATCAGGTCAGAGTGAACAGAGCTGGAAATACTTGGACTACAGCTACTAAGTTTGTAGGATGACTTCATAAAACTGCAATTTATAAGCCACTGTTCAATTGTAAATCACCATTGTAAACCAAAAGGCTCAGCTATTTTCAGTGTATCAGTTACAAGTATACTGGTATATACTTTTGGTGCATTATACATTTTGCTTTGCAATTTGATGCAAAGCAACCAAACTTGTATGAGCTTTAAAATGTTATATGTTCACAAAAAAGAACTGAATCTCTAGAAGAACATGCACACTGCATTTGGTTTGGAATTCTATGGAACTGGATAGAAAAAGCATGAAAGTTACTTTCTCCTAGTTGTTTAACAACCATCTCCTTATAGAAGTCACTCTGAGCAGTATGTAACTAATTCTTTTTACTGTCTAAACCAAAGTGCCGGAAGAGGAAAAACTTGACCATGATGTCCAAACTTTCACACAGCATCTTTATGTAATATCCACTTCAAACACTTGATAATGTAGGATTATTGTGCTGTGCACACGATAAACACCAATGCATTATGCTTTAGTTGGCTCTCAGTCCAATGTTAAACATGCCTATTTTATGTTTTAGTTCCTACTTTCCCAGGGCTCTGCGAACATTCTGTAATTTGTAACCGGATCCCTGGTTGCTGCTTGTATACACAGCGTAACACAGGGCACATTGGGGAAATATGTGTGGTTCTAAACGCAGCACTAATTGGACCACATCTACACCATCTTTGCCCTGCAGTTACTCATTACTCAGCGATGTCCTGGCCCTGTTCCCTGACTACACAAGACCTATATTAAAAAAATGGTGGATGACGTAGGTGTTAGTGGTTTATGGTTCTCTGAGTGTGTGCATACCTTTACTTGCGAGAACAAATGTGCAGCCTATCTCACCGGTGAGAACACCTAACATCTCCACGACAGCCCACGTACCCTCATCTAAGGGCTGTGCAAAATAAAACTGATTCCTGGCAATATGAGCTCAACATGAGGGAATATCTGAGGAATGCTCCCAGCATGCTCCACGGCACACTGGGCACCCCTCACCCAAGAGGGGGCTAGTTGGAGGCAGTTGCTGTCATCTTCAACAGTTGAAGATATCTGAAACGCACATCATCACTTACAGTAAATGTTGGCATCACCTTCCAGCCATGGGTTGAATCATTTCAAATTCACTCCAGAGGTAGTCACCAGTATATTGCTACAACATACTAAAATCACTAAGCACCAATTTCACAGTATCATTGACTTAATGCTGGTGCTGTTAAGTTTTATTCATAAGTACAAAATTATTACTCTAACCGTTCATCTGGCTTTATCATCCACAGTTTGATTGAGACCAGAATAAAAATACGTACATTTAAAAGCTGCATCTATCCAGCTTAGTTCACAGAGTGCCCTGCACTGTTGGACTAGCTTTGTGCTGTGCCCTTAAACCAGTTGCTATGGAGACAGATTTACCTTAAGCAATGAGAAAAGTCGATTCTCTTAACACTTAAATAATGGTGATAAGTCTGCACTCTTTTTTTAATGATATTTGATTAAATCAAAAGCACCACCAGTATCAAGAACAAACTTTTACTCCCAGCTGTTGTGATAACAGGTCCTTCAAAGGGGATCAGTTATGCTCATTTACAGTACAGCTCCCTACTTTTATTCTTGGTATCTCCTAGAGTAGGTCTGCGTCATTTAAAGTTCAAAATAATCATTTTTTATCTTATACTGGGCCTTTATAGGGCCCTCTGATTCGCAGAATTGCCTTAAACCTGCAGTCTGTTAAATGACCACCAGGGGGCAATAGCTGTAGTTGCAAAATGACTTCGCTCCTGTAGAATATGGTGAAAATAGCCCTCGGCCCTGACCTTTGTAGACATTATCCTGATAAATTTTTTAAGGGTCAGTCACTACTTTGGGGTCACATTCAACAAACAATTACGTTCATTTTGCGAATTATTGCCATTATTAGAGTCTGAAAGGAGAATTATACAGGATGTGATGGTTGTTAGCCAATGAACATGCGGTTTGACTGTCAGCTGACCCCTTCACTCATTATATCCAATTTCAAAACACCAACCTGATTATGAGAAATCAGTCAGCTTAAGACTTTATGCGAGAAGTTCACAAACCAGTACATGACATCAGGGTAGCTACATCGCACATCTTTGATACTGTTTAAAACCAACCGGTTTTAGGTCCTCACACTTAAAGGCCACCCTGAAATTCAGCGAAGTTTCTTCTGACTGGCCATTCCCCCTCAAGGGGGATTCCCCCAAAAGGTTTGAACAGCAGGACAATAGGGCCTCTGCATACCTAGTAAGGGCATTATGGATAGGCACTCTTGGTGACAGCCAGGATCCGAGAATAGAAAAAAAACCCAAAAACTTTTGAAATTGAGTTCTTATACATAATAAACTCCACTTCAAATGCTCTGAAAAAAGGCTTTGAATATCTGCAATTTCAACTCCACCTGCTGAGGAAGATCAAAGATTTCAAAAGCTCCCGCAGCACCTACTAAACACCTCATTGCAGTCATGATGTTGTGGTTTAATGAAAAGCCAAAAACAAGATGCATTTGCTGTGAACCAATTTTGTTGCTTCCAAATTTTACTTTTTTTTAACTTTTGTTTGGACATGTAATGAATAAAAAAAAAAAAAAAAAAAAATCCATATTCAAATAAAATATTAAACTCATTAAGCACTGTTTATTTTCATCTGTAGCCGAGTAGCAGCTGCATGAGATTCATTATATAAGGAGCGCGATCATCTGGTAATAAAGTTGAATTTCTTCCAGTTGTAGCCCGTCAATCTTACTGGAATGTCTGGATTAAAAAAATAAAAAAAAAACTTTCTATTTTTTTTCAGCATTTTTCTCCAACTGAGTTAATATATGGTCAATCAGAGTGTACCTGATGCAGGGCAGTAAATCACGTCGCCTTTGGCTGTGAGCAAAGGAATTCACCAAACAAGGGCTGAGGAGAGCTGACTGAGAGCACACCTCAGGCCTCGCAGGCATGCACACTCTCACGTCCACACACACACACACACACACACACACCATCCAGTTTCCTGTCACACACCAGAGAGGTGACGCACAAACACAATTACTTACTCATTTCTGTAATACATACTGCACTTTAAAAACCAAACACAGCAAAGCTTACCAACAAAACTTAACCCCACAAGTCTTTGGAAAACTTCAGGTGCATAAAAGCAGGTGTCCACCACTGTGTTTATTTTTCATGCTTCCTATTTCCTCTTCAGTATCTGCAGTTGTATTTTTAGAAAATTTTGTGCCATTGTTTGTGTTGAAATCCATTGTTTCCCTCAGCTTTAACATTTCTGTGTTTCTTCCTCTCTCCTCAGCAGTACAGTAAAGACACGTCAACCAGTGTTTTACACCTCAGCCTGTCCGTGTTTATGGAGGCAATCAGCACCTTTAATGCAGGCATAAAAGCCTCAAGGGAGACGCCTTTTGGCAAGCTCAAGAGATAGACTGTCGAGATTTGCCCTGCAGTTACTGTTTGCCTCTGCTTTCTTCAGCAATACACAACCAATTAAGACAGAAATATTTTTTAAATCTGTATTTCAATACTACTAAAAAAGTGTCCTCCACACTGC
The DNA here is from genome assembly GCF_056152115.1 of Neolamprologus brichardi. Classification (NCBI taxonomy): domain Eukaryota; kingdom Metazoa; phylum Chordata; class Actinopteri; order Cichliformes; family Cichlidae; genus Neolamprologus; species Neolamprologus brichardi. The sequence goes on along the minus strand of NC_142119.1, from coordinate 3,308,835 downwards.
TTGAAAAATGTGGGTATGAAAAACATCATGAATGATAATGAATACAGTGTCTGTTACACAACTGTACAAATGCATTAAAAAAGGCATATTTTTTTAAATTTTCAATATTATTTATATGTGTATTTTTGACATGACACACATATGTCTAGCGGATAAATTGTTTTTTCTTCCTTACCGTTGATTATTAAAATACTACTATACTACTAATAAACTACTTAAAACTCTGGATTAGGGCTGCCACAAACGATTATTTTGATAGTTGACTAGTCACCGATTATTTTTGCTATTAGTCAACTAATCAGATCATCATCCATTGGACGTAAAACATACAGCTTATTGTACCAGCATGCATCTGCTCTTATACAACTATCATTAGCTTACAGCTTTAAGTGTTTAAGGTAAGTGCTAACTAAAAAGCCAAACCAATTTACTCAGGAACAAATAAAATACAAAAAAAAAATCCAAACAATAACATTTGTAAGTTATCTAAGTGCCTTATATATGTTTAACCTGAGTAGCGAAAGACTGCGGTGGGTTTGAAAACGATTTGCCCTGAGTCCGGTGTTCTCACGGCTCTAGTGAGCCTAGCCCCCAGCTAGCTATCGAGCTAGCGGGTAACAGACAACTCCGAAAACGTCAGCTTTTGAAAATATGTGGTGTCTTCATAAACTGAGCGGATATTTGAGGTTTACACAGCTACATTGTCGCCTGAAAATATGTTAAATGGTTATTTTGAGACCAAGAAAGAATAATAAGAGTAATATTAAAACTAACTACCTGCCGCCATTGTTGGAAACAGAGCTGGGCCACTCTATAAATTCTGGGACAGAGCTACTTCTTCTTCTTCGGGGTTTAACGGCAGCTGGCATCCTTGTACATGCGGTGCTGCCATCTTCTGTTTCAGTCCGTTATTACACTCTTAAATCCTACTACTTATTCCTGCATCTTTTGTGATCTTACAAAATTTCAAACGATGCATCGACTATTAAATCAGTCGTCGACGATTTTGTTAGTCGATGTAATCGTGACTAGTCGACTAATCGTGGCAGCCCTACTCTGGATAAACACCTAAATTGGTGAAACTTGAACCTAGTCCATGTGACGGCTGCAGGAGTGTGTCAGATGAAAAAGGTGGGGGGGAAAAACTGATAGAGGCCAACAGATAGCAGTGAAATCTATTTTTGTGGTAAAATCTTGCCCTCTGCATCCCAAAGGTGTTTCAGAAAGCAATGAATTCAAACACATGCCTTTAACAATGCCCAGAGAGCTTAGCCTCATGCCTCTGCACATCTCAAACAGATGTCTTCATGGAGAAGGCATCTAGTGCCAAGGCAACTGCAAGGATAATAACATGTTCTTTCTTAATTACTGCTGCTTTTAAAAACAAAATAAGACAATTTCAAGAAATATTTTCTGTGTGAGCACAGAAAAGTGCAGGGGATATTTGCTTTGGTTTGTCAAGCGCCCAAAACCATTTAAACACACAACATTCGATGAAGCGAGCAAGCAAATCATATCCAAGTCTAACACAGCCTCGTATGTCAATACCATATAAGGCAACCGAGCAAGCGAATATTTTATGGCTCTTGCAGAATCTTTTCATACCCAGAATACGTCCCACATTGCTCAGTGTTATTTCAAAGGCCAAAAGTCGTCATCATGATATAGCAGATTCAATAGCACAGCTTTTTATTTACCTTTCTTATCCAGAAGACTTTTTAAACTTTTATTCCAAAAGCTATAACCTTTATAACCTTATCAGAACAGAAAACGACCTGCCAAACAACGGTTAAGTCGAGCAATGTCAGGTTTATTTATATAGCCCCAAATCACAAGTTTGTCTCTGGGGGCCTCCAGATAATGGACCATTATCTGCTATAGTGACTGCTGTGCTAGTGTAGCTGATAGAGCATGTTACTTTCCAACCTTATTTGTAACAATTCTGCACCAAGACAGACACTGTAATAAGTACAGCATGGAAGCAATTACCAAAACAAAAAAGAAAAAAGAAAAGAAACACTGTTGCTTACCAACTCATAGTTTGTTGCTGGAACACAAGATGAGGACACCTGAAAACAGAAAGACAAGCAGTGAGTTATGTGGATGCTAATTTGGAGTTAGAGAAACACTGTAAACAACAAGCACACTGGCAGCTATATTTAGATTACAATTTATGGCTTCATATTTTCGACATGAACCCCAGATGCTTTAAGTTAGCACCCATGTGTTTCTGCATATCCACTGTAGAATATACAACAAGCAAAGGACAAGCTTCTACAGAATTAGAGCTACCAGAAAGAGAAAAGGGAGAATCCCCTTCGGAAACAAACTAATGTAAAATAAAAGTCTAAAGTCTAAAAGTCGCCTCTGCTTTACTGTTTTAACTCCGTTCAGCTCACGGTTTTGGCTTTATGGCAACATTTGTGCAGGATGTTGAATTGAAAAAAGTATTTTTGTGACCCCCAAATGTGCAAAAAACAATGGATGCATCTTTAAATAAGGCTGATAATTCAAGAACTGTATGGACAGTGTTTAGCAGGTGCTGATTCGGAGCTACTGAGTTTAAAGACAAGGTAACGACAGACTGTTGTTGTACATGTTCATGTCCGACCCCTCGTACCAGAAGACCTTATTAAACTAGACAGAAGAACAAAGCGGTGGGACCGCTCCAACAGAACTCATGATCTGTCAAGTGCTCGGACTAATCCGATTACCATCCAACAGTTTCCATAATCATTCTGTGAGCTCAGCGTGAGGGCATGAGGCTGATAAACAGGAAGAGTATAATGATAATGGCTTCTAGCAGAAGATTCAAATGATGTGCGCCTAGAAAGTATGAATGCAAACAGGATGTCAACGTGGTGGTTGTTTCCTTCCTGTGCATGCCAGTCTTCTCATCATGGTTAGTGTTTCGTATCATTCTTCTGACACTTCTCATTTGGATTTTTACCAGTTAGTACCTTCATCTCTTACATAACGGACTGACCGGTGACAGCACGGGGCAGCTTTACGATTCTAGAGGGCTTTTGTCATTGCTCTTTTCCTATATTCAAATTTCATTGCTATGCTCCGTCCGTTTTAGCTTTGAACGATTAGGCCTCGAGGTTATCACTGCTGTCAACCTCTAAGAGCACCTTTCATCTTTGCCACCGCTCCACCTCTCTCCTTATCCGAGACTAAACGAGTCATTGCTTGAAGACTGGATTTCTGCGATGTCGGGGTCTGCTTTGTGTTACTGTAGCACATTCTTCCTCTGCCCGCAAAAATAAAATAAAAAACAGCCTTTGAAAAAGTGCGGTCTCATTAGGCCTTTCATGCAGCTTAGCGCAGTGTTGTTGGGTGGATATTGGCCAAAGAATTGCTCGCGTCATGTATCGCAGACTTCGCTTCACTGTTTTTGACCCTTCAAACTATGTGTAAATGTTGGCAGGTTCAGTGCCAGCGGTTTTGCGATTGATGAAGTCTCACTATGATTTAGTGGTTATGAAAATCCTAGCTGGAGCTCAACCACCGCTGGATTTTCTTGCTTATTGTTGGGCTGTATACTCATATGGATATGGATACAAAATAATCAAATATTTATTAGATCGGGTGACCAGATTCATTGTCCAATTTCCAGTCCCAGCCTTAACAATTTGAATTAAAAAGACCCAAATTAGCTAGCACTATGTACTTGTATAAACAACCCACTGTACTTTTGAAACAAAGTATGTTTGACTATCTGCCAGTTCTCAAAACCAAACTAAAAAGGGTCACTGGATAACTGCCACTGGGATGTTGGACGGCTGATTAGATTCACAAGGTTGAGGATGTGTGAGTCACCTTGGGTCATTACAGTCTCTTTTATAGCCGTTACCCCATCTGGAATACAGGAATGTTAACTCTAAACAGGAAATGACCTTAATCAGATTACATGATTCTAGTCCCTTTAGCAATGGAAGCAGCTGATATGCAAAAAGACAGTGCCTAAATTTAAGACAGGCTCCAACACAGTGGCCGTTACTACTTCAATGGAACCCTTCCATGAATGCTTGTTAGTTGTGAAATGCAATACCTCGACCGTGACACAGTCTGTTCCAATTAGTGTCAAACATGAGGTAAGAGCAACACTTTTTTCACTGATTTCATGCTGTCTGTCACAGTCACCACCGTCCTAATATATTACCTGCTAGAATGGATTATGTCTGTTTTAACCTCCTAAGACCCGAACTCTTCCACGGCATGCATTTTTAATTTCTCTCTGATATTTGGGCTGATTGGGACCTGATGAATGTAAAAACAAAGAATTACCAGATTTTTTTTTTTTACCTAATTTTTGTTTCTAAGAAAAACGAGAGACACATATGAGGATATTCGTTTAAAATTTCGATAGAACAGTAGCAGTATAATGTCCTCGTCAGTGGATATCAGGCCCTTGTAGAGCAAAATTGAGTATTTTGGTCTAAATAACCCAAAATGTGTTGTCCACATATGTGGACGCCAGGTCCTACGAGGTTAGAGAATTTTGTCTTGGTGAAGTCTGCCTGGAGATGACAGGATACAGTATTTACGTCTGCCTTAAATCAACCTCAGTTACAAGTTATTCTAGCCCTCCCATCCTTATCACTCGCGCTCAACAGCACACCGTTCTTCTCTCCCTGTTCCTTCGGGGGCCCAGGCTCCTTGGGCCTGGTCAGTGTTCTCACCTGACGCTGCCCCTGCCCCATGCTGTTGACAGCTCATCCACCTGCAGTCAGTCATCACCCAGACTGTTCACATGCACGGAATTTCAAGTGATCAAGTTTTTGCAATATCTAGTCTGCATACTTGAACAAGAGCATGCTTTTATCTTGACTGTAAACCATGTTTAGGCCCTTTCATTATCTGTTATAAGCTCAGAAAGATAGCTAAAGTAATACCAAACAGAACAGTGTGTTTAAAACGACCATTTCTTTAAAGTTAATTTGCAATAAAAGCCTATATGCTACGCTCGACGGTCCATAGCTGAGCACACAGGTGTTTTCACTTATATTGTCTAATCTTCTCAGGGCTGTGTGGGCATGTGCAGACAGTGATTGATTGACATCTTTCTTACTCTGCTGTTACTTCTCGTGTGCCTGTGGGGCTAAACTTGTCTATTAGTGCATGGAGTTTCAGTGACCTCATGTTATTCCCACCAGAGCTCTGCTCAACTTCTACTAAAGTAATAAGCAAATGCAATAGACAGAGAGGCAGTTCTGTGAAAAACTAAGTACATCATTGCTTCCTCCACAAGAGTTAAAGGAGCAAGTAGCAGCCAGTTGCTCCTATTCAAACGCACCTGAGTAACTGATCATCAGCAAGCGTTAGCAACTCTATGAAGGCAGAAGTTTTGGCAGTTTGCTGATCCATGCAGGCATACAATGCCACAATAATCCCAGGAGTGGATATCCAAACAAATTCACCCCAAGGTCAGCTCGAGCATTGTGCCAGGTAAGAAACCGTAACAAGCCAAGAGCTCAGTTAGCATTTTAAATACTAAAGTTTATGGACTGATGCATGGCTTAGGTTTGCAAAGTTGCATGTAAAGAACATATTAGGACAAACACATCATACCAAATGTCAGCACAATGAAGGAATGGTGATGATTTTGTCCCTTTTTGAAGCCAGAATACCTGGGTGCTTTGTAGTGCTTTGTGTATTGAGTTGATCATGAACTCCTGTGTATACCAAAGTACTCTTAAGTATTCTAGAGTCAAATGTGAGGCCTTCTGTCTGACAGCTAAAGCTTAGCTCAAACTGGGTCATGCAGCAGGATAAGCACACTAGCAAATTAAGAATATAAGAAAGTAAGTAAAACACAAGGGGGGAAAGATATTAACAGAGAGGAGAACATTAGTGCTGATATGTGACTTAAGGGTTGTACTGTTCTGTCAGGAAGGAGCAGAAATAGCCATGAAGGGTCTTGTTTGGTGAGCCCCAAAACAATGAACACTACTATGTTTGACTGGGCCACATTTCATTTGAAGAATCAGCCATCAGATAAACAGTTATTAGGTCTGATGCACTGTACAGAATAAGTGGAAATGTAATCATCAGAACAGAACATAAAGAGCAAGTTCATGAAGGCGCCAAAACATTTAAAAAACGAGTTATTGCAACTCAGTTGTCATGACAACTAAATTATGTTTGATGCAATATCAATGACAAATTAGCGAAAGGCGCCACTGTAATGTAACCGCTGATTAGAAGTTCAGATTGAGACTGTAGGTAGTCTGCCCACATTAGAATAGCTCACATTCTCCCTCGTGCTGAGTAGCTGCTTCAGTGGGACTTGGTGCCATTGTACTGTTGCAGTCAGAGTCAGGGTCCAGCAGAAACCACAGCAAATATTTATCTAAAAGCAGGTGAGCACTTAGCAATGGGATAGCCACAGGTCAAACAGCAGGAAACCACTGAATGAAACAAATATATCCAACACGAGAAGTCTGCATGGGCAAAACTAAAAGTGCATTAATTTACTTTTCAATAGAAGCGTGAGCATTAAAACGTTTCAGGATAGTCATCAGTCGAGTCCGCCATGTTGGTCCAGAATTAAATATCTAAAGAACTCTAAACTTTGGTACCTAGACATTAAACTCTTATTTTGGTCCTCTCCTCATTTTTCCTGTTGAAACACTGCATGTGTTTTGAATTACAGATACATATATTTATGTAAATGCTGCAATGATCATTGCCATCTATGGAAATACTGCTCTAATATCAAATCTATGTGGCTTTCATATTGCACGGGGGAACCATGGCTCCTAATGCATACATGCCAATGCAGGCAGAGAACTGCACACAATCAAATTAATCACAAGTTACTGATGTTTCAAGATACTTTAAAGCAGGTTTGTTACTTTAAAAATCTCAAAACTGTATTTATGATGCAGAATACTCTTTAGTTAAAAACTAAGGTAGCATGATTTTCACACCTAAATTCTTATCTTCTATTAAAAGCAGCAATGACAGTTCTAGACAAACAGTTTCAAGACAAACGTTTGCTATACCCTCTGCACCTTCAGCTGCCTCATGATACAACATATATCCTCTTTATTGCATGAGGATGTAACCATCAGTAACATCGTGTCTGTCCATTACCAGCTATTTCATTTTGTACAAATGGACAAGTTTGTGTGTTTTTCCATCTGACCACATGCATTTTCTGAGAAAAACAAGTTGGGACCCGCACTCAGAAAAAAAAAAATATAATATATAAACACTGAATATTTCAGCAACTATTGGAAGAAAAGACAGAAGTAGCCAGAGCTGCTGTATCAACCTCAGCTGTACATTGTAGATTTCATGCTTTAAGAAGTCAGATTTCTGTAAGTGTATCTAAACACCCCCATGGAAAATGAAAGGATATTTTACACTACTGCAAGATAAGCTCGGATTACTAGCCTCAGTACTATAGACCCACACATAAGGTATATTGTTGACCAGAATCAAATGTGCAAACAGCCCATAGAACGAAATGCAATGGGTCCAGTGTAACCATGGCTTCTGAATAATGTCTGAATCTAGATGAAAACCTACACAAAGCCTTTGTCCGGGCTCTGCGGTGCGTGGGGAGGAAGCCTGGTGAGAGTGTGTGTTGATGCTATCGGCAGTATTCAAATGAGTGTAATATAATAAAGGATAATTGTGTTGTTGCATTCCATACATGCTTCTGTTAACTGCATTAAACAAGGGCCCATTTCCTGCAGACAAAAGTCCATGTCAGATATCCCTGGCTCGTATGACGGCGTTCACATGCAGTAAGCTTCCTGCTAGCCGCTGACACACTCCAGACACTGACACGTTATGTAACCGATGTCATTCTCCCAGATCTGAATATGTTAATAACCCCACCAACGACCCCACCAACGACCCCACCGGTGCAGCACGGAGAAAAAATGAATCGATTCATTATTTGGGTAAACAAATTCCGCTATGCCTATTTCTACAAATCTCAACCTTCACAGAAGAAAATCAAACACAGAGATGCACGTTCCAGCTTTACTTCAAGCAGCAAACCGATTTCCATGCAGGTTAGCTCGCTCTCCACCGTGGAAAAGAGCGTGGGAGGGCGTGCGCTAGAAAACTTTCTCCAGCTCTCTGCACTGGCATATAAACACACGGCTTCCCTGTGTGCTTTTATGTTTATCCAGATCTTTGCATCTGGCACGTCCCGGCCGAAATATTCACTGTGCAAATTAAATTTGCGAGGCGTAACGAGTAACAGAAGGCTTTTCTGCGTCCGTGCTGGTCGAGTGTGCCAGAGTGCGGCTTCGTATGGACTTATTGGGATATTATCAAAGCCCAAAGGAATGATGGGAGAGCTTTGGTCCAAGCAACTATGCCCTATCACTTTGCTGTTTTCTCCTTCTCGATCCATATTCATTATTTTATTAGAATTCTGATGCATCTATGCGGGCTGAATAGGAATTCCTTAAACCTCATTCTTTGCCCGATGTATTTTTCTTTTTTCCTAATGTACACTTCTGCTGCTTTACATCCACATATTTTTCTTTCTTGTCTGTCTCAGTCTGTGTGAAAGTTACGGCCTCTTTGTTTCCCTCAAGGGAAAGTTGTGGAAAATCTCAGATTTATTAGCAGATTGGACTGCAGGACGTGTAGACGACTGAGCCGCTGTCTCCAAACACTGGTCCTCATCTCGGCGCTGCTGATTTATGTGTCACAGAATGAGAAGCACTTCAGGAATGAAGAGGCATGTACGCACAGTTGTGTCTGTTTTTCTTTTGTCAGCATATTTAAGTACACGTCTGGGATTATTATACTGTACTATACAGTATTTGGGTGTATGCAGTATAGTATCTTATAGCAAAAACAATTAGGACATCAATTAATTATTCACCACATTGGGGACTTTTGCACAAAAAAATCCATCTTTTCTAGAAAGGCTTTTTATCATCTCTCTTTGTATTACTATAAAAGCGTCTGGACTTCTTTAAGTTGCTTGAAGACGTTTCACCTCTCATCCGAGAAGCTTTGTCAGTTCTAGGGTCAAATGGTGGAGAGTCCCAGATTTAAGCCCTGTGGGAGTGTTCTCCCAAGAAGGACAATGGACCTCCTAATGAACCTCTACCTAATCAATGAAGAAGCATCTCAGATGAGAGGTGAAACGTCTTCAAGCAACTTAAAGAAGTCCAGACGCTTTTCTTTCCAAGCTTCTTAGACTAAGGTGGTTCCCAAACTTTTTTTGCTAGGCCCCCCTTTGTTTTACAAGAAAAACGCACAAACACATCCTCCAACCACACACACCCATATTTTGCTCCATTGCGGTTTATTTCACACCTCAAACATTTAGTAAACAATTAAGCAAATACAAGTAATCTGCAATAAATTACAGTTAGTAAGAAAATAAACTAACTCTTTTACGCTGCATCCACACCTACACGGGTATTTTTGAAAACGCAGCTGTTTCGTCCACACGTAAACGGCGTTTCGAATCACCGAACACTGAGATTTTTTAAAACTCCTTTTTTGCGTTTACGTGTGGACGAGGAATACAGAGTTCGTCACGCAACGTCAAAGGTATGTGCCTTTTTTCACGTCATGCTGTGTGCACGTTATTGTTTACATGAGATGAATTGCAGAATGACAGATAGAGACAAAATACTGTTAATCTGACTATCTGCAGGTTTTACACGCTTACATACACACACACACAGTTACTGTCCCTCCAGTTACAAAGTCAGAGGCGTCACGGTGTGATTATTTTACATGTAGTTGTTTTTTTCCTGTGTAATAATATTCAACATTGCTATCAATGAAGTTGGTTTGGAAACATATTCAGCTATGCTTCATCTCCTGCTTTGCGTTTGTGGAGGCGCCCCGTGCTAGCAGTGTCCAAGCGTTGTTTTTTTTCCCTTCTCATACCGCGCCCCCCCCTAGGGGGCGGGCCCCACACTTTGGGAAGGTCTGGACTACGATGACCTGGATGACTGAGAACCTTCACAGACAGTCTAAAGCCCTGTTTACATGGGGCTAGTACAGGGGTGGGCAATCTCAGTCCACGAGGGCCGGTGTCCCTGCAGGTTTTAGATGCGTCCTTGATCCATCACAGCTGATTTAAATGGATAAATAACCATCTTGAAGTTCTCCAGAGGCCTGGTAACGAACTAATCATGTGATTCAGGTGTGTTGACCCAAGGTGAGATCTAAAACCTGCAGGGACACTGGCCCTCGTGGACTGAGATTGCCCACCCCTGGGCTAGTATTACTCTGGATCACTCATGATTTGCAGTAATTGCAGAGGTGTGAATCAACCATGTCCATAATTTCCAATATGAAAAAAATCCACCACAAATTACCCACCTTATTTTACAACTAAGAGGTTATGCAACCATTTTAAAATTGCACGTGCAATTGCCGCCTCAGGAATTTCAGCCTTGTATTTCTTTCTTTTTGCAAATCTTTTTGTGTACTGGCAATTATAAATAGAAGTTTGGACTGCATTGTTAGTGGTAATTCTGAGAGGCTCGTGTTCAACCTTAACCCTTCAGAAATAGTGAGACGCAAAACATGTGCGACAGCATTCGGTAAAAAAACATGTTGCTGGTTTGAATTAGTTTGTGTCAGTCTATTAAGATTAACTTTGGGTCTGTAGTTGTCAACCACACAGCTCATCTCAGTTCTGATCCTGTATGTGTGCACTATAAAAGAAAGCCACAGCTAAGTCCATCACACTACCTAGCAAAGATTAGCTAACGCTAACTTTATTCACTGCCACAGTGGTGATAAAGAGATACAGATAGATGTCAAAAGATTTTTGAAACAAAAAACCATCATAATGAGCACACAGTTTGTTTCTTTGCCTGTGTAGGAGCAAATTGAACCCCCAAGGGATCAGACAGCCTTTCCATGTCCCTGCCATGCTTCTTCTCCACGGCTGCAGCTCAAAGTGGCCTTCAGCCGACCAGAGCGCCTGCTCATTCTCACCCCTGTCTTTGTTGGACGGGGCTGACAGCGTGGTGAGGGGAGAAGCTGCGGCTTGTTTCTTTTGTTCTAAAGTTACAGCGGGGGTCACGTTCCCTTCCCAGGGTCTTTCAGCTAAGAGCTGGTATTTACCAGCACGCTGATTTACACATTTAGCATGGCTCTCACTTTCTGGCACCAGGCCAAGCGGCTGAGGACGAGAAGAGGGGGTTAAGAAGAAGGCAGCCATGAAGAATCAGGGTTCAGAGGGTGGTTTATGTCCTCTGGTGAGTTGGCAAGCTTGCCATCTTCTGTGCCATTTTTCCTTTGACATTTTGGGCATCGTGCTTGTGTTTGCTCCCTCAGCCACAGTCAGATGAAAAGATCAATACCAATTTCACTGCTGTGCTTACAGTATGGATAAACCTTTGCAAGGCATTTTGCCAAGCTTTGCTGAAAGACAGCGAGCAGAGGGAAACCTCAGCTTCTGTCAGAAGTCTTTCAGCATTTCCCCATTTTATATCTCAGTGACACATGTTCACATGAAGACATTTTTCCACATGTCGTCATTGGACATCTGCTCACTTGCAGGAGATGTTACTGTAGGAACGGCCCTTAAAACATGCAAACAAATGGAACAAGCCAGAACAGACAGAAATAATGGGTCAAAGTCATAAAACCAGAAATGAATGCTTAATACAGAATAACAATTTTTGTCTCATAAACATTTGTTAACAAAACCTTTAATTTCTTTGATTCGTGTCTAAATCTTTATGATGACATATGTTTGCATCCTGGAATATGATTTGATTACAAAAGACTTGCATTCAGAGTTGAGGTGACCACAGAGCAGGAATGTTAAAACACTTTTAATGTGTCCAACTCTGCACATGCATTTTTCTGCAACAGTAAATATCAAATATGCTCAAAGAAGCAGTTCACAAACATTTTAAGCATAGCTGGACTTTTTAGATATATCAAACTAAGTCATTCCCATCCCAGAGTGTCACATACTGCCATTTTGTGGCATCTTCTGGTGTCGGTGGTTTGACACACCTAGCATATTGGACGCCACAGGACGAGGACGTGTAGATGGAGGTGGTGTAAGTCACGAGTCAAGGACTGGGGTTAGTGTTGTGTTTGGAAGCGTTTTCTCATATTCTTCTGATTCTTTTCACTGGCTGCTTTGTTAATAGCAAATTAGTTTATCAGAACGAGTGACAAACTTACAAAATCAGCAAGAACGAGCAGCTAGACTCAAAGTCAGTCATCAAGTGCTGCTCTAGTGCTTGTCCACATCATCCCTTGGAATCTGCGTGTTCCTAAACATGAAACTAAATGACTGGTTGAGCTTCACGCATGACTGCGCCACTGAAGAAATGTTGAAGCCAGCTCAGCTTTGACTTGTGCACAAATCAGTGGTGTGAACAGAGAACCATACGGCACTTGGTGCTTTACGCTTAAATGCTGTGGGTGAGCATTTAAACGTAAAGGGGTGGCTGTAGCTCAGGCGGTAGAGCAGGTCATCTACTGATTGGAAGGTTGGTGGTTTGATTCCTGGCTTCCCCTAGTCTGCATGCCAAATATCCTTGGGCAAGATACTAATCCCAAATTGCTCTCCGATGCATCCATCGGAGTATGAATGTGTGTGAATGTTAGCTACGATGCACTTAGAAAAATGTGCTTGTGCGAATGGGTATGCATGGGTGAATGCACAAGTTGTGTAAAGCGCTTTGAGTGCTCAGATGAGTAGAAAAGCGCTATATAAGAACCAGTCCATTTACCATGTACCATTTACCAAAGCTAAGTGTCTAACTAAAGAGTATGACAAGCATTTCTCCGTTAAACCCAGTGAATCATGCCAAAGGAGACCTTTCTAGTATCCATGAGATCTTTTGACACCCTGGGAATGAGACCCTAAAGCTACAAGAAAAATAACCACACAGTATGATATTATATATTAGCAAATGAACGATAAAACTGTCTAATGGAGTAAACGTTAAAGGAGATCTATTATGTCAACCTCCGACTCCATATTTTTATTACTAGTTTAGAGTAGCAGTAGCTCTGCATGATTCACAGTTCAAAATAATCTTTATTTATCTTACACTGAGCTTTGGTGGAGCCACTCAAATCATCCTTTGCTCCCTTTAAGATAACTTTCTCCTGATTGGCTGCCCCCCACCTGATGTTGAACTTTGAACAACAAGTGGGCGGAGCTTCTATGTTCACAGCCAGAACAATGTTCCTACAGTAAGATGACCTTATTAGGTATACCCACTCTCAATGACGTCACACAGAGCTAGGAATAGACAAAATGGTTCAAAACACGGTGTTAGAGCAGTGTGAAGCCTGAGCTTTGGACTCGCAAGGTCACATTTGGCCATGTTTAATTTAAGCATCCACCATTGTAATAGTATATACAAAAAGAGAAGATAAGGAGAAGCATAATAGCTCCATTTTAAATTTCCATTTCTACAATTATGCCCCATTTACTGATTACGAACACATGATGTGATTAAAATCAACAGAACATTTTTTTATTCATATTTGCATATTTTGGAGGGGAACTGTTATCTCAACATTAGATTGCATTTGCACGAGAAGCGTCGAGATCTTGGAAAGCAACAGGTTGATGTCAGGGGAGAAAACTGGACAAGCTGAGACGAGCCTGTGCAGTCAAACTGTGCACAGCTGTTATGTTATAACCTCAATGAAAAAGAAAAGGAAAGAAAAACCCCACAAAGGGAAGGATATCGTTCATTTAACTGCAGCACTAAGTCACCTGCACGCCTACACATTTAGCTGTTTTCTAACAACAGATGGATGGGTGGCTTTGGGTTTCACATTTAATCCCACCAAAGCATCTCCCTCCTTTATCTGCTTCTCCTTCAAGTCCCGTTTTTTTTTTTTTTTTAACTAAACTGATGTTCATCATGCACTCATCAGCTGTTAAACATGGGATGTTTCTTAGGATTACTTAAGAGTTTCTATTTGCTCCATTTTGCTTTGCGCAAAACACTCATTTCTGACATTCGGTCAGTATGAAACAAAAAAATCTGCAGAGAAAACACAGATCCATTCACAGATCTGCATAACTTGACTCAGCCGAGCATTAATCACTGCCGCACTGTGTTTCCAGCACAAATATTAATATACTAAATAGAGCTATTAATAATACGCATAAGAAAGCAAACTCACCACTGCCATTAACAGGTCATGAACAAGTTGAGCAAAACTATCCTAGCCATTAAAATCTGATGTCTAGCAGTTACACTCCTATATACTTCCTGGCAAGCTTTAAAAACGCTCCACAAAGCTGAGAAACTATATTTTATGTTTTATAAAAAAGATTAAAGGCATATTTGTACTCAGGCCCAGACAAGCCTTTCTCCCATCTTTTAGCTCTCCAGCCTTCAAGTGAGTCCAAGCAGCTTGGTGAAAAATCAGGAACCTGGCACTGATGTTTCCTGCCTTTCTGGTCAGTACTATAAGCCCCGCTCGACACCAATCAGTCATGAAAAGCAAACAACAATATGAAGGTTTCTGGTAAAAGCGAGGAAACAGGTCTGCTTTCTATAAACATTCCCCACAGAGACATGGAGGCTTGATAACAAAGAAGGAGAAAAACGGAAAAGAAAACAACCTCCCGCCCTCCTCGTGGACTTCTGGCACACACACATGAACATACCTCGCATGGTGTTCACGTGGATGCTCAGTCATGTGGACACTAAAATGCTTTCACATCTCACATTGATTTAACGGGATAATTTACCTTCTTACCCAGAGAATAAAGTGACATAAAGTTTGCATTGTTTTTATGTTTTCCATATATATCATGTTAAAAACCTCAAAATGCAATGATGGGATAAGATGCATCTTTCAAACTGTTTTTGAACCAAACATTTGTGACATTTAGACTTTGCTCAAGTCTAAATGTCATAAACTTTATCAATCCATCCATTTTCTTAATTCCTTATCCAAACAGGCTCATGGTGCGCTTGGATCCTATCCTAGCTGACACTGGATGAGAAGCAGGATACACACCTTGGACACACCTCACAGAACATACAAACTCCATACAGAAAGGCCCAATCCAACCCGCTGGGTTAAAAGTAGCTTTCTTGCTGGAAGGCAGGAGTGCTTACCACTACACCACCATGCTGGCCTCATCTAATCAGGAGCTGGTTCACCAAATCTGGAGGAAATCTTAAAAGAATCAGTGATGAAATAAGTGGCCACAGAAGTTCAAAGCTACGGCATCTTGTCGAAGGCCATTACACGTCAAAGTCAAGAACTAAGTCCAAAGCAAACTTATAAGAAGACCTGGAAATCAAATCCTGAAACATGACCTCATCAGTCTTCTCTCGTATCTACTGTGCAAACAATCTGAAAGATGTTTGAAAAAAGTTTCAACTCAGTGGTGCAGGTTGAGCAATAATGAGATCAAAAACAAACCATCCTGATCGCAGTCAAGCTATGACATCAGAAAATCAAAATGTTTACATCTTATACAAACCCTCGGAAACTAGAAGAACTGAGTGAATACCTTCAAGGAAAGCATAACAAAGCAGAAACTGTGTTTTTTATTGACCTTTGGGCACGAATGGTGTAGGAGGGGCATAAAGGCTTAAAAAGAGTCAAACCATCCCAACTAACGTGTGCATGTAAGGGCACCGGGATAACAAAAGGTAGATAAATCTTTCAAGACTCTACACGTGGCTCAGTTCCCCTGGAGGGGAAGGAGTTCAATAATCATCAAGCTGCTTTAAAGCCAAAACAAGTCAATGTTTGTGAGATGGTGCACTGCAAGGGTACATTGAGGACATTGATTGGATACCCCTGATACAAAGTATTACTGGTCTACTGATAAGGTTGCCATCCTGGAAAATGGGGAACGGTGTCATTTGGTAATCAAAAAAACCCTGAAGTTGCGTGCCAAAATAAACCTCCCAAAAAGAGGCATGGGAAAATGAAACCCCCCTCCTTTCTCAATATGTTCCTTGACTATGAAACTACCAATGCTATTCAAGAAAGGGCCATTATACCAGGCCTCCAGCTTGATTACATGGAGTCATTGAAAAGATTAGCTGTCATTAAATGTTCCACTTTTTGGGGGTATTTTAAGGAGCCCCTCTATTTAAAGAGTAGTAATCTGTGAGGGTCCTCGGGAAGTCTAAAGACTGCTGGCTCCAGTTACCAGTCAAGAAACATGGAAAGAAAGAAGACTGCGGGCAAATTCTTGACAGCAAAACATAAAACAAGCCATTGTACCCACTGAGGTTTTTAGCCAAAAATAAATTAATACAAATATTTTACAAACTGTACATGATGCACAAAAGGCCAGCTGGAGGAGCTGTATAACTATTTTATCTATCTGCAATGGAACAAGTCCAATTCATATTTCAATTTATTTCTTCTCTCAAGGTGGTGCCATCTTTTTTTTTCTTGCGTTGAGCTACTGTTCAATCACTGCCAGAGATTTCCATAATGTGAGACCAGCAGATTAAGTGTTGTGAAGACGTTCAGTCCTGGAGAACAAAAACATCAGTGTGGAAGTCTACATTCCCATTTTGGACAAGTTTCTCCAATAAAAAGATACCAGAAGCCTCAAACCTACCAGTAAGTCACAACCAGCCAACAACCTTGGAAGCTGAAAACCGAAGAAGATATAGGAGTACCAAAAACTGCAGGCCTTCAGTGTATTTGAGGCTGGCTCCAAGAAACTGCTCAATTCCCATAAACTCCCATATTAACATGCGAAATTCTACAGCAGAAAAAAAGCACGTTTGCAGCCAGCCGGGCCTCACTTCCGCTACCCGAGCGTGTTTGTGGTGTTGGTGCTTTTTGGAATTGTTGTCAAATAATGCAGAGTAAAAGCCATCAAAGCGACTGTGCTCCAGCTTTGTTTTGTAATGTTATAAATGGTAAATGGCCTGTATTTATATAGCGCTTTTCTAGTCCCTAAGGACCCCAAAGCGCTTTACATATCCAGTCATCCACCCATTCACGCACACATTCACACACTGGTGATGGCAAGCTACATTGTAGCCACAGCCACCCTGGCGCACTGACAGAGGCGAGGCTGCCGGACACTGGCGCCACCAGGCCCTCTGACCACCACCAGTAGGCAACGGGTGAAGCCCAAGGACAAGGACACAACAACCAAGGACACAACAACCAAGGCTTTCCAAGCCGGGGCTCGAACCGGCAACCTTCCGATTACAAGGCGAACTCCCAACTCTTGAGCCACAATCGCCCGTTATAAGAAGAAAGCCATAATTAGCAGGTATGTATCTGTATCTATGGGATGAACTCGTACAGTTTATGAATGTTCATGGCCGTGTCGAATTATTTCAACACATCACCCAATGATAATGCACAACTTAAATACCTCAAAAGAAAGCTTGAAAACAGTGTGTGTTCATCCAAGCTGGTGGGCTGATGGTCCCGAGTTGTTCGAGCATCCTAAGCAGTAAATTTTGAAGGGGGTTCGCTGTTCATTTTAACTGCAACATTAGTCTCCGGATATGCTCTTTGAAACGCTCTTAAAACACCTTCCTGTGGGCCTATGACAGCAGTTTCTCATATATGCCAGACGACCTGCTAAGCAACGACAATAAGTGAAACATTATATGACGCCCTTGATAAATGTGAAGCTTTTATTTGCTCTCAGTGGAAGCTATTAATTATACTAAAAGCCCAACAATAAGGCACGATACCTTGGCATGGCTATGGATTATTTATGTTGCTAATGTATTGCAGGTTTGCAGTATGTGCCAACATTGAGCCCTGAGGACCCAGGGAATAAATATATTGCTGTGTGCACACATTACAGTTCAGCACAGCATTTTGTGAACATAAGTGAGAGTGCATTAGTTCTATTATAATACAGTAGATGTATTATGCAATGTATCGATTCAGCCTATGCTGGATATGCAAACTTTGTACTGTACTTGAGTGTAACATTGAGCAAAATCAAAAGTGTCTCCTAGCTTACATTACAATGCACCTTTGTGCCCTTGAATAAAGGGCTAAAGCCAAGTTCTCTCACTCTTCTAGAGTTGTGCACAGTCACAATGTGAGTCCGTGAGAAAATAGTAAACACAAGAAACAAAATGGTTTGTTACAATACACGTAATGTCTTAGCTGAGGCCGTGTCTGCAAGAACTGAAACATACACACAGAAGAAGAAAGATTACATCAGCTGAAGAGCATGAGAATTCACACTGGTGGTTTTTTATGGTTCATGAAGCACTGCCTTATCCCTAATCCTAGAAACACACACACACATACAGAGTAAGTGAACAAACACACCTTCACAAACTGGCCAGCCCTTCCTCTGTCCCGATCTTATGGCTGAATGTGTGGTTGAGTATGTAACTGTGGTTAGAGTTGCCTGTAAGAGTGGGTTGAGGGAGGCTTTGGCAGACTGGCAGACAGTAATGATGAAAAATGCCTCTTCTGAAACCCAGTCCGGCACGGGCTTCAAGCCAGTGGATGTTCGCCATTCCCACACAGCCAGGCGTCACGGGTAATGCCGCTCTTCAGGCAAGACAATGCCGTGTTACACATACGCCAGCCAAGGAATGTGTGGGTTACACATCCTTCAAGTTATTACCAATTGTGATGTCAGAAACCGCTCATTCCGGCAAATCATTTGTAATCAGTATTTTGCCCGTAATATTGGTTTAAAGGTCTGTGCAACACAGGAATCTGCATTTCCTTTAATCTCTTGAGTAATTTAAATTATTTTTAGCTTCTTTAATTGTTTTGGTTTCCCCTTCCTTTCTTCTGCTTTTAGAAGAAGACTATCCGGTGACTATGAAAAATTAGCAGCTAAAATGAAAGAAGCTGCCCTCAGGAGTTGGTCAGTTTGACAGACAAATGCTAATATCGTCCCATTTCTCATCTCCGGTCACTTTACAACAGTGTTATGCATGCAACCTATTGTTTTTCCTTAGATTAGCTGACCACATAATGCTGCTTTTAAATGGAATTGCTTCTGGAAATTCAACAGGCTTTTAGATTTAGTTACTGTTTCTTGTTTATTCTTTCCATTCCAAATGGTTACCACTCCAAGACCTCTTTCACAATGTTGCTTAAATATATATTAAGACATCACTTATTATAGTTTGCTTATATGGTGCGTTTTCATAAATGAGTCCCCAAAACTACAAGTGCTGAAAGACTTCTGGGTCTCTGTGGTTATAATGAAGCTGAAATGTACAATGAAAATTAAAGGTGTTGGGTGGTGGAAAGTGCTCTCATACACATTGCTCCAAAATGTCACAGAGGTGGTCAACTTGGTTAAACCAGTCCTACTGTGGATGGAAGCACTGCAATCCTGGACGATACAGCTCACATCAGGACAGAAATGTTTCCTCAGAGCATAAAGGTGATTACTCTCAACAACTTTGGACTGATTTACAGTCACATCTCCCTGTACTGGAAACCATGCTGACAAAATGTACCCCACTGTATAACATCTGGAAGTGACTGTGCACACACACCATGTGTAGAAAGCTGGGGGTGCACAGGGGTCAAATTTAGACATTTTTGTGCACACATATAACTTTTCCATCAGTGCGTAGCTGGTGCTCAATTTCACACATTTCCACCATCTTTTAAAAAAAAATGTTGTAAGGCTAGCACTGGCACTACAAAAGTGCCAGACCCAAAGTTGGAACCTCTGATGTCAGTGGTTAAAGGAAGGGTTACCATAATGAATTCACCAGTGACTGGCAGACGGTGCCCACATATTGAGTCCAAAATGAAATCCTACTGAAATTACCCCAATATCTGCTAATAACACCATTGGTTCTCAAATCTGTCAAAACGAGGGCCAGTTTTTAAAAAGCACAAAGGCTAGAAGGGGCAGTCATCAACACCAGCTCCATGCTGAAAGATAAGTATTACTGGACTCGTTCAGCTGTCTCTAGCATACATTACCAGCAGCAGCGATACATTACATTATAGGCTAGTATTGTGTTCCAACAGCTCCAACTACACTACAAAATGTATTTATGGGAACCTACTGTCTTCTATGTGAAGACAATTTAACCTCTTACTCACATTATATCCTGCTGAAATAACCAGAATCTGTTAAAAATCCAAACACCCACTCAGTGAGGGTGGATGGGACAGAGAAAAATCACAGCTGTCAGTGACCAGCGTGACCTTGCAAATCTGTTTAAGAATACGCTCTGTGTTTTCACATTACGTCTTTATCCTTCTCCCCAGTTTGAAGCAAACTGGAGGTAACTGTAACTCCCGCTATACGTGCCAAAAATTCCCCAAGTGCTGTTGGGTTTTCTCACGCCTGGGGCGATTATATCTGCGGAACAACTTTTGCAAGGTCTTATTGTGAAACAACTGCAGCAGTCGACACAAACACACACGCACGCAGACACATACTTTATACAGAGCACCACTGAAAGCATGACAGCAAACACATTTTCATTCTCACTCTTGGTAAGTGGAAGAGAAGAGAAGAGAAGAGAAGAGAAGAGAAGAGAAGAGAAGAGAAGAGAAGAGAAGAGAAGAAGAGAAGAGAAGCTGCCACCATCTTTCCAGCTATGACCATGGGCCACCAACCACAAACATGGTTAGCCAAGGAGACCACACACATACACAAGCACTACAGAAGCAAGCAGTGCTTTACATTACCTGACATAAACACATTTAAATACTACACTGATACAACATGAGCTTGTGTATGTTACATGCTCATTAATATAAAATCCTGCAATCCACACCAGAAGCTGCTCGATGCTCTCTGCTGTGGAAACACGCAATATGTGTCTGAATTCACTCTTTATCACTGTTCACCTACTGAAGACAGCACTGCTCCAGTGCAGCATAACGCACATGAGTATCACACCTATGTCAGGTCACACACATCCTGCGATAACTTTGTTTCTCTGTAACAGTGAAGCAAATCCACAATGCAGAAAACTGACACACACACACGAAAAGCCAGGAGCTCGAACATCAGACAGACAGCAGTACTTTACCCTCCTTTCCCAACCACGCTTCTTACCTGAAACACTGCGGTGGCCATCCTGTCTCAGAGTGAGTGTGTCTTTTTTTGTGTGTCGCTCTCTCTCTCTCTCTTTCACTCTTTGGTTTTCTCTGTCTGGTTTTAGTGCTGCATCGTCCTTTGGCTTTTCTTCCTCTGCCCCCCCACCGTGTGCAGCAGAGAGGTTTTTCCTCTGTGCTCCGACCAGATGGCTAAAAGCTAAATCCACTCACTGTTACCTTGGTGCAGCGCAGGACTGGAGGAGTGTGTGTGTGAGTGTGTGTGTCAGAGAGCGAGAACGAGAGCGCGAGAGAGAGAGTTTGTGTGTGTGTGTTTTTAAGGCTTCAGGCTAATAGGTCTGGTTTGCCTCTCCCTCACTCACTCCTCCTCCAAGAAAATGAGCATAAAGATGTCTAAAGAGTCTTAATGTGAGCGCGCGAGTGGGGCGAAGTGCAGCCAAAGGCAAATCTTAACATCCCACAACTGGAGACGGCGCAGTGCAGCACTCGGCGCTGAATAAGCAGGCAAAGTCTGGCTACGGGCTACAGCTATTTCCCCTCTCTTTCACTCCCTGGGTTTATTTTCTCCTCCCTCTTGTTCAGACCATTTTCACCCTCCTCCCAAACGGGGAGACACATGAGTAACGAGAAAGGAGGAGAAAAATACTCAAGTCAAATTTCCCAGGGAGATCGGGAGGGAAGAAGGGGACGTGAGATCGGGGGGAACAAAAGCACGGCTCTTTCCTTTCACCGTCTTTTTCTCACTTTCTCACACACACTCCTTCATCATTCTTCATTCTCTCCTTGTTATCAGCTTCTCAAGTTACAGGTTAAATATGAGTCGTCGGCAGACCTCCACCCGCCTTTTCTGCCCCCCCTTCCCCACAAGCTCTCTCCTACACACTCACTCTACGGCTGCCCACGAGAGGGAAAGTACCATGAATGAATCCATTGACTTCAAGGCAAAGTCAGACAGTGTAAACAGCAGCAAGGAGCTACATGCTGACCAGTCACCAGCTCACAAAGCCATGAAATTCTATGGCTTTGATTCCAAGAGTTAAACCCTGTCCTCACATGCTATTATAAAGATTTAGAACATCACTCTAGAGTGAAAGTAGTCAGAAGATTGCTTTCACTGACTATCAACTAACTCCTGCAGAATAAACAGGAACGTTATTCACATTTTAAATATCTTTCCTTTAAATGTATCACCTTGGCTTTGAAAGATACAAGTTTTAAGCTGGCAAAAAAGAAGAATCAAGTAACTTAAATAGCAATAACTTGGAGAAAGATCAAAAGCTCTTGACCCCTTAAGTGATCTAGTGGGTCCTGTTAGGTCCACAAATCAAACCAAAGCTGTTCCGAGTGATCACCTTCATCCAGTGATGAAATATGTCTATTATGGCAGGAGAGGTTTGTTCCCATCCACAAAGCAGAAGTGCTCACAGAAAAAGTCTAAGAATAATAAGAATATGGGAGTCACTCGCTGTGGCCTTCACAGTCACCAGAGCTCATCCTAGACTGATGCATCAGACGCCACCAGTAAAACCAACACGTCGTCTTCCAGCCCTGTCTAATGTGAGAAATATGAAATAGTCACTTGTTAACGGGGGTGAATCATCACTTTTTACCTGACAGGAAACTGAGCTTTGAAAGATGAGGCAACCACTGTCTTTTAAACTAACCTAACAGATTAGTTGTTCATTTCTAACCCTAAATTCAATTAGTTATGCATTAAAAATAATACAGGGTGATGGGGATGCTTGAGCGTATCCCAGCTGTCACAGGGTGAGGGCTGGGGGATACTCCCTGGACATGTCACCAGTATAAAGTGGTGAAGAGAATGGATATGAACAAAATTACTGATTGAAAATGTGACTTTTTTTAATTGAATCTAGTCTTAACTTATCATTAATGTCAGTTTAATGGCCAACAGGTGATAACCTGGTTGGTGCGATTCAGCCACTGCATGAAAGCATTGGGGGAAGTGTGTTTGTATGCAGTACTATAGGTTTTGTTAGCAGCTGTCAACCGATTGGCACATTTGGACCACATCAGACTCAACAACTATCCAGTAAATGCCATTAGGGGGCGATCGTGGCTCAAGAGTTGGGAGTTCGTCTTGTAATCGGAAGGTTGCCGGTTCGAGCCCCGGCTCGGACAGTCTCGGTCGTTGTGTCCTTGGGCAAGACACTTCACCTACCGCCTACTGGTGTTGGCCAGAAGGGCCGATGGCGCGATATGGCAGCCTCGCTTCTGTCAGTCTGCCCCAGGGCAGCTGTGGCTACAACTGTAGCTGCCTCCACCAGTGTGTGAATGTGAGAGTGAATGGGTGGATGACTGGACGTGTAAAAGCGCTTTGGGGTCCGTAAAAGCGCTTTGGGTAAAAGCGCTATACAAATACAGGCCATTTACCATTTACCATTAAACTGGATGGCTTTAATCTCACCTCAAGTCATCCAAGCAGCCAAGGTTATAGCACTACTCGCAGCCTTACAGTAAGCGTGCCGTTTTAATGTGCTCCCACAACGTCGCTGGCTATTATCCAGTAGCTTTACTGAAGAATGCATGGTACAAATTTGTAGCACATTAAGGATTATGTCTCAACATGGAAAGAATGGCCACCGTCTTTGATGCTGCTTGGAGGTAATTACACGGAAGGCGGCTCTGAAGAGCAACACCTCTAGCTTGAAGTCGTGTTCACCAGATGTCAGCTCTGTAAGCGTTATTTAATTCACTATTAATGACAAGGCCCAGGAAGGAAGGGAGTGCTGCCAAAGAGCAGACATGTGGTTCACGGCAACAAAACAACATGCTTGTTTATGTGAGATAGTCACCTTCAGCAGAGGGACAGGGCTTTAAACTGTGGGGAGCGGGAATTCCCTGTTCCTAGTGTCTGCGCTTGCCTGTGCGGCTCTGAGTCGAGCTTTGTGTTTCACCGCTCACCACAATGCAGTGGTGCAGACCACCAGTTTCATCCGTGTATGTCGGGAAGTGCAAAGCGTGGGGAAGTTATCTGTCTGTGTTTGAGGTTGATATGTTTCTCTTAGTCTGGGCTATTTCCTGCGTCCTGGCTTTTATTACCTTCATAATCCCGTGGCTGCTGTCTGTAATCACACCGGCACTGCCAGAAACAACTATCGCACAGCCACGTCAATTCTTTTTTTTTTTTACTCTTACTGCTCATTTTTGTAGGAACAGAAATCTCTCAGTCTCTTTTTAACTCATTTTAATAGGACACACCATTAACAGGAGGGTCTGGGAATCCACCACAGGAACAAACTCCTTACATTTCTATTGAATTTTCTACATTTTCTGCATTACTTTATGATAGCACCATCTTTTTTCCCATATAAAGAAAAGCACAATAATCAGACTTCCTTTCAACTAATTTACTTTTATCGCCCAGTATTTTCCCTGCTAAATCCACGCACATGTAGGCAAGATTTCCAAACTGTGTGAGTCACAGCGTAACAATGTGTTATCTGTTTATAAAGCACTTAATAAAGCCATGGGCTTAATAGCTCAGATATATTAAAGCTCATGTGCAAAACTTTCTGCATGTTTAAACGTGGAATCGTGCGCATCTCAGCGACGTTTTTCAGACTGATCAAAAACAGTTACATTAGCTTAAGCAAACAACACTCTCAGCTTGGCTTTCAGTCAGACCTCCTCCTTCATCATGTTCCTTCTGGCTTCTTCAACCTGCTGTGCAGCAGCTCAGAGATCAGAACACAATGTGTCTTGCATGTTCTACAAAAACTTATAACTTACATTAACCAGGCAGTTCATTAGTTACCCCTTGATAGGACTGAGTTGGATGCCCTTTTGGAGACATCCTTAGAGCTCTCTGAATTCTTCATGGCATTGATTCAACAGTGTATGTCTGCAGCACATGCTCGATGAGAATCTTCACTTCACCACATCCTAAAAGTGGTCCACTGGACTGAGATCTGGTGATTGTGGAGAAAACTCATTGCCATGTTCAAACCAATCTGAGCTTTGTGACATGATGCCTTGTCCTGCTGGAAGCTGTCATCTCACTGCACAAATTATATATAAAGCAATAAATAACCTGCTTCCTGACAATATTCTAAAAATGTTTTCTAAAAGGGAACGGGGATACAATTTGAGGGGGGAATTAAATTGAAAACATCCTCGTATCCGTACAACATTAAAAAGTTTTTGCATCTCTGTGTGTGGAGTGAAGCTGTGGAACAGACTAAGTAAAGATATAAAGCAATGTCCGAGCATGGCGCAGTTTAAAAAGCGGTTTAAGGAGATGGTTTTTACAGGGTACAGGGAGGAGGTAGAGATTTGATAGGGTGTTCTTGTCTGATATTTTCATGTGTGTGCGGGTGCACGGGTATGTTGGTATGGGTATATATATATTTGTAGGTTGTGTATCCTTTGAGGTGTTAATGGGGTTATTGAAAATGTGTATATGTGCGTATGTGTAAATACGTATGTATGGATAGATAGAAACATATATGTATATATTATAAAAATAAAAAAAATAAAAAAAATAATAATAATTAAAAAAAAAAAATACACATGACATATAATGTGATTGCAAGGAGGTATTTCGGTAGTCTATAAATTACTAGATAGTGGAAAAGGGGTGGGATTAAATAAGCTCATGCTTCTTCCTGCTCCTTTTTGAACATGACAGATATTTGTAGTTGTGGTTGCTCGTTTTCTTTTTTTGTTTTGCTTTGTTTATTTGTCTCTTTTAATTCTATGTTGTTGTACTTTTTTAACATGTTCAAAATAAAGATTCAATCAATCAATCAATCAATCAAGCTGTGAAGATGTGTACGCTGCAGTCATAAAGGCATGGTCATGGTCACCAGCAACACTGAGGGAGGTTGTGCTATTTAAATGATGGTCATGTGGTACTAAGAGGTCCAAAGTGTGCAAAAAAACATATTTCCTACATCATTATACCACCCAAATCAGCCTGAACTGCTTTTATGTTCTTTACACCTAATTTCAATGTTGCAGCAAAAATTGAGACTCGTCAGACCAGGAAACATTTTTACAATCGGCTCTTGTCCAATTTTGGTGAGCCCGTGTGAACTGTAGCCTCAGTTTTTCTGTCAGGCTTGGCAGCCGGTGTAACAAGTGGTTATTTGAGTTACTGTAGTCTTGAAGAAGTCTGGCCATTGTCCACCAACCTCTGATATAGACATTTTTTCCCAGAGATCTACCGCTCACTGGATATTTTGCCTTTACAAACCATTCTCTGTAAATCCTAGACCAGGTAGATGGTGCAGCCAACAGCAAAGGTCTTTCAAAGCTCACAAAGGCACTTAAATTCCTTTTCTTCCCCATTCTGATGCTCAGTTTGAACTTTAGGAGGTTGTCTTGATCCTGTCCACGTGTCTAAAAGCATCAACTTGCTGCCAAGTGACTGACTACATATTTGTGTTAAAACACAAATAAACAGGTGTTCCTAATGAAGTGGCTGTGAGTGTCTATGCGAGAGGGGTAAAAAAAAAGATTGCTACATCAGTTTCACTAAGTAGGCCCTTTGCTCCTTTAATGTTTATTATTGGGAGGGAACAAATTCTTTTTTTTCTGATTATGAAAAAATGAACGCACCCATCACTTTGTGTGGTCCTCACACAGACTAAGAAAAGGAGCAACAATGGGGGGGAATCAGTGCCTTCCTCAGTGAATGATGGGAGAAGAAAAAGAGGAGGATAGAGAAAGAAAAACATAGAAAAGAAAAAACAAAATAGTGCACAGGAGTGCTACAGAAAGGAACACAGAGCGGGAGAGAACACTCTGGGTGAGGTCCAGTTTCATGAGTCTGACTCAGGCTTTCCCAAGCAACGTCAGGGGCGAGCGTCAGGCTCTCGGTCCCCCAGCGCCCGGTGGAACGCTTCGGCAACGCCCTCGCAGCTTACAGACCAGATTTAACATGGATTTTTCTACTGGATGGTCATGATTAGGCAGCAGGAGCTGACATGGAATGGAAAAGCTGTTGCCTTGAACCAAAGGACAGGCTGCAGATGTAAGGGTGGGGAACTTGAACAGAACAAAGTCTCCAAACTCCTTGAGCACGTAATAAAGAAGGCTCCTCCGAAAAAAAACCTCAACACTCGCAGCTGTTGTAGCACTCAGAGACGATTAGAAACTCCGGGAGAGATGGTGCATGCTCAGCAGTTCTTCCTCTGTACAAGAAGGGCAATGAAATGAAAGTGGGGAATTTTTTTTCTAATTGATCCTTCTCACTCACTTCTTCCATCCGCGTCTCCTTCGTGCACTTGGCACGTTGTTGACATTCTTTCCCACAGCTCTTGATTACTCCATCATGCTAAAGCTGGGCGTTCCTGTTTGTTTTCTCTGCTGTATCTATGCACATGTCGCTAACATGCACTTACTAAATACATGGCCGTAAGCCCATGGTCCTTGTGTGAGCCGTTAGTTTATGCACATGAACAAGGAGAAATGACACATGATTGTGACTGTAGGTCCATTTTTATTTCTTTTGTTTGACAGTCAAAGTTAAAGTCGCATATTTATTTTTTTCATCTTTCTATAATGACTGCAGCGTATGTTTGTAGGTCTTCCTACATGTGTTTATCTATCTGGATGAAACTTACTGTATAAAAAATACTGTATAAAGGATCATCTATATAGCTTAGCTGACTTGGCTAATCATTGACTAGTATGTTGGCCGTTGTTTTGGGGTCTTTTAACACATCACTCACAGTTTTCGTTTTAGAGTCTTTAAAATTTTATTTTCCCACCTGCAAGGCTTGTCTGTACTGTGCAACTTTGTATATCCATCTCCTGCTTTGATAGCATCAAACATTATTTTTCTCAAGTCTAAACAGATTAATTTTGTTCTTGGCATGATGCTTTTTCATGTGACAGCCCAAACCCTCTCTGAAGTTTTTATACTGTGTGCAAATTAGAAGATAATCCTCAGTTTTAACTCAATTTTATAAGCCTTGAGCATTACAAAGTTAAATCACATCACTGCACATCAGTGGTTTGTGCTATTATTCAATAATAAAGTCCATTTTCAGGGTGCTAATTATATTAACCCTGATAGTTTTATTTCTGAAATAATTCTGTTATTATGTGCAAACAAAAATTATTTATGCTTTCTAAAGGAAACTATTTTAGAAATGCTATGTCAGAAAAGCACTTGGGAAAATAATGACAAAGCCTTTAAATTTAATAATTCTGTCCACATCTGTAGCACACAGCAGGAGGTAGCACATGTAGCAAGGACTCACTTTGCATAAAATTTCAGACAATTGCCTTAAATATTTTCACGTGGGAACAATCAGAAACTGCATACTTGCTCAAGTTCAACATGTCTTGACAAATACTGAATTGTAGTAAAAATGTTTACTTAGTTGATAATTTTATATCACGAGGATGAAAATAAAGTCGAAATCGCAATGAAATTAAACCCAGAAAACATCGCTCCTTATACAAGAAATGCACTCAAATTAGAAGCCATATGATTTATCCCATGATTGAGCTGTTGTTGTGTTCCTGCAAACGTTTGCGGTCATAAGGAGGAGAACAGAGTAGCGAGCATGTGTTCT
The DNA here is from genome assembly GCF_056152115.1 of Neolamprologus brichardi. Lineage (NCBI taxonomy): Eukaryota > Metazoa > Chordata > Actinopteri > Cichliformes > Cichlidae > Neolamprologus > Neolamprologus brichardi. The sequence goes on along the minus strand of NC_142119.1, from coordinate 3,280,321 downwards.
GTCCTGTGACTGCTAATTCAATTAGCCTCAGAGCTGCTGGCTGGTTCTGCATTTGATCAGACGAGGAGCTGTTGTTTTCTTTTTGTTGTTGTTTTTTTAAAGTAGGTGCAGATACCATGACCAATACAGGAATATTTTAGTCATGAGCCCACCATTGTGTGTTTGCTCTAACTGGTTGGCGCGCTAAGTGTGTAACAATTATACAACTCTGACACGGGCTCTTCCGTTTGTTTTCTTAACAGAGGGTCAGCCCCTCTCCTACTTTAACTTCCATTTCTCACTCTCTACACGGCCAACACAACATGCAAAATGAAGGAAGCTGTTAATGTTGTCAAAGGGGTTCAATGCAATGCTTTAAAACCTCCCCAAACTTGGACTTATGTAATGTCTTACAGCAAAAGCACAATATGTATTTTTGCCCCCTTTCTTTGAATGCCTTGTTTATCCATTAGAGCGAAAGCAATGCAGAACTAAGAGCATAAAGGCCTTTTCTACATGGAGGGGGTTGAGCGCCATAAGTAATATAAATTTCCTGATGACGATCCAATTTATTTAAATGATCAAAGAACCTGTTATATTATGTGTCTTAACAGAAACATGAATTTCTAAGAGAAATTAAAGGTGAAACTGCTACAGAGACTGTGTTACAGTCTTTGAATATAAAAAACCTTTGCTGGGGCTCAGTTGTGGTGACACATCACAGTTTCTGCCTGTGTGATAAATCAGCGCTGTGGCAATGTGTGGTATCTACAGGAAGTAACTGGAACAGTAGTCAAGGTTAATCAAGCCAAATGATCCTGACAGCTGCTGCGACTGCTGAAGCAAGCGCTACACGAGAGAGGATGAGGCTCGAGGGCAAGAGGGGAAAAAAAATGCGAACTAAAAGAAGGCTTGTGTGTCAATAGAGACTGGCTGCAAAGACACATGGGAGCAGTGGGTCATTCTGGGATGAATCTTCTTCTTTCTGTCTTCTGGCACAGTGTGGAATAATCTCCAAAGTTTAAATCATGGATACACTGGGCTGGGGAAACAAAATGAATCAGTGACTTTAAATGAATTTGTATGTAAAGGCACTGCTGGTTTTCTCCTTTGGTCAACTTCTTCCTGAAGTAGACAGTATGAAAGACGGATCCAGGTATGCCTCCAACAGTTCAAATGTGTGTTGGGTAATAGGTGAGTCTGAATTGGCTGTAGGTGTCTAACTATATGTGAACCCTGTGATGACCCTGTCCAGGGTTTACCCCACCTCTCCTCTGAAAGATGGATGGATAGGACATAGTGGTGCTTTGAACCAAATGATACTCACTAACCAGAGTAGGTAGGATCAACCCTCTGGGGAGCGTCAACTTCATGCCAGATGTTTCTACAGTTAACAGAGTTTTCGCCTTGAACCCAAGTGTTGGACCATCACACCTTCGCCATTTCACACATGCACTGCGGCCCTGACCTTTCACTGATTCACACATTCAGACAATTAACAGACAGCGAGTGTGTGCCGACGTGCGTCGTGTCCTGCCTCCTGCTTGATCGGCACAGGCGCCACCTCATGACCATCAATCTCCAGCTGTCTGCCTCATATGTGAAAGGCCACATCTGGACAACGTCCAGAGAATCAGATCTGTACAACATCCAGACCTCATTACCTGGATTCATGGTTGAAAACAGTTCATCCATATCCATATAGAACAGATTTGTTTTGATTTATTGGGTGTGGGCTCTGAGGAGTCATTAAACAACCAACCGCATAATCAAAATGGCAATAATCTCAAAATCATCTAAAAAACAGAAAAAGAGGTCAACAACAGAACAAGCTATTGAATATGAATCCAGGTTTTACCGCTGAAACAAGTGCCCAGATAGCTGCTAACCAGATAACTGCTCCAGCATTTCACAGTTATAGATGCAAACATTGTTCTCCAGGTGAGGAGAAGGCCAGCTGCAGACCTGACGATCTCTCTCAAAAATGCACCTCACATGTGTGGATACAGGTGTTTGGATGTGTCAAAGATTTGGAGGCGATAAATAATACAAGGTAGACTGTTTGTCTTATTTGTAGCCGCACCAAGAACTTTATATCTCCAGGTGATCGCTCAGAAATGTTAAAAATGTCGGGAAACGGTAGCTACTGACAGGCAGACGGTGCCAGAATGACTATTGAACTCAGTGGTATGTAGTAAGATCCAGAAACTTCCTGGAAAGGAGAAAATTTATGTAAGAGGCTCAATGCTGCAAGTGAACCTACTGGTTTTATTATCATTTACTATTATTTCAATAGATTTATACTCTGAAATGCTTCAGTAACACAATTTAAGCTTGATGAATGGGAAAGGAATCAAGTGTTAGTAATAATGTTGCAACTTTCATGAAACAAAGGGGGCAATTTGCAGCTTTTCACTTGGCAAACCTGATGAGCCGAATGAGGGCACATCCATCAGGAAGTTCCAAGCAGCAACAACAGAGCTCAAACTGCAACATGATGTGCTCAGTGAAAGGAACTAAAAGGGTCACAAACAACAAATCTGAAATAACAAAAGCACAAAGTGGAAGTGAGCCAGCACAAAGAAACGTACGAGTTCTCTCCACAGTTTCAAAGCATGCGCTCTGAGAATTTCAGGAGCTGACAAAACAAGTGCTTCATCATTTCAGAGAAGCGGAACGAAAACACCAGCAGACGGAGAGACGGAGAGATGATACGCTCTTCCACGTTGCTCCTGATTAATGGTGGAACACGGTGGTTTCCTTCTCAAAACACGCTTGACATGCAAGGATCAGAGAAACCAAATAACTTCAACTGGACAGCTCAGCTGGATAACACAACATACACCAAATACTATATTTGAAGTAGGGGTGGGGGGAAAATCGATACTGTGTAGCATCGTGATATTTTGTTTGCTAATAATGTATGGATACAGGGACAGCAGAAATCGATATTTTGTTACAAAAAGGTTTTTGTGCTCTGACTTCAGAGCATGTTGATCCTTTTTCTGAGCAAGAATCCTGACATTCCTTCACTGTCCAAATGTGTTTAACTTTTTTTGGCAGCAATAAACATGACAGTTTACTTATTTTAATTTAAGACATGTTTTATTTTAATTAAGTTTAAAACTTTTTTATTTAATGTAAAATTATATTTTGTTTTAATTTACTTTCAAATTCTTCAGTTGCTGAAGGGGCTGCATAGTTTTCATAAACTGCATAGTTCAGAATAGCTATAATTGTACCAGATGGTTGATTCAGTTAAGTTGGACTAGACTGTAATACAAACCGTTCAGTTTGTCAACAATAAAACTGAAATGAGAGAAAGACTGAGTGTGAGACTTTGATATTAGATAAAATGAATATTGATAAAGTTTACCTTTATGTACAGAATCTGAATATCGCAAAATATTTTGCAATAATATCGTATCGTGCGTTAAGTATCGTGATAATATCGTATCGTGGGATGTATGGTGATTCCCACCTCTAATTTGAAGCCACACAAATACACAGAATAGCAGGTTCCTTTATTACTATCAGCAAGGACACTGCAGTTCATTTCTGTACTATAAAGTGAAGTAGCTCCTTAATAGAAGTAACTTCACGATTTTAAGCCTAGCTTCAGAATTACCCCGCACTACTAAATCATTTTAGCTCAGGTATGTTCAAAAGGTAAGGAAACAGCACAATGTTTGGTGTACATAGAGGATCTTTGCCTTTTAGTGACTATTGTCAATAGAAATACAGATTTTAAGTGAAAGCAATTCCATTCCTTGCTTGACTTCCTTTCTATAGACCTTTGTAGACTGATCATAAAGCAGCCTTAAGGGGCGTCCACACAGATAGTGACTGCTGGTGATGTCCCAACAACAAGAGACCACCCAAAGCAAAGCAAGTACTGGCAGGTCAAGAGTTAATATTGTCTCAACTCAAAAAAAGTCAAAAAATTAAAGCAACTACCAATGAAAGTGAAGAATGCTGTTGATTGACATATAGCACAAAGGAGTAGTAATTAGTAGATTGTCTACTAGCAACCAACCATTAGTGACAAAATAATGCACAGTGAGCGAATCTCTTCCTGTATTTATATAGGATTTGCAGGTGGCTGCTCCTTCCCAAACCTGGGTCTGCTGGAGGTCTCTTCCTGTTAAAAGGGAGTTCTTCCTCACCACTTTGTTGAGTTTATCTTACAATGTAAAGCACTTTGAGCAAACTGTTATTGTGAATTGGTGTTAAATAAACTCAAAGTTAATTAAATATTGATTGTAATTAGGGCCAGGCAATGATAAGGCTACTCTCCTTATTAGCCTATTCTTATCATTTATGTTTTTAACCAACACCCTTCTTGGATTTGACCGCTATTTTTATTTTCCTCACATTTATTTAGGGTTACAGTTTGCTCTTAAGAGAAATCTGTTGCTCTAGACCTGTCCGTGCTTGCAGATGGCTATATGGTATCAACACTACCTCTTTCACATCAATGTGTAATCTCCTGAGTAAACACTGGGCAAACAAACCTATATTTTAATAACTACCTTGATTCAGGTAAATGAAGACTCACAGCCCTGAATTTGATCTTGATAACTCTAGTTGAGGTTAAATTCTTTCTAACTTCACACCTTCAACGTCACGTGTATTAAACCCCAGCGTTACTAGGATGAAGTCTTTTTGGAAAGATGGTGTCCTGAACTGATTTCCAGCAGTGTTTTCTTGGCACAATACCCTGTAAGGTTAAGTAAAAGGGAAAAATAAATATATTTTAATTAGAACTGAAGTCTGAATGCACTCAGGCTGTTATTTAACTGCTGGGCAGTGTGGAAGGCATACAAGCCATGCCTTTAGACTGAAATTAGTGCTTAAGCAGTTTGAGGTTTTACCTTTCCTCAGCGCTTTCACAGCAAGTTGGCACGAAAGTCCCAGAAATCCAGCCTCTCTGTTTTTGTAAGGAAGTATATATATATTATATATACAAAGGAGACTATGCATAAAGAAGGGAGACTTGTAAATTAGCCTGAAAAATGGAAAGATACCATCACTTCATGCAAACATATTCATGTTCACTTTCAGGATCACCCTATGTGATGTTTTTGGCTCTTTCCTGTCATCACCCAGAAGCAAAATTTTACTGACAAGCTTTAACACATTTTTCACATCCAGCTGTGAGTAAACAGGCATGAAGGTGGGGAGGCCTTTTGTGACCATTTGTTTGCTGCCCGGTTAAATATGGGCTGTATATTATTCTTATCTCCAGATGGAGATTTGTAATTGTAACGTGTACTTACGAGAACTGTCCTACCTCTGAGTTATTTTCGAGCGCTCAGATTCCTAACATTTCAGATCCTATATGGTTGACAGGTCGCAGAAAAGAGCTTTAGCTGGATTTTAAAATAAATAAGTCATAAAAATGTAGCCAGTGGTCTCGCAGGCCTGACTGAGTGCCGATAGTTATCATGCTTGACCCTGTCGTGGTCACTCCCTTGTTTTTCATCTCAGGCTTTTTAGCAAATTGCTTCCTGCCAAAGCCTTGACATTTTTAGCTGAAATGTTTAGAAAAGGAAATGCTGCTGTGATTTTTGGAGATGGAAAGTTGCAGGTTTGTATATATAGACACTGGCAGTTTGCTAGGCTTCTCCAACAAATTTGACCTCTGGCTTCCTGAAATTCAAGCGTTATCATGTAGTGTGTACTTCCATTCATCACACTTTAGAAATTGCACGATCTGCAGGGAAAACAAAGGAGAAAAAGACGGAATTTCTGCAGGTTTCAGCGACACATTTCTTCTCAATAAGGCCCTTTCAAATCAAAGTACATATTATGAGGGAAGTCAGAAGCTCATCGCTAACCAACACCAATGCTTTACCAACATTAAAGTGAGAGATCTGGATCCACAGCAGAATTTAATGTTATTCTTTTTCCCTTTAGTAACATTGTGTTTTTTCCCCCGAAGCTCCAGCTCTCCACCAGGTTTCATGACATTTAGGTTTACAGTAACCTTGCTGAAACCCTACCATCACCCCAGCTACCTACCTAGCTGTCAGTTAGACAGCTACCTGTAGATGCTAAAGATTGAGTAATTTAATGATTGCTAACAGACACAGCAGCAGAATAAATGGAAAGCTGGAAAGAGGGACTGGTGTCACTCACGGGTTTGTAAGGTGTCATTTTGAAGCTTCAAGATTAGCAACTTGGATGTGTCGAATGAAGGGTGCATCTGACTTTGAAACCACATGCTCATGAGCATTTTCTGGAAAATCTTCTTATAGAATAGCCAGAATTTATAAAACTTAACGGCCTGTTTAATATGACCTGAAGGTATTGCCTGACACCATGAAACAACAGAGAAAGGTCTGCTTCCCATAGACTTTGATATAACTGCAAGTCATTTTTAACCACAAGCATTACTCCCTACTGGCTATTAAACAGGATGCATTAAGACTCTTCTGTGATGCTTCACTTTTCAGACTCCCACACTATTCTCATCTACCTTTATTAACCAAAGGTTAAGAGAGAATCAGACAAAAGGTTTTTAACCTCCGCCTACAAGAGGCTCAGATCCTAACTGGACATATTTGTAGTAAATTGCTTCTTTAAGCCCACTAAAAAAGTCTAAGTCATTCATGAAGAGGTTTGAGTGCATGACAATTTATTGTCAGAATTAGAATCAGCTCTGAAATTGCCACGTATTCCCATATGCACCCGTTTCCCCAACTTCATATCAGCCCAGAGTAAAACTGATTTACACAGAAGCACTCTGAGCGCAAATAAATGCAGCACAACAACATGAGCTAAAAGACTAAATAACTTTCTTGAGCAAAGCAGTCTATTACTAATGACGGAGGAAAAAGAGACATTAGATTGGACCGTCTGTGACGCTTAACCCTTTAAAGCCGGTCGGAGCGGCACGCTCCGTTTTGTGTAACTTTTTTAAAATCCCGGTAGCTCTGCAACCACGTAAGCTAGCGCAATAATTTTTTTTGCATATGAAACCGGAGGAGTTGTACTTACATCTTATGCCATCAGCTTGTCCTCGGTCAGTTTCCTTCCACATATAGTTTTGCAAAAACTGCATAAAAAGCACTTGCAGCAACAAAAACATAATAGTCCAGAAACACGCTTTGCCGATCCGATCAGCTGTTCATAACACTTCCTACGTCCATCAGCGCGAACTATCGCATGTCCACCATGACCTGCCCGAAACCAGAAGTGACGTCATTTTGCAGAAATGTAGTTTTTACCATCAGGGCCTCATGAGCCTATACTGGTGTTTTTAAAAGTTATGTTTGACTTTATGACTTTGTGTGGTTTCTGGGATGCTTAGGACTCATATTGCACTGCTGGAAATAGTTTATTTTGATGCATATGCTGCTTTTTTGCAAATTTGCATTATAATATTTATTTTTGTTTTTCCTGCAGTATATAAAAATTGGTGTATTTCAAAAATAAAACTATGAAGTCACTCAAAATTAATTTCCTGTAGTGGGAAACTATTTTGTGCAACTTTTTTGTATTTACAGTTTTGAGGGATAAGCCTCTTAAATTTCTCTAACTAGAAATATATGTTAAAAAAACAAAAACGATTTTCAATTTTTTGTAGTTTATTGCACTTTTTTGCAATTTATGTAATTACTATGCACTTAATGCAGACATATTATTAAAATTTGGGTTGTAATGGTTGTATTGATGTATAACAACTTGAAATGCTCCCAAAAATGGCTCCACAGCATGTAAAAATATAATATAAGCTCTGGCGGACTTGGTTCTGTGGTAGGTCTTAAAGGGTTAATAAACACGAGGAAGCTGTAGGAGTGGGAGAATTTTTCTCTGACGATCCTAAATTTATTATTATATTATTCAAAAAACTGATAAAGATCACACATTCTTTCAAACAGCAGTAAGACTATTTCACAGAAGTCACTGTACATTATCTATTGGGTGACGGTGGATGTGTTATATTTTAGGTTGTTTAGAGCTGTGGAATTAAACCTGAACCCTTGCACCTGCTCTCTCACTAGCTTTGGTGAACTAAAACTTTAAACCATCCTAAGAAACTGGCACTCTCATTTGTCAAGGTTATAATATTGAACCGCAGTCACCAGTGAGACAGGAATCACACGCAGGTCTTATAATTTCAGCCATTTTGTTTAATAACGTTCCACTGGAGACCTCCCTCACATGGTTCACCAAACCCACCGCCTCTTATTCAGCGTGGCCCGCCTGCCCTGCGCCCCTGGTATTTCCTGTGTGTAAAACAGAGTGGGCAACGCTGGCAACTAGCACCCATTTCCAATAATGGATACCAGATGAAGGGTGTGTGTTTAGGTATGTGCTGTATGTGTGCAAATCCTGCCCTAAACCCTAAATGAATGCTGTACCTTTCTAATTATCCAGCACAAACTCCAGCTTCTCTTTGTTTTCCCTCCCATTTTCTTGCTCTTTGCTTTCGCACAACATGATTAATCGAGCTCCAGCTCCACCAAGAGGTCTTTTATTTTTAGAACACGGGGACGATCTCCAAGACGCAAGAGCTCATCCAACATAAACAGATTCTGGTACAAAGAGTACTTGTTTAGACATTCTTAAGATTCTTCTGCAGAACATAAACTCCCCCCAAACCCCACCTATCTCAACATCTGCATGTATATGTGCACATACGCACATCTTAAAGAGTAGATGGCTCCAAATAAACAGAGAACATTCAGCCCTTCTCATGTTCCTTCACGTGGAAAGCAATATTCACTTGATGCATGAAGGTATTACTAAATATAACATTCAAATATCAGCAAACATGACATTGCCTTCCTTTTTGGGGGTTTTTTATGTGTGCAAATTGTTTAGGACTCTTACCTTGACTTCACATTTCTTGTGGCATGCGATTCGGCACACTGGAAAAAGAGAAAAGGAGAGAAAAACCAATTAACTCCACAGATCATAAAAAGCTTTTGAACATTATGGAGAAATTCAGACTGCGTGTTGCATTATGAGTGATGACGCTGAGCAGCTGTCAAGAAGACATGAAAAAGCAAGAGGTATATTCAAATTCCACAATGTTTGTACTGTGGTCAAAGTCAAACAGCATCTGCTGTTAGCAGGCTGATACTGCCACAGCAGCTCACACTCCCAGCAAAGGCTTAGAATTCACTGCTGTGAAGGATAACACACAGCGAGAGATCTCATCTCTGTGTCATCGGTTAAATGAACTTTTTTAAAGTGAAATCATCACCAGTGCCATGATCTTTTTACTGAAGCATCTCAAAATCTACAGATCAGTCAGGAGTCGGGATGTTTCAGCCGTCTGTGCATTTGTGCGACAGGCCACTCTCCAGTTATCGATTCCTACACTGACCACACGACTGTCACATGAAGTTAAAAGATCTGATTTATCTCAATTCAATTCAATTCAGTTTTATTTATATAGCGCCAAATCACAAAAAAAGTCGCCTCAAGGCGCTTCATAGATACAAAGAAAAACCCAACAATCATATGACCCCCTATGAGCAGCACTTTGGCGACAGTGGGAAGGAAAAACTCCCTTTTAACAGGAAGAAACCTCCGGCAGAACCAGGCTCAGGGAGGGGCAGGGCCATCTGCTGCGACCGGTTGGGGTGAGGTCTGCAGCTGGAAAAATATTAGGTTACTCATTAGTCCCAAACAACAAATGATCAGTGTTGATGCATGCTCAATTATCCAGGTAAGGAAATCCCAAACAGTTGATTCTGTTCATCTGGACGCAGCGTTTCCAGTGGGAGAGACGTTTCGTCACTCATCCAATGACTTCTTCAGTCCCAGCTTCAGTGGTGCTAGTTTTAGCCATTGTGCAAATGTACTGTTTATAAGGTTGGGGAAACCTGCAGTCAGCTGAACTGAAGAAGTCACCTCGATGAGTGACGAAACGTTTCTCCCACTGAAAACGCTACGTCTAGATGAACAGAATCAGCTTTTTGGAGTAATTAATCAGTTTCCCTGAATTTCTTTCTCCAGAATATTAATCTTAGGCACCGTTTTAAAAATCATGGACAGATTTTCCTCCTGTTTTTGGAAACTTTCCACCTCTTGAACATTTTAACTTTTTTGCTACAATTAAAAATCCACGTCTGTCTGCTTCATTCCAACCAACACCCCATTTTTTTCTGGGTTACTCCTGGATTTTAAGACCACCTTCTAGAGATAAGCCTTGCTCTTTCTCCTAGGAACCTTCTGGGATTTTTTTAAAGCCTCTCAAACTTTATTTCAGAATACTGAATGAAACAGCCGTTATCTTTTGTGTCACACAAGAGCGTCGAAATCAGTCATATTTGTTATTTTTAGCAAGATGTCATCTTTTCTAAACATCTTCTAAAACATGACTGATTGCATGAGATGTATTCAGGTGATATCAGTAATTTGTAGCTATGAAAAAAAGAACCTCAGTTGCACTCTCTTCAAATAGCCACTGCACCAGTACAGTATATGGTTAAAGCAGATCTCGAAAATTTCATCAAAGATTAAAGAAGTTGTTTAACTATAGAATTTCTGCACAGTTTTCACAGCTCCCCTTCTGTCCTCAAGGCCTCTCTGTGGACTCCCACTGGGCCACCAATAAGGGTCAACAAGAGAGAGCACCTGGACCAGCGGCTCATAAATTCTCAGCTTCCCTCGAAGGACAGAAAACCAAAACACGGCTCAGCGTGCCGAGGTGTAGGCTTTCCAAATAAAGGAGAAGGCTGTATGCTTTTACTGGAACACTCTACGCCTTATGTAATGAGTTTTTCTTCCTGTCTCGAGCCACATTCTTCAAAGCAGTTGTAATATCTGTTGTGAATAGTTGTCAAGTCACTGATATGAAACTGGGAGGTGGCCAGTCCTGACATTGTGTGAGAGTCAGATTGTGTGTTTTGTATTATGTTATGGTGGCAGTGCAGTGTTTTCCTGAACCCTATACTTCCTCTACTCTTGCTTCCTAAACACTATGTTCTCTCTGATGTATACAGATTAATCAAACAGGATATCCCTGAAACACTCCTTTAGTTCTAAAACCACGTGGAGTTTTCTCTGCGTGACCCTCCTTCTTATAAGCTGCACTCTATGAATGTCAAGTCAATGTTCCACTGAGGCCAGCAGTTTAGTACATACAGACAACACAGAAAGACTTGATAAAATGCTAATTCTCCCAGGCTTGTGTGAAAGACGTATCTTGACATTTCTTGGCCAAGTTCAACTAGTGAATGGTTTTGCACTTGCACAGGCTTAAACAAATCTGCAACATAAAAGGTAAAAAGACCAGAGGTGGAAGGTGAGACTGAGGGAAGAACCTGTTGGATGAACCCAGAAAAACCTCTAAAAGGAGGCAGCTAGTATTCGCAGCCTTGCCTTATTAGTTATTACCCAGAGCTCATGACCACAGGTGAGGGTTGGACCATAGATCTGGTAGCTGGAAAAGCTTTGCCTTTTGACTTATCCCACTTTTCACCATAACAGTCTGCTACAACACCTTCATTCCTGAAGATGCTGCACCAACCCACTGGCCAAGCTCCTTTCCATCCTCGTGAATAAAATCCCAAGATACTTGAACTCAGGGGCAGCTTCTCCCCCAACATATTGGGAGAAAACTACTGTTTTCCAGCAGATAAGCTTGTGGAAACTATGAATAAACAAGACTTTGTTGGTGCAGTGGCGCCTATTGCGTACTATTCTTCACAGCTGACTTACTCTGGTTGCCAGAAAAGCTCAGACTGAGCATTTTGTCTTTTAAACAAACACACTTAGTTTAGTTAGAAGTCATCTTTTAATTTTAATATAAAAATCTATTTCAAGCGTGCATGAACAAAATCTAATGTCGGTTCTAAAGCAGGTTACGCTAAAACAATGACATACTGCTAAATTTGCAGCAGGTATCTTTAATGTTGGATACAAATGCAGGGGTGTGAACTCTTTTCCGGCTCGTAAAATGCCAGGATAAGTTTGAGAACCAGTGCATTTAAGAAGGTTAATGCACACGTCTCTTTTTAAGAGTTAATTTGACTGAAACTTATTTGGTTATGAAATGGTTTTGATCAAACTGTCACACAACGTTTATTTTTTTAAAGACTGTTATTAGCAGATGCCGTTTTCTTGTTTGAATATCAAGTTTCCGATGTGTAAATTACACGTAAATACATGCAAATGATCTTCTATCTCATCCTGTGACACACGGTGCTCTTATTGGGACTGCTGTGGCCTCTCTGATGTCAGCAGTCATGGTGTGGTTGAGTGTGTGTGTTGGTCAGTTAGCTCAGTAGGAAAACATCTGGTCTCCAGAGTCTGAGTCTCCCTCATGGTGAATTACGTTTTGATGTTTTATACACCCAAAAATGACATTTGTTTTTTCTGTTCGTTTCATTTTGTTCTCAAAAATGATCAATGAAAAAGAATATGAGAAGTTCAAGAAGGATACTGAGGAACATCATCATGGCCGCCCGCACAGCTTTTCAGTAAATGTTCTGTCAGTGATTATTCAACATTGTTTTCAAGACATAATGTGACACTACAGCCAAACATCAGACACTGACAGTAAAGCCAATGCTTATTTGCTGAGAGGCTCAAGTCAACAAGGCCCAGAACACCTGATGTTTTACCTTTAGTCTTAAATGCTTTAAAAGATGACAGCTGCCTTAGGTGAGGCTTCTTCAGTTCTAAAACCTGATGGAGAGTCACAGTTTAGTGGAGGTGTCACCCTGGATGTGGTCCTGAAAGATGATGAACCACCCTGTAATTATGTGAGTCATTAAAGGCCACACATCCAGGGGACAAACCCCCAAACACAATTCAATTTATATAGTGCCAAATCATGACAAGAGTTGCCTCAAGGTGCTTTATTTAATAAGGTAAAGACCCTACAATAATAGAGAGGAAACAGAGAAAACCCCAACAATCATATAAAAGCACTTGGGTGACAGTGAGAAGGAAAAACTCCCTTTTAACAGGAAGAAACCTCTGGCAAAACGAGGCTCAGGGAGGGGCGGCCATCTACTGCGACCGGTTGTTGTGGTCGTGGCAGACCAAAGTGACTGAACAACTCTCCGGACCACCTAAACACAGGCCAACTTCATAAGGGGTTGAAAACCTGAGACTCTCCATCAGAGATGGGCAGTAACGCGTTACTTGTAACGCGTTACTGTAATCCAATTACTTTTTTCAAGTAACGAGTAAAGTAAGGGATTACTATTGCAAAAACGGTAATTAGATTACCGTTACTTTCCCGTAGGAACGCTGCGTTACTGCGTTACTAAAACCGTGATTTTCTTGCGAGAATGTCTCATGACAGTGACGTAAGCGAGTGCGACGTTAGTGACAACAGCTGTGTGCAGATCAACAATGGATCATATATCGAGTGCAGAGAGAGTATGAGCGTGCAGCGTTTAAAGCGTGGAAGTACTGACCTTACTTTGAGTTTGATTCTGTAAAAAGTGACAAAAACATTAGTGTCCGTTGTGCGTGGGAAGAAAACTTCTTTTTAAAGCGAAAAAAACCCCTAAACTTCCAAGCAAGCACCGAGTAGCTACGACGTAATGACAAATTCACAGAGAAACTCGCGGATTCTTCCACTGACCGCTGCACACCTGCACCAGGGTAACCCTCCGCCTACCATACTCCTGCTTTACAGGTGAAAATAGAGCAAAAGGACCGCTAGTCTTTGATTTTATTTATTTTCTGCTGTGTTTTACTTGCATCTGAAGGAGTGAGTGTAAACACAAAAATTTTTTTTGCTTGATGCATAAAGTTAAAAGATTAAAACTAACAAAACAAGTTTTAAAAAGAGACTTTTCCATTTGATTACATTTTGTATGATGATTATGTAGAAAAAGTAGAATTGGGCTGAAAGATCTATCACTTTATCACCTATTCAGGTTGTAAATCATGTTTTTAAAAAGTAACTACGTAACTAAGTAACTAAGTAATTAATTACTTTTGAAAATAAGTAATCAGTAAAGTAACGGGATTACTTTTTTGGGGAAGTAATCAGTAATTAATTACTGATTACTTTTTTCAAGTAACTTGACCAACACTGCTCTCCATCAGGTTTTGGAACTGAAGAAGCCTCGTGGATGAGAGCTGAAATGTCTTCATGAATCAAAAAGAAGTCCTATTGCCTTTAGCAATGAAAAATGGCCTGGATGCAGAGAAGCTACACAAAACCCTTTACTTTTACTTTGATGCACTTTGAAGTCCTTAATTTTGCTCAAGGTCAGAGGTCATGTTCTCTGAGCAGCAACTGTAAGGATTAAGCTACAACCTACAAGGCTTTTCAGGAGACTTCAGTTTTTCTTTCACATCTAATCCTAAAGTTAGGGGTTCAGGAGTGGGTACTTATCAGTTTTGAAATCAATCTAGGGTTAAATTAACATATGAGAACTTTATTAACATTATTTACATCAGGTGCACAACACAGTTGAATGTGAGCTGCAAGATGATAAATGTAAGATAAAATATGTGTTCACGGGTATTTCAGTGTGCGACAAGAGTATGTCTACAAACTGAAACCTGAGAAAGTGACAAGCTTCCTTTTTAGATCCAAAAAGTGTACTTACATCATGCAGAGGCATTTGGTTTCTATTTAAGCGATCGCTGGACTATATTTGCACATGGGGGGGCTTTTATGACTTCTTAATTAGAGGCCTTCAAATGTGGGAGGCACCATGAAATCCTACCGGGATGCACAGCGCATCCCAGAAAGTTCCCAGAGTGAAACTGGAAGGGTTTGTTTCTACAGCATGACTCACAAAATCTGTCAGGGAGCACCGAGATCGACTCCAGACAAAAATAATGAAACACGTTCATTTAGATGACTGTCGATACCCGCAATGACTGTTTTCTTAACTCACGTGGGAGCTTGTAAACCTTCTGCTTGGCTTTTGTCATGTTTACTTTCATGATCAAAATTGTTATGAATCATTATTTTCTTATAATTTATTGGTTTTTTCCATCTAAACCCCAGCCAAATCCACCATAACTGCCTGTACAACGATGTAAAACAGAGCAAAGTACTAAAATCTCAATTGCTGACACAATTTGCCCACAAAGCCCATTTAACAGAGGCTCTGCAGTTTTAAATCATGCTGTATAATCTCGCAGATTTGTCATGGACTCTTAGATGTTCGTGTTTTCTGAGCAGGCTACACTGGCTTAAAAGTGCAGACTGACAATCGATTTTTGACTTTGGAAATAACAAAAACGTCATCACAGTGAGGCCCTGCAGCTGGGTCGGAGCTTTCTGTCCAATCACGTAAGCTTCTTCATCAGCTTAAGTGTTTTTCAGCATCAGCCTTTTATGGTGACGTATAGCAGATGAGAATCCTCGATGTTCAGAAACGCGCATCTGTGTAATCTCACGACAAACGGGAATGCTCATTGGATAAGAACGCTCATGTCCATATACAACTGGAGAGATCCATGATGGCTTCTAAATGGATCGGGCGCTCTTCCCAAAGCCACAGTAAGAAAGTAAGAAGAAAAGTTTAACCAGTAAATATTTGATAAATAGCTTAAACAATGATTTAGCTAATTATTGGTGGAAAAACAATTCAGAGTGGACCTATTGTGTTTTTTGTTTTTTTAACTCTTAGACTCCACTAAAGTAGCTCTCCATGATTAACAGTCATACAGTAATCTTGATTTAACCTTCTCCTGGTCCTTACACTGACTGAAACAAGCTCTACTCCCTTTAAGGCCAAGCTTCACTCATTAGTATGACTAGCAAATGTGGTGCTGTTGCCCTTATATGGTCAATGTTGAGTCCTATACTACTGGTCTGACAAAGTTTGGAGCTAACTGGAGTCTCTTCTAGCTAAGCTGGGAAGGGAGTTGCTGGTCATAACTGACCTTCATCATTTAAAACTGATTTATTATCATTAAAACTACATATTTTGTTTTTGAGCAGTTTTGCAGTATTTGCAGTTCAAAATAATCCTTTTTTTTCATTATATTGGACCGTGGTGCAGATGTTTTAGTGCCCTGAACACCTCCATTTAAACCAGCGTTCTCCTGATTAGAGCAGAAGGTGCGAGTTCTGTGCCTATAGCAGAGGCTGTGTGCCTGACACGCTCATAACAGGGATAGCCAATCACAATGACGACATAAAGAGAAAGGATTAGAAAAAGCTGTCAGAATCAAAGTCTTTAGAGCAGTGCGAAGCTTGAGCGTTAGGTCACAGGTGGCATCATTTAAAATTTTGACCATGTTTAATACTTGCATCCCGCACTGTAAGAGAATATGTATGTGACAGAAAATAAGCACAGCAGGATCCCTTTGACGCTCTGTAGACTCGTGTTTCAGCGCTGCACATGTGATGAGCTGTGACACAAGTCGCGTGGAATGTTCTCATATGTGTGGAAACCAAACACACTTTGCTTGATAAGCATAAAAGCCCTGTGCTTGTCCATCAGGACGATGTCCAGCACCGTCCCCCGTAAACAACTCTCCTGGGCCACGTGGGAAGAAGTAAGACTTCCATATTGGGTGTGAAAGCGTGGAGCCCGGAGCGCTCAGGCTGGGCTTTACCTTGTTAGGAAGTCGGTGCTTTGGAGAATAAACAGAGCAGAAATGTTCCTGCTGGAGGGAGGAGAGGAGGGAGAGGAGGGAGAGGAGGAAAGCAGCACAGTGATGAGGAGGGATGGAAGATGAGGAGAGAGAAGATACTGGAGAAAAAAGACATCTGTGCAGAGGATGAGTAATAGAGCGAGGGGGTGCAACAACTGCTCATATCAATCATTGAGAAGATGAGAGGACAGCAGGGATGGAAGTCGATCAAAATGAGGAGATGATGACGAGTGTGGAACGCCGGCTGCTATCTGACTCTGGGTCTGTGGTATGCTGTACGACGTCGGAGGCAGGGGGAGAGAAGGGTTATAAAGAGGCGGGTGATTTCCTTCCCCTGGTCCCTTGGAATGAGCGTACAGTCCCACAGGGCTGGGCTGGACCCCTTTACAACACAATCAGAGGGGCAGGGGTTGGAGAATTTCCTCTTCCTCCACCCTCCTCACTCTCACTCTCTCCATCCTTCCTTTTTTCATTTGCTTCCCATGCACAAACACGTGAGCACCAACACGTGTACATATGATGCGCTAGCATACTCTACATCACTCGTGTGTGTACACACACCAAATCCCTGAAATCACGATTTTTTTACACCTCTTTTTACACTGTAAGCGAAGCTACAAGTTAAAACGTGAAGGTGGATGGATGGGTGGGTTTATTAAAGTAAAAACAAGAATGTCTTTGTCATGCTAAATGACACGCCACTTGCCCAAGTTTGAAACATTTTGGACTGGTAGGCATTTCCAGGTCCTATTTTAACCAAACATGAGTCACGAGCCATTCATCGTGAATCGCACTGCTTGGAGGTCAGTAAACAGCCTTGTGATGCATTAACACGGCCTTAACAACGTGTCAGGGGGACAAAAATAGCAGCACTGTGTGCAGGAAAGTCTCACAGTGACAAGAAACTTTTGGGGACAAAATAATCATTTTGAAAGCTTCATGGAAAAAAAAGAATCTTGGAATCTCAGTTAGGTGTTTTGTATTTAGATAAAATATTCATGAACAAACGCACTTTTAAAGCTGCAGTGTTTAAAAAGAAAGGACTCCCACAATATTACACCTTTTACTTTTTTATATCAGGTAAAATTAAAATTGCACCACTGCATCTTCTGTGGGGTTTGTCACTCTTTATACTTCCTTACTTCATGAGAGGAGAGTATCACAGAGACATCAATTCTGAAGCTTGAAAAGAGAGCCCAAAGTAGGCTCAGGAGATCGAGTTCCCCCTCAGACCGCTCAAACATAATTATGGATTTTTTAATTGTTTCTTTCTTTGGCCAAAGACATTTAAATACCCTCCCCCCACCACTCAAAAAACAAACAAAAAAAAAACAAACATGTTTTCTACCCCAGCTTCAACTCCATTTATAGGTTGTAAACAGCAAGTGTGTTTGAATTGGCATCTCTGGGTGTTTTTACTTGAAAGAATGTCTACTCAGTGGTTCAAAACCCACACATGCGGTAATGTGTTTATTCCCCTGTAAACACTGAAGAGACGGGACTTTCAGTGTTTATGATGAAGATGTCTAGCAAATGCAGGTGGGATATATGACATTTAACCTGCTTAAAAATATTTTTTTTCCATGTGATTATGTGCATTTTGTGGAGAAAAACTGCTGAATCTCGCTGTTAGTTTGAATTTTTTTTTTCCAAGCAATGTCATCCAAATAGCAATAAAATAGCAAAAGTAACAATACATGCTGTGTTGCATAATTAACTGCATTAAATAAACAGAATCATCCATAAGCCAACCACTGATTTTGGAGTTTGTCTTAAAAACTGAATATTGTAGACAAAACAATTATCTTGTCACAAAAGTGACTCCACAGGCGACAGCGTTAAATCTTCTATTGTTCCAAACGCTTTTAAACCTGTGGTAAATTTCTTAATTTCACCTGGATCCCTGTTGCGTGGTGCAAAGAATGCTATGAATGTGTCTACGCATGCACTCTGCTTGCACCAACCTGCAGTGCACTTGCTGCATTTTCTGTGTGCTGTAGCATTAACGTCGGTAATTATCGGCACCCAGCCACCTCTATCCATCTTTTGACTCACACAGGGTGTCATCATTCAGCCCACATGTTTTCCCGAGCTAAAATCCCTGCCTGTGCTGGGTTTCTGCGGGTAAAGCCCCACCTTCATTCAGCTGCTCAGGGTTTCTTAACTTGGGAGATCCCCACAAACATTGCAGGGGAGTTGGATAAATCCTGAGCAAGAGTTCCCATGGACTCAGATCTGTGTCATGAGTTTGCTTCTTCCTGACAAAACAGGACTTCTGTTTGTTTACTCTTGTGTCTGGTTGTGTGTGTTTCACTGTGAGTATTAGTCTGACTTTGTTTTGTTGAAACAGCTGTTTCCCTAAAACAATGTGCAGCTATGGAGAAAAAACACAGGAAAACACTCAGGATTTAAGTTTGTGTAGAAGAATTCTGGAATTTTACAGTCTGCAGCAGATGTCGTGTGAAACAAAGACCTCTGCTGCCACCTGGTGGTTGCTGAAGTCTCTGAATCTGCCATGTTTTTCAAAACGAGGTTTTTTTTAATGGCGGCTCATGATTAGGGAGGTGTCCAACTTTTTGTCGGACTGCACGGCGCTTTTATCAATTGTCTCACATTTTCATTGCCTCTGGTTTACAAAAGTGAACATCTGGTAAGAAATGTGTGCCTCAAAAAGTGGCGTGCTGATCTGTGCATCCCTTCTGAAACCCCACAGATGAACACAAACTCTTTGCTCTTCAGTTTGTTGGGTGCTGGTTACCCTAATCATGACCCAAGGAGCCACAGTTTGTTGGAATTTTCTAAAGTGGTCCGGAGCAGCAGTGCTCCAGGCTTTCTGAAGGACTTTCAAAGGTTTTCTTTGGACAATGGCTGCTTTTTCTCCAATTTTCAGTCCAGTTTTGCACCTGATTATTTTCAGAGGAATGATCCTTTGTTGGTTAAGACTTAGGAATCAGTCAGGCATAAATTTGGCACCTAAGTCAAGGGATGAACCACTGTTATGGCTACACATAACAGACAAGCTAGCAAAGAATCAATTAGTAGCAGCCTGTCACAAAACACATGACATGTTCACATTTCTTTGGTTGCATCTACAAAGCTGAAAACTCGCATATCTCAGTATGGTGTGGATTCTGGGAGACCTAAAAAAATATCTACATACTATCTACAGCAAATGAACAGTATCTGAAAGTCATGTTCTTAAAAAAGAGGAAAAAGGAGAGGGGAAAAAATCCAGGAAAGACATGACACAGGACCTGAAAGAGTCTTCTGGATCTTCAGTTGATCCATTTGATGTTCACTGAAGCTTCATCAGAAGTGTCTCAGTGAAAGGACGGCTGTCAAGAAGCCATTGTTAAGCTAAGTTCACTTCATTAAGCTAAGGGAAACGGGGAGAAAAGGGTGGGGTATGCCAAATTACACATTAGTGGCAACAGGTCTGGTCTGTCGGAGTGATGTGTCCAAATTTGAAATTTGTGGTTAAAATTGTGGAATCATCATTCGTCAACACTGATAAAATTGTGAACATCAGACCATCAGATTTTGATCCACCATGCAATACCATCTGGAAAGCATCTGATTGGCAACAGCTTCATTTTTCAGCAGAGCAATGACCCCAAACACGCTGGCAGTGCAGTAAAAGCACACCTGGATAGAAAAAAAAACACACATACTGGAACACTATCAGTCAACATTATTGAAGCAGCTTGAGAACAGAACAAAAACGCAGAAACATCCAAAGAAGAGCTTTGAAAGTCTTTCAAGAAGTCTGGAGAACTATTCCTGAAGACTATTTGAAATTACAATAAGATGCCTCAAAGGGTTCAGGCTGTGCTGAAAAATCAAGGTGCTCATACTAAATATTGACTTTCAAGCTTGTTAGAATTGTCTAAACCCTGTTTTTGCCTTAACGCGTAATATAAGGAAATAATGGGCATCTGAAGACTTTAGCGCAGTAGTGTAAATAATGAAAAGTGTATCACGTATCACGTTCTATTCAGTTAAATTTAAAACAGCATCTGACAGCATAAACTCATCAGGGATTCTTTTATCTCTTTTTACAGCCAGGCTCGCCCCCTGCTGGCTAACATAAAGAATGTCAGTATGTCAGATACGGTTGTAATGTTTCCATCAATCCAGCTGGTGGCTCCCTGACTGCATGAACTGATTCGTAGAGTTCACCGGGGACTGGTTTGTTTCCTTGTCTATTTGAACAACAAGCAATGTGCGTAGATTTCTTAGAACTGATAAGAAGCTAATCAGAGAGCAGGTGTGAGTGTTACAGAGTGTGAAGGTTTCAGAAGAAGAAACTAAATCCGAGCCCATGTGCCTGATCACTGCTCACTGAAAATCATTGTCCCATCAGTTTAGCAGATTAGTATAACGACATCTGACAGGGAGACGGCTGCTTTCCATCATCTTCATCAATCGGCTCTCCTCGTTAAGCCAATGACTTCTGTCAAAGCACGGCATCACAGCGTACATTTGACGTGAACTTGGGCACTTGCTACACAAACTGAAGTAAGATGTTACTCTGCTGGTGAGTAATGAGCCCATTTTGACACGATGCTGTAACACATGTTTTCACAGCCTAAGAATTTCTTAGCATCGGTGTACAGCTCCACGTGCAGGCAGTTCTAGTTGTGCGTACATGTGCGCATGTTTGCTTGATGTGTGATAAGTGTGCATACTTGATGTGTGAGACGTGTGTGTGTTTTACCTTCACTGGGGTTTGCTACATACCAGCTGTGTGAGCTAAGCGGTCAAGAACAGAGCAACGATAACCTTCACTCTCCCTTGGTAACAAACACACACACGCACCTGCTGTAGTAGATTTTCTCTGGTCTGTGGAGGGGACAAGTGTGCGGTCACAAAGGAGTCGCAGAGCTAGACTCTTTGCAGAAAAGTGCTTCTTATCAAACCTTCACCATTTTCTAAAAAATATTTTGGAGCTGCAGAAGTTTTATTAAGTGCCTGTGACTCTTCTGCCAAACTCTCAGTTGGATTTTACCTTTTAAGGGCACAATAGCAGGTCTAATGTACTACACACGAACATCTGTGTGAAAGAATATAAAAGCCAGTTCCTGCCTGCAGGCCCACCAAAACAGACGGCCTTTTTTTTCTCTTTTGTTTTGTTTTTTAACTGGAAAATTTCGGCCCTGACCTGCGTCAACACGCTATTGTCGGAGTAACTAACACCTTGTATCTTAGCAACTGCTGAAGAGAGAGGAAGTGGAGGTGCTCCTGCCATTACGCGACCATGTGACTGGAGAGTGTTGGTAAACAAGAGCAGAAACAGGGAGGGAGGGTACTGCAGGGCGATGGGAGTGGAGGTTTTGTTCTGAACAACCATTTGACACATGTTGGGTAATCGGCTTATTCACGATCTGGAAGAGAGTCCGACGAGAACACCGAAAACAATCCTCATGTCTGTTCGGTTACATGTGCAGAAACATGGGAAGCAGGGAGGAAGCAGCTGGCCCGCCTCCATCAAAATGCAGCAAAATGTGCACAATCAGCACCTGAAGCTCATTACCGTTTGCCCAAAAACCCCTTTACACTGAAGCGGTGTTACGAGACACACTGACACTTACATTTGTCTATTTTGTGTCCACAAGGTCTCCAGCTGACTACTTTTCTTCAAATTTCAGCACTATGCTCATCAATTCTGATTGAAGGTCAAAGGATCAAAAGACAGATTTGTTTAGCAAAGAGCACGAGATGTTTCTAGAACTAAAAACACATGCGCAGGTTTTTAAGCTGCTGACATTAGAAGGACATTCGTGGTTTGGGTGCAGCACAATAAGACTGCTGGACCGCCACGTCCTGCATTAGCAACATGCTTTCCTGTTAGGTGCTCGTCAGTGCTGCATAAGGACAAAATTAAACATTTTCATTAGATATGGTGGTTGTTTAGACTTTTACTGCCACAACACGCATTTTAAAACTATGTGGGAACGATTTACAGAACGGTGTGCTCTGTTTTTGCACAAAAAGGAAGGAGATCACAGATACAAGTGGCAGAAATGAGCTTCCTCCAAACAGAGTCTGTGTTCAGGAGAATCATAGCTAGGTATCCTCTTTATTGCCGTCGGGCAGACAACATCCAAATTCAAAATCCTGCTCCTCACATACAAGGTCTTAAATAATCAGGCCCCATCTTATCTTAATGACCTTGTAGTACCATATCACCCTATTAGAGCACTTCGCTCCCGCTCTGCAGGCCTACTTGTTGTTCCTAGAGTATTTAAAAGTAGAATGGGAGGCAGAGCCTTCAGTTTTCAGGCCCCTCTTCTGTGGAACCAGCTTCCAGTTTGGATTCGGGAGACAGACACTATCTCTACTTTTAAGATTAGGCTTCAAACTTTCCTTTTTGCTAAAGCATATAGTTAGGGCTGGACCAGGTGACCCTGAATCCTCCCTTAGTTATGCTGCAATAGATGTAGGCTGCCGGGGGATTCCCATGATGCATTGAGTTTTTCCTTTCCAGTCACCTTTCTCGCTCACTATGTATTAACAGACCTCTCTGTATTGAATCATATCTGTTATTAACCTCTGTCTCTCTTCCACAGCATGTCTTTTATCCTGTCTTCCTTCTCTCACCCCAACCGGTCGCAGCAGATGGCCCCGCCCCTCCCTGAGCCTGGTTCTGCCGGAGGTTTCTTCCTGTTAAAAGGGAGTTTTTCCTTCCCACTGTCGCCAAAGTGCTGCTCATAGGGGGTCATATGATTGTTGGGCTTTTCTCTGTATCTATGAAGCGCCTTGAGGCGACATTTGTTGTGATTTGGCGCTATATAAATAAAATTGAATTGAATTGAATTGAATTGAACATAGAGGGATGGCTGCGTGGACTACCAGATTAAAGGACAGCTTTTCTTGTCAAGCTATCAGACTCCTCAAAAGCAACACCTGACACTTCCAATGGATATATGGAAATTTTATGTGCTGAGCTGTACGTCTTCTGAACGAGACAATAATCATTCTGCCAATAAAGGTCATTTCAAAAAGAAACCATAGGTTATAACAGCAGCTTTGTTTTCTGTAGCAGCTCAGTCTCACTTTTTATCATCTTTACACCTGATACTGTCCCACCGTATTATGTCTGTGAAGGTTCTCAGTCATCCAGGTCAATATAGTCTAAGGAGCTTGGAAGGAAGGAAGGAAGGAAGGAAGGAAAGAAGGAAAGAAAGAAAGAAAGAAAGAAAGAAAGAAAGAAAGAAAGAAAGAAAAGAAAAGCGTCTGAGGACATTTCACCTCTCATCTGAGAAGCGCCTTCAATTTTAAGGTCAGATGGTGGAGAGTCGCAGATTTAAGCCCTACAGCAAATGCATACCTTGAAACTAAGCTTACCCTAATGAAATCAACAGATGATGTATTTAGATTTTACACACTGAGAATACACTTTTCAAGTGTTTCCAAAGCCCCAGCTCTTAGTTCTTAAAATCATCTGAGTGCTTCTTTAAGTCTAAATACTTCAAATGTATCTGGGTACCATATTCTGCATCTTTGTCTCGTTGCTTCTAGTTTTGGCAAAATGGGAATTTAATGAATCATATGACATGGAGACAAACGAAGGAAGAGAAAAACGGAGACTGCTAGACGTCTGCTGTCTGAGCAGACAGCTGTCTCCTGTTCACTTTGTGTTGTCGTCGTAAATCTGTCAAACACACACACACACACACACACACACACACACACGACCAAAGCCAGATACAAGTAGGGGAAGAGAATTATACCGAGGTAAATTAAATCAAAATAGAGTCCAGTGAAGCCTTGCCATGATGGTTTAGTCCTCTAATAAATCATATCTTACAGGCGGTGGTCCCAGGTGCTGTCCTGTGTCAGTTTATGAGAACACTTAAGGGCTGTCTCCACACACAAGTGTATGCTGTTTAACCAGAACAGACTGACAGCAGCAGTGAGTGTGCTTCACATAGAAATAAATCTTTTTGGGGAATGACTTATCATTTGCTGATCACTGCAAAGTGCACCAATGGAGATCTTTGTGGCATTTTAATGGAATTATTTGGCTAATAACAAGGTTTGCTACAGGAGAAGGCTTCTACATCAGGGTTTTTTTTTTTGAGTATTTTAATTGTCTGTTAATTAGCACTTATTAGCAATAATCTATGTATATTGCCCATACACATGTAGTTTGCTTACTAAGATTTGTAGCATTAGCTAACTTAGCCTTCCACCCTCTCATCCAACAGCAGTGTTCAGGCTTGTAAATGTAGCCCAGACACATTTTTTTGAACAGTACGTGTTGTTATTGTTGCGTAAGCAGCAGATGCAAGTTTGCTCCTGTGAAATACAGCATCCTATGCGGAACATGAAGGCTAATGTGAAGATTTAATTACATAAATTATCCCACCAAACACATTCAGAACACCTGGAAGCACGAGTTAGATCAGAGGATAAAGCAGGTGTTGAAGTTCAATTATTTTCTAGGCCTTTTATGATCCCGGAAAAGAAGACTTTACTGTGCCAGCACAATCTGCTCCTGCATCATTTTGCTTTATACTTGCAGTAGTCACAGTCACCTAAAGACCTGCTCTAATATCGCAACTGAGGAAAAGATTGTGCTCTTCTTCTGCTCTATTTGTTATGTAATAGCAGATATAACCACACCTTACAGTATCCTGAGCTTTTGGCACTTTTTTAACATGAGCATTGCACAATAATATGTCAGACCGCCTTTGAGGAGCTGATAAGATACCAACAAACAAGTAATGTTCATGTTTTTCTAAGCTACATCAACCAAGCCTGTGTCAGTTTTGGGAAGATGCAAACTAAATATCCCCCCCCCACTGTGTGCCAACCCACACATCCAGCCTTTTCCGCATGGATTCATTTGACGTTATCGGAGTGAAAACAGGCATTTCCACAACAGCACGATGTGCCAAGCAGGCCGAGGTCATATATTCTTCCGTTTTTGTTTTTATCCTGCTCTGCACACTGGACCGAAAAGATTTACTGCGTCGAAATGGTCAGAAAACGGTGACCACATTAACGTCGGTTACTCCGTCTCAGCTTCTTTCCTGCGATTGTTTGACGTTTTATGTTATAAGCCTATCGCAGTAGTTTCAGGTTTAAAATAACTGTAAAAACATAAAAAATAACCTCAGAAGGGCTCAGAGACACCCTGCAGTGTATATTTTTAAATGAGAAAACATGCCTCCATCTTTATTCGATTAATAATGACTGCACCGATGGAACGATGCAAATCAATCAGCCGTCAGTCAACCACATTGTCTCTTCAGTAAACACCATTAAGGAAATTGAGAAGCTGTTAACCTTTAACCCTCCTGGAGCTTCTTCTGCCGTCCTCTGTCACTTAACTGACTAAATCCCGACACAAAGGCGACCCCA
Source organism: Neolamprologus brichardi (assembly GCF_056152115.1). Classification (NCBI taxonomy): domain Eukaryota; kingdom Metazoa; phylum Chordata; class Actinopteri; order Cichliformes; family Cichlidae; genus Neolamprologus; species Neolamprologus brichardi. The sequence continues at coordinate 3,254,425 of NC_142119.1, read as the reverse complement.
AGTAACCTTGGATGACCTCTCATTTAGACCACTGACGGATGTGTAACAGATATTGCCTTCAATGTTTTCCTGACTGCAGCAGTTATTATTACCATCCCTGTGTGCCTCTTAACTCTAGCTCGGGGAGATTTAAGTGATCAAACAGAGTTTAGATTAGGAGTCTAACGAAAGTGTTTTGCAGCCTGTTTCCAAAAAACATAATGCAATCATTTGTAAATCATTTTAATGCTATAGTTTAATGGAAAAACGCATGCAAGTGGCAAAAATGTATGCTCATTTTCTATTTGAAAATTGAAAGCCTGAAACGGTAAAGAATTTAGGAACGAGTCTGAAAGCCAGCGCTGAGTGGACTCAGGTGGTATTTTATTAAAAACAGACGTATTTCTAAAGTGGAAATCACCACAAGGACTCAGCAACACCTCTGGAACCAATCACCAGCGAACACAGTTTGCTGCTGAATTCTAATTAAAACTGTCTGGATTGATAATTTGCGTAAATTCTTATTAGTGCCTGAAGCTAAGCGACCGATTACAACTGTTGTGAAGAAGTACATGTATAACATGTGCTGGTGGGGGCTTTGTAAGGTGTGTATTACACATTGCAAATGGGTGTATTTTAACCATAACTCAGTAGCTTTTGCTCAAAACCGTAACAAACAAGTGAAAGCAAAAACTTTCCAAGGAGTTTCCCCCCAAAGTCAGGTGTGTTTATGCCTCTGTAGTCGCGCCTGCATGCTCCCAATATGACATTTCTTGAGACCTAAAAGTGGAAATGCTCCTTCAGGTGTTTGTCGTACATGTAGTTTCAGAAATGGTAACATGGTTCAGACTGTAGAAGCAGGGAATCAACTCAACTGTTTAGTATGAGGACTTCTGGACAAAAAGCACACTAGTGTGGATAACAAGTCTGACCAATCAAAGTGAGCTGAACAAATTTTTGTTTGTCAACTCTCCCAGAAATGGTAGGTCAGACTGTATATGAACCTTGGACCCTGAAAATATTATCTTAACCACAAAAAAGGAGGATTCAGATAAGATCTCATATCTTACCGGCTTTTAACTACAATGCTTGGCTCGGCTCACATAGGCAACAAACTGAAACTCTTTGAAATGCTTTCTAGCTAAGTAGTAATGAGTGCAAATATTAGACAATTTTTACAATTTTATGGTTTTGTTTTTATTGCTTTAAAGTTATTATGTTGTCTAAAATAGGTCTCTTAAATGACACTGAGTCTCAATGGGATTACTTGTATAAATAAAGGTTAAATAAAAAAAAGAAAGATACTAAAGGTAGGCTCATCAACAAAAAACGTTAACCGAGCATAACTCTGCTTGAATTCTGTCATCATCACGAGGAGAGCTGCTGGGGTGAGTCCTGATGTGGGAGCTTCAGGACAGGTGACTGACCTCGGCAGATGAATCCGTCTTGGATGATGGTTTGTTTGCAGACGCTGCAGTGCTTTGCCTTCTTGAAAGTCTTCACCCGGAACGTGTGGGAATGAAGCGCCTCCAACTCCTCTGGCTGCAGTCAGGAAAACAACAACAAAAGACAAAAGAGGAGGAATGTTAGTTCAAAAAAAATGTTGCAAGCTTCACCGAGTCCAGGTGGCGTGAGTCATTTTATTGAGCGGGATTTTTGTGCCCAGAAGATCATTCAAAACACAAATGAAATCATTTTATAAGCTAGACAATACTAAATCTATAAAGTCAAACTGTAAATCATATATCAATCCTTACATTCATCTCAGGAGCAACTCCTCCTCCAGAGGCAAATCATTACAACTAAGTTATTTGTGCTTAAAAACTGTGCTTCAAAGTCCTCTAAAGTCCTCCCAGGAAGTAAAGCTGTGGGGGTTTAAGCTGTCAGAAGCAAACAAAAAAAAAAAAAAGAAAACACTGTCTTATCTCCTGTTTTTCTTTCTTTCAACCACCTCCTACTCCTTTCTCCTCCCCACATTTGACCTGTCATCTCTTTGCCCTCCTTTGCAGGTGTGTTACACAACTCTGGAGAAACTTTATCTCCCAGGCCTGTTAAACATCCCGAGTGTCTGTCTGCAGCCTGCTGTTTTTCCTTCACCATGTACCATCCAGCGCCCGGCCCTTTTCCTGTCGGCTTTGTAAACGCAGTTTAAGGCCGTGACACACACGAAACACAAAAGTGAGACCGACTCCTGCAGGGTCTTTATGAGAAACGTGCGTCATACTTCCATAAGCCCCCCCCCCCCCAAAATGTTCAATCATGGGAAACGTGACATAATTTTTGTTGTTTATTTGCTCAGCTGGTCTCAGTTTGTGTCTTAAGGGAATAACAGCTTAACGGATTATACTGTTAAAGACACTTTTATATTTAATTAGGAAAGGCTGAAATGCATTGGGCAAGAACTGCAAAACAAACTTACACAACACTGACAGTATAGCACCATGTAATACCTCTGCAATCCTACTGAATTCTTCTCTGTAAACGTCTCCATGCATGTGTAGGATTTTTTCATGCATCTAAGTGCCTCAACTCTACATACCTTCAGTACTGGGATGAAAGAGAGAAAATGGATGTTTTCTCAACACAGGAAGTGCCCGTTAGCATGGCGTTCAGCCATGAGGCTTCCATTAAGAGTGTGTGTGTGCGTGTGTGTCGGACAGGACTAAAAGTGACCATGTGGTTGGCATATTGGGGGACGTCTTGTACAGGAATTCTCAAACTGGAAGACCACAGAGTCTTATTGAGCATGTTAGAAGGAAACTCAAGTAGTTCCCTCTCTGAAAGAGCTGCCAGACCACCAACCATCACAACCTTAAAACCACTAATGCCCCCCTCTGTGTTCATTCTCCTCAGTCCAAGCAGGAATCTTGTTGGAAGGCAGTGAGAAATGACAGCACAGGAATAACGCTTCAATTATAAATCAAACTAAGTATCTGTTGGACTAAGTGTGTAGTCTTTCTTCCCATTTAACTGCTCTACAGTAAAGCTAACTGGTCATCAAAGTGCTACACTCCCTGTAACAACAATAGCTGTAATTTCTTTGCACTGTTAGATATGTAATTCCAGAGAGGTTTGGATTTACATGGTTTGGTGTTTAACAGTCTTTTCTAGATTTGTTCTGGTCTGTTTTGTACAACTAATAGGCAACATCAAAGGCATCGTGGGAATTGTATGATTAAGCTTTCTTGGAACTTGATTTATATTAGTGATTGCAGCTGTCTGAGCCTGGATTTCCTCAATGCAATGTCATCTGGGAAGCAGTTAAAACACAAGCAGGTATGATTTCAGGTTACTCTCTAATATAACATTGAGTTCAACACTGCAAACGCTAAAATGACTCAACAAGACTTGACAAAGATTTAAAGTGTTTAGGTATGACAGGCCTACAACATTTCCTTTAAAGGGCAAAAGCTGTTATTCTTGCACTTCCATGGACTCGGGGAGGAATGTCGAAACTTGTTGATGTAGGTTTTTTAAAATTTATCAGCATTTCCTGTCATACAGGCTCAATAGTATCATCCATTAAATATGGCTGACTGGCACAAAGACAGATGCAATTTTTTGGGTGTGAAACCTGAAGCCAGTGCAGAACTGCATGAAACCTGCATTTATAACAGGCGTCAGGGGACAATACCGGGGGTGGCAGAAACATCTCTTGTCCGACAGAAGTCGGAAAACAGCCTTCAGCCTTGACCCTTAGTAAACATTTTCCTGAAGAGTTTATGACACCAATCAATAACTTCTTGTCATATTAATAGAGTCCTTTTTGCAAATATTGGTCATTCTAGGCATCAGACAAGAACATCATCCAGGATATGCTCAAGAATTTGTGATTTACAAATCATACAGCTTCACACAAACATCCACACTTGCACGCACATCTGGGTTCAAAACGCCAAGATGTCAGTGATGAAAACACTCATCTTGAGTCTTGGGAACTCTACAGAAATACATGATTATCCATCATGTCAACTTCCACATAGTGTTGAAGCAAAGATCCACCATATTAAAAGAAGTTTTAGCAAGATTGTAGTGTCAGTATGTTCTGGTAGCAGACATCTCTCTCCAGAGGTCTTAAAAATAATATTCAAAAGGCTGGCACTGTGAATAAGGCTTTACAGCTTTATGATGCATTACACTTTCTCAGAATTGATGGTTTCTCTGATTCACGAGCTTATCCAGAGGTTTAGCAACTTAAACATACTCCAGCAGCTCTATGCAGCACTTTTCTGTTTGTTTTTCAGAGCCGCATGGCAACAGCAGGACAGCCGACCCTTCATTCCATCTCCCGATTACGCCTTGCCACAACATAATGTGATTAGCTTAATCTAGTTAGACTGAAATAATGACCATGGCTGTGCAGGATGCACCATGTTGGCAAGGGGGCTTTTCTGAAGAGGGGTGAAGGTCCCTGGTTGGCACTCATATGTATCTTGCCAAGGCCCTGGCTGCCACCTGCTGGTTTAAGACTTTGGATATGGATTTAGACTTTGAGAGGCTGGAAAAGTGTGATACGTGGGTTTAATTGTATGCTCGGTCACAGTAATTCAAGCATGTCTAAGCTTTGCCAAATTACACCAAATTTAATGGACACTGATACTGCTGGAATGAGGCAGGGCGCAGATTACGTTTATACAGAAACACTGTTTTTACTTCCAGGCTGTTGGGGAATCAACTGTCAACATAAAGAGTCTATACTATCAGCAGGCAGGTGGCTGGAGGAACACCTGCCTTTAAATTGCTTTTTGTCAAATGTCTATTCTAATCAAAAACAGTCATTAAGTCCCGTGGGGGCTACAATGACATCACCTGTTTTGGATGCAATTACCACAACGATACTTGGGAAAGGATGTGAGGCAGTAGTGCGCTCTTTAGTGAACTCTCATGTCCTCTGCTTCCACTGGTACATTTTAAATTTCATTTAAAAAAAAAAAAATACATTGCATCATAACAATACAATAAATTAAGCTAACAGTAAAAGAAAGCTCCCAGATGTCTCTAGTGAAATAAAAAAAATATGAAAAAATTACAGGAATCTGTTTTTAAAACATGCCAGAGTATCAAAACGTTAACATAAAGTAAAGCAGGTAACGTAAAAATAAATGGAAAATTAAATGTAACATACTACAAACCCAGGTGTCAGTTGCTGGGGGGGATGTGATCATCCTAATTCTCCCCACAACTGAAATCCCATCACATGGTTATCCTCAATGAGAAGCCCATCATTTCCACTCAGGGCTACAGGTCTTTGTGTCCGGTTTTCACTCAGATTTTGATGCACATCTCCACAGCTTCAACATTACATGACACAAAAGAACACCACTCAGTAGTTTTTTATTGTTGTTTGTTTGTTTTCTCATCAGCAAAAGTTCTACAGCGGAGCCAAAGCTAAAGGGTGACATGAAAATCCTGCAGACCACTGACTAGTCAGGGTGAAACACAGAACATCAAACTCGCTGGCTTCCTTTTCTAAAACCAGAGTTCATCTCTTTGCTGTGGCATACAGCCTCCCACCAAAAAAGCCATCCTTGTTTTATCATCCATCATTTCTGTTTATACTACCTTTATGTCACGTTGGCTTCACACACCTATGATGACCTGAGTACCGTCTGCAGTGTAATAGAGAAGTTTGGACTCCTTTAAAAGTAGATGCCTTCTCCATGCACAAGGAAATTCATTTTAATAAATTTGGGAGTTCCTGTGGAGCTATAATCATGAACTAGGGATGGTCATGATGGTTACGAATAGTCATTAAACTATAAAAACAAATCTAATCTAAATCTGTTTCCTGTCATAAGTAGAGGTATTTTATAGGTATTTTTCTTCTCTCTTTAGTAATGAGACAATGTTTTGTAATTCCTTGTCTATAACAAACTTCACCTTTCTTTCACCCCTTCTCCCCCCCCCTCTCTCTGTCTCTCACACACACACACTCACACTCACACACACACACACCTCTACACTACACTGCACTGTGTTAAACAGGCAGGATGTCTCAATCCAGGAGTCTATTCAGCGGCCTCTTTGACCACTCCTGAGCCTTCTCACACTCTCCCAGCCCTCTATCCATTCACACACCAGGACTTAACCAGTCAGACAGCCGGGGGAAGGGGGGGGGGGGGGGGGTTGGAGGGTACAGTCGTCCACTGTTATGCCACTTGTCTTGTTTGTACATTTTTATTCTCTGACTTCTGTGGGTAGAGCGGTTAAACTGAGGCTGGAGGAGTGTAATGGTGCATAGAGGCTACTCGAGCTGAAATTCTTTTGACTTTGAGAGGTTTAAATTTGCAGTATCACTCGAGTGCTTAGTAGTCCAAGACATCCTCCTTCACACAGCCACACAAAAGAAAGAACTCGTCTGTTTGAGTCCGCTTGCCCTCACCAGAAATCTGCGCTTCAGTCGTTTAACCCCAAAATGTAAATACGGCGCGCAGCAATATAGCAGGACGCTCCCTTTTGACAGCCCTTAATTGTTTCCGATCATTAGCGATGCACCCGGGGCTCTCAGAGTTTGTTTATTGTTTCGGGGGTGGAGTATATGGGGGATTCGACTGAGGATGATGAGGAGACCTATGGGGGTGGGGAGCACAGATCTGCAGAATTAAAAGCGTCCCTCTAAGTGCGTTCACGGGATATGAAGCCCAAGCTGATTATTTTTTGTTTCAACCTGTAGCGGCCCATGCAAATGGACTCTGTCCCTCACATTTGCGTCACACTTCAGGCTCTCAAATGGACCACAAAGGAAGGAAATGGTTTCAGACAACCACCCGGCACCCCCGAAAGCTGGGGTCAGGGTGTACAAATACCCCCCCCTCGTCAACTCAGACACTGCAGCTCCTGGGAACAGACTCCCGTTCCCGTAGAGACGCACACATAATCTCCTGCCTAACACTCATTAGCACGCATGGGCAAAACAGGCGCTCTCGTGCATAAAGATGTGCAAATACGTACACACAGATGAACAGACCTCCTACATCACACATTCATACACATATGTGCAGAAATAACTGACCATCACTCACAAATTCCACCCTCATTTTACACTCTTCATTCCTAAAAGTTGTAAAAAGAAGAGGAAGGTCTTCACTTAGCAGCTGCTACATTTTCACTTTTCCCAGTTTAGTTTTAGGCACAGCCTGGAATGGTAACAAAAGGGCTGACATCAAAAAGTTTAAACCAGATTTTTCCTCTTTAATGGAACAATAGGTTTAGATGTTAATCAATACTGTGTTAAGGTTAAAAGATCTGTTATTTTTATCTGTATTGGGCTCCATGGACTGTTGTGGTTGACGGGGCTCAGCATGAGAGCCGCTCATGCTTTCACCAGCACCAGCTGTCCAGCCATCAGCAGCAGAAGTTTTACATCCACCACTTTTGCAAGATTCTAGCCTGATGCACACTGGGCTTTAATATCTGCAGTCTAAAAAACAAAAAACTTTGGTTTTGTCATCGTTCCTCTTTGTTTTTGGGGGCATTAGTTGCACTGTCAGTAACACCCACATCAGTCCAGAGGAATTTCTTGTTAAGTCATGACATTAAATCTTTAAATTTTACTTTTTTCTGTTCCTTGACAAAAATTCTTTTTTCTTTTTTTCACTTTACAGATTTGGATTTTCTTGATCGCCTGTAAAGAGTCTTGACAACATTGTGCTGGAGGGATAAAACACACTTGTGGTCGAGTTCATCATTTTCAAATGACACATTTTAACAACTGTTTGCTTACGTTTACATGTAGTGGTTTCTGATTAGTTTGTAGTTCTGGTTGATATATTTTGGCAGTGATAGGATTAGTTATTTGTTTGATGAACACTAATGAATTACTACATTTTCAAGCTAGTGGCTTCAGAACACAAAAACCAGTGTGTGGACAGTATTATCATCAGTGCCAACACTTGTTTGGCCAGGTGTCAAGGTGTCCATCAGAGGCAGCTACAACCAAAAACCTCTGCACAGCTGCAGGCTGCACTCAGCCATTCCTCCACAGCAGATCCTCCATGCATTGTGTCCTCATATCAAATGTCTTGTGTATAAATATATTAGAATACTGGTAATTAATCTAAAACACAAAACTGTGTTTATTTCAATTCAATTCAATTCAATTTTATTTATATAGCGCCAAATCACAACAAAAGTCGCCTCAAGGCGCTTCATAGATACAGAGAAAAACCCAACAATCATATGACCCCCTATGAGCAAGCACTTTGGCGACAGTGGGAAGGAAAAACTCCCTTTTAACAGGAAGAAACCTCCGGCAGAACCAGGCTCAGGGAGGGGCGGGGCCATCTGCTGTGATTGGTTGGGGTGAGAGAAGGAAGACAGGATAAAGACATGCTGTGGAAGAGAGACAGAGATTAATAACAGATATGATTCAATACAGAGAGGTCTGTTAACACATAGTGAGCGAGAAAGGTGACTGGAAAGGAAAAACTCAATGCATCATGGGAATCCCCCGGCAGCCTACATCTATTGCAGCATAACTAAGGGAGGATTCAGGGTCACCTGGTCCAGCCCTAACTATATGCTTTAGCAAAAAGGAAAGTTTTAAGCCTAATCTTAAAAGTAGAGATAGTGTCTGTCTCCCGAATCCAAACTGGAAGCTGGTTCCACAGAAGAGGGGCCTGAAAACTGAAGGCTCTGCCTCCCATTCTACTTTTAAATACTCTAGGAACAACAAGTAGGCCTGCAGAGCGAGAGCGAAGTGCTCTAATAGGGTGATATGGTACTACAAGGTCATTAAGATAAGATGGGGCCTGATTATTTAAGACTTTGTATGTGAGGAGCAGGATTTTGAATTCAATGTCTACTTATAGTAGTCATTTAATTGACTACTATAAGTAGACATTGAATGATGGGCAATTTTATTCATCATTTTGTTTTTTGTTCTCCTCTTTGGCTTCATGGGAGGATTGTGGGTCAAACTGGGGGCATGGGGTACCTCCCAAAGACAATGGCAGGGGAAGCAGTGTTGTCCAAGAACTCATAATGCACAATTACAGAAACATGATCTTGTCACGTAGCGAAAAACCGCCATAATTTGATTAATGGCAGAAAAATTAAACTCAAATTTGAGATTTAAAAAAAAAAACAAAAACAAAAAAAAACCCATCTGAAACACATTTGTCCAAGGCTGAGTTTTAGATTTCAGATAGCACTGTTTTTCTTGCAATGGATATAACGTTTTAGAATCATACTGTTCATACAGCTTCAGCATGTATTAGGTAATGTTATAGTATGGAGATAAACCCTTCCAGACTCCGCTTGGCGACAGACATTCCAGCTGAATAAGGTAACCAAGAGGCTGTTTTTCTCCTCAAGTTTAGAATTCAAAACTATTCCCTCGACTGCTTCCCACATGTGACTCATGCAGAGACCTACGTATTTACACACACTGATTTCCCCTCTGATTTCACTGGCACTTGATGCATTACCTCATATACACACAGAACCATGTTTGTATGGGTACAAACGCCTCTGACACTTGGCCTTACTGCTCAATTCAGTCTGTCAGCTGTAAAAGCTGTAAAAGTAAAGTTAAAAAAAAATAAGTACAGAAAAAAATTGAATTGCAAACAAAATTTGGTTCCTTTTAATAATAAACAGACAATAAAAAAAACCCGTATACCATACACATAACACAAAATATTAAAGGATCAAAGACATGAAGTAGGAATGTGTGAGCAAAGTAAAGTTTATTTTTAAACTGTCTTTAGAATATCTGATACAAATCTTTCAAATCCATGTTTTCTGACAAAGGCCCCATTTTTTTAGTAATTATAAATTTTGCTTTCAGTGTGATATGGCTAAAATGGTTATTTCAGCACACCAGTAAAATCATCAGGACTTGTTCTAGGACAAGTCAGTAAAATAAAACAATTAGCTAGTGTTGTTCTAGAAGGCCACACGAGGCATTATCACTGTCAATGGGAGTTAAAAAGAAAATGTATTTCTTAAGTTTAATTTCATATCAGCCAGTTCCAGGTTCATATGTTCACTGTCCCTAAAAACAAGACAAAGAAACAGACGTACCACTGACAGTTAAAGAGTAAAATACTTTTATAATCCTGATAACGTGCTCATAGTCAAGTGTAGCATCCAGGCATCCATGGATAACAAAATAACAAGGCTAAGAGTAAGAAGATAGGAGTAAACTAGCTAGATGTCACCTAAAGATAAGTAGGCTAATGCTCAATCAGCAGAGAAAAGTGCCATCACATGACAAAAATTACATAAAAAATGAGGATAAAAAATTAAAAGTTAGAGAATCTGAGATGACCCCATTCACACGATGATACTGGCAATTAATATGGTGCACCACAATTCAATTTATATGTGTTAGAGGAAAAAAGTTACATCTGTTACATCAGTTACAGCTGGCTAGACGGCTGGGGTGTAACAGTTCTCCAAAACCACCATTTGGTGGCACAGCATCCGAGTTTAAAATGTCAAGAAACAAAAGATGTAGCTACTACTGCTACTCTACTATCTTACCCTGAAATTCCTGACCTAACAAGTGTTGCTGGAACAGTCCACAGTAATTGCTTATTCTCCACTTAAACTGGTCCTAGAAACTAACAATGACACCACTCCCTATGACCAAAAAGAACCCAACCAAACAAAAAAAAACAAAACAAAGATATTTTGTCTTCATATTGATAAGAAAATAGAACTTTTCACCAGGTTTCATGCAGAAAAAAAGTAAGTGTTTTGTGATTTTTCAGCTGTAGTGAGAAGAGGTGAGAAAGAAGCCGTCACAACAGAAGAGACAGACAAGCACCAGCCGTCCATCCTCCCCTTCTGTGTCGATTTCCTACAGCGTGAATGGAGGCGGTGAATAGTATATACACACATACACATAGTATAGTGCTTCATTATTGACCCCCACCAATCAAACACTATTGTTCTTCCCGCTGAGGCCAGAAGACTAACCGAGACCTCTGCAGTCAGCTGGGTTAATGAGCCAGCTAGCACACTACAGTGTCTCATATGGGACACCATATGCATGGATAGACATTTTAACAAGATGCATTGGAGTGATCACTGCATGTCTCCATCTGTGTTTTTGTGTATACACATGTAACGCTCACTGAGTATGCAAGCAAAACTAATTTCAGATGACTGCAAACAGAATTTCTGAAAGATTTCTCAAAAGCTTTTTCTACTTTTGTGACGACCCCCCCTCCCATCCTCCAGAGGATGGTCCCTTTTCACAAAAGGCTGCTATTCTTCATTTCAACTGGCAAAGGACAACTGACCTCTAACCTATGTCCTCTTCCCCACGACCTGACCTCTTTCCACCACGCACTACCTTCATCGATTCAAGTCTTTCCCCATCACCCGCTAAAAATCCAAAACAATCTTAACCTCTATTCTCTTTCCATCTAAACTCATGATATCATGTGACTATAAACAACTCAAATAGTTGGGGGGGGTATAATCAGAAAAAAAGTCTCTCTCCCTGGAAACTTTACAAACTTCACAAAGTATATTAGATCATTTTAATGGTACCTAAACTGTACAGCCTATCAGAATGAGGCATGACTATAACAGTGGGTTTAAAATGGGGGTCATTAAAAAATAAATTCCAGCCTTGACACTAGCCATCCAAAGCCAAAACCCCCGAATAATTTAAACAGCACTTAAACTTCAGTTGAGAAATCAAAGGACGAGTTACTGAAAGATGCAAATGCTACCTGTAAAGTGGTGCTAAACTTTGTAATGCTCCCTCTAAACCAGTGATGAAAGATACAGATAATTGCTGTCTTTGAAGTAATGAGGCAAGACTGCTAATGTTACCAGTAATCTGATGCTTAACGGCCTGTATAAACCTGTTCAAATATGTCAATGCTACAGCTCTAACATCTCCAGGACTTATGTAATCATGGACTCGAGTAGCTCTGCTAGAGTCACAGTTGAAAACAATCCTCATTTATCCCACACCGGGCTTTGGTGGAGGCCCTCAGTTTGAAACGAGCCATATTAGCCTAGTTTTAAGTCCACTTTCTCTGGATTGGCTGCCACTTGCAAACAGCTTGAAGAGTAGGTGGGAGGGGCTCAACCCAAGCTGTGATGCAAAAGTAGAAAAAAAATTGCCTGAAACCAAGCATTTTGCCTAACAAGGCCTGTGCTTAGTCTCCCAGGGATTAGTTGCATCTACTCTGACCTCATTATTATTTAATATGAACATTCTCCATGGTAACAGTAGATGTGATAGAAAATAAAGAAGAGCTTAACATGTCTTTAAATGATCCAACACAATATAACACTGAAGACTTTGTGATTCTTAAAGGCAGAGTTGACAGTTGCCTGCAAAGGTTTGGCCACCCCTGTGCAAACATACACACGCCTTTGGCAACGGTGTCAAAACAGCTCAATTTATACCTCGTCTTTCAGCATGACTTGTATCTAAAACAGCTCTAGATTATCCAGATATTGTTTTGCATACAAAATACGTCAGGCATCAAGTATTACGACTGCGTCGCCCATCCTGCAACTCTTTGTGGTACTGCCATCAAAAGGTCTATCGGATTTGCCTTTTTTATTTTTTTATATATTTTTATAACTATCATTAGTCATTTTTTCTAGTCTTATGAATGTCAAAATTTGCTGATTATTGTTTATATCTAGCAAACAAAGCTGAATACTTTTAGGCTGCTGTTTAGACAAAAAAAAAGACAAAAAAAACATTTTAACTTCTGGGCAATTTTTAAGGGATATTTTCAAAATAAACAGGCAATCAATTGAATTAATGCAGATTTTAAAAAAATGCATCTAGCCTATTAGCATGCACAAAACAGTAAGGATGAAGTTAGGAGAATGAGAAACATGAGCTTACACAACAACAGTGAGTGTTCTTCTTCCTTTCACAAACTCCTACAACACCATTTTCGGCTGATTCTCACATTTCTGTTTAGCCTTTGACTCCTTTCACATGCGATGCCAATTAGCAATTATGTGCACGGGCCTTGTTTGTAGCAGTGTTATTCTGTCTTTAACTGAACCTCAACAAAACTAATTTGTTATGACTATTATTCAGCTTCAGTCAGACAGAAAAAAACTTCCAGCCTCAAGCTGCATGCCAACCAGAGGCTTAATTTTCTGTTACCACCAGCGCATTGTTGATATTTTCATAGGCTAACGACAGAACAGTAACTTTACAAAATATTTCCACAAAGCTCATCCAGATAGCTTTGTAATGACTTCTTGGTCAACTCTCGAGGAGAAAGTGAGAGCACATAAAACAAGCCTGGCTCCAATTAACTGCCTTGCTCTGAATGGCATGTTACAATACATTCAGCAGTTGAAGTAGGGAGTTTCTCTGAATCCCCTAATTGTCAGCAGCCCACTACAGAACAAGTGCAGTGAGCAGCAATTCACAGCTAAATACCAGAAAGAAGAGAGCTCCCCCAAAGCTTTCCTTCCGCTCTCTGGTTCCCACTAACCAAATAGTCTTACAATGAACAGTCACCTGCTTTTCATTTAGGGGGGAAAAATGCACCCCAGGCATTCCAGTCCAGTCTCTCTTTCCTCCACTTTACTTCCTCTGACTCTACAGGCATTTCATTTCAGTGAGGTGGATCTCAAGGAGGAAATTACTCAGTCATCCAGAAGTAAGGAGAGGGGGGGGAAAAAATCCCTTCTTTTTCACAGAGCATTAGAATAACGCACAGCAGTCATCTTTTCTAAGTTGTCACAATCTGGTACTCATTCAACTTTGTGAGTAGCATAGGAAGCAATGGAGAAAGGTAGGGGGACAATAGAGGTGGTCAGCCCTCCTACTGAAACACAACAAAGACACAATCTGTGACTTTTTATGTTAGGTCCTGAATTTTAACGCAGAACACCACACCAACCAGTATCTCAAGGTTCTTCATTGACAATCCTCTATGACAGGCTCGGCCAACGGCAGGCCTCGAGGGTCGGTGTGGTGCAGGTTTTACATATCACCCTGGGTCTAAACACCTGGATCAAATGATTAGTTCATTTTAGTTCAATGTAGCCATTTAAATCAGCTGTGAAGAATCAAGGATACATCTAAAACCTGCAAGACACCGGCCCTCGAGGCTTAGTCTACATCCATTTAACCTCCATTTTCAGAAATAATCTCTAACTGCAACCCACTAAATACATATTAACCTCCCTTTTCACAGACAACATGCATGTGTGTTCTTTATGCAAACAGGATCGAGAAGGCCGGTTTGTTTTCTAAAACACTGCACAGGTAGAAAGAGATTTCTGTGGTTGGACCGAAGATGAGGTGAAAGTGTTGCTGGAAGTTACCACATGAGTCTAAGGCAACTTTAGTGAAGAAAGTCACAGCTGTGAGTCCGTGGACAAATGTTTGCCAAAGTTTCAAGTTTATCCTGAGATCAAAGCACGATCCTGGATTTTAAACTGCAGTTAGGTCAACACTTTTCCAGCGTGAGTGTGTGAATGTGGTAAAAACATAGTCTACGTGCTCATTAGATTCAACCCTTATCAAGTGCAAGAATACAAGTCAGGTCCAAGGTTGTATGAACTTTTTTCTTTTTTTTTTGGTGGTGGTGGTGGTGGGGGTTAGGAGCTAGTTAGGACGCATGTACCCTAACTAACCCTTTTAGCATATGTCTCTATTGCAATGTAGAAACGAATAGACACACGCGGTAATGAAGTATTCCTGCAACAGCTTCAACCATGACGTCAGTACTGATGGTGCAAGTAGACAGAAAGTATGCAGGGAGGTGCTGCTGTGTTATCTGTTTTTAGTTTCTATATCTAATTTTACATTGCTGATAGCTTTCTTTAAGAGGAGCAGTGTACTATTCTTCCTCTTGCTTCCACTTGGTTGCTGAATTTTAAAAAATTGTAATAATTTTTTTTTGTAAAGCTATTTGTTTCAAGTTTGACCAATCAGCAACCAGCCTAGCAGTTATTCAGTGTCACTCAGGAGTACGTAACTTAGATTAGGTACTTTTTCTCCACCTATTCTAACCCTAAAAAAAGAAAAGAAAAACGTGTTGTAGGGGAACATAGTGTGGTAAAACACATGCACCAGGTGCAGACCGCCATAACACAGCCCACTAGTTCCTACAGTGGCCAGAGTATTGGCATCACACTGATCCCTACACTCTGCTACAGTCAGGTCTAATTTCAGATCGCAGCTGTTCTATAAGTTTGTTTATTGCCAATTAGCAAATGTTAGCGTGCTAAAATGGTTTTGGAACATCATATCAAATTAACATTAGCACCTGTGTGATTAAGCCCATATCGGCAACTCAATAGGTCTGTCAGCTCTCTTATGTTATAACCTTGATGTTTCAACCTTGATGAGGTTTATTACAAACCACACAAGGGCTTTACCAGGTTCAGTCCAATCACATTGCACATTTGCATTTTTACATTGAAATCAGTTAGGTCCTAGAAAGAGCTGCAGATGACATCTAAATGATATTATAGATGCAAAACAAACTTCATAATAATGAGATAATTTAAAAACAAAAACTTTATTTATCAAACAGAAAATGCTGGATACTCATCAATTTAATCATGTAACAGGAGACGCATTAATTGTCAATCTGTTGATCCCACTTTGCTTATTCTTGTTTTTACTTATTCAACATTACAGAGCTGCTCTTTTCTTCTGTCTGCAACCTCAAAAGAAATTCTTTATTACTGCTGTAACACAATTACAGTATCGTTTCCTGGCTTGGAGTCAGGTATCTGTTTCGAAATGTTACAGCAAATCCGTATTAAGCAAGTGATACAATTTCAGCTTCATTTGTTTTTACAGAAAATCTCAAAATCGCCTGAGATAAACTTCCTGTCCAAAGAAAACAGTTGAACCTTCTGAACTTTCCCTCGCAGCGTTGTCATATAGCAGCGTATGAAAATAAATTATACATGTGGAACGTAGAGAGCTACAAGCTCCAAATAAAAATGCAGACTGTGCCTGCCAAAAGTTTAGATTCAGAAGGATAAAAATGGGTTTAATCAAAGACAGCCAAAGTTCATCATAGGAGGAAACTGCTGAGGGAAACAGCACGTGCTCCATATCGTGCTGGGTTGGCAGAGGCAGACGCTCTTGGATGGGACGAGTGAAACTAAAACCATAACCCCAGATGAAGGAAGAATGGGGATGACATGTTTTGGGGGATTTTGTTCTTATGATTAGATCTTATTATTTCCTGATGAGAGCTTCTTCTGCTTTCCCAACCTAAATCTTATCTAAAAATGCAAAAAATATAAAGAAAATCTAAAAACTGCAGAAAATTATTCATGGCACCAGCAAAACTAAACCACCTGAGCATGAATTCAAATAATTAAAGAATCTCAAAGCCCCCCCCCCCCGATCCCCTTTGGATAAATGCACGGGCAGCGCAGCATGATGCTGTCAGCGCCGCTTCCAATGAGCGTTGTTTGGCCTCACTCTTGAATGCATAGGTAACCACAGGAGGTCTCAGATCAAGTCCAAAGTAGTAGGTTATCATGGCATTAAGAAGCTCTGTGACTCTCATTGAGACAAATCAAGCAAGTGGACGGCTAAGGAGAAAGCTCCTCGCCCTTTCTCTTAATCTCCACAGAGTGCTTTATCATGATGTCAGGCTCTCAAACAAATGTGCTCGATTTCTGGAATCAGATTAAAAAAGGTGACATGTTTCCTGGCTTTAAACCGTGTTTGTGCTTTGTTGCTGTATTTAAAAAAATTACAGAAGTTTAACTTGGCTGCTAAGTTGTGTTCTGGCACTGAAGACGCTTGAAAATTCGAGTCTACGTGTACATGTAAGGAATGTTTTGGCTTGCAATTAGTCTACTGCACACATGAGATATGAAGCATATCCATATAAGGTGACTCTCAGCAGTAAACACGGGGTCGATAAACAACACAGTAAACGTTTGAATCTTCTTTGACATTTTTCTCTCAATCACCTTCCTACTGTGAGCAGAAAGGGTTCGAATGTACGTCTCTTTAATTAGCAAGGGTGTAACAATTCTTAAATGAGATGTACTGTAATGTTTAAAGTTCAGGTAAGTAGTGAGATGGAAATACATCAGAATACCAGAGTTTGTTTTTTCTTCGTAATCCAATCATAATCAAGTGGTCACTTTTTTCCCCTGCTTCTTCTTTTTCATCTCCAAAGAAAATGTTTGTGAAGTCAAACTAAAGCCCAACAATGAAGGCATGAGCCTTTAATAATCAGAGAGCAGAGGTGAAACTCCACAACAGATTTACCAGTCAGCAGCAACAAGGAATACTTGGCTATAGTTGTAACTTAAACTGATTAATGTAAACAGAAAAGCCTAAAATAGCATTACATGAATCCACTGAACTGCTGATGATCAACTGACCTAATTTTCTAGCTTAAACCTCTAAAATTTTGGTTTCTATACTTCTTTTCTGGCGCAGGTACAGCTTTAATATGTTAAAACCTGTACATCACTGGTGACTGCATTACAAAATTGCAGATTAGTTTTGCAATAAACGTGGTCCCAGGTACCACAGTGCGCTTCCTGTTAGCTGCCTTAATTATTACCAGGTTCAAACACCTACACACACTCAAGAGCATACTCTACAGCCAGTCCACATTGTTGTTCTACTTCTCAAATGTTCACCTTTGACCCTCCTTGTTCTCAGAAGTCTAAGGCATTTCCTTGAGTGAGGTCACCTGTATTAAATTATTGTCCAGCACAAAAGCAGAATCCAGAGAGGGAGACAAAAGGTAGAAAGCTGTTGCTGAGGAAGAGTGAAGAATATACTTTATTTAAACAAGATGGTACCTAAAAAAAATATAACAAAGTGTTTCTTAACAGTCAAAAACTAAGATAAAATCCATAAAACAAGCCAAAGTATATTTGGTTAAAGGTCATTTTAATCATAAAGGAACAAAAGCAAAAAGTCATGGATTCGCCAGACTCAAACAAACCATGTGATAGACACGACATGGGGATAAGCAGAGGTTTAAAGGACAAGTATTAAACTTTCTAAGAGGCCAGGTGGGTTAAGCTCTTCAGAGAAAGTAATATTTCTACTAAAGTGGACACAAATGTTTAATGAGCATGGTGTCTAATGTCACCAATGAAAATGTAGATAAACTAACTTTTCAGCAGTCTAGAAGCCAGTATCCCTGGATTAGGCCGAGTAAAATGAGGCAATCTAATTACGTTTCTGAATTCCAAACTTCCTGTCACAGAAAACCAGAATACCATGGGAGGTTAAGGACCAATGCGCCCAGTGAAGCATGGACAAAGCTGAGGGGGTCCCTCAGGACCAAAAGGGGCAGGTGGGGGTATTACACAAAGCTCAACATCTCTCGTAAATCAATGAGCAAGAGTTAAATGTCCCTTTTTGTTGTTCATGATTTTTCATCTAAGTCACGACCGTGAGAAGGAGCCACACAAAGATAAAGATGACAAAACTCCCCAACATGTCAACAAGTGGGTCAGCATCAAACCCAGAATGTAACTGTGAGGCAAACTCACTCAAGGGAGAGAAAAAATATTTGGGGTAACATAAACGCAGATGTTACGGTTAGGAGTGGTGATGTATTTCAAAGGGGGCCACACATGCGGAGCACTTTTCTCCAATCAGAGGTAATCTCAGGCAATGGGATTGAGGCAGAAGCTAACTACGAACAGAGAGAGACAGAAAAGGGAGAGTGGAAAAGGAGATGAGCTCAGAGAGCGTGTCGGAAAACGGCCAAAAGTAGACAACATCCAGGATGACAGTAGGTACTACACAGAGATATGCTAACCCACTTCTATGTGTTGCAGCTGTAAAGTTTTTGGGCTTCTTATCTATGTTTTATTGCCATTTAATCTTTTTTTCGGTAAGTGGCTTCCTTTCCTGTTAGAGCCAACAACTCAACAACTCAGCTTTCGATTAATACATAACTGTGATGGCTTTTTGGAAGACTGCATGCATTTGTAGAACTCCCAAAATCCCTCTGTCTGCATAGTCAAGGACTACACAAATGGGCACTACCATGAGACCATGCATCTTGCATAAAGGCATGGAGGCTGGAGTAGTAACAACAGGCTTGCAGCATGTCTTGATTTTCAAGTCAAGACAACTAAAGACCACCAACCTAACATTCTTCAGATGACACAATTTCCCAGAACGATCCTTTTGAGACCCAACTCTGACACTACAGCATCTGTACGTTAATTAATATCGATCATCTGGAGGAGTTCTTTGATCCCTCGAAACTGTGACGGTTCAGCGGACGTCAATATTTGCTCCGACAGAAGTGTGAGGCCAATATGTGAGACTGTGGTTATAGCAGTGACCAGAGGCACCTGGTCACTGCTACCGACACATATCCTATCAACTTGCCTGTTTGGTCTAAAGGCCAAAATAAGTGGGTGTGTTAATAACCTACTGCTCCTGAATGTCAACAGGATTTGCATGGCTTTTAAACTTTATAGGCTGTGGGCTGGTAAAGGGCATTTCATTGCTTTTCCAGGCCCCTACAGAGAAACCTGATTAAAAAAAAAAAAAAAAATTGAAAAAAATCCCTAAAACCCTTTTTGGCATTCATTAATTATTCAAAGTGTCTGGCGGAGGGTCAGCACTCTACTGAAGGTCTTCTTTCAAGGCCTTTCTCATCATCCGTAAATACTTTGCCCTCCCATTTCGCCCGCAGCATCTTCTATTCATTTCCTGTGTCCTTCAAGTCGCTCCTGCCGTTTCCTATATTTCTCTAAGCATTTCTTACAGCTTCCATGCTGGAAAAATCTTCTTTATCCTGCTCTGACAAGAGGAAGCCCTCCCCATTGGAGGATAAGGAACAGATCTCGTCTAGTTCCAGAAGCCAGTCTGTTTCCTGAACCTGAACTTACTCGCTGTCACATGCCCAGTCTCCCACTTTGTATCATTCTATTCTACAGACCAGTCTCTTCATAACAGCTTTTGCAGCTGTACTCACTTTCCCATCTGCTCAAGGAGGATGTCTACAGTATGCAGAGTTTATCATCAAATGGACAGTCCCTTTTTTGTTTTTATGTTTTATCTTGGAAAAGAAATTTGTGGCAATGGGTCGCCTCGTCTCTGCGATGTAAAACACATTCCTTAAAGACAAATTTGAGTAAATCATAGGCTGAAAAAAGCCACCATGACACCTCCTGTCTGTTTGTCAACTCAAGTTTAGCACGGTCACCCTCCCCATCTTGGTTTTGTTAGAACTCACGTCTTTGGCAGAGTCACAGATTTTGGGTATGCAACCAGCCCAGTCCAGACATGCTTGCTTTTGGTTCACCAAGAGTTAGTGCAAAGCCCAAGGTTGACTGGCAGAATGCTGATTTGTTGAAGAGTTAATTAAACAGAAAAGTCAGCAAAAGCAGAGATAGGAGCATGAAGATAAGCTCAGTGGGGAAAATGGTTGCAGTGGACAGATTCTACTGTTTTTAACACTCGCTTTCCCTCACTATAATCAAGTTCTTTATCTATGATGACTTCTATGTTCCCTGTGACAGGGGTTAAAACTAAAGAACCAACAACAGCATAAATACGAAAGTAGCCCAGAGATCAGCTGTTATGCGTATTTTGATAGTGCTGCACAGATGCCAGCCCTTTAAATTAGTAAACAGCATCTATAGTGGCTTTGTTGGCACCCACAGTCCCTTAAAGTGCCAATGACCCTAAATGATGAGATTTAAGCCTTAATTTAATTTAAATAGATCAGTTATATAAAGCGTTACAACCTTTACAGCTGGCATAAAAGCCACAATTAGGTTTAGAGATGAAAACAGCCTTTTAAACATATTTCCATCCATCCATCTTCATCCGCTTTATCCGAGGCCGGGTCGCGGGGGCAGCAGCCTAAGCAAAGAGGCCCAGACCTCCCTCTCCCCAGCCACCTCCTCCAGCTTATCCGGGGGAACACCAAGGCGTTCCCAGGCCAGCCGAGAGATATAATCTCTCCAGTGTGTCCTGGGTCTGCCCCGGGGCCTCCTCCCGGTGGGACATGCCTGGAACACCTCACCCAGGAGGCGCCCAGGGGGCATCCTTGTCAGATGCCCGAACCACCTCAGCTGGCTCCTTTCGATGTGGAGCAGCAGCGGCTCTACTCTGAGTACTCACTACCCACAGCTCGTGGCCATAGGTGAGGGTAGGGACGTAGATCGACCGGTAAATTGAGAGCTTCGCTTTTACACTCAGCTCCCTCTTCACCACGACAGGCCGGTGCAGCGTCTGCATTACTGCAGCCGCAGCCCCAATCCGTCTGTCGATCTCCGGCTCCCTTCTCCCATCACTCGCGAACAAGACCCCGAGATACTTGAACTCCTCCACTTGGGGCAAGAACTCATCCCCGACCCGGAGTGGGCACTCCACCCTTTTCCGGCTGAGAACCATGGCCTCAGATTTGGAGGTGCTGATCCTCATTACCGCTGCTTCACACTCGGCTGCGAACCGCTCCAGTGCGAGCTGGAGGCCCTCACCTGATGAAGCCAACAGAACCACATCATCCGCAAAAATCAGAGATGAGATCCTGAGGCCACCAAAGCGAAAGCCCTCCGCCACTTGGCTGCGCCTACAAATCCTGTCCATAAAAATTATGAACAGAACCGGTGATAAAGGGCAGCCCTGGCGGAGCCCATCACCCACCGGGAACGAGTCCGACTTATTGCCGGCAATGCGAACCAAGCTCTTGCAACGGTTGTATAGGGATCGAATGGCCTGTAGCAATGGGCCAGACACCCCATACTCCCGCAACACCTCCCACAGGACACCCCGAGGGACACGGTCGAATGCCTTCTCCAAGTCCACAAAACACATGTAGACTGGTTGGGCAATAAACATATTTCTTTGTGGTTTAAAGTTTGGCATTTTAATATCAGGGCTGAACATCAAGTGGACACTAGAGGAACTGCTGCTTATTATTAAGCACTTGCGATGAAGGGAGCTCGACTTCAGGAAGACGTTTCACGTGTCATCTGAGAGGCTTCTTCAGTTCTCAATACTGATGGAGAGTCCCAGGCATTTAACTCTTGAAGGGGTTTTAATAACTCTGTAGCTGGAACTGAAGATGCTTCTTAAATGAGATGAAACTTCACGAATCTTCAGGTCTTCATGAACCAAAAAGAAGTCCAGCTACCTTCATTGCAAATGCTTAAAATGACCATGACCTAGATGACTGGGAAGCTACACAGACTGGATGATGGGTTTATATTTCAGCCCTGGAAGCTGCCATTGGGTGTTTTCCAGAGCTACACATTTTTAAGATATCTCATTCAACAAAGTTTCTAAATGAAAATGTTTATAGCTTTAGGAAATCCTTCAAAAGGTCAGAGGTCATCACAGACAGGGGAGAAAGCTACACATTTTCAGTCACTTCAGGAAGAGCAAAGTGATTGGAGCTTAATATTCAGCTCTTTTCTCTCCTCAGCATTTCTTCATATCGATCTGGCCTTAAAGTGGCACTGTCCGTTTTAGGAAATTTCAGAAATGATCATGCACGGACACCTTCTCTTTCAGCATCACCCCCCCCCCCCCCCCCCCCCCCCCCCAAAAAAAAAAAAAAAAAAAAAACTTGATAAAGGATTAGTCTGTCCAGCAAACAGGTCAGAAGGGTGCAAAGCTCGTATAACCCACAACACCAGGCTGCTGGAATAAGGTGTGCCCAAATTAGGGCCATTTTAGCACCAAACAAAGATCTGCTATTAACACTGGAGCTCAGATTGAATCCCGCCCCCTTAAGTGAGCTCGCTTTGTCATACACCGCTCTGATGCAGTCAATCAGTGACCCAGAGCTTAGCTGGGGGGCATTGAGATTCTTTTACAACCCCCCCACCCCCACCCCCTTCACCTCGCCTCCTGCTCTTCAAAAGAAAGAATGGTAATTAACTGATGAAGAGCTCTGTAAGATTATCCAGTCCTCACGCCAAGAGCTGCAGCTCTGCCAGTGGTGTGCAGTCATGTCCCAAAGGACCACTGCAGAATGGGGAAGGATGGATCTCAATGGTCTATTCAAACCAGTCTCCTCTTTCATCCTCTATTCAGCTGGAAAAAAAGTGGAGAGCAGCAAGCAATGTCGTATATTTGAGACAGGAATGTTCTTTCATATCAGCACAAATTAGGAAAAGCACTCACAGTGTTTTAAGACATGTCGAGACCGTAGTCACAGCACATTTAGGATGGACACTCACACACACACAAACACTGACCAGAGGGCACACAAGTGCACAAACAACCCCTCACTGTGAGCGGGAATGCGCGGCAGATTGAATTATACAAGAGAAAGCAAAAAATAGCTGTGTGTCCCAACCACCTAGTGCGAAACAGAGCGGGACACAGGGGGAGTGAGGGAGTGGGAACGGGTGAGAAAGGAGAGCATTTAATTCAACTCAAAGTCGGAGCAGAAAAGTTTTCAGCGTGCACACGGAGCAAAGAAAACACAAGAACATGTTACTGAAACGAAGCAGACAATGCAGAGGTTTGTCTCGCGTTTGCACGCCCTCCCGTTCTCCTTCATAATATCTCCCACATTCAAATGTGTCACCGTGCCAAGGCCCCCCACAGCCGGGGTCCCAACCCTCCACCCAACCCCCGAAAGCAGACCACCCAATAGATCCCCTGAGCAGGGCTCCCAAATAATCTGAAGCATAAACCTTTTCTTTACAGAAAATATCATGCCCACTGCATCGTCACACTATGTCCCACGTGAGTCAGCCCACTGACTTATACTCATGATTTCACTCTGACATATTAGAGCTGCAGAGAAATCGTGCTAAAATTTCTGCTGTCAGACATCCTGTGAACTCCTAAAAATATCTGACTGGAAACTTTTCTCACCCAGAACATGCAAGACAGGCAGACCCAAGTGCGTGCAGGTCCAGCCAGAGCTGTGGGCAAGCTGAGGGAGACAGACGGCATGGTGACGGACAGGAGTGATGCTGCTGCTGGGGCTGCTGCTGGGGCTGCTGCTGCTACAGACCAGTGGGCTTCCTTAAGTTTAATCCAAGAAGAAGAAGAGTAGCCCAGCACTGGAAAGCCATGACCATCCTGGACATAAATACAGCTTCTTCTTTCTGCCTCTTCCTCAGTGTCCGGCTTGCTGTTTTCCCTCTATGTGTCTGCTCTAAATTGGATCCTTGCTGCCTCTCCTCTGCGCTCGGTCTGCCTCCCGTTCCCTCTGCCGGGGAAAGGTTCACAAAGGTTTTTTTTTTTTTTTTAACTGAGGGGGGTCAGGCTGCCCCTACCTCTCCACGGGAGCAAAGGGGGAGGGGGTATAGTCCACTTATTATCCATCTCTTTTGCGCCTCCTCTCCCTCTCTCTCATCCCATGTCTCCCTCCCTCCTTAGCCCTCTAAGCCTCACCACTTTTAATTTCATTCATCCCTTGATCCCACCCCTCCCTGCTCGTCCCCCCACAGCATCCATGGCACTACACCTCCCTCCCACCTTCTACCCCTCTCTCCTGCATGCTTTCCTTGTGCATTTCTGTATTAAGCCCATTTTAATATTTCATAAACTCCACGCCGCCTGCTTTTACCTAACTACCTTTGAGGTAAATCTTCACTGACATTTCTCCTGACATCAAAAAATGCAACTTTCAATCACTCTGGGAATCAAAAATAGGCACATGCAATTTATTTTTTCTAGTCTTTTCTCAAGGGAAATTTGCACCAACTCCTTTGGTACCTGCTTTCCTAAATATTTAAATTAAAAAATGTAAATAAGAAAAAAAAAAGTCAGTTCTGCCTTTGGCTTGGATTCAAATTACAGATCAACACAACATTGTATAAAAAAGATCACGGCAACTGTTGGTTTATGGAGCTTTTATGAAGTTGAACTGTCATTCAAGGTGGCCACACTTCAATAACTTTAAACCTTAATATAATCTAACCAGCTGAGTTAGGCCTCAGTCACACAGGCTTAGAGACTGGTCAGCAGCAAATGGTTGCCAAAGAAAAATGTTTATTCCTGACAAGTTGGCGAGTGGTTGCCAGAGGCTGCTGGCAGTCACACGCAGAAATCTGTCACAAACAGTGCTGCTCTTTGAGTTGCCACTTTCTTGGTTTGCATAGAAAATACCATCTTGTCTAAACAAGTGCAAACCTTACTTACAAGTGGTAGACAGTTTGCCTTCAAAGTAAAAGTTGCTCCTTTTGAAATGTGTTGGTTGTAGCCATAAGGCACAAAACTTTTACTTTGAAGGCGAGCAGGCTGCCTTTCCAGTTTGCATTGCAGTTCTCAGTTTTGCCACCCCTCAGCGACAAGTTGGCAAGTGCTTGCAGACAAGCTGTGTCTTCCATGCAATCTACAGAGCTACCATGGCAACCTGCTCACAACCAAAGCAATTGCAAAGGAGTTTTCAGAGCAGCACAACATGCCTCTTTGCAATCCTAACCGTGATCACGCTGCTCTAAAACATTATCTGCTTGTTATTCCACGCACCATCAGCTGCAACCTAACTAACACTAGTGAAATGGCACAAGACATCACTGCAATAACGAATGAAGGAACGACCAATTTCATTAAACGATTAAATAGCGACATGCGATTGCCAGTGAGGCGCCAACCAGTCTCAGGGTCATGTTTGTTTCTACTTTAAAGTTGGTCATTTTAACATGGTAGTCTATGGGGACAGCCTCTGGTGGTCATTCCAGGAACTGCAGTTTTGGTGCTCGATCAGTACATGAAATTTGACTGACATTTTATCTCTTATGTGCAGAAATACAAAAACAAAAACAACATGCTTGGTTAGTGACAGTAGGTGGCTTTAAACAGACCCCACTCCCGCTTCACACTTTACAAAAGGGAGAAAGAACACAGGGGCCAGGAAGTAAAAGCTGCCTCATTAAGTTCTCACTGCTCATCAATGACCATGTTAGCCCCATGACTCTTTATCCCTTTCTGCAGGTTTTTCATGCACATGCGCGCACACACAATGCTCCATACTACTTGAGCCTACCCACGTGTGCACTCAAACCCATCATTTCCCATCAGAGATAAACAAAAACACTCAGAAAAATCACAGCCCACAATTTCCTCAAAACACAAACACACGTCATTTAAACTATCAAGTTCACCACAGTCATATACACAAACATCCACCAATAACCACCTTTTCCTTCTCCACCCTCTCGCGCACATCTTCACAATTTTCTCACATGGTGTGTAAATACACAAACCCACCCACACACAGAAACAGTCATGCATACTCACCCTTTGGCACAGAGGATTAGTGGCCCAGTATTTCTTGCAGGCCACCACCTACACAGACATTCGCTAAAGGAGACGAGGTTAAAGACAAAACGAAAAACACACGGACACACACAAGGATGCAAAGCCTGACACAACAAGAAGTACGCATGGCTTCAATTCACACTTTCAGATTAAAAACTGCTCTTCGAGAGGACCACCTGTCATCAGCACGGGTGAGTCCTAAATGAGTTTATAATTGCATCAGTTAATGGTGCTTTCATTCATTAAATGTTAGCATTTAATTAGAGTTGGATGGTTTAGTGGTCAGTGAATTATTACCAAAGTTTTCAAAAGTTTGTAAGTTTTAGACACATTTTAATTAAGATTTTGTGTTATTGAGTTTTGGACACTTAGAGGCAGCTAAAGCCCTATCACACAGTCCAGTGAAGTCACGGATTATGATAATCCCTCGTCCCTCATTGCCATCCAGTACATACATCTACTTCCACCTTTGCAGTTAAGGGTGGGGGGGGGGCTGAGGTTTTTCCCAGCTGTCACGGGGCAAGAACCAGTGTACACCATGGACAGGTGATCAGTCTGTTGCAGGGTTAACACAGAGAGACATAACTATTCATGCTCACATTTACACCTACGGCCAATTTAGAAACATCAATTTAGCCAATATGCATGTCTCTGGACTGTAGGCGT
Organism: Neolamprologus brichardi; assembly: GCF_056152115.1. NCBI lineage: Eukaryota > Metazoa > Chordata > Actinopteri > Cichliformes > Cichlidae > Neolamprologus > Neolamprologus brichardi. Next base: position 3,227,619 of record NC_142119.1, on the reverse strand, counting down.
AAATCAGACTGTGCAGATTACAGGGATACAAACTTCAGCCATGTAGTGGATTCTAACCCAGGACCTTCTAGGTCTAAGGAGATGGTGCCAACCCCTGCACTGCTGGTCCCAGTCAAACACATTACGAGAAAGAAGCCAGGGAGAATTTAAATATTACGACTCCTTGTTTTTCCCTGCTTTTTTATTCTATTTATTTATTTATTTGAAATATTTTAGTATCTTTTCAAACACAAACTAACTGCAACTTAACATTTAGCACTTGAACATCAACAGTCCTGTGAGACTTTACACTGTCTGGCACACATGTTGATGGGAGAGCACAGCTGACATGTTGCTGGAAATCAATTTCTTTTTGGACGTCATTTAACACCCCACTGTTTTTCTACATTCTAAAAAAAGATAGAAATTACTACCTTGGCCTCTTAAATTATACTGTGGCAGAGCTGTAGGTGGCAAGACATTGGCTTTTTGACCACATGGTCAGCAGCTTGATTACCATCTGAGAAATGGCAGGACAGGAAGCTTTGTTTGTTTACTTCTTTCTTCTTACCCCCCCCATGTGTGAAATCAATCCAATGCCCTTCCCAATCATAACTGTCAGTGAATGACAGAGCACTGAAGAGTTGTCCAGCAGAGCTTAGCTGTGCTGAAATAAAAGCAGTCACAGCACTGCACACTATGTTCTTGCATAAAGTCATCCTCCACATTATCTGTCAACACACTCTCATGTAACAGTGCATGATGCATAATTTATTTTTTGATAGTCATAACGCCTTCTATATATAGTAACAGAAGAAACTGTATCAAGTTAATGAATTTCTACAAGATACTCAAAGTCTTTTTTACCCCAGTCACATTATTTCACTATAAGACCACCAAAAATCAAACAGAAACTAAGTGCAGCAGCAGCACCCACTGGTGGTTTTTGAACAAACTGCATCCCTGATTACTTATCAAGTATTTGTTCAAACGGTGATCGGCCAAAACAATTAAAACCAACGCCCAACTATTGTCCAGGTTCTCCTTTTGCCACCAAAACAGCTCTAACCTGTTGGGGTGTGGACGTCATTGAGGGTATCTGACACTGCTTTGTTTCCAGTGGTTGGACCCTACGTGGATCGGGCTTGTTGTGGTGCATCCCACAGATGTTCAGTTTGATCTGGGGAGTTTGAAGTCAGGTCAGCTCGGGTTCATGAGCAGGTTTGCGGTGTGGCTGGATGCCCTGTCCTGCTGGAAGTGCTGCACAGATATCCTAGATAGACTTCTCTGCATTGAATCATATCTGTTATTAACCTCTGTCTCTCTTCCACAGCATGTCTTTATCCTGTCTTCCTTCTCTCACCCCAACTGGTCGCAGCAGATGGCCCCGCCCCTCCCTGAGCCTGGTTCTGCTGGAGGTTTCTTCCTGTTAAAAGGGAGTTTTTCCTTCCCACTGTCGCCAAAGTGCTGCTCATAGGGGGTCATGTGATTGTTGGGTTTTTCTCTGTATCTATGAAGCGCCTTGAGGCGACTTTTGTTGTGATTTGGCGCTATATAAATAAAATTGAATTGAATATCAAAGTAACATCCAGAAGAATGGCAGCTTTTTGTAACAGGATGAATTATATTACTCATTTCACCTGTTAGTGGTTTTAATGTTGTGGCTGTTTGGTGTAGCCCGGCGATAAATTATAAAGAGGGACTACAGAGACTGAGGGATTGTAATGCAGGAAAGGAAAGAAAGGCAAGTTTCTACGACTAATCAAATCACTCAAATAATTTGTTTTAGTACATCTTTAACCTTGACCATTTCGGTTTCTTTTGTAAAACCAGAGCCAAGAGCGGACAGCGAGACAATTAAGAAGATTAACTGCTGTCGGATCACCGTCCTTGAACCATGTAAAGACGGATAAACAGCTGAGTGAGATCAAAGCTGCCCAGCCTGTTACGACGGGCTCAAAACAAGAGACAGAAGGGAAAAAAAGAATGAACTGATAAAAGAAGAAAAAATAAGCAAAGGCTATCACACATGGATGAAAAAGAGGGCGGGAGAAACAAAAAAACCCTGAAAAAAAACAGGGGTCTGTAGTCAGTGATCACATAGATAGATGAAGATAGTAGATAATCATGCGGATAAAGGGAGAGTGAATGTGCAAACAGCAGAGGGGTGTGTTCTGTGATCTTGGCCGGTGTCCTGACGCGCTACATGAAGGGGAGTTCACTTGTTGACAGACAGAGGAAGAACACACTCCAGCAGGCCTCACACACACACACACACACACACCCTTGTGACTCCCATCTGTTGCAAACAATGCAGGCCCGCCGCCCTCCCTGTGAGAACGCTCACATGCGTGTGCACGTTTTTCCTCTGTTCTTTCTGCTGAGAGGAAGGACCGTCCACCCAACACCAGAACACACTGACCCATGAAAGCAACAATAACACGGCTGCAGTACACAATGTGAGGCATTTCAGGGTGGTCGGGCCTATTCTTTAAAAGACTCTAAGGTTCATTAGTGAAAAGGCCCTTTAAAGCCATAGATGACCCAGGTGACTCCATCTGTTATGTCCCTTATTGCATAGCAATACTAATAACAAATAACACTTGCTTGTTTTTCCACTTTCTAACACATCAGCTTTGATGACCAATTGTTCACTTTCTTTCTGATATGTCCCACCCACTAAAAGCTGTCAGCGTTATTCACCTCACCTGTGAGTGGTCAGGTCTGGGCATGTTAAGACCAGATTTAATGCTCTTTTTAAGCAGTTATCACATAAATAATAAAATGCATCGGTTATCCAAATATCCTCTCCACCTACACAGATTTACCCAAATGCACGGTAAACTTATTTCTACAACTCTCTCTCTCTGCATTCCTAATACTTGCAATCTCTTTGAAAAGAAACCAACCAAAGCAAAGCCATGAGGATCTGATCTTCCTATTAGAGCCTTTAATATCCTCCAGGGGAAATAAGTAGCAAGCACAGCAAACAAACTGTTCAAATTCACACACACACAAAAATATCTTGTCATGATAAGAAACTTGTTTTATACTTCTGACCAGAATGAGATAAGATATATTACAGGATATATTCTGTTCGTAATAAGGTTGGATGATCTGATATCCTCGTGTCGGTGTTCCCACATCATCATAATAAATGTTGTTCCAGGTTCAACATTGCAACATTGTTGTGACATCCCCCTTTTCTGCCTTTGAAAAATACCGCCTTAAAAAAAAAAAATCTACTTCACTTGCGAGAAGAGAAACCGCTTCTGTCCGCCGATCCAGGAACTTGAATTCTTTGAATTTCAGGATGCTTTTCTTTAATAAACGGTAATTCAATTCAATTCAATTCAATTTTATTTATATAGCGCCAAATCACAACAAAAGTCGCCTCAAGGCGCTTCATAGATACAGAGAAAAAACCAACAATCATATGACCCCCTATGAGCAAGCACTTTGGCGACAGTGGGAAGGAAAAACTCCCTTTTAACAGGAAGAAACCTCCGGCAGAACCAGGCTCAGGGAGGGGCGGGGCCATCTGCTGCGACCGGTTGGGGTGAGAGAAGGAAGACAGGATAAAAGACATGCTGTGGAAGAGAGACAGAGATTAATAACAGATATGATTCAACACAGAGAGGTCTGTTAACACATAGTGAGTGAGAAAGGTGACTGGAAAGGAAAAACTCAATGCATCATGGGAATCCCCCGGCAGCCTACATCTATTGCAGCATAACTAAGGGAGGATTCAGGGTCACCTGGTCCAGCCCTAACTATATGCTTTAGCAAAAAGGAAAGTTTGAAGCCTAATCTTAAAAGTAGAGATAGTGTCTGTCTCCTGAATCCAAACTGGAAGCTGGTTCCACAGAAGAGGGGCCTGAAAACTGAAGGCTCTGCCTCCCATTCTACTTTTAAATACTCTAGGAACAACAAGTAGGCCTGCAGAGCGAGAGCGAAGTGCTCTAATAGGGTGATATGGTACTACAAGGTCATTAAGATAAGATGGGGCCTGATTATTTAAGACCTTGTATGTGAGGAGCAGGATTTTGAATTCAATTCTGGATTTAACAGGAAGCCAATGAAGGGAAGCCAAAACAGGAGAAATATGCTCTCTCTTTCTAGTCCCTGTCAGGACTCTTGCTGCAGCATTTTGGATTAACTGAAGGCTTTTCAGTGAGTTTTTTGGACATCCTGATAATAATGAATTGCAGTAGTCCAGCCTGGAAGTAATAAATGCATGAACTAGTTTTTCAGCGTCACTCTGAGACAGGATAGCTAGGTAGATAGATAGGTAAGCATTATACATATTGTCCTTACAGAGGCGGTTTCTCTTCTCGCAATTGAAGTAGATTTTTTGAAGGCGTTTGTTTTTTTCGAGGTCACGGATGACGTCAGGAGAAGGTGATTGGTCACTTGCAATGTTGAACCTGGAACAACATTATTTATGATGACGAGGGAACAGCACCAACACGAGGATATCAGATCGTCCAATAAGCACATCCGCAATTTAAAGATTCTGGCTGACAGGTAATTTTGACATCAAATAAGAAAGTCACATAAATCAAAAACTAATAAAATAAACAGTGTGAGTACAATATTCAAATGAATGTTTCAAATGCAACAAAGGGCTGAGTGTAGCAAGTGGCTGTGTTCATATCAGGATGTGTGAACTAACACACTGAGCAGTGGCTGCTTTTACAGGATTAATGGTTCTATTCATCGACACAGGACCTACAATCAGAAAAAGTGCCATGTCAAGTCAATCTGCTAATATCCTGCTGTTTTGACGTGTCCGTGCCAACGCGCTTATCTCTCCAGCTCATCATACCATGCCAGGCTGCTGAGGATCACACAAATATTAAATTTCCTTTGTCATTTGGCAACTGCAGATCTTAATCACGAGAATAATAAATAACTTCTCATACATCTTCGGTCAAAGGCTGTAAGTCATTAAGTTTCATCAGCGATCACACCCAGTGTTCTCTATAGATGAGCTAAAGCTGCATCTAAATCTGTGGCAAGTTCTCCTTCCTGCAAAGCATGCTCATAATAATAATAACAAAGACAATGCACTATTGTTTAGAATGCATGATTTTTGCCATGTTCACCACATTAGTTTAACGAGTTTTAAACCCCCCCCCATTGTTTTCAGTGTGTTTGCTTTTTAATATTATTTTGCTTTGATCTGCTGGCCGAGTTTAGACATTAGGTTAAAGACAAAAAACCCTCACTGGTGCAGCTAAGGCACAAAAAAACTGCTTGGTTTGGCAAAAAACTAAAAACTAAAATAAATGAATAAGAAAAACTACTTGGGTTATGAAAAGATTGTGGCTAGGGTTACACATGCCCCCTCCTACATTGGACCTTGCACGCTGAAAAGTTGGAAATGCCAGCTCTGTCTTTATAATGCAATGACCTGGTCCACAACCTGCCACCTTGAACATACTGTAAAGCTGACAAACTGGCAGCTTTCTAAAGCCTGTATACCTTGACTTGAATATTTTGGAATATCTGTCTCAGTTCATATTATAATCCTTCCAATACTATCCAAGCATTTCAGTCAAAACCGCAAATGTAAACCTCGCTGTGGTGCAAGAGGAAATTCAAGAGGGGCACCAGCATCATTAACCTGCACTTTCTTGAAACCATGAGTTGAATTTCAGCAGATAGACATTTCATTTTGAACCAAACTGACAGACTTGGTCACCGGTACACCGCTAAAGTATGGTCTTAACCCAGCCCACCTCAGCACTGAGCTATAGGCAGCAGCTAGAGACACCAAAAAAAGGTCAACTTCAATATAAAGGTTCCTGCCTCTTAAATTAACAAAATAAGACATCAAAATTATATTTTATTGAAGGTAAATACATCTAAAATACCAGCTGTACCTTGTTTTTGCTTTTCCCTGGCTTCCAGAAAGGAAAGATGCAATAGAAGAAAAATTTCGCCCAACTGAAGACGGTGGCGAGACACCAGCCTAGTCCGCCCATTCTCTCGTGGAAAAACAAAAAAACAAAAACCTCCTCGCGTCCTCTACCGTATCCTGTATCTCCTTGCTTTGTCTCCCCTCCCTCTCTAGCCTGCCCTTCAAGAGCCGTGTCCAGAGGTGCAAAGACTCTAGCAGTGTGTCCTGGAGAGAATCCCAGAATGGCTTTTCATCCAATCCAAGAAAAGGTACCTTTTCCAAGTGTTTAAAAAAAACTGGAGATTCCCATAAAGTGCACTTTACTCGTAAATGCCTTCTTCGCTCTCTTGTCTAGCATCCCTACAGCATCCCTCCATCTTTCTGTGGATGCTGCAGGATCTGCCATTCAAAGCATGAGGAGGAAAAAGATTAGGAGAGGGGAACTCAGAAGTGGGCGGTGGTGGGATGGGTCAGGCAGAGCCGTCTGGTTAAGAATGAGGCACTTATAGTGATGGAAAAGGGAGGGGGGGTCTTAAATTTAATGTAGAACAGTGGGGGGATGGCTTGAAGAAAGAAAGAAAAATAAATCAGAAATGTGTTGAGTGGACAAGCAGTCCGTCATCGCAGTTTAAATAATGATGTATAGTACAAAGCTGGTATGCTCCAGCTGATAATTCAAGCGCTTCTTGTTTGAGGTTTGCAGTGAAAGAACCTAAAAAGAATAAAATGAATGCAGTATTTGGACTCAGTGGAGGATGCTGGTGCATTTGGAGCTTTCCGGGGGGGTTTTAATGAAGACTGGCAGATTCTGACCAATCATAAATGGTGCATGGAGCCTCTGAACCCGTTTGCATCTTCAGTGATTAGTTGGGTGCCTAGCTTTCCTTATTGGATAAAGAGGAAGGCAATTGAAATCAACAGCTCCTAACTTGCTTTACATTTGAGGAAGAGCAAGAAAGTGTGTGCAATTACAAAAGGAGGCTTGTGATTATCCAAATTCTCTGCATTAAATTTGCAATTTCACCCAATTTAATCACTGATCATGAGACAATTTACCATTTAAAGAATTAAGAAAATGGAATAGTTGGCTCTTTATTTGGAAAACCTCCCAACAGCAGCTCACTTTCATTGCTTCCCCTCAGAGAAATCAGAAAAGAAAGACTGTGACTCTTTGGTGAAAAGGCCATAAGATAGGCCGTTAAGTCCAATTTGGGTATATTCTTAGCTTTTTGTTCCCGCTCTGTGGTTTCTTACAATCAGCCATAGCCTGCCACAGATTTGTTTTTAAATGTCAAAAAGATGTTGGAAAATGTGAAGATGGTTACACTTTGATATCTGGTGTGCCCATCTGGTATGACTTTAGTCCATAAATCCCAATTGTTAACAAAAAATAACCCTAAGTAAATGAGACTGTATGTATTCAAGGAGTTTATCCTAAAAATACACTTACACAATAGCAAACTTTACACACTAGAATGAAAAACCCCAGGAAGCAACAAACATTTGTACATGTACAAATTAAGAGTCACTTCTTACAATCAAAATAATTTCGCATTGTATCAAGATAACTTTACATGTATATAAATGAATGCAAAAAACGAGAGTGAAACATGGCAAATATTTAGCAAATTACCAGTTAATGTTGTTGTTAAGCTATCAGATGTATTCAGGTAAAGCATAATAATTAAGGTGGACTCTTATCAGTTTGATAGCAGGTAATTATTTAACTTACCCACATTAATGATTTCCATCAAACCTGCTGAAAAAAAGAAACTGTTCAATACCAACCTAACCAAGTCTAACTAATCAGTTCAAGCCTTGATTGTACTTTGCTGCTGACCCGATGGCCCAGTAGGTGTTCCAGATGCACTCCATTTAAGTTGGCTTAAAGTCTATTGCCTGGGGTGAATGCATTGTTGGTCTAAAGCAAGTTCTTAGCAGGAGCAGCAGGTGTGTGGACATCCGCATGGACCCTCAAATTCATCACCTAATGATGAAATGTATGTCACTCAGACTCACACGGACCCTTGAAGACTTATGTGATAAGTATCCTAGCTCAGCTATCCATTAGCAAGTTAGCTACCTTTTCCCCCCATTTAAATTTTTTTTAACAGATTAAGAGTTTAAGGGTTTGATTGATATAACCCTACAACTCCCTGCAAAAAATTTCAACACCTCGAGAGTTAAAACTTTCAGGATTTCATGCTCCAGGAGATCAAATTTAATGATTTGTTTCCCTAGTTTACTCATCCATCTCCACTTTCCCAACTTCCCATAGCTAAAAGCAACTTGGACACATTTAGCTTACTTCCTCAAGCATTTCTGACAAGCATTCATTTTAAACATAAATGTCCTGATATATGGACAAATGCTTTGTGTATTATAGAGAAAACAAAACTGCCTGGGGAAACTACAAGAGCTCACTGCAAAAATGGTGATATGACGTGTGACGAGCAATTACATTCATGTTTATGCAGCCTAAGACTCAGGGTGTAGAAGAGAGAATACAAATTCTAAGCATATAAATAAAAATGCAAACAAAGCACAAATAAGATTCTAGTTTACTTTGCTGCACAAGCAGTGTGCTTGTTCTGGAGACACTTGCAGATATATACAAATTTTAACATTTCAGTTACTGAAACACAAAAGGGACCATTTATGTATCAAAGAAAAAGAATATAACCAGGGGTTTCCAATAAGAGCAATACTGCACAGTTTCCAGAGCATTTAGCAGATATGTTATTCTTGCAGACACTTTGAGAGTGAAGCGACTTTAAGTTCTCAAGTGAAGGAAAGGTCTCACCATTACACCAACCTATCAAGAGCTTTAAGCTTACACAATACTGGCAAAGGGAGAGAAGTTCCAGAGAAGGCGCAGGGACAACACTATGCACACTTCCTGCCTCTCTGCGGGACAAACAATGGGCTGGTTTCACGTCTCAATCTGGCAACGTCAGCTCTGTTGTCCATTCTAGGAAACCAGACAAGAGGTGAGGGAGTGAAGGGTCATTGTTTCTGGGAGAATAAGAGGGGAAGTGGCCGGTCATGGTCTTAATGTGGGAGGGTTCACTGGGATGTTTTACTCACAGCTGGTGGCATCCATTTGTCACTTTAATTTGATATTGTGTATCAGTAAAATGCAGTGGATTTCTAAAAGCACTGATAAAGGAAAACTGCTTTAATGCCATCTGGGTTATACTTTTTTCCACCACTCAGGAATTACGTCATCCCATTTTCCCAGAACATCACATCTAACAATGCTGCGGGGCAACAAAATAACGTCTAGCATATGAACTCAACATTGAAAATGTAGCGTTTTATATTCAATAGGCATCGCCAGTTAGTCGCAGCTTTCTCATGAGACTTATTAAGTGCAGACGCTGCGCTGCACTGCAGACTCTTTCATCTTTATTCAATATTTTACATACATTTCAGCTGTCAGTAGTGAGTGCCAGTCTGTGCCCAAGCCTTCACTAAATCATGAAGGCCTTGCTGGTTATACCCATGCACATGACTGCAGTAAGAGACCGTTATTCCTGTAAATACGCCCAGGATTAGCAATCACTGCATCACTAGAAGGCAGAACAAATCTACAATGAAGTTAACTAATAGCCAATAATACCATTTGCACTGGAGACCCATTTGTTTAAATATTCCACTTCATATTTCTGCCCCCAACAAAGTGGTTGTGATTGATGCTGCAATTACCTCCTGCCCCTCCCATTATTGATCTAGGGCGTTTTTGGGATTGAGAGCTTGGCGGCTTTAAGCACATGGCAGAAAGCCATGTGGGAATTAAGTGAAAGCTAAGCTCATTTCATCTTTTGACATAGCACAGAAACACTCCTCTATCTTAAGTCGGCAGATGGGAGCAGTTTTGGCAAATTAGCAATCATGGAAAATTCATGTGTGGATTGGTGACAGAATGGAAAGCACATGAAAGATGCTGGTTTAAGAAAAGCTATAATCCCAGCTGCTAACCCAAAGCTTCTTTAGGTGGAAGAAAGATTTTAGTTTTTACCTGCAGGCAACTGATACTACAAATCTGAATCTGTGTACGAGGTGAAATTTGGAAAAATTGTATTGTTTTATGGAATATTTTATTCCATAACACTTTAAAGGTAATTTGTTTGGGAACAAAATGTCAGTTATGGGTTGTTTTTGGTTGTTTTTAAGGAATTTGGTTTACAGAGGTCCAAATTTACTGGTAGGTTTAGGGTTTACAATGAAATTCATCGGAATTCATCCCATTTTTCCTACATTATTTTAGATGCATACGGCAGCTATGAAGCTAATAAATCATAAGTGTACAGGAAGGACTCTCTAGCAACTTCAATCCTTTGTAGGGGAGTAAATTACGAATTCCAAAAAGGAAAGGGTGAGATATTTAACCTTTACTTATCATCTACACGAGCAGCCACCACACATAAAGTACACAAAGTCACCACTTCAACTTTGGAGGAACTATCAGTCTGCCACTGACCAATCATCAGCTGTCTCATAAAAGCCCAGACGAGGCTGAAATGGACAAGCTGTGGGCCAAGGTGATGAAAGCGGTGAACATCCATTTTTAGAGACAGCTCTGTCATACCTCACTTTGAAACTGTAGGTACTTCTAAGTATACATAACCCTGACTACATATGCTTTATTTTAGGATTTACATTTAGCCATTATGGATTAACCGATGGTCATTTAAAGAACTCTGATGACCAGTTCACGACAGATGTTAGTCCACTTCACAGCCCTATGTAAAACAGTCCTTAGTGTGAAAGTTATTACGGTCTGTGAAGCCATAAAGTAATTACCTCTGCGGACACCTCCACATCAGAGGACAGAACGAAACAAATGGACGAAGCACAGACCGTCTCTGAGCGAGGTCAAAAAACAGACAGACGGCACAAGGCAAAGTGTTTGTCATAAAAAACATTTTATCAGGTTAAAGTACAGGAACAAAGTACTTCATAACGATGTCGACTTTTTTTTAAGTGGACACAAATCAAAAGGGCAGAAACCACCTTTCAACTGCAGCCCAGTCTCACAACTAAACGTGAAACAGAAAAATGTATCTACTTTTTATGTTCATCGGCAGAAATGATCACATTTTCCGGTCGGTAAACACGAATGTGGAAGTAATGTATTTCACAAGGAATTTTGAGTCACAGGGACATATTTCTATAGTGAAAGCAGGGAGACTTCACCATGGCAACCAACAAAGAAAAGCTTTAAAAAGCGTGGCAAACCTTGTGTTTGTAATCAATCCATGATCTTTTTCCAAACCTAACCCAGTAATTTTAATGCCAAACCAGTAATAATATTTCTAATAATATATTTTAAAATGATGTGTAAAAATCTTTGGCTTCAAACTTTGGCCTCTAGCATGATCAGTAACACGAATTACTACAGCTCAAACCTCTCCAACTTCTAAATATAGACTCTCTTTTTTTTTTCAAGTTATTTCACGTTCAAAAGATTAGCGATGCGAGTCCAGGTTGTCCGCCGTCCAATGTAACTCATAATTTTAACACAAATATACTTGGATCCTTGTCTATTACTTCTTGCATTTTAATATTGAGGTATTTTCGAGTGACCTTTATATATTTTAACACAGCCGAACCATGTTTCAAACAAAGCTCATTTCAAATACAACACTTTTCACCTCTTACAAGTCCAAGCAATACTGAGCCTGAGACAAATGGAAACAATATAAGCGCTGTGACAGTCAAACAGTGTCTTGTCTGTCTCTTTTTATTTCTAAAGCAGAAAGCAGTGCATAAAACAATAGGAAGAGCAGCTGAAACAACACTAGCAGTCACTTTCTGCTGTAAAAATGACATCATCTGCAGCACAGAAATCAGCTGTATGTAATTAACCTTGACAGCAAATCAGACTAAACTGAACTTTTTACAGTTATCTGCTTTACAAGTGGAAAGAAGGACGTTGGCCACCAACAATTTTACAACCTCTAACATTCCATGAGAAACAAAAGCCACGACTCCAGCCGAAAGCAGGATAATGATTAAACCTTTCAGTTTTAAAGTCCTGCATGGACATTTTGGATCAGCATGAATCCTCCTACTTTTTCACTCAATAAAAATGTTTACAAACTTAACTTAACTATACCACATATGAAAATGTTTTTTTGTTAGCTCACTTACACAAAGGGGAAAACTGACAACAGAAATCAAAGAGGCCAAAAAATGTCGCAACAATCAGAGTTTGGAACATTGGAAAGTGGTTGAAACAGTAACCTGAAAAAAATAGCAGAAAAAGCCAACAGCTTTGGTGCTGTGCATGCTAGGGCTGACCTCAACACCAGGAGCAACACCCTGATCACCCACAGTTTAAAGTGACATGTTGCAACAGCACTTACCAGCCAGAGGGACATCGCAGTTCACTTTGAAGACACCTGGGCAGTAATTCCCTTTAACAGATCCGTAGCTTATTGAACACCGAGCTAGCTTTTCTGGGATTAACACGCTCTGTTAGTCCCCCACAAAGTTGGATGCACATACCAAAAAAAGAGCCTGACAGTCTGGCCCTTATCCTGACATACTTCCTGAGCTGTATTGTTAGTGCAGGGAGAGGAAACACGCACCGTGGAAAGCCAGTGTCAAGAGATCATAATATGGAAAGTGAGAATACCAGGAGCTATTGTTTGTTCTGATATTTTTTTTTTTTTTTGCGTTTCTTGTAATTTTGCCAAGGTCAGAGGTTAAGATAAAAACAGCCAGAGTTGCTCTCTAATAATCTGTTAGAATCTAGAACTTTGACAGATGCTACCACGTTTCAAATCCAGCAAATTATAAAAACTAAAAATTTTACTTCAGAAAAAAAAGCTTAAAAATCATATAAAAAGTTCAATTTCTGATTTGTTACTTAGGACTCATCATTATTATTATTTTTTTTTGGAGGGGGGGGGGCAGAAAGTATAACTAACTACTAACTTTAACAAGCTAGCAAACAATCTCTACATTACAAACCTACAAAAACCTGTATGTCAAAGATGTAGTCACTATGACCTCACTGACTATAAAGATGAGCATTTTTGTCACCATCACAAGAAGGTGAGAAACCAAGGACCCTGTATGGTTCTACAGTGGAGACATAAACCGCAATGTTTCTGAGTCTTACTGTATACCATGAAGTTATCTTGTATTTTACTCAAAATGGGACCATAAATTACAAAATTAACATCAAGCTATAGCAACTAAAACTTGAAATCAGAGATCAGCAAATCAGGAAAACTATTACTGAATTCATTAATTAAGAAAGCAGTGGGGTCATTTTCTCATATATTTTCATACAGTTCAGACTTCTTTTGCAGCCAACAGTTGTCCCCTGTTGGCCATTAGAAAAAACATGCAGGTTCAAGGCACTTAAGCATTGGATGACAAACAAAAAGTTAATTGCATTACCTTCAACAGTAATACTCCCATTCAAAGAATCCAAATTTACGGCATGTTTTTGATTTTAACAACATTCTACTGAGACTTCAAACCAGTATACTAAACTACTAAGACCATAAATCACGACTTAAATTCAAACAGGCTTCATTTTTCAACCAGAGGTGTCACCCACTGCTGGCATTAGAAAGTCTGAAGATTTAAGGCACTTTATATGAAGCTTAAAACGTGTTGGTCAGAAAATTTAAGACAACAATAAACTTCACTAAACAGAAAATCTCATTCAAGACGTCGGTGATACATTTACCTTTGAAACAGCTCTCCTACTGTTTGATACTTTGGTGCAAAGTCCGGCACTCTTGCTTTTAACTAAAAGCCAGCTTCACCCCTTCACACAAATTCTAAAACACATCAACAATTAACCTAACATGCTTTTCTCTGAGAACATGCAAAATCCACAGAGAAGGAGCGATAACAGGCCTAAGCATTGCTCCGCCATCTAACAGAGTTTGGAGAACACAGTTCTTATTTAGATTTAATGGGCTTAAAATCAGAGGTGAGCTCTGTGGGGCTAAATCTTTTTGAGATCTCCTTCTTCTTATAGACGGAGAGATTTTTGTGAATCTGGCAAGTTTGATGAATATAAGAATTTTTAAAAAGGGCTAACAGAGGAAAGTGCAAAGCTGAGAAGTGCAATTCTCTGTGGGTACTGTCTATAACATTATGCTGCCTTTTTTCCTTTTTTTCGTGTTACAGGAGGTAGGAAACTCTTCTAAACAGATAAATTAAAGCACTAATGTGCTGGCCGAGGTGAAGAGGTCGGCCCTTTGCGACAGTCTTTTCTTAAAGAACTAACTCCAAACTAAACAGCCTTCTCTTTTGTTTTTTTAAACAGACCCTTAATGGAAACCACCTCAGGTCTGACAGATTCATTGCCACTTGTCCGTGAGTTAGGAGGGGACTCTTAGGAAGCAGAGCATGCAGACTGTGAGCAGCCTGAGTGGCATGGAACATTAACATCTCCCTCCAGTTTGCTTTTCTCTTCTCCACATGACTTTTACAAGCTTTTGAAGAAGAAAGGGAAATTAACTTTGCTGGGGGACCCAGAAAAAAAAGGATGCCAGATTCATTCATTGAAGATGTAGACAGCAAAAAAGAAAAAAAACTTGCTGGGTCTGCTGCAAATTCCTTCTACACTTAGTGGAAGGTACTTAACAATGTTTTAATTGCTTTTAATGGTTTTGGAAGTGGGAACATAAAGGGTTGAACAACAGGAGTTAATCTAATGGCCACTTGACAAGTGAATTGATTAGATTCCCATAGACCTTATTGTTAAAATACTTTATAGCATAAAAGAAATCATGTTTTCACCCTGGTACAAAAAGTCAAGGGTAGTTTCTGCACTAGACACTATAAAGCAGGCTTGGTCAACTCCAGGCCTTAAGTGCCAGAGTCCTGCAGGTTTTAGGTATCGCCCTGGGTCAACACACCTGAATCAAATGATTAGTTCATTCCTAGGCCTCTGGAGAACTTCAAGACATGTTGAGGAGGTAATTTAGCCATTTGAATCAGCTGTGATGGATCAAAGACACATCTAAAACACAAGTACCCGTCAGCAAATTTTGCATGACGGTCTTCTTGCTCATCATAGATTGTCTGAACAAAATAAACATATAGTAATAATGTGGACTCCGGCTCATGTCGGTATTGTGGGTAATGAAAGGGCAGACAGGTTGGCTAAAGCAGCTGTTAAAAAAGTAGATATAGATGTACAGATACCATTGTCGAAAACTGAAGGGAAAAGTATAGTTTGGACAGAAAGTAAGAACCTCTGGCAAATGGCGTGGGATAATGAAACAAAAGGAAGACATTTATATAGTGTACAAAACACGATAGAAGTTAAAAAGAGTAGTGGATCAAATAGAAAGGAAGAGGTTATTGTAAGTATACGAACAGGTCATTGCTTTCTAAATGGTACTCTTTTTAGGATGGGGAAACATCCGACTGGCTTGTGTGATTGGTGTAATGCTATGGAGACGGTTGAACACGTGCTTCTTAATTGTAGGAAGTATGCCAGTCACAGGTGGGTGATGAGGGTTGAACTGAGTGGTGAAATGGAACTGACCTTTGGAAAAGTGGTTAATCAGTTAAGTCATTGTGATGGGAAAGGGGTGGTTTTTCGTTTTTTGAGGAATACTGGTTTAATCCAGAGGATCTGAGGAATCGGAAGTGAAGTAAGAAGAAAACGTCTTTGGATGCAAGCTGCCGTTAAACATGAAAGAAGAAGAAGGACCTGCAGGACACCGGCCCTCGAGCCCTGGGTTTGGACACCATTGCTATAAAGGATGGATCCAGCTCTGGTGATGTCGCCCACTGATTTCTGAGATCCAATTCTTAAGCCTCAACAAGAATGTTTCCACCACCTTGGTTGCAAAAAAGCTAACGAGGTGTTCTTCTTACCGAGGAAGGGTTGGTCTGTTAAATCGCATGCTCAAAAGACTTGGGATTGACAACAATTGTCCTCCTCTTTAAAACTTTTTTTTTAATTTAAATTCAACATGAACCAAACTAAGTGACTGAGCCCATGAAATCAGCAGGAGAGTGTTTACAGAGGTCAGGTCAGAAAGCAGTTTTCCCACAGACTTCTACAAGGCCAGAAAGCTTCCCCCCCAAAACACAGCTATCGCCATCTGGTGGCCTTCAGATAGAACATAACTTTTTAGGAACTTTGGCATTGGGTTTATTTTTTTCAACCCAGAAGCTACGTCCATTATTATACTGTCTTCTGGTTTCCCCCTTCAAAAAACTGACCAGTGAGTGATTGTATTTTATATATATATTTATGTACTTGTTAACTCATCCATCTGAAGACCAGAGTTAGCAGAGTTAAAGGCATGGCCAGTATGACTGACAGGTGTCACCACCACTGATTCAAGACACTGAGCTGGATTTCTTGACTGTTTGTGTGGATTGCTTTCAGCACTTTGGTCAGTGGTTGCTGGGTTTGAAGTGTTTTATAAATTAAGCTGGCTAGGCTGGGCTTGGCCTTGCATCCATATAGTTTGAGGAACTACGCATGCTTGATAACCAATAGGCTAGCATTCATTTATAATCATTACACTTCACCCCCTCCTCCAAACAAAAACCAGTGAGTGATTTCATGGTCCATCCTTCACATTCAAAAGATTTTTCCTATAAACAGAACAAAGTAAAAATGAATGTGTTTGAAAAACATTTCCGAAAAAGTCTCAAAGTCCGTTTTTGTGATGGTATTGAAAGAAAAAACAAAGCTCCACTTTGTTTTCGTAGACCATCAACTTCCCACATCTATACACCCACACATCTAGCTTAAACACAATTTTCATAACAGTGTAGCGGCAGTAAACAACTATAAACACAAAGACTGACAGCTTAAAGCATGAGAATGTGTTTCTGTCTGTGCATGTTGTAGTAGATGGAGGGATCCTGTCTGTGTTGTAAACACAGTGAAGCTCTGAGCTTAAACCATATAGGATTCATTCTTCCTAAAGCCTTTCTAAACCCCCCCACCGCTGGATCAAAGCCTGTGTTGTGGGCTTGGTTTGTGACGCAGGGGGGTTACTTTTCTGGCCGGCTGTTATTGTCCCTGAAAATGCTAAGCCATGAGTGAGGCCTGTGTGGTGAATGCTGCTGCCAAGAGGAGTGTCTGAAATGTTTGTAGTCCTCCCTGCCATGTGTGCTGCGGATAAGGCAGAAGGCCTGGCTTTAAATTGGACGTGCATGTTGCATGACCTCACATTTGTCATGTCTGATTAAACCACACGAACCCCACATAAAAGCCAGCTCTTGCTTTAATATAGATAACAAAATACAACACTGACTGCCCCCTGCTGGCCTCTTTTCTCCACAGTCACCAAATGGAGGAATTGTTTAAGGAAAGACAGAAGTTTCTGACTTAGTGGCGGAAATCATGAACATGTTTCTCTCTATGCAAATGTTAGGAAGCCACATGGTTAGAGGCTCAGACTGTAAACATAGCAATGCTGCTTCAAATAAACACTAGAAGACCATTTCTATTACTGTGCTCTATTTCACGGCCAAATATGACCGCAGAACAACAAAATATGAAGATGATAAAACAAAACAAAAAAAGAATGACACCAGGCACCAACCTGCAACTTTTGGGTCAAATTCCAAACCTTTGTAAAGTTTCTGTTTCGGCATTTTTCACCATTTTCAACCAATAAGATGTTAACGTTCACTGTGAGTGCTTAAATTATTCTACACAATCAAAACTAAAAGTGTGTTAAACAGAACACAGTAACCACCAGTCACTAGGGGACAATGTGTATTCCCCGACTGGTTGGCTAGTTGTTGCTGGAGGAAATCTGTCAAAGAGGGTGCTGAACTAAAAACCTTTTTGTAATTGCTTTAATTGCTATTAGGCTGCCATAGTTCAACATAAAGGGCATGAAAGATGGTGCGTTTTCTGCAAACACTCACCACTTATACTTCGAGCTGTGGGGAATCTGGAGAAAGTGCAGCACCAACCAAAAACAGATAACGTTCAGCTTCAAAGTAAAAGCTCTGTCTTACCATTTCTACCAAAACATTTCAAAATGGGCAACTTTGTTTTGTGTTTGCGTTTCACAGCTTTAATTACGCCGCGAGAGCAGCTTGCAAGCGATTGCAGAGAACCTGACATCTTCGGAGGTTGATAATCACAACAACCTTCTAGCAAGGAAAGCATTCACATAGACGTTCTCAATGCAGCACGATATACACCTGTATGCAACCAATTTCTCCTACCGACAGCCAACATCCATTCACCAGCCAGTCATGGATTACACACTTTTCCCTAGTGAGAGGTCAAGTGGTCACAGTAATACTACAGCAACTACCTCTGCCTTCACAGAAGTGGATGTCAAAGATGTTACCAGGTACGTGAAGACACCAAACGCAGCAGGTAAACTGGGGACTTAAGAAAGCAGAACTGTTGACTACAGCTGACAGCTAGCGGTGAAATTTTACACACTGCAATTTTATACTCCATCTATAAAGAAATGACTCTATAATAACAACATATTATTCCTTAGAGTTCCAGTTTAAATTCAGATCTTATTTTCATTGATGCCATTTGTTTCCCTTGCACGTGCTGTCACACTTCCAGAAAGTCATAAATGCAAGAGTGTTTGCAGCCTCCACCCTTTAGCCTTAAGATTTATACGCTGGTGACACTGAAAAATAGATTTCAGTTACTGCACTGTATAAAAATGCGGCTAAGATTACCAGCAGACCTTATAGAAGTAAAAGAAAGTTTATGTGTATTTGTCTGTGTGTGGTGGTTGTGGCAAGGACACCCTGCCTGTCAGCCTTAGATGTGATACACCCTCTGAACATGGAGCTGCATTTCTTCGCAGCACCCACTGTAACCCATGGCGATGGCGAGCCTGCCCAGCAGCCAGGCATTATGCAAATGTAAATCACGCTTGACTGGCCACAAGACTGTGTGTGTGTCCATCGCATGGCTTCACATTTCACCCAAACTTTATTGGTGCCAGTGGTCTTTTTGTCTGCTTTAATTGAATTAACTTCTCAGAAACAGACCTTTGCAGGAGAGCGATGGGACGTAGCATAGCCATCAACCCGGCACGGGAGCTTTTAACTGTGTTTATACTGGAATCATTTAATTCTTCCGAAGGAAAGGAGGGGGGGGGGGTCTCATTTACTTCATTTTATAACTTGATAATTCTTATTTTTAAGAGCTACATGACACATTTGTCACAGTCACAAAGCAAATGCATCGTCAGCACTATCAGACTCACTCCCTTTGCTTGGAAAGAAAAAAAAAAAAAAAAAAAAGGTAATTTAAGCTCCTGAAATTTTTTTTCCTCAATCAGCGTGCTGGCTTTAGAAATGCATTCCTGCATGAACAAACTATTTTCTGCCAAAGTCAGGACATTTTTGTCTCTGCTCCTCTCACTGGTTTACAGTGGGTGGGGCTCGCTTAGCCTAACTGTCGTCACATGTTCCTGCGCATCAATCAACATTTAGCAACATAAAATAAATCAAATCTGACTAAACCACAGCCACATAAATTAGCCTTGTTTTTAGGTTAATAGACATAGAGGAATGTCATAAATTGAGTGCCAAAAAAATAAATAAAATACAATCAACACACCTTAAGTAACACTTTAATTTATGGTAATTATTCCTCAATTTGAAGCTATGGGCATTTTTGTGTAATTACGAGTAATTTGAGTGAGTAATTCTCAGTTTAAGGTACAAAAACAGTCAATGGTAATGTCCCCATCTGCTGGTTAAAAAGCACAGCATCATTAAACCCACATCGACGAGACCTGAGCTCCACTTTGAAGGGTCTGAAAATCTTCAGATAAAATGCATCACTCTGCTGTTGTTTTGACTACCAGGCGCTGTCTGAAAGAAGGAATGCGTTCATCCTTTCTTCTTTCACTTCAACTGCGGATAAAGTGTCGTGGTGTCCCACCCAGATGCCAAGCAAACAGCGTCACATGGTTTCCTCTGGCAGATAAAAGGGCTGTGGAAGTCCAAATGTTTGGCCAGTGTCTAAGATAATGTAGCGCAAACAGGTTTCTGCCATCTCTATGTGTTTGATTTATGCAGACTCGCAGGCATGAATGGACTTGAATTCTGCAGAGTGATCTACGGTGGCATTTCAGTTAGATGTGCATCAGACAGCAAATAACACTGGCTCTCACTCAAATGGATATAAAGAGCCCAAAAGTTTCCCCACTGCACAGAAAAGTCATTTTGTATCAAAAGAAACGCATTTATTCAAAGAGTCAACAGGGAAGTTCAGGAAGAAAGGCCTGTTCTGCTTTTCAGGCTGCTCATTAACTGGCAGAGCATGCTGCTGCTGTCGGGAGTTTCTTTATCCAGATCTGTTCAGGTCAAACACATTGTGAATTCAGCCAAACAACACCAGGGACTGTTGAGATTTAGGCTCACAGCCCTCGGGTCACTCTTGTTATCCATCTTCACATTAATTTCATCACTCCTGGGAGGCAGGAATAGCCAAAAATGTTTCTTTATAACTCACAGAACGTACATTTTCATGTTAATTTAGCCTGGCATGCAACAGTGATTTAATAAGCTAGAAAATCTACTTTAAAAAAAAAAACCTGCTAGAACCTGCTTTTCCAAAAATTAAAATTCACAGTTAAGAAATAAAAATGGCATCTCTGTTTCTGCAGAAATTTCACTTCTTGTCAAAGGAACTACTGACTTCAGTCAGGATCATCCATCTGTTTTCTGGAGCCTATCCCAGCTTTCATATGGAGAGAGGCGGGGTCTCTCCCTGTGATTGACAGGTCGCTGCCACAGATTACAACACACGCTCATATTTACACCTACATCTCATTTAAAATCACCAGTTAACCAAACATGCACGACCATGGACTGTGGAAGAACACCAGAGTACCCGAGGAGAGCATGCAAACTACACACAAAGGCTTCAGCTGATGATCAGATTCAAACCCTCAAACCCAGACGTCTTTGCTGTGATGGAGCAGTAACGCCGGCACATCACCTCAATGATTAGTACTCAATTTCCAATACTTGATGGTTTGATTTTAGTGGTATGGCTCTGTTGTGCGTCTCAAACAGTCTCACTGAACAGAGCAGGATTCAGTGACAACAGACTCTACAGTGAAGCAATGAATGTGTATAAATGTTGGACACAGCCTTTGAGACATCAAACACTGATTAAGTCCTACTGTGAAGCTTGGACCGTTTGGCCACCTTGATGTTTTAAAACCACACATGACAAACGAGAGGTGGATAAAAAATATGCTTGCTTTTACTGGGGACTATAATTTACAAGCTGAACATCAAGTTTGCATTTTTGTGTTTGTTTTGTAGAAAGAATGCAGGTTTCAAACCTGTAAGTTATCTCCAGGCTTTATAGACAGTCTGTGTTCAGAAACAGCATTAAAAAAAGGGGAGTTTGGGTTCCAAAGCAGCTTGCAGAGGAAGACATCATGTGAACCATCAACTAATGTAGGCTTTCTCTGAAATGCCTGATCTTGACTTATTGCACTCTGTTGTATTATTTCATGGATGAATGAATAGTAGAAAGTTTAAGCATGTGTCACAGGAAACTGCCTTTAAGAATTAAACACAATTACCAGATTTAGAAATTTTCAACTGTCCTTTCTTTTCTTTTTCTAAGGTGTGACTGCGTGCCCTGGGCCTCAGTTTTGGCAGCTCACCTCTTTACTCCATAAAAGACCCTGACATGCTGAGAGCTAATCCCAGAGTCTAAATTTAAGAATGCACATGTGTTAAAGGCTTGGCTACGGTGGAGCTTAGCAGTAATATAAGACAATAGCACAAAAGGGATCTCAGGAATGTGCCACAAAAGTGAAAGTGCAGAGAGAGGAATGCTATGCAGTGAGGCGATAAGTAACAGTGTCGCGGTGGAGGGAGCTGCTCGCTGATAATGCAGCCATTAAGGCAACTTGTTCGGCTTCATCTAAAACCATTTAAAGGCACTTTATCTAACATTAGACTGTTAAATTCATTATTGTTATCTGAGAAAAGAGGAGGCCAAGATTTCCCTGAAAGACGGCGTGCAGAAAGTTTGTCTTTTTAACCCAAAAAATGTGATGCAATGTCACGTTGCTGCAACAATTAATTATCATTTATGGTACAACTGCAACTGCAGACATACATCAGTCAAAATAAAGCACATTTAATGGCAGAATAACAGTTCAGGGCAGTATAGTGCGAGTATAAGATTAGTACAACTCTGTTCTTATGTAACTGTGAGTCATTCTCATTATCCCATGTCAACAAGTACGATATTACTTGCATACCCAGAGTAATATTAGCCTCCAGTCAGAGTTGATACACAGACCTAACACTACAACACAATAAGGTGGAGGTATTCAGGCTATTTTCAGAGTCATGCCACGAAGCTGCCAAGGCAGATAGGCACGCAGGAGGCAAACAAGCAGCAGATTATGTTCTGAGAACTCCTGTGACTATCGTGATGTAAAATGAAGTGGGATTAAAGGGTAAAACCCCTCAATTTAGGTAATCCAATATGTCATTCTTTCAGTCTGGGAAAGTCCATGAAGAATCAACGAAACCAGACCTGCATTAAAGCCAAATGCTTTTAGGCTTTTACAGCCATATGTATTCTTTTCCTCCTTTGCTTTGATGCGTGGGATGAAGCACAGTTGTCTTTGTCCCATACAAATAAAAACAAGATGAATCAGGAGGCAATGCACGAAGAAACAAAACTTAGCCAATAATAATAATAATAAATATTTCAGTTACTAAAACGTCCAATTAAATACATACTGTTGTCATACTTAATTAAAAATAAAGGAAACCTGAATCTAATAACCATAATGCCTTACAAGGGTGTTGCTTGAGTGGCACTGACGGGTTTTCTTTCATGTTTTTAAAGTTTGGCAAGAGTCGCAAGTTTTACAACAGCGCTGTTTAGGATGATATGAGGGGGTTATTCAACATGCTGTCAGATATCGCCAGTATCACAGGGCTAAGCATAAGATGTTACAGTTAAAGGCTTTATACTCTGCAGTTGCATCGCTTGACTTTCATACACGGAGTAAGTTTACGGACAAAAGTATCGGGATGCACAGTCACTTAATCTTTGAGTTGTTTGGGAATCAGAGGAACTCACCCATGTATGAGTTACAGAGCGTGTTCAAGTCCTGCGGTGCATAGAGCATAAAAGTCGCCAACGCTCTGCTGACTCAGTAACTGCAGACCTCATCTGGCATTAACATCAGCACAGAAACTGTGTGCCGGGAGCTTCATGGCATGGGTTTCCATGACCAAGCAGCTCCTGTAGGTGTGATGTGTAGGTGCCCAGTACTTTTGTCTTTATAGTGCATGTTTAATTACCAATTATTTCGTACTTTAGCTTTTACTTGTTGGTTAGGTTAGGCACTAAAAACAGCTCTTTTGGAAATAAAATATTCTGACTTGTGACAGGGGATCTTCTGCAGCCACATGTGAAGACTGGGAAGCGAGCAATCTGTGTTACCGCTACAACATGGTACAGACAAGTTGTGCTTAATGGCTGGAAACAGAACTGCCGTATCCAACCACCTGTAAATGCAAAGGCTGGTTTATCATCATGTCAAATAATCAGCTATTGATCAGAATAACTTTGATTATGTTTTTTTGCATAATCGAGCAGCCTTATAAGACACCAATGCCCAAAATCTCTAGTCCCAGGGACATTTACAGCCCTGCCTGCAGTCATGACAAGGATAGCGATCTAAAAGCATAAAAACATCTGCAGACACATTCCAATCATCTAGATATCATTTTAATCATCCCACCCTACACATGTGAATCTAAATAGAATCACTATATTTTCAGCTTTAGTGTGAACACGGCCTTGGAGCCACCCTAAATAAACTCCCGGTCGGGCTATGTGACATAAATACGCGGCATGTCGTCGTGGTCGTGTAGGGTTTCAGGCGCGTGTAACAAATGTGCAGCATCGCGTCCAAGAGTGTGATTTAATTAAAGATTCCTTTGCCCTGTGCACGGGGTGGGACACGCCTGCTCTCATTAACAGGGATCAGGACAGGAACGTGAAACATGCAACGTTTTTCTCTCATTTTTTTTTTCCTTTCAAATGGTGGGCTACTGACTTTCTGCTCGCATTTTACTAATAATAACTGCACAAGCTTTCCCGACAGAACAACCTACCGTTGTCCCCTGTTGTTACATTGAGGGCCCTGAAAGCCACTATACATGTAAAAAAACAGACAAAACAAACAAACAAACAAAAAAAGCAACGGATAAAGACACAGCTTGATACGTCAGTGTTTGGAAGTTCATCATACCAATTGTGCTTTTTTATTTATTTTGTTTTTTTACAGTCTAGAAACCACATTCCAGAGCAAATACCTATGATATTCCTCCTAAGAGGAATGTGTAAGTGAGGAAATCTATCCTTTAAAAAAAAAAAAAGGAGAAAAAAAAGAGAAATGAAAACAGTAAAGCAAACTGGCAACAAAGATCTGCCTCAGCTTGTTACAAACATTAGTGCAAAATGGAGAGACGAAAAAAATCTGGGGTCTTTTTTCCTGTGTGTATTCACAGTAAATGCAGCATGTCAAGGGGGGTGGGGGGGTGGGGGGTGTCATTACGCCCCCAAAGAAAAACATTCTCCTGATGATGAAAACATGATTGGGCGACCTGGGCAGCCCAGCCTAACTTTTGCTCCACTGTCACAGTAATTACCCTTGGAGCCCTGTGGCATCCGACCTTGGCGAAAAGACCCCGGGAAAAGAGAGGAGGCACAAATATCAACAAAAGACACATTTTGAGGCAAAAAGGATGCGACCTGGGAGAGCCGAGCTGCCTGTCCATCACTCGGAAGCGTTGTGAATGGCTACAAAAGCCCCCAGAGCGACACTTTGTGGGATTTCGACGTTGCCAAGAGCGAATGCCACATCGCCTTGCCAAGTATTAGGAGCGAAGACAAGAAAATTCACCCCCCTCAAACACACACACACACACATAAAGAAATATCAACAAAACTGGAGCATAAAAAGGCCACATTCACAGCTACACAAAGCCATCGAAGCTGGATGGTCCGAGGCCGAGGTGGAAGTAAGATCTCAGCTTTACGTTTTAAGAAAAGAAGCAAACAACTGGGACTCTGGAGGGAACATTTAGCTGCTCTCTGCTTTAATCTATTATTTCGACTGTCATTCTATCCACTGTGCTTTGCCAAGTGAATTAAAGACACTTTAAGAAGCTCATTTTGTATCCCTTTATCTTCTCGTTCCAGAGGCTTTGTGGCAAACGTCACGCATCGCTGCATCAGTAATGTCCTGAAAGGCTATTTGGAAAAGAAATATCCGCTCATCGGATTCACACATCCTCTGCCTGCAAGGCTTTGAAAGTAGAAAGCTGTTTGACTCCCAAAAGAAAGAAAAGGCCAAAAGTCGGATAATTACACGCCTGCTGTTGACATTAAAACTTTTTGATGTGCGTGCATTAATACTACATTTGATATTTAACGGCAAATAGTTATGATTCGCTATTATTAAAACAAATCTTTCCTTCTGCTTCATATCTGAACAAAAAGTTTATGTAAGATGGATATACAACTCAATTTTGTAAATTATGGTCACTCTACACCAGGAGTGTCAAACATAAGGCCCGGGGACCAGAATCAGCCTAGAAAAGACTCCAATCCGGCCCACTGGACAGCTTTGAAAACATGAAGGTGGGCATAAATTTTTGGGATGGATGACCATCATGTATGTCTGACTGTAAGCCAGTGTGTTTCATTCATGCACACAGGCAAATAGTCACGTGCACACTCACAGCCACATCCTAACATTCATCAACTCTAAACGTTCATAACAACAGACCTAATCAGACGCTTAAAGAACCAAACAAAGGCAAAACGGCTGAAGTTACAGCTATCATACCAGAGACAGATACAAATCAGCAGCCTCGGTATAAACAAAGGATCAAAGCAGTTATAAGAAAAATCATAGAGATGAGTGAAAAAGAGAGAAGGGCTGATATCTTGTTATTGTAGTAACGTAAATCTACTGCACCTGGTTTTGTTTTGGTGTACAGCAACTCATTCTCATTGAATTAACTGTACTAATTTAAAGAAGCAGAGCACTTTAGAAGATCCTGCAAGCTAAAAAGTTCATTTATTTTATTACGTTATTCAAAATATTATTGGCATTTTGCATTTTGAATAAATTTTCTTTAATGTTTATACTGTCAGTTATAGTTCTTAAAAAATTCCTTCCATCTCTCCAACTACCTCAAATTTGTCCTTCCTGTCGAGCACCATAGCGATAAAAACCAGGTGTCCCGATACAACCAAACGAACAAACACCAGTTTTCATTGGAAGAGTTCACAAATCCAGGCCTGAAAATGATGCTAGAGATTGCATTAGCCAAATGTTTTCTGCTGTCAATAAAAAAAACTCAAGGCTGTCCGCCACTTTGGCAGATTAACATACTGATGGAGGATCTACTGTAACACGAAACACTGACAGAATATAAATTTATGAATTTGTTACCAGTTATTAACATAACTGGGTAACACATCAGGTTAGGAGTCCGGCCAGTAGCATGCTCACTCTTTCCTGACATTGACAGTTTTGCATTATGAATTTGTTGCCAGGGACAGATCATCAACTCAAAGAACTCCTGACTCTTGGTATTCGTTGCAAAGTTTATTGGGTTGTTGATAAAGATGCAAAGAGACAGAGAGTCATTAAAAGTGCCTCACTTGAGGGGAACAGATTCACTATATCAAGATTCACTATATGAGATGAGATAGCCTTATTTAGTCCCACAGACGGGAATTTCACATATCAGGATAAACTTACTGCCTTTGTTATCTTCTGATCTAAATCCTTTGCATAACAACTTGAAGTCAAAGACAATAAATCATTCAGTCCAGATTGTCACATGCTCCATTGAAAGCTTGGAGCATCAGAGTAAAATGTCTGCAAGAGGTTAAATTCCTGTGTGCACAGGCATTAAAAAGGGAAAATGATGGGGGTTAACTTTTGCTGAGGCATCACGCCCTTTCCCCGGTCAAGTACACAGTGGGCACCTCTCCACAGAGGAACACACAGAGAGGGTCTTGTTCTGTAGCCCATGTGCAGGTCAGTGCCGGCAGGTAGGAGTGAAATGATAGGCCTCCTCAGAGACACGGCACAGAGGACACACTGTTTCCCAAAGCGAATGCATTCACTGGAATGCAATATGGGGCAGCAGGTAACTCTCAGTTCACCGCATACCTTTATCGAAAACCTTCAAATGCCAGGAAAGCCCCCGCCTGCCATCTGACACTTTGGTGGGAATTCAGAAATAGGGGAGTTTGAGAGCAGCACCTGACAGGCATCAAAATGAAATGAGGATTCATTTCTTAAGGAAGGAGCAGTCCAGCATATTACTGGTGTCAGTAACCTTGTTTTGCATTTTAAAAAGTACTTATGAAAGTCCTATAGACAAGTCTGGATTCACAGAAAAATGCACTGATTTAAATGCAGAAGGAAAATCTGAATGAAAATGTGCTAAATGTCAAATCCAACACAGACATTTCATTTTAATTCAGTTTAATTGTCACACCTTTAATCTAATTCTAAGAGGAATAAAAAAGCCAGACAAGGGCTGAGATTTTCAGCATTCCTTGACTTAACCAGTTGACATGAAAACAACAGCGGCACTGACCATGAAGAACGTCGGCACAGCATCAGCAACCAACATCCAGTTAAAGCCTTCTTTAAAACAGCAGGTAATTCACAAGTTAACATAACTCTGATCAAACCAAATAATGGGAAACTTTAAAGGAAAATATGAGACAACAATACAAACCAGAGGGGAAAAAAACCAAAAACCAAACAAACATGTGAACATTTAGGTACAAAAATAGGCAAAAATTGTCTGCATACATTTTAATGCATTTCTTGAAACGTTTAGCAGAGGCAACATTTTAATGAGAATCTGGACTGGAGATTTTTAAAAAAGTGTGCAGTCTTTTTCCATTCCCTTTTTACAGGAATAAATACATCATTAGTTCCAAATCATTCCTTATCCCTGCAGGGTGGGAGTGACATCCACCACTCACTCTTCTAGAGCAGCGGGTAATCAATGCCACCCCTGCTCGGCCATAGAGCTCACAGAACAGGGAAGTAGTACAACGTTACCCCAAGAATTTAGAACCACGCCAGGAAGGGAGGCAGCCACAAAAAACTGTTTCAGATTTTTACCTCACAGATGTATTTTACTTCTTCTAAACAGATCTTGTGGACAAAAGTCTCCCTCTGTGTCATATTGCATTCTTTTATGCTGCAGTAAAAAGTGTAACGTATAAAAGTCTATTGAAAAAAACACCCTGCGTGTCAATTGATTTATGATCTCATTATCCCATTACACATTCCTTATGTCAGCCACTGGTTTGTGGACTCTCCAAAAATAAATAAATAAATCAAGTTGTATATTTTAACCATCAATCTTGTTCATTTTTTTCCCTGTTTTGACTGAGAAACTGGAGACACTGTGCAGGTCAGCGCAGTAAGAACTCCGCCACCAAAAAATACCCCACTTTTTCATGCAGTTTACAAATGAACATCATGCTTACAATCATGCTGTTGTAAATTCGACTTTAAATTAGAGAGTAAGACTATTACTCTCTAGCAATGGGATAATGAGATCATAAATCAATTGACACGCAGGGTGTTTTTTTCAATAGACTTTTATACGTTACACTTTTTACTGCAGCCAGTGAGTGACCGCCTGCTGGGTTATTCAGAAAACGCTGGTTTCAGTGCACTTTCATCCCTCCATCATTTTTTAGCTAGTCAACATAACACAGAGGGAGACTTTTGTCCACGAGATCTGTTTAGAAGAAGTAAAATACATCTGTGAGGTAAAAATCTGAAACAGTTTCTTGTGGCTGCCTCCCTTCTTTCACCAATGACCTCCCACTTTCCTCTGTCATTCAACAGATTGGTGGGTTCAGCCCTGCATGGCTACTGTGCAGATCTCCAGAGGTGCACGACTCCACGGCTGGCCTCCTCAACTCCTACCACATCCTACAGTTTAGGCTGTGAACTGGCAGGAACTTGCCAGAGATGGGCTTTATGGTCAAAAATACCCACTAAATTCTTAGTCAGCAGCATTGTACATAGGGACCAGCTAATAAAAATTGGTTCATGCCCCAACCTCACGAGTACTAATGGTCTGACCTTAAGAAAACGCCTTTGCCAATCCTAAATTATATCCAAACCTACTTGGGTCCTGTCTGAAAAAGTTATTCACCCCCCGAGGTTATGCCACAAGACAATGATCTCAAACACACCAGCAAGTCCACCTCTGAATGGCTCAAAAGATTTTGGCAGAGCTGCAAGGCAGAGCGACTCTGAGGGCAGGAGCTAAAACAAACTGTTCACTGCCTGCCTGGGCAGCCAAAGTACACAACAGCACCAGCGCAGAAAGTCAACTGAAGCGAGATATTTCTCCAGGATGTTGGTGGACCTAACAGAAGCCAGACATTAGTGGATTGTGGGCATTTATAAAACAGGTAAGCAGACTCTAAAGGCAGCTCTAAGCCAAAAAGAAAAGAAAAGAAAAAAAGGAGCATGAACCCAGCGGTTCCCATTCAGCACTAGTCGTCAGAAATACATTAATTTATATTTAAACATCCCAATCTTAGCAGTGCTCAGCCTTTGGCAACATGTATCAACTTTCATGCTAACAAAGCACACTTTGTTTACATGCAAATGTGCAGGCTGTATGTACCCAATGTATGTTGTTGTTGTTTTTTTAAACACCAATTGTGCATGGAATTCATTTACAGAGCAACTTCATTTTGATTCCAGTGCAAAGTATTTAAATGGCCTCTTTGGCCATCTACCACTGCAATGCTCAATTTACTGCCAGCTTATCTGGTGTGCATGGCACGTGCCACCAAACAATAACCCACTTGACAAAGCAGCATACATAGCAATAGACCTTGCAATGGAGTCATGTTTCTCTCCACGTGATGAATCCACTCTTAATATACCCACATGGCTTGGTCTGCTAAGTATCTCTTAGGGTGTGCCCTGGCTGGCTTCACAAAAAGCATATTTTAAAAGGCAGGGCAATTACAAGGACAAAATAGCCTACAAATAGATGTGGATTTCCTCCAGTTTAAGCTGAGGTGGTCGGTTAACTTGTGCAAGTTAACCGACCATTGTGCAGTCTGTTTCATGAACATATGGAGCCAAAGGAGAGGAAGAAACTAAAGAAAGAAAATAAGAGAAAGACATTTAGAAAGACATAGTAATATATGTTCAGTTCTCTCAGCTTTTCTCAATATCAGAAGCTCTTCAAGAGTTAAAAAAAAAAGAATAAAGCAAGATAATGTTTTGCTGTAGAGCTGCTTTTTTACATCAGCTGCTCACCACTTGTCACCAGGAATTCGATTGGCTATTCTGAGCTGGAGGCAGCTTGCCAAAGTTTTATATGATGTGGTTACTTTAGCACTTGCTTCTGGGAGTCAGTCAAACTGAAAGGGTTGGTGCTAGCTTGGAAAGCTCTGCCATGATTGGTCATTCAACTGTTAGACGGCTCTTGATATCTAGCATTACCGGACAAGAACATTTTACAGTTTGCTCCATAGACTATATGGAGGCACCCTTTGGTTTCTGAACACCATGTTTTTTGCTTTGCCTATAGTATTTTGACCACCAACAAAGCTTAGCTATCGTGCTGGATTTACAGTGGTGTGAAAAAGTGTTTGCCCCCCTTTCTGAGTTCATATTTTTTGTATGTTTGTCACACTTAAATGTTTCAGATCATCAAAGAAATTTAAATATTAGACAAAAATACCACGAATAAACACAAAATACAATTTATAAATGAAGGTGTAGGCCACTCCAGAGTCTTCATTTTGTTTTTCTTAAGTCATTCAGAAGTGGACTTGCTGGTGTGTTTTGGATCATTGTCCTTTTGCAGAACCCAGGTGCACTTTAGTTTGAGGTCACAAACAGATGGCCAGACATTGTCCTTCAGGATGTTTTTGGTAGAGAACAGAATTCATGGTCTATTTACCACAGCAAGTCTTCCACTTCCTGAGGCAGCAAAACAGACCATCACACTACCACCACCATGTTTTACTGTTGGTTTGACGTTCCCTTTCTGAAATGCTGTGTTACCTTTACACCAGATATAATTGGACACACGCCTTCCAAAAAGTTCAACTTTTGTCTCCTCAGTTTCCCAAAACTCTTGGGGATCATCAAGATGTTTTCTAGCAAAACGAAATGTTTATGTTGCCTCAGCTCAGCAGTGGTTTTCGTCTTGGAGCAGGCCATTTTTGCCCAGTCTCCTTCTTCTGTTGGAGTCACTTACCTTAACCGAGGCAAGTGAGGGCTGCAGTTATTTGGATGTTGTTCTGTGGTTAAAAGTAGAGCTTTTTTTCCAATAAGTTGAATACCTACCATGACTACTCCCTCCCGCCCTGAGTTTCAGTCAAATCTCACCAATAATCTAGAAGGAGTAGCAATTCTTGCAGATCTTAGACTTCCACTGAATAAGCTCATCGGTCCTTTGATTGAATGAGCTAAAGAAATCACAGTTTGTGTTGTTTTTGATGGATCCCTCTGCCAATCATCTGTCGGTGCATGTGTTCCCACTGTATCACAGCACCTAGCACCAAAACAATCTCAGGTCCCCCTCATCTAGATCAAAGTCTTGATTTTATATTTTGTTCGATCGTTATCGCTCTTCAAAGTTCGGTGCCTTGAGCTTCCCTGAGCACTGCTGACAGGTGTAGTCAAAACTATCTTCTTCATAAGGAAAACAAACCACAAGCATCACACGTAAAGTAATCTGTGTGCACCTGAGTACACCACCAACGCACACATAGACATGAAAAGGAAAACAAATGGTATGCAAAAAACCCTCTGGGAAGCAAAGGTTTAGTCCAGAACTTTTACTCCAGTTTACAGCTTAAACTGTAAAACTTGGTTAAAAACTTGTTAACCAGGTTTCTCTTTAACACTCAAGCTAAACTAAGGAACAGCAGGATTTCACACATGGACACTT
Source organism: Neolamprologus brichardi (assembly GCF_056152115.1). Classification (NCBI taxonomy): domain Eukaryota; kingdom Metazoa; phylum Chordata; class Actinopteri; order Cichliformes; family Cichlidae; genus Neolamprologus; species Neolamprologus brichardi. The sequence goes on along the minus strand of NC_142119.1, from coordinate 3,195,740 downwards.
TTAGAGCTTCTTCTTCACCGCTCCTTCAAGCGACTGCTGATTGTTTACACTCAGCATGATTGACACTTGGCTACCTCATTTGAGTGACTATTTTAAACGCTTTGGCACTACTTCATTACTGGAACCACAGCTCTGCTGGCAGAGTCAGGGCATTCATTTCCCGCAGCTCTTAGTGCGCCCACAGCCCTAAACGCCTCAGTGCCAGCTGCTTGTGTGCACCACTGGCAGCTCAGCACATCCAGGAAAAGTCACCCGAGATGCTCTAAAAATGTGTCTGCAGTGTTACCTCCAAGCAGCACAGAATTACACTGGTTAATATAAAGTATGTGTCTGTGCTATGGTGGGCAATAGATGCCTATTATTTAAGAGATTAAAGGATTTTCCTTCCACAGTACACATGGTGTCTTCTGGTGATTCCCCACCAGGGCTGCAGTTGCAGCATGTTAGATGGAAAGATTGTTGAATAGTCCGAATTTAAAAAAGAAATCAAAAAGCACAAATAAGTGTTTGACAGAAGAATGCCACATGCACTTAACTACAAGGCATAGGTTACAACACAGTGGCAACTTTTGGGACACCCTCGCAGGAATTTGCAGTTAGCCTGTGCCTCTTTCTTTTCAGTTTAATTCAGGTGTTTTTCCAAGATTTCCAAAATAAGATAAGATAAGATAACCTTTATTAGTCCCACGCATGGGGAAATTTGTGATCCCACTTCTCTCTTCTTTCTTGTTTTGAAAGAATGGAAATAAATGGAAATAACACAGACTTGATGAAGTACTGTTAAAAAAAAAAGTTTAAAAAAGTAAAAATTATGACAAACAACATTTCATTGTCCGTTACTGAGAGAGTCCTGAAAAAGTCACACAGATACTTGCACCTGCACACAAAACATCTGCTTTCACTTTGAAGTGTGGTTAGTAAACACGCAGCAGAGCAAACATGGAGCTGGAGGACCTTATCAGCCACTTCTACTTAAAGCTAGTTGGCTTTAAACAGCACTCAATGTTGGGGAACCTCCATCTGAATGCTTAATTCGAGCAAAAGTGTGTAGAAATACACACATCAAATCCAGTCTGGCCCCAACTCCCTCTCAGATACTCAGGAAACGCCACACAACAGCAAGTATGAGATGAGCGTAATTATTCACTTTGTTAGAAGCCAAAACTAAATGAAACAGCATTCATGGAAATTAAGTTCAGGTTTGTAAACTTTCATGACATTTTTGAAAAGCACATAAGATACCTTAGCAATAAAAACCAAGAAGAAAGAAAGTAATGATAACGACTGCGAACATATTAGACATATTGTAAAAGCCGAAACGGAACTGGGCCAAAGCTGGTGCACTGGACATAATCAAAATATATACATCTAAAGTAGAAAATATCACAGAATCTGAAATGCTGTTTGTACCAGAGAAGTCAAGATGCCCTAAAGCTTGTCCCTTTATTTCAACCTGTGTGTCTCCACAAATACAGTGTAGCTGAGGCTAGGTCCTTGCCGAAGCAAAAAACTGGTGTCTGAGTGGAAAATAAGGAGTGGACCCATGGGAGTAACTCAATCCACTGGATTGATAGGTACTGAACTGACCGGCAAGCGTCCCAGTTACTAATTTTACAAGTCATCTTGCAGTGTTATATTCTTGGCAGATTAAAGCCAAAACTCACACCATCATTTAAACAGAGGCTTCTCAGAGAGTGGGAGGCTCTAAGGACCAGAGTGGAAAGAAATCCAAGTCGGTTGTTTTTCCAGCAAAACTGGAACTGCTCCTTACCATCAACGGCACCTAGCAAAGCCTTAAATGACCTTTTGAACATCTCTCTTAGCCAGCAGGCTCTGCAGAAGCAGAATACCTCCACGCAACATTATTTGTTCCTTTTAATTGATTTTCTCAATAAACTTAAAATTTTGTCTCCACTCTATGGATCCATCATACAATTCATGTTGAGACCCGACACATGAGCCACAACAAAGGTTTTAGAAACACAGGCTGATGTAAACAGCTGCCAGCAGCGCTTCGGGAGGTCGAGGAAGAAGCAGTGTGTATAATACCGGCACAAGCATGCATTTATCCACACATCTGCAGGCTGCACAGGGGTATAAGAATGTGCATCACAATGTGATCACAAGAGAGCACAGAGGTGTTGATTTGCCAGATTCTGATTGCAGAAACGCAAAATTTATGAACAAATACAAAGAAAGAGGAAAAAGACTGTTAAATAACTCACACCCTTGGAGCAAGAAGCACCTTTTGAGCTTATCTGTAGGGCTACAGGTTAGAAATATCTGATCACAGCAGAAAAAGATTAGAAAAGGGAAGAAAATGCAAATAAAGAGGCTGACACAGGCATGTGATCTTGAAAGTAACTAAAATGTATCATAACGCAAAAACTGGATCAGATTATTTTCATCACGCTATACGTCTGATAAGTTAGACTCAAGATTAACTTCACACATACAGTACTTTATGAACGACCTTAAAACATTATTCTGAGAATGATCAGGTACAAAGACTGGACTGAAAAAGAGTTACAGCCAGTGTCCAAAGAAAAACTTTGAAAGACCTTCAGAAAGCCTAGAAGAAATGATGGGTGGCTTAAGACTTTTGCACAGCACTATAGCTCATTGTAAGCAGAGAGCCTAAAACCATATTAACTTTTGGGGGGTCGGAGTTTGGAAAACTTCCTGATTACCTGTAAATTACACCAAACCAACCGGAGGCTGTTCGCAGCTGCAGTTTGGCATCGGGACTGATCTTCAAAGAGAGCCTACAGTTCAAAGTTGATTTTCCTGTCAGAGAGGTGCTGAGAGGTGGGTAGTTTATCTTCTCAGAGCGGCTGAAAGACTGGCTCAAACATATGTAAAAGTGTTGATGCGGCACAGGTCACGGCCACGCTAACTTGTGATTTAAACTTGACCCTTTACTGAGCTACTCTGAAGGCTCCACCACCGCAGACACAGCAGCGGAGGGTAAGAGAAAGAAAATGTAAATTATTTCCATGACATCACCACAGGTAGCTCCTTTGATGCGTGTTTTTGTCGTGGACTAAAAGCATGACTGAACTTGGACTTTTCAGAGTTGCCCTTGGCATCCATTGTAGTGAATGGTTTACCTCATTTCCTCCCAGGAGCAGTGTTTGAATGCCTAATGTCAACGCAGGAATTAGACGCACACTAAACCTGGATTGATGCTCGTGAGCAGGCTGTTTCTTGTTCATTTAACGAGCACTGGATATATCCTGCTCTTACTGGGTGACTTATTGCTGGAGAGAATCTGTGTTGCCTGCAATCGACTTTAGCAAGCGGAACCAAAGGTCGCTAAGTCTTATCTGATGTCCTACATAAAGAAAGTCAGCTGGCTTATGTACTACACACACACACACACACGCGTAAGCAAATAAACAAACCGAGCCTGCAGCGAAAACAACCTGAACAAACACGCAGGCAAGCCCTGTCTGCTCTTTTCCTAAAATTGGACGCCCACTCGTGTCTGCGCACATTGGCCACCCGCGCGTTTCCCCCCTTCTGGCAACTTCTCCTTACCTTCTTCGGGCTTCCTTTCTTCTTCTCCTCCCCATGGTGGTAAACAGGCATTTGCAGAAAGTCCTCTTCACAGCAGATGAAGCTCACCGAGCATCCCATCCGAGCAAAGCCAGAGCTCACACGTCCAAACCCATTCAAAGACTCCCAGCACTCAGTGCCCTTGTTCTCTCACGCCACTGCTGCTGCTGTAGGCGCGCTAATTACTGCTTCATTCCGCTTAAACGCATCGTGAATCGGCGCAGTCTGTGCGGCATCACTGTGCGCTGTTTGGGTTTCCAGTTTCCAGGAGTTTGTCGCACTTGTTTTCGCCCGCACGCGCAGACTAAGCGCTTCCCACTGCAGCCTGTGGAGGACGAACAGGTAGCCTGCAGCCTTAAACACTGAAGGTGTTCCTCCCTCCCTCTCTCGCTCTCTCTCTTCGCTTCAGTTATTCGGACAGTACACACTAGCTGTGTTACATTACTGTAAAGACTGAAACACGTCCATTTCTGTCCTAACAGGTACAATCCACACCAATGCTCTCCCTCCGCCTTCCCCGGAGTAATGATCTGACCTCCAGGTAAACATGTGCAGGGGTGTGTCCAGAGATTGGCGGCATCAGGTGGTACAGGCCCAAACTTATTCTACTGCTTTTTTTTGTTTGTTTGTTTTAATCAGTTCCAGTGTTTGACATATTCTTTAACGTGTATTTAAAAAGGGATGACGCTGCATCCTGTGACAGGTGAACACACCTGCCAGGACATGTTTTAGCATTATACTGTCATGCAGCTTGTTTTACACTATAGATTTAAAGCATGCATATTATTTAATAATACAAGTTGCACATCTTTCTTACACAATGTCAGTCTTACTTTAACTGTTTCACTTAACTTCAATTTTACTTTCCTTGTTTTTATCACTGTTGTAAATACATAAATTCCTGCACTATCATAGTATGAGGTCCTTACCGGGTGTGTGTGGCACTTTTATTTTAACCTTGTTGTTTATTGTTGTGTATTGTAGACTGTTCTACTTTTACTCTTTATCATGCTACTGTAACTTTCCCCTGTGGGATCAAAGTATCTAACTTACTATCTATTATACTACAACTGCAGAATAACAATATTGATAAGACGGTGTGTCAGCTGTTTATAAAGTCTCCGTAACGCCTCCTGAGGCTGGTTATGTTGGAAAATTTGACCAGACTGACAAACACTAAGGATGTTTCCTGTTTATTTTCATTTGTACTTTTAAGGAAGTTTAAATTCAAAGAAAAGTTTCACACATACTTTTAAGTTCTGTTTTAGTTCACTGTAATAAGATAGTACCACACCCCCTGAAATATAATTACCCGGTTTTAATGTACATGTGCTTTATTTAGTACAACCCCAGTTCCTGAAAAAAGTTGTGGGTCACTGTGTAAAATGTACATTAAAAACAGAATGTAATGTTCTATAAATCTCTTAAACCCATATTTTATTGACAATAGAACATACTAAATGTTGAAACCGAGAAAGCAGCACATCTCATAAAAGTTGGGACAGCGCCATGTTTCCCGTCGTGTAGCATCCCCTCTTTTTTGAACTACAGTCTGCAAAAATCTGGGAACTGAGGAGAGCAGCTGAAGGACTTTTTGGGAGATGAATGTTGTCTCATTCTTGTCAGGTAGAGGACCATAGCTGCTCAACAGTCCTGGTTCAGCTTTGTCGCATGTTTCATGTCATGATCCTTCAAATGCTAGAAGAGCTGCAGTATTTGATTAAGCATTGTCTTATTGAAATATGCGTCTAGATCCAAATATATGTTCCTCTAAAAGCTCTGCATACCTTTTAGTATTGATGGTACCTTTCTATCATCTTTGAATGATAGAGCTTTAACCTGCATTTGTGAACGGCGTAGTGAACTGTTTTCACAGACACACTTCTGCAAGTGTTTATGGCTGTTTTGATGCAGTGCAGTGCTCCATGAGGCATCCAATAGTGATTTTCAGCCCTCCTTATGCACAGATTTCTTCAGGTTATGTTAAAAATATTATGTAGCGTAGCTGATTAGATATTGTACTTCATACCATTTACTTTGTAGCTTTAATTTAATTGCATTATTTAATGCAATTAAATTAAAGTAAAGAAGTAATCAAAGTCATGTCCTGTTGCAACATTAAATTGATACTCTGTGCATTCAGTTATGAAATGTAGATGATTCTGCACAATATGTACTTTAAGTATAAAATTAGTTACTTTGAGTATACTATCCTGCTATTAAGTAGCACAATAGAGTAAAAAATATCAGGAGACAGTCAATGAAAGTTAAAAAGAAATCCTGTGAAATATTAATTTTACTATTAGAATTTAAGTTTTAGTTTTTTAGCTCATTATATGGATTTTTTGATTGCTGGTTGAACACCAGGTGCAAAACAAGCAATAAAATCTTCCAGTGTGCTGTATTTTAATTTGTAACTTTGTAACTGAGACAAAACATTTGCATATCTCAAATCCATAAAATCCTTCAAGCACTTCAGTTTTAGTTCTTCAACCCTGGTGTGAGGAGTTTGCAGAGTGAATGAATCTCTGGGGTATGTAGTGAAGTGAGGTTAAAGGGCTTTTCATGCAATGATGCTTCCCCCTGCTGGATCATTTGTAAAGTAGTGACCAGAGTCAACAGAGCTGCCCGCTTTTAACCTTTCTTTAACCTGTCTTTCTATTGGATACAAAAATACTTACAAAGCTGCACAGCTATGCTCCATAACTTTCTTCTATTTATGTTCAGGAAAGATGGTGAATCTGGGTGAACTTCGATAAGAATCGACAACGGTTATAGACCCTGAAACTGTAATCTTTACAGTATTCATAGTTTTATATCCAGAAACTGCCCAAAGGAAAAGAAATCCAAAAGGTCCCAATATCCAGGGAAAACTCGAGAGAAGCAAAACAGACACGAAACAAAATATAAACATTTCAAGACAGAATCAAAAAGAAAAAGGAGAAAATGAAGCCATGCAATCACACGTATACACTACTCAGGGATGTGATCATAGCCAAGGAACAACACACAGATGCAAAGAATCAAAGAATAAGATAAGGGAAAGTACAACTAAATACAGTTAAACTAAAAAAACAGGAAGCAACAACATGAAAACCAGATTACCAGAAGTACTAAAACATATTACTGAGGACACTAATAGACTATAAGAGGACGGACATACAGAAATATAAGAGGTCCAGGACCTTGACAGCATCCACGCTGAACGTAGATGAGCTGGATTACCCCAAAGATGTAACCGTGAGGATGCAAGGAGCAGAAATACTGAAGGTGAACAAGTTTAAGTACCTGGGGTCAACCATCCAAAGCAACAGGCGATGCACAGGAGAGGTGAAGAAGAGAGTGCAGGCAGGGTGGAGTGGGTGGAGATGAGTGAAAGGGAACGTTTGCAACATGGTAGGGAGACCTGCCACAATGTATGGTTTGGAGTCAGTGGCAGGAGGCGTAGATATGGAGAACATGCAGACGATCGATGCACGAGACGAAGAAGCACACTTTTTTTCTTTTTATAATCTGTACCTACCTTCTCTTGTATCTTCAGTAACAATGCCAAAAAATGTTATACCTTCAGATTTTCCTGTTAGAAAAAGCCAATTAATTGCTTCCATTTAACACTACAACTCAGCCAGTATTTTCAATGTTTTTTGACTCAGTAATAAAGCCCTTCTATGAAAAGCCTTCAGCTGATCCAACATGCTGCAGCTAGAGTCCTGACAGGGATTAGGAATCCAGAATCCAATCTAAAATCCTGCTTCTCACATACAAGGTCTTAAATAATCAGTCCCCATCTTACCTTAATGACCTTGTAGTACCATATCACCCCATTAGAGCACTTCAAATGGTAAATGGTAATGGCCTGCATTTGTATAGCGCTTTTCTAGTCCTAAGGACCCCAAAGCGCTTTACACTACATTCAGTCATTCACCCATTCACACACACATTCACACACTGGTGATGGCAGCTACATTGTAGCCACAGCTGCCCTGGGGCGCACTGACAGAGGCGAGGCTGCAGGACACAGGCGCCACCGGGCCCTCTGACCACCACCAGTAGGCAAACACATGGTTAGTATCTTGCCCAAGGATATTTGGCATGCAGCCAGGAGGCAGCCTGGGATCGAACCACCGACCTTCTGATTAGTGGCTGAGCTACAGCCACCCACTTCACTCTCGCATTGCAGGCTTACTTGTTGTTCCTAGAGTATTTAAAAGTAGAATGGGAGGCAGAGCCTTCAGTTTTCAGGCCTCTTCTGTGGAACCAGCTTCCAGTTTGGATTCAGAAGACAGACACTATCTCTACTTTCAAGATTAGGCTTCAAACTTTCCTTATATAGCAATCCTAATTCACTTGCTTGATCACGTAACATATAAATTAACACATTAGTACACTGTGCAGATAATAACAGACACAATTACATAGACTTTATCAGAAAAACATATTTTATGTGTATGTATGTATGTATATATATATACACATACATATATATATATAATATACACAATAATCATCTTTTATTGAATTGATTTTTAAAAAACAGTTTAGATGTGTTTTTCTATTAGAAAAAGTTCATCTGATGGTTTTCAAATCAAGTTAAGGAATGAAGAAATAAAGAAGGTTAAAGATCTCAAGTTTTTAGGAATAATTTTAGATTTACATCTCAAATTTGATAAGCATGTAAAGAAGATTTCAAAGATGGTTAAGGTTAATCTGAATTGTTTAAGTTAACTCGGCATTACATACCCACTTCAGCACCTCAGTTATTTACGCATTTATACACTTATATTATATATTACATAATATTCTCTAATTTTTCATATTTTATGACAGTTTGGACTCAAGCAGCACCATCTACAGTTCAGCATCCTTATATAATCAATCTTTGAAAATAATGGATAAAAAATCTGTTCGGTGGAATCATTGTCACATTTTAAAAAAATATAATTGACTTAGTTTACGAGCTTCAGTCATTTGTGTTTTCTTAAATTACCCTTCAAGTGTATAAATAGGCTGGTCCCAGAGTGTCTTAATAGATACATCCAAAGACAAGATAGTAATCGCATTACTAGGAGTATAGTGAATGGCAACTGCAAAATATCATATCGCAGGTCTAAATTTGGACAATCAGCGTTTTCCATAAAGGCTTGCCATCTGATATCAAACTGATTACAGATATTAGTTCCTTTACATTGAAGGTTACAAGTTAGTTAAAGGGAAATCAGAGGTGTAGTGATTTCAATTAATCTTTTGTTTGTGGGGTTTGTTTGTTTGTTTTTACATTGTCTGTTAATTGTAGCTGTATTCATGGTGTATTTTGGTTTCATGAACATGTATGTTTTAACTCTGTGTATTGTGAATGTAAGCCCAACAAGGGGCAATTGTTGAAAATTAGCTATAGCTATAATGTTATGTGCAGCACATCAGTTTCATGTTTTATACTTGGACTATGTGAAACTGCGCTGTCTGTTTTAAATAAAGAATTATTATTATATCACTAAGTACACTAAGAGATTATGAGAGGATGGATATACAGAACTATAAGCTGACTGCTGCAGTACATACATAGAGGAACAGTGTTAAGTTGAACTCTTATAGCATTACTTTGATGATACAACATTTAAAATTGGATGAGTTAAAGCATTTCAATTTGTGATTACAAAGGTTTAAAATCCTCTGCTCCCGTCTCACTGACTTAATACAAACCACCATCACTCAGTCTGCTGTCTTTTCTTATCTTCTGTCCACAAAGTGCAAATTTAGTTGTTTGTCTGGTACCAGAACTGTGCGGCTGATGGATTTCAGCTCTCCCAGTGTGGGGTCGGGTTTGATTTCAAACTGCCTGATAAGCTGTGAAAAAAAAATAGAGTTAGTGAGTTCTCTGAAACGTGGATGACAATTGATTTGAATATAGACAAATGTATTATCTCACACAATCACAAACAACAGAGATGCATAAGACACATATATACCCTTCAGCATTAATGAAGCCGTTCCAGATTTCCGTAGGCACTGATGCCCAAATACTCCATCAAAGACTCCACCTTCTGAGCTAAGTGCTAATAAAAGCTGAACACGATTGTGCGATTGTGGCTCAAGAGTTGGGAGTTCGCCTTGTAATCGGAAGGTTGCCGGTTCGAGCCCCGGCTTAGACAGTCTCGGTCGTTGTGTCCTTGGGCAAGACACTTCACCCGTTGCCTACTGGTGGTGGTCAGAGGGGCCGGTGGCGCCAGTGTCCGGCAGCCTCGCCTCTGTCAGTGCGCCCCAGGGTGGCTGTGGCTACAATGTAGCTTGCCATCACCAGTGTGTGAATGTGTGAATGACTGAATGTAGTGTAAAGCGCTTTGGGGTCCTCAGGGACTAGTAAAGCGCTATACAAATACAGGCCATTTAACACTCCCTCTCATTTAGTCTGGTGAAAATGTTTTTGAAAATTATTTCAGGTTTCAATTCATCTGATAATGTTTTGAATGAGCTTTGGCCCAGAGAAGATGGCAGCATTTCTAGATCATGATCACATGAGCCCATACAGTGATTTCTATTATACCTGTTTTTAATGCCCGAAGGGCCCGAAGATCACTTGCATCCAATTTTGACTGTCAGCCTGGTTCCCTGCGCAAACAGATTTCTCCAGATTCCCTGAACATTTTAATGAAGTCTTCACAATTTCATGTTCAGGGACGTCATTCTGAAATTATTCCACAGCTTGTACACATAGTTTTTGGAGACTGGTGAACCTCTGCCCATTACAGGACACTGAATTTTCAACTAGCTTTCGAGTGCTTTTGTTTGGTTTTTATGTCCGATTTTTTCCCACTTCCCATGAGACCCCTACTCCCCCCCCCCCAAACCCCCGCACTTATTGTTGGACACACCTGGGTCACATTTAAGAAAAATCCAGGAGTTTCCCTGGGATGTTCAGCAGTTTTTTCTCCTTCTTGTCACTTACTTGAAACAGGAGCAGATACATCTCGAGCTCAGCAATCCTGCGACCGACACAGCCTCTTACTCCAAAGCCAAACGGGATGGAGCCGAAGGGGTTTGGCCTCTCACGGCCGTCTCGGAGCCATCGCTCTGGCTTAAATGTGAACGAGTCGGGGAATGTGTCCTCATCATGGCTGATGGCATAGTGACAAAAGGTGAACGGCGTCTGTAGAGCAATCAACAACTGGAAGTCAACACAATATGGAATACTGATCCTGGCTATTGTCCTGGCTATTGTGTTATATCACTTATAACACAATAGCCTTTTTATATCCAAGCATTATACGTATGTCTTATTAAGTTAATACAAAAAGCCCTCACAAACAATCTAACAATGGTTAAAAGCAGACCTACTTTTTTTGGAAACTCATATCCACCAATAGAAATATTCTTTTCTGCAATGATCCTCGCATTGGCAGGAAGAACAGGATACATCCTGCAAGACAAGTTATTTTTTGTTTGCATGTTACTTTAGGCTGGTTCATAGTCTGGCTTCTTCTTATGCAGGTGAATAAGAATATTGATTTTTGAAAACTGATGAATTAGTCTACATTTAACCTGTTAAGAGCCATGAGTTCAAATAAAACCCATTTTGGCTGCTAAATAGACAAACTTTAGGAAACTAGAAGCTATTTTCACTTCCAAAGATTTTCAGTTTGGCTGTTACAAATATGTGAAAACTATCTATTAAAAACATGTTTGTTTACTGCATTAATCGCTTCAGTTAAAGCTAAATCATAGCAGTCTCACCTCAGCGTCTCTTTGATAACTGCCTTTAAATACAGCATGCCAGTGATGTCAGCAGCGGTGGGGATCCGGTCTAATGGTACCATAGTGGAAACTTCTTTATAGAGTCTTTCCTGGATATCAGGGTTCTTGGACAGCTCGTGCAAAGCCCACGTGAGAGTGTTGGAGGTCTTGGGAGTTTAAAAAATGTGAAAGTAAACTTTTGAGGAAATATATGCTGAGCCTTGCATACGAAACATGCAAAAGAAAAGTGAATACACTGAGTGGCGAGCTTTGATGATTAGAGCCGTGCAGAGTGCCTTTTTACATGTGATGTTTTATTACTAGTATTGGTATTTCATTTACCGTTTCCACTCCAGCTAAGAGGAGCTCAGTGACGCTGCCATACACATCTTTAGTGCTCATCTGCGTGTTTGAGAGTAGGTATGTCAGGTATTCACCCTCCACATCCTGCTTGTTGTCAACCCGCTGCTGAATCATCTCCAATTTCTTGTCAATCAATGTTTTGGCTAGAACAGGTGAAGAAAAATGGTGCAAAAAAAAAAAAATAGTTGGAACACTGTATAATCAGTCAAAACAGAATGCAGTCATTTATTCATAAACCTATATAGAGAATAATGCCGTGGCTCCTTATGGGAAGTTGGTGCAAACCCCCCCCACAGATTTCTTTTTTTCTTTTTTATAATACTGTTTATTGTTTCCTAACACTCTAAAACTTAACTAAAACATCAGGACTGTGAGGTTCAAACTGCTCACCAAAGCTGAAGATGCCCTCCCAGCCAGCAATGTAACGTCTCCAGTAGGGCAGCAGATTCCGGCTCCACTTGGGAAGCATAAACACCATCGTGTTGTTGGAGAACATCTGGGCTATGGAACTGATGAAATCTTGTGTACCACCAGGAATTTCCTCTTCCAGACAACCAAGCCTTGTCTCAAACAATATGGAGGCAATTCCTGAATGGATAAGAAAAAGAAATGGCAATGAAGCTAACAACAAAGCGTCCTTTTAACTTTAGTTTGAAATTAATATTTTTTTTATTTAATTCATTAAACTAATATGTTATTTAGTCCAGCATTCAGCATTTGCAGTTTTAACCTTCAGGCTACCTTCTAGTGAAAACAGATAAAGCTCATTGCCAATGTTGGTCACAAAGTCTCCCGTTGGGCTGCACTGGCACAGACTGCGCATCTTCTTGGTGAAGTCTTTAACCACATCACTGATAATCCCAGAATACTGGGCCGAGTCCTTCGGATGCAGCATCTGCTTGTTAAGCACCACCCTCAGCTTGTACCACCTCTCTCCCTCCCTGTTGGAACAGAAACATGTTTGCACTGAAATAAATAAATCCAAACGCAAACACAACAAAGAGTCGGAACTATGATACACTTATGCATCCATTATGGCTGATTTTCTGCTACATTTTTCCATTCAACCAGTTTTTAGCTAGTAAACTAAAGAGCTCACACAAATATCTAAGCTGGCTGTGGTCTGCAGTTTGTTTGCTACTATGCTTACACGTGCACACACACACACACACACACACACACACATACACACATATATATATATACATATATATATATATATATATACACATATATACATATATATATATATACACATATATACATATATATATATATATATATATATATATATACATATATATATACATATATATATATATATATATATATATATATATATATATATATATATATATATATAAATGCATAGAAACATTGAGAGGGTGCCTCCATCATTTTGAGCACTATTTTAAACCAGTTTGTCTTGTGAACAGAGTAACGTTTTGTGTTTAAAGTACAGCAGAACAGACAGACCTGACCTTCATTGACTACTTTGATTATTTACTGATATTTACTGACTGGTATCTGTCACGGCGAGTGGAGTGAGCCGTGTAGAGGAAATGAAAGAGGATCCAATTGCAGGCACTTGCTGAGATGGGAATGCGGTTTATTGTAGAACAAAGGTGTGTGGAGATTAGAATATTATTTTACTGTTACTATTCATAACCATTATCATTACTGTTGTATTACTTATCATTTATCATTATCATTTCATCAGAGCATTTATTGAAGCTGTTGATGTTACATTAAAGTCTGTATTTCAGGTGTGAGCATAATTACATAATAATCTTTCATTGCAGGTGCAACTGTAATCATGTTATACACATATTGCATTTTTGTGCTAATTAAAGGGTTGAAGCTCAGTCAGTTAATTGATAATGGTCTGAAGCTTCGGTCAGCGCGATGTCTGGCCGATCTATTGATTAGTTTAAGGTGACCCAAGCTATGAGAGGATTGCATACATGCTTACAATACAATACACCACATATAACCTGTAAACAGAATACAGTCCTGTGTGCACTCAGCAGCCTGCTGCATTGGAGTCTGCCTGGTAACAGATGACTCAGACGAAGTCAGGAAGTATACTTCTAGAATGTCTTTGTTTGTCGAGTGAGGTCATACACTGAGGTCAAGACACATAGACTGCCTGTACACATACACAGTATCTAGACTTGTTTGCTCGAAACTGCAAAGTTTTTTTACCTGCATACGTGACAGTTTAGTTCCACAGATAAGTGAAGTGCAGTAAATGAAATAACAGGAAGCATCTGGCGGTGGCGGAGGAACAGAGGAAGGAACTGTTCTTTTTTAGAATATGGGTCGGAATTACTGGAACTGATGCATTTTATCTATCTGCTTGGACGCACAAGGGGCGTTATATTTCCTGATACCCTGATGTTATATATACGACTGCTCGTTTATTGTTCTGGGAAGATCGAGGCTGATGTTTTGCAGAGCTCATCTTCCCACATATATGTATTTAAATAAAATCATTGTTTTGACGCACAATGGACCTCCAGTCGTTTGTCTTTCACCTCAAATCACGAATCAGGACAGGTGGAAATGGCAAAACGGAACAAAAATAATCTATACTGAGACAAACTAAACTATTGAACAGCAAACATGAACACGAAGGAATGTAGACAAAGGTACATGGTGGCGACAGCAGGGAAAAAACACAGTAGATACGCAGACGGACCAGCGACTACAACAACAGAAGACACGACTTAAATACACTCAGAGAATACAGGGAGATTACACACAGGTGGGGAACACAGCTGGAAGTAATTGACAAGACAAGGGAGGCAAACTGAATACACTCACATAAGACACGGACTTTCACAATAAAACAGGAAACAAGAAACCATCACACAAGGACGCAGACTCGACACTGAGAGGCAGACAGAATATAACACATGGAACTCAAACTATGCTAAACATGAGACACAACCGAAGAACAAATCCTTAAACACGAATAAACAGAAACATAGAATTCTAATAATAATCAGCAAAGCACACGAGTCTCAGAAAACAATCCAAAATGCAAAGATAAACCAAAACATAAGAAACTCAAAATGCTGGGTCAAAAACGACCTAAAGGACATAAATAGGTTTACTGCTGCTACTGCACTGAGCTAAAATTAAACATTGATCCCCTTATATTGTCACCGGTTCATAAAACTTGTGGAGCATTAACATTTTTCTGATTTCTTATCTTTATGGAATATACCAGCCTGAGAGGAATCTATTTAACCCAAATAGGTCAAAAACAATCCCTTCCACTCATAATAAAACTCTTTCCCTGGAAATCTGTTACGTATTAGAATCTAAGCAATCACAATGAGATTATTTTTTTAGGTGGGCAGCATTACTACACTGTTTGGTAGTCTTACTCTGTAACAGGTCCATAGCCGAATCCTCTCATGTCACGATATTCCCTCCACACACTCATGTCTGCTCTACAAGGGAACTTCTCCTCCTTCCTCAGCAGCTCGGCCAAAAGCTCTGGGGTGTTCAAGGATATTGCTTTGAGTCCGTCTCTGTAAATGGGCCCATACAGCAGCTTCTCGTAGATCTGACGGTGGAAAAGTGATAAAGGTAGAGCTGCATTCTTATAGAATAAAGATAAAGACATCTGGGGATTTTTGCAATGTGTAATTTAAAAAGCAGACATTATATTTAATCAGTCAGTAATCAGATGCCAGAGGTCAGTGTGTGCTGGAGTGGCCGCATGTGATTCATCAGAGCAAGGGCGTAGATTTGGCATGGACGGAAGGGACATGTCCCCACCAATATCCAGCGATGTTGTGTGCCCACCTTATTACTAAATTAGGCAGAGCACTCTGAATTGAATCAGGACATAAAGCACGGTCTTTATCTTGCTTTATTGAATACTGTCCATCTAACAACTAGCCACTTAACGGGGCCTCCTTCGGACAACAACATCCGGTTCAAAGGTCATCACATTAAGACATAGCCATATCAATACATGACATCCCCCTTTTCCTTAGATTCAAACTTTAGTCTTAATAACTTTGATGTCTTTTTTTTTTCTCTTCAACATTGAACATTTTTTTCTTGTCTTACTTTCTAACAATTATATTTTCTAACTGTCTCACCACACGTACCCCTTTTTTTTTCCCAATATATACATGTCGACATACACATATGAACTTGCAACTTGAAACTTGCCCATTTTCAGTTACCTCTTCACCTTAACATATTATAGTTTATTTCACCACAAAATCACGAAACCTCTCAGGTATCTTTTTAGCCCTTTGTGATCTACTTGATCTCGCTGGCCCCTGGGAGCCCTCTTGTGGTGTTGGAGTGAAGGTGTCAGTCTTTTTGGGTGTTTCACCTTCCTCCCTTTCAGGTATTGTGTCGTAGTGTCCTTCTCTAGTCTCATTTGTCTCGCATTTCTTCACATGTGTGGTGTTCCGGTGATAGCGAGCTCCTGTTGGTGATTCCATAATGACTTGGTTTCCAGTTCTGCTTACAACTTTGTGTGGTGTTGCGTTGAATGGTGTTGTAAACTTGTCCACTTTGTCTTGTTGAACCAGCACTGTGTCTCCCGTGTCAACTTTTGAATACTCAGCTCCTTTTCGTTCATCAGCATAAATCTTTGATTTTCCTTTCTGTTCAGCATCTCTGTCACGCACGTCTAACTCTGTTGTTTTTGCCTCACCGATGTTCGGTAACTTTCCTCTCATTTTGCGGTTGAACAGGAGTTCTGCTGGACTTTTGCCCGTGGTTGGATGTTCAATGCTGCGATACACTGTTACATATTTTCTTAGCTCTCGCTTCCAGTCAAGTCCTTCGGCTTGTGCGATCCTGATTCTTTTCATCAATGATGCATTTTGCCGTTCCACTTCTCCATTTGCTTGAGCCCATTTTGGTGTAGTTCTTATATGTTTGATTCCATTAGTTTCACAATATTCTCTGAACAGCTCAGATTTGAACTGTGGGCCGTTATCAGATTTCATGGTAACTGGTAGCCCATGTCTGCTAAATATACAGTCAATAGAGTCAATGACTTTTTCAGCAGTTGTAGATGACATTACATCATACTCATAGTACCGACTGTAGTAATCTATCAGTACAAGTATTGAGTGGTTCGAAGGTAGCGGTCCCAGTAGGTCTACCGCCACATCTCGCCATGGTCCATCCGGTAAAAGTGTGTTTCTCAGTGGTTCAGGTGGATCTGGTCTGGCTACTATTTGACATCCGTGACAAGCTTTACAAAACTTTTCTGCAGCTTTGTCCATCCCTGGCCACCAAACTTTTGTTCTGAGATGCTGTTTGGTTCCAACAATTCCTAAATGTCCTTCATGAGCTAGTGAAAGTGCTTGAGCTCTGAGGTTTTCTGGCAATACAATTCGAGTTCCCCGCAAAACTATGTAGCCGATGACACACAGTTCATTTGCAATGGGAGCATATGTTTTGCATTTTTCAAAATGTCCATTTTCAATAGCTCTTCGCACTTCTGTTAATTCTGAGTCTGTAGCAGAGGCTTCTTCAACCTCTTTTGTTGTGAGTGCTTTTGGAGTAGCATTAACTGCAACAAATCTCACATATTCTTCAGATTCATGCTTATGTATCTCTTTTGACGTGGTGTCAGACAGCAGTCTTGACAGTGAATCCGCAATGTTTTGTTTTCCCGCAATGTGCACTACTTTAAAATCATATGGTTGTAGTCTGAGAACCCATCTTTCTATGCGTGCACAAGGTTTAGATCTCTGGCTATATATGACCTCTAATGGCTTGTGGTCTGTGATGAGGTCAAACTTCCTGCCATACACATATGGATGTAGTCTCTCACATGCCCATACCAGTGCTAGGGCTTCTCTTTCTGTTTGAGAATATCTTCGCTCACAGTCTGTTAAACTCCGACTAACGTAGCACACTGGTACCTCTTCTCCGTTCTGTATTTGTATTAGCACTGCGCCCAAGCCTACAGGGCTCGCATCTGCTATGACTCTGGTTGGGGCTTCTTTGTCAAAATAGGCTAGGGTACCTGCTCTGGCTAACTCAGCCTTTAGTCTTTCAAATGCTTGCTTTTGTTCTGGCCCGAATGTAAACATAGTTTCTTTTCGAGTTAAACGTCTAAGTGGTTCAGAGAGTGTAGCAAACTGTGGTATGAACCTGCTACTGAAGCCTACCAGTCCCAGAAAGCTTCTCACCTCAGTAGCATTCTTTGGTTCTCGGGCTTCCACCACAGCTCTCACTCTTTCTTCAGTTGGGCCGATGCCTTTCTGTGTCAGCAGTATTCCCATGAACACGAGTCTGTCCATGTTGAACTGACACTTCTCTGAGTTTAGTGTCAGGCCACAGTCAGAGAGTCTCTTCATCACAGCATGCAGGTGCTTATCATGGGTTTCCTGGTCTGGCGCATGTATGATTACATCATCTGAAATGTTCTCAACTCCTTCAATGCCAGCTAGTGCATTGGCAATCTCATGCTGATATTGCTCACTAGCTGATGAGACTCCAAATATTAGCCTTTTGTACCGGTATACTCCGTTGTGCACTGCAAATGTAGTTATCTCTCTTGACTCCGGGGTAAGCTCTAGCTGATGGTATCCCCACTTGAGATCGAGTTTGGTGAAGATTGCAGAGCCGTTTAGTCCTTGCAAGATTTCATCCACAGTGGGTATGGGGTATCTTTCCCTGATTATTGCTTCATTTGCTTTTCTCATGTCTAAGCACATTCTGATATCATTGTCACATTTCTTTGGGAGTACCACTACAGGATTTACCCAAGGTGTAGGTCCTTCTACACGTTCTATAATGTCCATGTCGATTAGTTCATTAATCTTTTTCTCCACTGCATCCCTCAAATGATAAGGTATGCGCCTCAGTGGCTGTGCTACTGGTTTCACATTTGGATCAATGTACAGGCTGATCTGTTTGGTGTTTAGCTTTCCTACTCCTTTGAACACTTTTGGATACTTTTCTTTAAGAGTGTGCTTTAAATCTGTGACAGCCGCCACATTTTCACCTATTTTCAACACTCCTAACTTTATGGCAGTCTTTTCCCCCAGGAGTGGTTCACCATTACCTCTAATCACAATAAATTCAGCCTCTTCAGTCCTGTCACCAATCTTGATTTCGCATCTGAATGCACCTTTAACCGTGAGTGCCTGTGCTGAGGAATATGCATATAAATTCCTCTGCTCTTTCGGTACATATGAGTGACATTTTATCTTTTCAGCTTTTAGCTTTTCCCATATGTTGTCTCCCATCACATTACTTGTAGCTCCAGAGTCAACTAACATTTTCAACTCTATTCCCCCAACAGAAAAGGTAAGTTTCTCAGGTACACTATCATCATTTACAGTAAATGCATAATCATCTTGTTCAACAGCATTCACATTTTGTTTCTTTTGTCTTTTGGTACGACACATTTTTGAAAAGTGGTCCTTACCATTACACTTGTGACATGTTTGTCCTCGTGCTGGGCATTTGGGATCTTTGCCCATGTGGTCAGTATAACCACACCTGTAACATTGTCTGTCTGTTTTATTATCATCTCTCATTTTTCCTTTTGGTCTGTTGTTCTTCTCTTTCTTTGCTGTAAAAATCCGGCTGACCGTGTCCTCTCCTTTCTTTTCCCCGGCGACGCTCATCGCCGCCATCTGCTCCTCCACGCGTTCGCAGTGTGAAGCCACCTCCAACGTGCGAGTTAGGGTTAAGCCTGGACCCTCCTCAAGCAGCTTTCTCCGTACATATTCAGAAGTGCATTTACTCAGGATAGCGTCCCGTATCTGGTTATCATTGTCACCTTGAAAGTCACAGTCTTTTGCAGCTCGCCTTAAACGTGTACAAAATTGTTGCACAGTCTCACCTGGTGTTTGGGACAATTTGTGGAAAGTTTGGCGTGCGTATGCTGCATTCACTTGAGGAACAAAATAAGTGTTGAGTGCAGTCACCGCAGCGGTGTAATCCTTTGCCTCTCCCGTCTGTGGTAGAGTGGAGAAGACGTCCTGCACGTCTTGTCCGGCCAAGTGCAGTAGAAGAGCGCGTCTCCGCTGTCTGATTGCGTCTGTAGCATTATCCGTCAAAATAAGACCTTTCCCATCAGCAAACAACTCGAAGGATGTTAACCACCGCATCCATCTCGGTCCGAGCGTAGCTGGATCAGTGTAGCAGGCGAACGGTTGAATACCCGACTTTTCCATGTTAGCCCACAAGTTTTTCGCTAACACCGTACCGCCGCTGGGTCTACTTTTCACAAAAACAAATCCAGGTCCGTGTCATCCTCGTCGCCATTGTTGTGTGCCCACCTTATTACTAAATTAGGCAGAGCACTCTGAATTGAATCAGGACATAAAGCACGGTCTTTATCTTGCTTTATTGAATACTGTCCATCTAACAACTAGCCACTTAACGGGGCCTCCTTCGGACAACAACATCCGGTTCAAAGGTCATCACATTAAGACATAGCCATATCAATACATGACAAGCGATTATTGAATTGTCCCCACCAATAATTTGATCTCTTCGAGTAAAGAAAAACAAAACCGATAGAAATTTTAAAAAAGCGATCTGTCAACGTCTCATTCACCTAGCGGTGCAGAAAGAGTTAAATTACGTTCTCTACTGGAGTCCTATATCATGTGACAAATATGGCCAATGTGATTGGCTGTGCCTTTCAGGGAGCTCTGTTTAGTTTTAGCAGCTGCAAGCCTGAGCTGCGAGGAGGAGAGGAGGACGGCAGCAAAAAGAACCTGGATATAAGCAGTGTTGGTTGGGATGGTTACTTTTAAAATGTATTCCATTACAGAATACATGCCCCAAAATGTATTCTGTAACGTATTCCGTTACGTTACTCAATGAGAGTAACGTATTCTGAATACTTTGGATTACTTAATATATTATCATGCTGTTTACAACTACATGAATGTACTATTGCTGTGATTTATTACTGTTACTGAAGGTCCGCGGCTCCGAACCGTAGTAAAGGGACCTCTGGCTAATACGGTGGGTTCTGTGTCGGGCTCGTAGCTGAAAACTAGCTTTACTTTGTTGTCTGGGTCAACTTTGCTAGCGAGAGACAGAGAGAGGCGTTGAAAGGCTGCTCCAATAGAACTTATTGTTTTTGGAGGAAAACACGAACACGTGTACAGTCGAGTCTTAATAGCTTACTTACAACTGGGCTCGTCAGGCACTCTTCTTGGCTGCAGTGGTTATTATTATATTTACATGCTTCCAGCTCCCGTTTTTGCTCGATGACAGCTCGTACTTTTCCTTTTTCTCCCTCCCTCGCTCACAGACACATAACGGGTATGGCAGTCCATTCTCCCTGCAGCACGGACTACACTGCCTATGATGCTACATTCTTTAGAGTTATACCTGTAGCATTCTGCCTGTTAGCTTAGCACAACAACAACAAAAAGGTCTCTCTCACCCAGGAAACACGCAGAGAGAGAGCGTCACCCTGTAACCATGGCAACCCTAACGCTGCCGCCTGGAACAACAGAACGTAGCTGTCAAACAAAACCCAAACAGTCCTGACCCGCCACAGTATGAAACAGGGAAGTACCGCCGTGTAATCCATTTATTTCAACAAAGTAACTGTATTGTAAATACCACCTTTTTAAACGGTAACCGTAACGGAATACAGTTACTCATATTTTGTATTTTAAATACGTAACGGCGGTACATGTATTCCGTTACTCCCCAACACTGGATATAAGAAAGTATTTTTCAAAGAGACCTGTAAGTGACTTAAAGTCAAGTTCACTCATAAAATCTGTCCATCATAGTAACGTTACAGGCTATGCAAGGCAATACATGCCAACCCTCCTGTTTTTTCTCGGACAATCCCGAATTTCAGTGCCCCTGTTATTACTCTTTCTGGGTTGCAAAATAAACTTTTAAAAAATTTTCAGGCGAGAATGTAGCTGTGTATGCGATATTCTGGATTAGGCTCTTTGAAAAGATCAGGACAGAAGGGCGTGGATAGGTGCCTTTATTGAACAGCAGGGCATCACACACTAACTTGTTGTTTTCTTAGCGGTGCACAAACTACCCTTTTGTTGTTATATATTGGTCAACCAAGAACTAGCCCTGTAACAGGCACTTCTGTATTTTACCACTGGGGGGCAACAATTCACTCTATTACAGTGTAAACTTCAAATATCTGAACCGGGGAGAACAGCAAACACCCGGCACATCGTTTTAGGCTTTGGCCCACATCAGTCTAAAATTGTATGTAACCATGAATAACGTGTTGCCATGTCCACCAGGAGACACTGGACAGTATCGATGTAAAACAAATATGCCAGCAGTTTATCTCAGTTAACGAGAGGAGAAGGCATGTGTTTGGCTCCTTCACATAGTGGACATTGAGTTGTTGTGTGGGACATGTAGTCCATGTCTGTTGCTGTAACTGTAGCATCCCTGGCTGAATGATAGTCTCTTATACTGATGCTTCACAGAGGTTTTATTGGAAATTTTTTTATTGAAACATTCAGTGAAGACACCGTAAGAGCTAGGAGCAAAACAAAACCAGCAATATTAATACCATAACATCAAAGGAAAAATTTCTCCTGCTCACATATAGCATATACATCAAATTTACATCACTCAATTCATTATATCACCTCACTAACTTACAACTATACATAAAGGTCAAGGTTAACAACATAAACTCTATTAAACAACATTTTGATTGCATGTAACTTATTCCATTAAAGGAAACATTGTGCCACTGTCAGCCAGGTACTAATTGGAAAAGGAAACGTACATATTTTTCACTTTAAGGCACACTATTTACCATATCCTAAAAGAAACGTTACTAACAGCCCTTTAACGGTTTTGCGCCAGTTTCCTGTTTCAAAATAAAAGCATAGATTTCAAAATAAAACCGAAGTACCTTTCAAACAAACGTAAAAAATATTTACCAAATTTAAAGGTCATTTACAGCAGGCACGTGCAGGGGGGGGGGGGGGGGGGGGGAGGGCTAGAGGGGCTTGAGCACCCGCCCCTTTCCTGATGGGTGCCCAAAGTGCCCTTTTGTTGAGGCAACTTTTTTTTTTTAATTATTTATTTATTTTTTTTAATGTGTGTGTGTGTGCAGAGTCCTGTCTGTGCCCCTCAACAATAATATTTAACTAAATAAAAGGATCTGGCTTGCATCAGTCACATGATCACATTTAACCAATGATCGCCCTTGACGGCAGAACGCGCTGGTTACGAGCCGGGAACGAGCTCACAGAGAGCACGCACATTTTTTGCGGTTCGGAGCTGTAGGAGAAACACAAGTTAACTCAGAGACAGACTGATGCGACAAACCCAGTAAGTAGGTGTACAGCGTACACTGTAGTGTATAGCACACAGGAGTATTAGCTTATTACGTACACGTTGGTATGTTGAAACAAACGAGCGTGTGTAACAGCATGACAAACATTACCTGTCCGTGTTTTTGTCCGCTAGAGTGGGATTTTCATGGCACATTCTGCACCACATCTCTGTGTGTTCATCATTTGTTTGAAGCCAGCTCACCTCCTGCAACCACTTTTCCGAGAATACGTGCTTCTTTTGTGGTTCGGACTTCTTCTGACATTTCTTTGGAGGTGGAGGAAAACCAAAGTAATTGCTTAAAGGAGCTTGCTTCTAAACAAATGTCTGTCCTCCTCCAGAAAATCTTATGTATGCAAACACGCGTTGCAACTTCTTATCTTGTGTGCGTTTTTTATTTTGACAGCGAATGCGCACCTGCGGACCACTTATGTGCAGCCCTGGTTATTTAGCTTGTCATATTGCAGCCACAGAAATTCTTTTGTCCATGAAACCATAAAGCTGCACTTTCTTTTTGCCTCATTGTCTGATTTGTCATAACTTTTCCGTTTTGTGATCGGCTTTTCTTTGGCTGTCACTTCTTCACCCTGACCTGTCTTATTTGTCTCAGCAGAACTAAAATATATATCCTGCTGCTTTTACACACGCACTCACATAACGCTCAGTGATTCTCTGCGCGATCAACCTCTCACATGTTTAAGCTGCAGGAGATTTCACTTGTCATGTTTTCATAGTAAGCTACCGATTGATAAGATGATGTCAGAGGAATTGGTGCGCAAATTATCGTCACTCACCGATCAGCGCTGTCGCTCTCTATACACAGTTCGCGCGATTGCAAAGTGAAAGCAAAAAACAAGCGCAAATTCACGATTTTAATATGTCACATATTGACAGTGGCTCACCGATGCCAATGACATAATTACCCAGCTACATTTCCGAAAGAATGCAAAAGCATTGACATATATTTTTCCTTCCTACGATAGGCCTACGGGCAGGGCAGCCCGACTGGAAAAATCGCTAGCCCCAGGACGTTGGATTAGCGATTTTGCGAGCCCTGTATCTGATTGAGGAATCACTCATCTTTGGAAAAGAGAGTTTATTACAGAGAAATGGCTCTTTCCAAAATAAAAGCTATACTATATGCTTCTTCTGGGCTATATTCTCAGCAGCATATTAAACATATCAGGTCCCCATAAGGAGAATCATGTGCTAACGGCTGTCTAAATGACTCGGGTAAAGTTTGTAGCATGCGTGCTTGTTGTTTTTGTCTCCTTCCACTTGTCTTTGCACTAGGATGCTGTCGGAGTAAATGTGCAGTCATATTCGTTGTGTTCCCACTAGTGCTGTCAGCGTTAATCTGAAATGAGGTTAACGCCACAACACGGCAAATCTCCGTTAATGAGCTTCCGCGGATCGCCCCCTGCGTGGGGCTGGACAGCGTCAACACATTAACGAGCTAACTGCGCTAACACACTAGTTCCCACCCATGTAATTGAGCATTACGTGGCACATCCGACATACTGTTTTATTTTTGTCCATGACGCGCTTACCTTCATGGTCATACGTTACATGAAGAACAAAATAGTTCCAAACGCCAGATCTGAATGAGGGTGGGGGAGGTTCAATTTGCCATGTTGCAAGGAGAGCTTAACTTCTGTCTGGCTAGCTTGCCCTGCGCTCCATGAATCTGTGTTCGACTACTCCGCCTAGGCTGCACTGTCGAGCGCAGATCGCAGGAAAGTTGATAAAATAAATTAAAAATTTTGTATTGTTCGATACATATGCGTACCGAACCGAAAGCACTGTATCGAACGGTTCAATATCGATACGAGTATCGTTGCACCCCTAGTATATACAGTATTCTGAAGAAGGTCTAAAATGTCACTGTGTGTGCGAGCATGTGTTTCTTTTATGTATATGGATTTTTTTAAAATTATTACTCATGATATAACATTGTCCAGACATGCCTGGTAAGGACATGAGGAGGAAACAGTAGGAGCTGTGTGAGGCTACTAAAGGCAATGCTATAACATTTTTCTGTCATCATTTTATTATAGATTAAGTAGGGGTGCAACAATACACAAAATTCACAGTTCGGTTCGGTTCGATACTTTGGTGTCACGGTTCGATATTTTTTCGATAAAAAAAAAATGTTCATGCCTTTTTATTAATTTGTCATTTATTAAATTTTCACGGCACATTCTGCACCACCTCTCTGTGCGTTCATCATTTGTTTGAAGCCAGCTCACCTCCTGCAACCACTTTTCCGAGAATATGCGCTTCTTTTGTGGTTCGGACTCCTTCTGACATTTCTTTGGAGGTGGAGGAAAACCAAAGTAATTGCTTAAAGGAGCTTCTTCGACATCTTTAAGAGTTCTAAACAAATGTCCGTCCTCCTCCAGAAAATCTTATGTACGCAAACACACGTTGCAACTTCTTATCTTGTGCGCGTTTTTTATTTTGACAGTGAATGCGCACCTGCGGACCACTTATGTGCAGCCCTGGTTATTTAGCTCGTCATATTGCAGCCACAGAAATTCTTTTGTCCATGAAACCATAAAGCTGCACTTTCTTTTTGCCTTATAGTCTGATTTGTCATAACTTTTCCGTTTTGTGGTAAGCTTTTCTTTGCCTGTCACTTCTTCACCCTGACCTGTCTTATTTGTCTCAGCAGAACTAAAATATATATCCTGCTGCTTTTACACACGCACTCACATAACGCTCAGTGATTCTCTGCGCGATCAACCTCTCACATGTTTAAGCTTGCTGCAGGAGATTTCACTTGTCATGTTTGCATAGTAAGCTAACGATTGATAAGACGATGTCAGAGGAATTGGTGCGCAAATTATCATCACTCACCAATCAGTGCTGTCGCTCTCTATACACAGTTCGCGCGATTGCAAAGTGAAAGCAAAAAACAAGCGCAAATTCAAACGCTATTTCAATATGTCACATATTGACAGTGGCTCACCGATGCCAATGACATAATTACCCAGCTACATTTCCGAAAGAATGCAAAAGCATTGACATATATTTTTCCTTCCTACGATAGGCCGACGGGCAGGGCAGGGCAGCCCGACTGGAAAAATCGCTAGCCCCGGGAGTCGGGCTAGCGATTTTGCGAGCCCTGTATCTGATTGAGGAATCACTCATCTTTGGAAAAGAGAGTTTATTACAGAGAAATGGCTCTTTCCAAAATAAAAGCTATACTATACGCTTCTTCTGGGCTATATTCTCAGCAGCATAATAAACATATCAGGTCCCCATAAGGAGAATCATGTGCTAATGGCTGTCTAAATGACTCGGGTAAAGTTTGTAGCATGCCTGCTTGTTGTTTTTGTCTGCTTCCACTTGTCTTTGCACTAGGATGATGTCGGAGTAAATGTGCAGTCATATTCGTTGTGTTCCCACTAGTGCTTTCAGCGTTAATCTCGTTAAAATGACGTTAATGCCACAACACGGCAAATCTCCGTTAACGAGCTTCCTCGGATCACCCCTTGTGTGGGGCTGGACAGCGTCAACACGTTAACAAGCTAACTGCGCTAACACACTAGTTCCCACCCATGTAATTGAGCATTGCGTGTCACATCCAACATACTGTTTTATTTTTGTCCATGACACGCTTACCTTCAGGGTACATGAAGAACAAAATAGTTCCAAATGCCAGATCTGAATGAGGGTGGGGGAGGTTCAATTTACCATGTTGCAAGGAGAGCTCAACTTCTGTCTGGCTAGCTTGCCCTGCGCTCAGTGAATCTGTGTTTGACTACTCCGCCTAGGCTGCACTGTCGAGCGCAGATCGCAGGAAAGTTGATAAAATAAATTAAAAATTTTGTATTATTCGATACATATGCGAACCGAAAGCACTGTATCGAACGGTTCAATATCCCCTAATATATACAGTATTCTGAAGAAGGTCTAAAATGTCACTGTGTGTGCGAGCATGTGTTTCTTTTATGTATATGGATTTTTTAAAATTATTACTCATGATATAACATTGTCCAGACATGCCTGGTAAGGACATGAGGAGGAAACAGTAGAGGTGTGTGAGGCTACTAAAAGCAGTGCTATAACATTTTTCTGTCATCATTTTATTATAGATTAAGTGCGAGAGTTGTTAGGTGTGGATAATTAGATTATAGTTTATTGCAATAGCAAGTTGTGCCTTGTTCTCAGATAGACAGCAAGTGGAGAGTGATATGTGAAATGATGGGATGGAAGGAAGAAGAAAAGCAAAGAGTGATTCACAGGCAGAGCCTAATTTATTTCTCACAGTTTTTGTTGCCTTATGGTTCCAAGCGCTGTCACCAATCTTTGCATTTTGTTATTATCTTATCTTATCTTATCGCATGTACTGTACCAGTGTACCTGCACATGTGATGTGACAATAAAAGTGATTTGATTTGATTTGATTTATCTCATGACACTTGTTTAATCAGCTACCATCTCTCCTATGGACTTTTTACTGTCTACAGTCTCAGATCAGCACAGCCCCGCCCTCCAGCACTATCAGCAGCAACCCCTCAACAGCAACATCGTACCCATCAGGTAAAACATCGGCTACGTTTGCTTTGCCTTGTTGCCCATATTAGATTCTTGATGAATGTGTGTTGTTGTTATTCAGCCTGGTTCAATGTGCCCCTTTTTAACTTTGAGCACCCGCCCCTTTAAACCTCTCTGCACGGCCCTGATTTACAGTAACAGTAGTTCATGTTTAGAGTAAAACATCCCAGCTCACTGACTTGATAGGGGCAATAGTGCCTAAAATGTTGCATAATTTTGCTGAGAGATCTTTTACTTTGTGGTCATCTTAGATGAGTAGTTGTTCAGTGGTTCAGTGTTCCCTTAGTGCTAATGTATAAGAGATGTTGGTGTAGTATAACTGAAGTAATGTTGTTAAGTCCTTAAAGTCATATTCTTTTATTGTCATGACTGT
Organism: Neolamprologus brichardi; assembly: GCF_056152115.1. Taxonomy (NCBI): domain Eukaryota; kingdom Metazoa; phylum Chordata; class Actinopteri; order Cichliformes; family Cichlidae; genus Neolamprologus; species Neolamprologus brichardi. The sequence goes on along the minus strand of NC_142119.1, from coordinate 3,167,848 downwards.
ATTTTAAGCTATTTTTTTTATTTTTGTATGATATCTGATTTATGTGGATTATGGTTGAAGTAAACTAAAGTATAAAATACTTAGTCAGTCATTTGTTTAATAGTAATTTAACATTATATAATTCACATATAAAACTATGAATTGTAATTTTAAATGGTTTAAAAGCATGTAGAATAGCATATGTAGGCAAGTATATTTCTCCTTTTTTGTCAAGAAGCAAAGACAAAAAGGAAAAAAAAGAAACAGGGCAGGGTTCGATGGTTGAATCATCCGTCCCCACCAATGCCAAAACCAAATCTACGCCCTTGCATCAGAGAGAGAAAGCAGCCCAAGACTGTGTGTCAGTTAGCTGTGAGACAAGCTGATACTGTCTGAAGGTAACTATGGAAAAAGAGTCATACAACCAGCCCAACATTTTCTATTATGTATTGTCACTGGAGGAAAATACAGTCACTTGTAAACCCATGAGCTCTCAGATTATCGAATTTGTCACCAGGGTTTCTGAAATGCATCAGGTGGAAAACACAAAACATCTTTGAACTCAAACTGAAAAAAAGCACGCATCACTGTGAGTGAACATAATAAAGATCGTGCACTGCAGCCTACCTGAAGCTCATGCATACGTTTGTAGAAACCCTGAAACACCACTCTGCAAAGAAACTCCAAAAAGCTGACATGTGGGAGATCTTCCACTGTCCGAGGCTTTTTCTGCATGGTGGAGAGGGCCCCTGGGGCAGGGGAGACCCTTGCCACCCCTCTGGAGCAGACTGGGGCCAGGGAGATAGGGCACGGCAGCAGTGAGCTGCATTTTCTCTTCACCAGTCTACTGGACAGCCATGCAGCCATTATGAGGGGAGAATAGAAAATACAGAGAGCTCCTATTGCATGCAGAAGACTAGCCATAAAGGGAGGGGCCACATCTTGCTAAATGTTTAACCTTTAACCTTAATGTTTAAGGATCAACAAAGACAAGAAGCCACAAAGGACCACAAATGTAAAAATACCTAAGCTCACATTTCTCTGCTCAGTAACAGTGAGATGGCAGCCATCTCACTGTTACTGAGCAACAGTGAGATGGCTGACTATAGTGTCAAAGTAAATCGATGACTGTTTCTAGTTACTGAATCAAAAGAATGCTTTTAATTTAAAACACATTTGTGTGATGAAATCTGATCAACACGATTTTCAGTCTCCAGCAAACCAGCTTTGGGTACTGCAAGAGTTATATTTTTGTGTGTGTCTCATCTCAGTACCCTCCTACTGTGCTGTACAGTGAATACAGAAAGGCAAGCAGAGGTGATAGAGCTCCACACCCTTTAGTCATACACAACATAAAAAGACCAGTCTAGTACAGTCAGTCATGTGAAACAGAAAGTATATGCTTCCTTTTCTAAAGTTGCTTCAAAAGGACTTCAGAGGACAAGTAGCAACCAAGTGCTTCTTATTAAATACACGTTATTAACTGATCATTAGTAAGAGTAATCGCCTGTGTAAAGGCAGATGTTTTGGCAGTTTGCTGGTCTGAAGCATTCAGGTGCATGTTACCATAATGACACAATCTTCCCAGAATTGGGCGTCCTAATTAATTCACCTCAAGGTCGCTTCGTGCAGCCCTCAGAGAAACTGTAAAAAACAAACAAACCCTGAGCTCCATCACAAACTCTGAAGGCCTCAGTCAGCATGTTAAAGTTCATGATAGCACAATTAAAAAAAGATTGAGCAAGTTTGGAAGAGTTGCGAGGAGAAATCCTCTACTCTAAAAAGAGCAGGGCAGCACAGGTTATGTTCAAAAAGCTGCATCTGACTAAACCTCAGAACTTGTGGAACAATGTCCTTTGGACCGATGAGACCATACGACCAGATGTTTGATCAGCATGCATAGAAGTATGTTTGGAGTTAACTAAACACATTATAGCAACAGTGAAGCAAGGTAGTGAAGGGGTGATGATTTGGGCAGCTTGCAGTCTTCAAGTCAACCATAAGGTCCTCATTGTACCAAAGCATTCTGTCACATGTGGTGGTGGACATGTGGTGGTGTGACCTCAAAAGAGCTGTGAATGAATGAATGCTCAATGGCCTAAAACAACAATGTAAAACAAAGTGGATGCCAGACTGATAAATAGAAAACAATAATGTTATCACTGCTAAATGTGGTTCTATCATGGGGTGCACTTAGGTGTTCAGAAGCTTCTTCTGCATTTTAGTTCAGTTTTTGTCAAATAAATCACATCGTGTAAATAGGCAGTGTCTTATTTTTCACCTCATTTTAAGGCTTGCTGCTGATTTATATGTGAAAACTATAACTTTAACTACAATTATAACCAGGGCTGGACTGGAACAAAAAAAAAATCGGCCCGGGCATTTTGACTAGAGACTGGCCCACCAGGTATTATAGGAAAAGCCATAAAGCCTTTGAATGAAAACAAACGCTGTTGTGACAGTGATGTACTGTCTTGTTGGTATATGTATGCTTTCTATACATTTTACGTAAGATAAAAACTTTGGTTGTAAGATTCAGATAATTATTTAATAAAAGCGAGACATTTTTAATGAGAATAAGAAAGAAAAGTATTTCTTTGTGCGAACCTCTCCTTGTTAACGCCCTACCTGGCCCGCTGGCAAAACTTTGCAAGAGGACATCTCCTGGTTTCATCTTCATGTTTCCCTCTCACCAGATAACCAAACCGACATCGTGGCCAGCAGCTTTTACAGCTGTGGCTCCAGCAAACATCAGCTGATACTAGAAAGTAATATTAAATCAATTCCAAAAACAGCTGATCAAGCTTAAACGTGCTGCTGTTGTTTAGCGCGACATCCGCTGGTTTCCTCTTTCTTGCGCAAAGTGGGCGATAAATAAACAAGAGAGCCGATCAGCTGATCATTGATCAGTTTCATGATTGAAGTAGCAACAGGAGAGAGAGGGGAGAGAATGAGAGAAGAAGAGGCAGCTGTGCAGCAAAGACACAGAATAACTGCAGCTTTGTGTCTTTTCCCATTGTAGCTGAAGTACGGGACAAATTGTGTTCCTTCTCAGCTCAGTACAAATCGCGTAATATTTTCTCTGAATACGGGACGATTCCGTTTTTTACGGGAAGGTTGGAAACTCGACTAACCTTATGAATAAAATAAAGTTCACTATCAGTAACATCTTCATAGCACCCACCCAGCTGTATAGAAACTCCGTCATGCTAGCTAGTATGCAGTACGAGTTTTTGTAACTGACTGTAAAAAGTCAACACAACGAAAATAAACTCCACCTAAACTTGGTTTATATCTGACCCAGATAGACTGCAGGTCATAACTTCTTACCTGAAGTTCAGTTCACCTCTCCTCCTCCTGCCTCTCCTTTCCATCTGCTGGCCTCTGTGGTGTTTTTCCAGGTAGGATGGATTCCCAGAACACCACCACCACCACCAAACAACTGAGTTATTTTTACACATCTGCCAGCATCTGACCAATCCACCACCTTTCATTGTTTATACCATTACTGAAAAAAAAATAAATCATCGTCACATAAAAACAAAAAATCACCATCGGCCCACCGGGCAAATGTCCGGTATGCCCGATGGCCAGTGCAGCTATGACTATAACTACATTTGGAAGACAACCTTTCAAGGTCAAAGCAAAGTTTTTTGCAAATTTTTGAGAATGAATGTTTCCAATAAGACAGAGCTTGGATAAGTAAATGTAGGTGAGGTTTTGTGTGTTTGTATTTCCAACATCCTGCCTTCCTCCTGCTTCAGTGCGAGTTCTCTTGCTGTAAAACAGGAATGAAAGCTCAACTAAAAGCCCACTCAAGCATTTTGTCAAGTACAGTTAAGTCTGTAAGTATTTTAGACAAAACTTCACAACTTAGCCCATGTACACCACACACTGTGCACTGAAATTAAGCAATTAAGGGAGCAAACATCCAGACTTCAAGAAGTTACTCGGTGCAAACATTTGGAGGGATGAGCCTCAAATCCCAAAATGTTGATTCTGTTCATCTGGACATAGATGAGCCTCAAAATTCAATGTGATAATTCTGAAAATACATCTGCAATACAGGTGAAAGTCTAAATATTTGCACACCTGACTTTATGTGTTGTTAAACTTACCTTCTTGTAAGATATTAGAGAAGATCTGTCTGTCTCTGCCTAAAGCTGTGAAAGTGACAGACTCCCAGGGGGTTCCAGTGTGCAGATCCACCATCTGCTTCTCCCTGGTTCTCTCCACCCTGATCCACTTCCTCCCATACCTGCAGACCTAGAGAGTAAGACCATTACTTTCTAGCAATGGGATAATGAGATCATAAATCAATTGACAAGCAGGGTGTTTTTTTCAATAGACTTTTATACGTTACACTTTTTACTGCAGCCAGTGAGTGACCGCCTGCTGGGTTATTCAGAAAACGCTGGTTTCAGTGCACTTTCATCCCTCCATCATTTTTTAGCTAGTCAACATAACACAGAGGGAGACTTTTGTCCACAAGATCTGCTTAGAAGAAGTAAAATACATCTGTGAGGTAAAAATCTGAAACAGTTTCTTGTGGCCGCTTGTGGTCGCTGTCGACCCTTGGTGGCGCTGTCACTTGGTGTTCGCTCGCTCTGCGGTAGAGTATCACTTCCTGTTCCTGCTCAAACACAGTGGTGTTTCTGAGTAGCTTATTTGCTTAGCAATTTAATTTAATTAACAACTTTTAAATACATTCTTTTTTCAGAGTATAATCTTCACGTGCTTCATACGAAGCACACTTTCTGTGTACTCACTACCTAATTTATAGCCAAAGTATTCACTCACTGTCTCTGTACTGTTTCGCTAGCTTAGCTTAGCTCGTAGCTGACTCGTTAGCACCATGGCTACTTTACCTGTCCCTCCTGCACTTTCTTGCTCATTGTGTCAGATGTTTAGTTACTCCTCGGCCTCCTTTAGCAGTAATGATATCTGTAACAAATGTAGCATATTTGCAGCTCTGGAGGCCAGGATTACTGAATTGGAGACTCGGCTTCGCACCCTTCATTCACCCGTAGCTAGCCAGGCCCCTGTAGCTGGTGCAGCCGAAGATAGCATAGGCCCCGCTAGCTGTTCCCCGGCAGACCCCAAGCAGCTGGGGAAAGAGGGCGGCTGGGTGACGGTGAGGAGGAAGCATAGTCCTAAACAGAAGCCCCAGGTACACCACCAACCCGTTCATGTGTCTAACCGTTTTTCCCCACTCGGCGACACACCCGCTGGGGGTCAAACTCTGGTAATTGGTGATTCTGTTCTCAGACATGTGAAGCTAGAGACACCGGCAACCATAGTCAATTGTCTTCCAGGGGCCAGAGCAGGCGACATTGAAGGAAATTTAAAACTGCTGGCTAAGGGTAAACGTAAATTCAGTAAAATCATAATTCACATCGGCAGTAATGACACCCGGTTACGCCAATCGGAGGTCACTAAAATCAATATTGAATCAGTGTGCAACTTTGCCAAAACAATGTCGGACTCTGTAGTTTTCTCTGGTCCCCTCCCCAATCAGACCAGGAGTGACATGTTTAGCCGCATGTTCTCCTTAATTTGCTGGCTGTCTGAGTGGTGTCCCAGAAACGATGTGTAAAAGAACCCACCCACCACTTTAATCACACTCTAGATCTTGTTTTAACATATGGCACAGAAACTGAACATTTAACAGTGTTTCCTGAAAACCCTCTCCTGTCTGATCATTTCCTGATAACATTTACATTTACAATAATTGATTACACAGCAGTGGAGAGTAGACTTTATCAAAGTAGATGTCTTTCTGAAAGCGCTGTAACTAAGTTTAAGAATATAATCCACCCACTGTTATCATCGCCAATTCCCTGTACCAACATAGAGCAGAGCAGCTATCTGAACGCTACCCCAACAGAGGTCGATTATCTTGTTAATAATTTCACCTCCTCACTACGTACGACTCTGGATACTGTAGCTCCAGTGAAAACTAAGGTCTCTAATCAGAAGTACCTGACTCCGTGGTATAATTCTCAAACACGTACCCTAAAGCAGATGACTCGTAATCTGGAGAGGAAATGGCGTGTCACAAATTTAGAGGATCATTATTCAGCCTGGAGAAATAGTTTGTTGCTTTATAAGAAAGCCCTCCGCAAAGCCAGAACATCTTACTACTCGTCACTGATTGAAGAAAATAAGAACAACCCCAGGTTTCTCTTCAGCACTGTAGCCAGGCTGACAAAAAGTCAGAGCTCTATCGAGCCAACCATCCCTTTAACATTAACTAGTAATGACTTCATGAACTTCTTCACAAATAAAATTTTTATCATTAGAGAAAAAATTACCAATAATCATCCCACAGATGTAATATTATCTACAGCTACTTTTAGTACCATTGATGTTAAGTTAGACTCTTTTTCTCCAATCGATCTTTCTGAGTTAACTTCAATAATTACTTCCTCCAAACCATCAACGTGTCTTTTAGACCCCATTCCTACAAAACTGCTCAAAGAAGTCCTGCCATTAATTAATTCTTCGATCTTAAATATGATCACCCTATCTCTAATAATCGGCTATGTACCACAGGCCTTCAAGCTGGCTGTAGTTAAACCTTTACTTAAAAAGCCATCTCTAGACCCAGCAGTCTTAGCTAATTATAGGCCAATCTCCAACCTTCCTTTCATATCAAAAATCCTTGAAAGAGTAGTTGTCAAACAGCTAACAGATCATCTGCAGAGGAATGGTTTATTTGAAGAGTTTCAGTCAGGTTTCAGAGTTCATCACAGCACAGAAACAGCTTTAGTGAAGGTTACAAATGATCTTCTTATGGCCTCTGACAGTGAACTCATCTCTGTGCTTGTCCTGCTAGACCTTAGTGCAGCATTCGATACTGTTGACCATAATATCCTATTAGAGCGATTAGAACATGCTGTAGGTATTACAGGTACTGCGCTGAAGTGGTTTGTATCATATCTATCTAATAGACTCCAATTTGTGCATGTAAATGGAGAGTCCTCTTCACACACTGAGGTTAATTATGGAGTTCCACAGGGTCCAGTGCTAGGACCAATTCTGTTTACATTATACATGCTTCCCTTAGGCAGCATCATTAGAAGACATAGCATACATTTTCACTGCTATGCAGATGACACCCAGCTCTATCTGTCCATGAAGCCAGATAACACACACTGTTGGATCTAAAGTCAGACCCCGCTGATCCCAGAACTTATTCCCATGAAAGAAAGACAAGGCAACAGCGATCGATCTTTTTACTTGCAAGGGAGGCCTTGTCAGTTGGTTAGCTCATCACAAAATGACCTCTCCGACTGCCCCCTCTTGCTCCCTTTTATTGACAACGTTCACACAATAAACAATAGTTTACAACACGTACCTTCCCCACGTAACCCCCCTTGGTTACAAAGACAAGGCACTGTGTGTGTGTTATGTGAGAATGTGTGTGTGTGTGTGTGGCATGCTGCTGATCAAAGGGTCATATAACATAAAAGCACAGGAACATCCTTGGTCATAAAGAGGGTAGTCTCCCCACACCCTAGATAACACAATGAAGCCATACAAAGGGGAGGAAGTTTACTACATCAAACAGACCTTCACAGAGGGTGTTCCTGTGATCAGAAACACTACTGCCCCCCCTCCCAGAATCTTAAGGATCTGGGGAGGGGAGGACAGAAAGAATTCTTTAAAACTATGTACAAATGACAAACATAAAAATGACAATATTTAACAACTCACCCTAACACACACCAATTAGTTAAACTGCAGGAATGTCTTAAAGACATAAAGACCTGGATGGCCGCCAACTTTCTGCTTCTTAATTCAGATAAAACTGAGGTCATTTTACTCGGCGCTGAAAAGCTTAGAAATATGGTATCTAACCAGATTCTTACTCTGGATGGCATTACCTTGGCCTCCAGTAACACTGTGAGGAACCTTGGAGTCATTTTTGACCAGAATATGTCCTTCAACGCACATATTAAACAAATATGTAAGACTGCGTTCTTCCATTTGCACAACATCTCTAAAATTAGAAATATCCTGTCTCAGAGTGACGCTGAAAAACTAGTTCATGCATTTATTACTTCCAGGCTGGACTACTGCAATTCATTATTATCAGGATGTCCAAAAAAACTCACTGAAAGCCTTCAGCTAATCCAAAATGCTGCAGCAAGAGTACTGACAGGGACTAGAAAGAGAGAGCATATTTCTCCTGTTTTGGCTTCCCTTCATTGGCTTCCTGTTAAATCCAGAATTGAATTCAAAATCCTGCTCCTCACATACAAGGTCTTAAAAAATCAGGTCCCATCTTATCTTAATGACCTTGTAGTACCATATCACCCTATTAGAGCACTTCGCTCTCGCTCTGCAGGCCTACTTGTTGTTCCTAGAGTATTTAAAAGTAGAATGGGAGGGAGAGCCTTCAGTTTTCAGGCCCCTCTTCTGTGGAACCAGCTTCCAGTTTGGATTCGGGAGACAGACACTATCTCTACTTTTAAGATTAGGCTTCAAACTTTCTTTTTTGCTAAAGCATATAGTTAGGGCTGGACCAGGTGACCCTGAATCCTCCCTTACTTATGCTGCAATAGACGTAGGCTGCCGGGGGATTCCCATGATGCATTGAGTTTTTCCTTTCCAGTCACCTTTCTCACTCACTATGTATTAATAGACTTCTCTGCATTGAATCATATCTGTTATTAACCTCTGTCTCTCTTCCACAGCATGTCTTTTATCCTGTCTTCCTTCTCTCACCCCAACCGGTCGCAGCAGATGGCCGCCCCTCCCTGAGCCTGGTTCTGCCGGAGGTTTCTTCCTGTTAAAAGGGAGTTTTTCCTTCCCACTGTCGCCAAAGTGCTTGCTCATAGGGGGTCATATGATTGTTGGTTTTTCTCTGTATCTATGAAGCGCCTTGAGGCGACTTTTGTTGTGATTTGGCGCTATATAAATAAAATTGAAATGAATTGAATTGGCTGCCTCCCTTCTTTCACCAATGACCTCCCACTTTCCTCTGTCATTCAACAGATTGGTGGGTTCAGCCCTGCATGGCTACTGTGCAGATCTCCAGAGGTGCACGACTCCACGGCTGGCCTCCTCAACTCCTACCACATCCTACAGTTTAGGCTGTGAACTGGCAGGAACTTGCCAGAGATGGGCTTTATGGTCAAAAATACCCACTAAATTCTTAGTCAGCAGCATTGTACATAGGGACCACCTAATAAAAATTAGTTCATGCCCCAACCTCACGAGTACTAATGGTCTGACCTTAAGAAAACGCCTTTGCCAATCCTAAATTATATCCAAACCTACTTGGGTCCTGTCTGAAAAAGTTATTCACCCCCCGAGGTTATGCCACAAGACAATGATCTCAAACACACCAGCAAGTCCAACTCTGAATGGCTCAAAAGATTTTGGAGTGGCCTCAATCCAATCGAGATGCTGTGGGATGACCTTAAACAAGCCGTTCATGTTCAAAAACTCTCCCACGTGGCTGAATTAAAACAATTCTGCAAAGAACTGAGCCAAATTTCCATCACAGAGATGAGAGAGACTCACTGCCAGTTGTCACAGTTCTGCCAAGGTTGGGACAACCAGTTAAAAGAAACAAAGCATGAGGTTTAATTTATATGAGCAATATGTTTTCCTTCTGAATGCAGAACTGATCAGTAATTTAAGAAATGGTCAAGATCAATTCTTATTCTGCTTTGAACTAACTGTTCCGGTTATCTGGGCCTACACAACCAAACCAGAGCTCCTTTCTGTATAGAACTGCAAGGCAGAGCTGCTCTGAGGGCAGGAGCTAAAACAAACTGTTCACTGCCTGCCTGGGCAGCCAAAGTACACAACAGCACCAGCGCAGAAAGTCAACTGAAGCGAGATATTTCTCCAGGATGTTGGTGGACCTAACAGAAGCCAGACATTAGTGGATTCTGGGCATTTATAAAACAGGTAAGCAGACTCTAAAGGCAGCTCTAAGCCAAAAAGAAAAGAAAAGAAAAGAAAAAAAGGAGCATGAACCCAGCGGTTCCCATTCAGCACTAGTCGTCAGAAATACATTAATTTATATTTAAACACCCCAATCTTAGCAGTGCTCAGCCTTTGACAACATGTATCAACTTTCATGCTTTTCATGCTGTTTACATGCAAATGTGCAGGCTGTATGTACCCAATGTATGTTGTTGTTGTTTTTTAAAACACCAATTGTGCATGGAATTCATTTACAGAGCAACTTTATTTTGATTCCAGTGCAAAGTATTTAAATGGCCTCTTTGGCCATCTACCACTGCAATGCTCAATTTACTGCCAGCTTATCTGGTGTGCATGGCACGTGCCACCAAACAATAACCCACTTGACAAAGCAGCATACATAGCAATAGACCTTGCAATGGAGTCATGTTTCTCTCAACGTGATGAATCCACTCTTAATATACCCACATGGCTTGGTCTGCTAAGTATCTCTTAGGGTGTGCCCTGGCTGGCTTCACAAAAAGCATATTTTAAAAGGCAGGGCAATTACAAGGACAAAATAGCCTACAAATAGATGTGGATTTCCTCCAGTTTAAGCTGAGGTGTAGACACTTGTGCAAGTTAACCGATCATTGTGCAGTCTGTTTCATGAACATATGGAGCCAAAGGAGAGGAAGAAACTAAAGAAAGGAAATAAGAGAAAGACATTTAGGACACTCAACTACAGTAATATATGTTCAGTTCTCTCAGCTTTTCTCAATATCAGAAGCTCTTCAAGAGTTAAAGAATAAAGCAAGATAATGTTTTGCTGTAGAGCTGCTTTTTTTTTTTTTTTTTTTTTACATTAGCTGCTCACTACTTGTCACCAGGAATTCGATTGGCTATTCTGAGCTGGAGGCAGCTTGCCAAAGTTTTATATGATGTGGTTTGTGAGGAATTAGAGATATATTTTGCTGCTATTGTTAATAATCATCATCATTACCATTGCATTAATAATACAGTCTGCAGTATTGATATTGTATTCAGATGTTTAAACATATTGGTACCCAATTAGCCTTTATTATAGGTGCAGTTATAACCACTCTAAACTGTTGAGTTGAATCTATAATCTTAAATGCTTTTGAATGCTTGTTATAATCTTAAATGTGTACGTGCTGGCCTTCTGTCTGGTGGAAAAGGTTACAAGGTTCAGCTGGTGAAGGGAGAGGTGAAACTGAGTGCATATCATGATGACACCCACACACACTCACACATTAGATAGACTCATTTATAGGTGAGAGGTTAATCATGTTTGCTTGTAACTCTAAAATTGTCTCTGTAAAAGAGGAATAGTTTCTTGCTGTCTCTGCAAAAAGAGGAACAGTTTCTTGCAGGGTGTGGGTCTGGTTTTCCAGACAAGAAGTGAAAGTCAGAAGGCTGACAGGAAGCATCTGTCGTGGAGACGGAGACAATGTTATTTTTAAACTGTGTTAAGTCATTGTGGTTTTGAAACCTATGTATGAACTGTATCTGAGTGACGTTGAAGGGGCGTCAGTAAATTTAAGCCCTGAAAGGTATAAAACACCTGCTTATGCTCTGTAAGTTGGGGATCGGCGCTGTCTGCGTACAGCGGCGGCCTTCCCACGCGTGTCATTAAAATCATCGTTTGACTCCACCCGGCCGGATTAGTGTTGTTATTATGAAAGTTGATTACCTCCTCTACCCCTCCTCAATATTGAACCCAACATTTTGGGAGGCTCGTCCGGTTATTGAGGAGGGAGAGTGAGTTGGAGGCTTGGACAGAGAAATCCGGGGTCCGAGGTGGTCAGACGGGCAGGCACGAATATCAGTGGTCGAAGTGAGTGGGCATAAGCCGGCTTATCCAAAGATAAGGCATTACTACCTGTTGAATTATTTCGAAAATGTGCCAAATTGGACATGAAAAAATTAAAGTCTACTCACTGAAATTACTGGTGGGTGTCTGTTTTGATTTTGGTGAAAATCTCATGAGAGTTGAAAGTTGAAGTTTGAAAGGGTTAAAGTCCCTTAAAGAAAGAGAAAAAATGAAAACAGTGAAAGGGTTAAAGTCCCTAAAGGGTTAAAGTCCCAAGTAGGAAAGTAGGCAATTTGGTCATTTTATGGGTTTGAGTCCCAAATTGGTCAGACAGGTTGGACCTGGGTCGGTCATACACTTGTTTTGGGTGTTGATTGTTGTTTCAAAGTATTATAAATTTTTGAAGGACGGTGGTTGGACCACTAGGAGGCACCTTTCTCGGAGGTGACGCTCCCTCCTGGCCAAGGACGCTCAGCCTTGACCTATCGGCGAATAGGGATAGTACGGTTGGCAACCGGGGAGAACTTGGGAACCTCTGGCGGTCTTCCCACGCGTGTCATTAAAAATCATAGTTTGACTCCACCCGGCCGGATCAGTGTTGTTATTATGAAAGTAGATTACCTCCTGTATCCCTCCTCAATATTGAACCTAACAGGTTACTTTAGCACTTGCTTCTGGGAGTCAGTCAAACTGAAAGGGTTGGTGCTAGCTTGGAAAGCTCTGCCATGATTGGTCATTCAGCTGTTAGACGGCTCTTGATATCTAGCCTTACCGGACAAGAACTTTTTACAGTTTGCTCCATAGACTATATGAAGGCACCCTTTGGTTTCTGAACACCATGTTTTTTGCTTTGCCTATAGTATTTTGACCACCAAGATGTTGTATATTTTGGAGACAAAAGCTTTACAGTTGTGTGAAAAAGTGTTTGCCCCCCTTTCTGAGTTCCTATTTTTTGTATGTTTGTCACACTTAAATGTTTCAGATCATCAAAGAAATTTAAATATTAGACAAAAATAACACAAATAAACACAAAATACAATTTATAAATGAAGGTGTAGGCCACTCCAGAGTCTTCATTTTGTTTTTCTTAAGTCATTCAGAAGTGGACTTGCTGGTGTGTTTTGGATCATTGTCCTTTTGCAGAACCCAGGTGCACTTTAGTTTGAGGTCACAAACAGATAGCCAGACATTGTCCTTCAGGATGTTTTTGGTAGAGAACAGAATTCATGGTCTATTTACCACAGCAAGTCTTCCACTTCCTGAGGCAGCAAAATAGACCATCACAATACCACCACCATGTTTTACTGTTGGTTTGATGTTCCCTTTCTGAAATGCTGTGTTACCTTTACACCAGATATAATTGGACACACGCCTTCCAAAAAGTTCAACTTTTGTCTCCTCAGTTTCCCAAAACTCCCGGGGATCATCAAGATGTTTTCTAGCAAAACGAAATGTTTATGTTGCCTCAGCTCAGCAGTGGTTTTCGTCTTGGAGCAGGCCATTTTTGCCCAGTCTCCTTCTTCTGTTGGAGTCACTTACCTTAACCGAGGCAAGTGAGGGCTGCAGTTATTTGGATGTTGTTCTGGGGATAAAAATAGAGCTTTTTTTCCAATAAGTTGAATACCTACCTTCCACTGAATAAGCTCATCGGTCCTTTGATTGAATGAGCTAAAGAAATCACAGTTTATGTTGTTTTTGATGGATCCCTCTGCCAATCATCTGTCGGTGCATGTGTTCCCACTGCACAAGCATCACACGTAAAGTAATCTGTGTGCACCTGAGTACACCACCAACGCACACATAGACATGAAAAGGAAAACAAATGGTATGCAAAAAAACCCTGTGGGAAGCAAAGGTTTTCAACACCAAGGTCGACAACTTTTAGTCCAGTTTACAGCTTAAAATGCTTGTTAACCAGGTTTCTCTTTAACACTCAAGCTAAACTAAGGAACAGCAGGATTTCACACATGGACACTTTTAGAGCTTCTTCTTCACCGCTCCTTCAAGCGACTGCTGATTGTTTACACTCAGCATGATTGACACTTGGCTACCTCATTTGAGTGACTATTTTAAACGCTTTGGCACTACTTCATTACTGGAACCACAGCTCTGCTGGCAGAGTCAGGGCATTCATTTCCCGCAGCTCTTAGTGCGCCCACAGCCCTAAACGCCTCAGTGCCAGCTGCTTGTGTGCACCACTGGCAGCTCAGCACATCCAGGAAAAGTCACCCGAGATGCTCTAAAAATGTGTCTGCAGTGTTACCTCCAAGCAGCACAGAATTACACTGGTTAATATAAAGTATGTGTCTGTGCTATGGTGGGCAATAGATGCCTATTATTTAAGAGATTAAAGGATTTTCCTTCCACAGTACACATGGTGTCTTCTGGTGATTCCCCACCAGGGCTGCAGTTGCAGCATGTTAGATGGAAAGATTGTTGAATAGTCCGAATTTCAAAAAGAAATCAAAAAGCACAGATAAGTGTTTGACAGAAGAATGCCACATGCACTTAACTACAAGGAATAGGTTACAACACAGTGGCAACTTTTGGGACACCCTCGCAGGAATTTGCAGTTAGCCTGTGCTTCTTTCTTTTCAGTTTAATTCAGGTGTTTTTCCAAGATTTCCAAAATAAGATAAGATAAGCACCTCAGTTATTTACGCATTCCACGATATTCTCTCATTTTTTATATTTTATGACAGTTTGGACTCAAGCAGCACCATCTACAGTTCAGCATCCTTATATAATCAATCTTTGAAAATAATGGATAAAAAATCTGTTCGGTGGAATCATTGTCACATTTTAAAAAAATATAATTGACTTAGTTTAGGAGCTTTATTTGTGTTTTCTTAAATTACCCTTCAAGTGTATAAATAGGCTGGTCCCAGAGTGTCTTAATAGATACATCCAAAGACAAGATAGTAATTGCATTACTAGGAGTATAGTGAATGGCAACTGCAAAATATCATATCGCAGGTCTAAATTTGGACAATCAGCGTTTTCCATAAAGGCTTGCCATCTGATATCAAACTGATTACAGATATTAGTTCCTTTACATTGAAGGTTAAAAGTTAGTTAAAGGGAAATCAGAGGTGTAGTGATTTCAATTAATCTTTTTTTTGTGGGGTTTGTTTGTTTGTTTGTTTTTACATTGTCTGTTAATTGTAGCTGTATTCATGGTGTATTTTGGTTTCATGAACATGTATGTTTTAACTCTGTGTATTGTGAATGTAAGCCCAACAAGGGACAATTGTTGAAAATTAGCTATAGCTATAATATTATGTGCAGCACATCAGTTTCATGTTTTATACTTGGACTATGTTAAACTGCACTGTCTGTTTTAAATAAAGAATTATTATTATATCACTAAGTACACTAAGAGATTATGAGAGGATGGATATACAGAACTATAAGCTGACTGCTGCAGTACATACATAGAGGAACAGTGTTAAGTTGAACTCTTATAGCATTACTTTGATGATACAACATTTAAAATTGGATGAGTTTAAGCATTTCAGTTTGTGATTACAAAGGTTTAAAATCCTCTGCTCCCGTCTCACTGACTTAATACAAACCACCATCACTCAGTCTGCTGTCTTTTCTTATCTTCTGTCCACAAAGTGCAAATTTAGTTGTTTGTCTGGTATCAGAACTGTGCGGCTGATGGATTTCAGCTCTCCCAGTGTGGGGTCGGGTTTGATTTCAAACTGCCTGATAAGCTGTGAAAAAAAAATAGAGTTAGTGAGTTCTCTGAAACGTGGATGACAATTGATTTGAATATAGACAAATGTATTATCTCACACAATCACAAACAACAGAGATGCATAAGACACATATATACCCTTCAGCATTAATGAAGCCGTTCCAGATTTCCGTAGGCACTGATGCCCAAATACTCCATCAAAGACTCCACCTTCTGAGCTAAGTGCTAATAAAAGCTGAACACGATTGTGCGATCGTGGCTCAAGAGTTGGGAGTTCGCCTTGTAATTGGAAGGTTACAAGGCGAACTCCCAACTCTTGAGCCACGATCGCACAATCGTGTTCAGCTTTTATTAGCACTTAGCTCCAGGAACCAGATTTCTCCAGATTCCCTGAACATTTTAATGAAGTCTTCACAATTTCATGTTCAGGGACGTCATTCTGAAATTATTCCACAGCTTGTACACATAGTTTTTGGAGACTGGTGAACCTCTGCCCATTACAGGACACTGAATTTTCAACTAGCTTTCGAGTGCTTTTGTTTGGTTTTTATGTCCGATTTTTTCCCACTTCCCATGACACCCATCCCCCCCCCCCCCCCAAACCCCCGCACTTATTGTTGGACACACCTGGGTCACATTTAAGAAAAATCCAGGAGTTTCCCTGGGATGTTCAGCAGTTTTTTCTCCTTCTTGTCACTTACTTGAAACAGGAGCAGATACATCTCGAGCTCAGCAATCCTGCGACCGACACAGCCTCTTACTCCAAAGCCAAACGGGATGGAGCCGAAGGGGTTTGGCCTCTCACGACCGTCTCGGAGCCATCGCTCTGGCTTAAATGTGAACGAGTCGGGGAATGTGTCCTCATCATGGCTGATGGCATAGTGACAAAAGGTGAACGGCGTCTGTAGAGCAATCAACAACTGGAAGTCAACACAATATGGAATACTGATCCTGGCTATTGTCCTGGCTATTGTGTTATATCACTTATAACACAATAGCCTTTTTATATCCAGGCATCATACGTATGTCTTATTAAGTTAATACAAAAAGCCCTCACAAACAATCTAACAATGGTTAAAAGCAGACCTACTTTTTTTGGAAACTCATATCCACCAATAGAAATATTCTTTTCTGCAATGATCCTCGCATTGGCAGGAAGAACAGGATACATCCTGCAAGACAAGTTATTTTTTGTTTGCATGTTACTTTAGGCTGGTTCATAGTCTGGCTTCTTCTTATGCAGGTGAATAAGAATATTGATTTTTGAAAACTGATGAATTAGTCTACATTTAACCTGTTAAGAGCCATGAGTTCAAATAAAACCCATTTTGGCTGCTAAATAGACAAACTTTAGGAAACTAGAAGCTATTTTCACTTCCAAAGATTTTCAGTTTGGCTGTTACAAATATGTGAAAACTATCTATTAAAAACATGTTTGTTTACTGCATTAATCGCTTCAGTTAAAGCTAAATCGTAGCAGTCTCACCTCAGCGTCTCTTTGATAACTGCCTTTAAATACAGCATGCCAGTGATGTCAGCAGCGGTGGGGATCCGGTCTAATGGTACCATAGTGGAAACTTCTTTATAGAGTCTTTCCTGGATATCAGGGTTCTTGGACAGCTCGTGCAAAGCCCACGTGAGAGTGTTGGAGGTCTTGGGAGTTTAAAAAATGTGAAAGTAAACTTTTGAGGAAATATATGCTGAGCCTTGCATACGAAACATGCAAAAGAAAAGTGAATACACTGAGTGGCGAGCTTTGATGATTAGAGCCGTGCAGACTGCCTTTTTACATGTGATGTTTTATTACTAGTATTGGTATTCCATTTACCGTTTCCACTCCAGCTAAGAGGAGCTCAGTGACGCTGCCATACACATCTTTAGTGCTCATCTGCGTGTTTGAGAGTAGGTATGTCAGGTATTCACCCTCCACATCCTGCTTGTTGTCAACCCGCTGCTGAATCATCTCCAATTTCTTGTCAATCAATGTTTTGGCTAGAACAGGTGCAGAAAAATGGTGCAAAAAAAAAAAATAGTTGGAACACTGTATAATCAGTCAAAACAGAATGCAGTCATTTATTCATAAACCTATATAGAGAATAATGCCGTGGCTCCTAATGGGAAGTTGGTGCAAACCCCCCCCACAGATTTATTTTTTTTCTTTTTATAATACTGTTTATTGTTTCCTAACACTCTAAAACTTAACTAACACATCAGGACTGTGAGGTTCAAACTGCTCACCAAAGCTGAAGATGCCCTCCCAGCCAGCAATGTAACGTCTCCAGTAGGGCAGCAGATTCCGGCTCCACTTGGGAAGCATAAACACCATCGTGTTGTTGGAGAACATCTGGGCTATGGAACTGATGAAATCTTGTGTACCACCAGGAATTTCCTCTTCCAGACAACCAAGCCTTGTCTCAAACAATATGGAGGCAATTCCTGAATGGATAAGAAAAAGAAATGGCAATGAAGCTAACAACAAAGCGTCCTTTTAACTTTAGTTTGAAATTAATATTTTTTTTATTTAATTCATTAAACTAATATGTTATTTAGTCCAGCATTCAGCATTTGCAGTTTTAACCTTCAGGCTACCTTCTAGTGAAAACAGATAAAGCTCATTGCCAATGTTGGTCACAAAGTCTCCCGTTGGGCTGCACTGGCACAGACTGCACATCTTCTTGGTGAAGTCTTTAACCACATCACTGATAATCCCAGAATACTGGGCCGAGTCCTTCGGATGCAGCATCTGCTTGTTAAGCACCACCCTCAGCTTGTACCACCTCTCTCCCTCCCTGTTGGAACAGAAACATGTTTGCACTGAAATAAATAAATCCAAACGCAAACACAACAAAGAGTCGGAACTATGATACACTTATGCATCCATTATGGCTGATTTTCTGCTACATTTTTCCATTCAACCAGTTTTTAGCTAGTAAACTAAAGAGCTTACACAAATATCTAAGCTGGCTGTGGTCTGCAGTTTGTTTGCTACTATGCTTACACGTGCACACACACACACACACACACACACACACACACACACACACACACACACACACACACATATATATATACATATATATATATATAAAATGCATAGAAACATTGAGAGGGTGCCTCCATCATTTTGAGCACTATTTTAAACCAGTTTGTCTTGTGAACAGAGTAACGTTTTGTGTTTAAAGTACAGCAGAACAGACAGACCTGACCTTCATTGACTACTTTGATTATTTACTGATATTTACTGACTGGTATCTGTCACGGCGAGTGGAGTGAGCCGTGTAGAGGAAATGAAAGAGGATCCAATTGCAGGCACTTGCTGAGATGGGAATGCGGTTTATTGTAGAACAAAGGTGTGTGGAGATTAGAATATTATTTTACTGTTACTATTCATAACCATTATCATTACTGTTGTATTACTTATCATTTATCATTATCATTTCATCAGAGCATTTATTGAAGCTGTTGATGTTACATTAAAGTCTGTATTTCAGGTGTGAGCATAATTACATAATAATCTTTCATTGCAGGTGCAACTGTAATCATGTTATACACATATTGCATTTTTGTGCTAATTAAAGGGTTGAAGCTCAGTCAGTTAATTGATAATGGTCTGAAGCTTCGGTCAGTGCGATGTCTGGCCGATCTATTGATTAGTTTAAGGTGACCCAAGCTATGAGAGGATTGCATACATGCTTACAATACAATACACCACATATAACCTGTAAACAGAATACAGTCCTGTGTGCACTCAGCAGCCTGCTGCATTGGAGTCTGCCTGGTAACAGATGACTCAGACGAAGTCAGGAAGTATACTTCTAGAATGTCTTTGTTTGTCGAGTGAGGTCATACACTGAGGTCAAGACACATAGACTGCCTGTACACATACACAGTATCTAGACTTGTTTGCTCGAAACTGCAAATTTTTTTTACCTGCATACGTGACAGTTTAGTTCCACAGATAAGTGAAGTGCAGTAAATGAAATAACAGGAAGCATCTGGCGGTGGCGGAGGAACAGAGGAAGGAACTGTTCTTTTTTAGAATATGGGTCGGAATTACTGGAACTGATGCATTTTATCTATCTGCTTGGACGCACAAGGGGCGTTATATTTCCTGATACCCTGATGTTATATATACGACTGCTTGTTTATTGTTCTGGGAAGATCGAGGCTGATCTTTTGCAGAGCTCATCTTCCCACATATATGTATTTAAATAAAATCATTGTTTTGACGCACAATGGACCTCCAGTCGTTTGTCTTTCACCTCAAATCACGAATCAGGACAGGTGGAAATTGCAAAACGGAACAAAAATAATCTATACTGAGACAAACTAAACTATTGAACAGCAAACATGAACACGAAGGAATGTAGACAAAGGTACATGGTGGCGACAGCAGGGAAAACACACAGTAGATACGCAGACGGACCAGCGACTACAACAACAGAAGACACGACTTAAATACACTCAGAGAATACAGGGAGATTACACACAGGTGGGGAACACAGCTGGAAGTAATTGACAAGACAAGGGAGGCAAACTGAATACACTCACATAAGACACGGACTTTCACAATAAAACAGGAAACAAGAAACCATCACACAAGGACGCAGACTCGACACTGAGAGGCAGACAGAATATAACACATGGAACTCAAACTATGCTAAACATGAGACACAACCGAAGAACAAATCCTTAAACACGAATAAACAGAAACATAGAATTCTAATAATAATCAGCAAAGCATACGAGTCTCAGAAAACAATCCAAAATGCAAAGATAAACCAAAACATAAGAAACTCAAAATGCTGGGTCAAAAACGACCTAAAGGACATAAATAGGTTTACTGCTGCTACTGCACTGAGCTAAAATTAAACATTGATCCCCTTATATTGTCACCGGTTCATAAAACTTGTGGAGCATTAACATTTTTCTGATTTCTTATCTTTATGGAATATACCAGCCTGAGAGGAATCTATTTAACCCAAATAGGTCAAAAACAATCCCTTCCACTCATAATAAAACTCTTTCCCTGGAAATCTGTTACGTATTAGAATCTAAGCAATCACAATGAGATTATTTTTTTAGGTGGGCAGCATTACTACACTGTTTGGTAGTCTTACTCTGTAACAGGTCCATAGCCGAATCCTCTCATGTCACGATATTCCCTCCACACACTCATGTCTGCTCTACAAGGGAACTTCTCCTCCTTCCTCAGCAGCTCGGCCAAAAGCTCTGGGGTGTTCAAGGATATTGCTTTGAGTCCGTCTCTGTAAATGGGCCCATACAGCTGCTTCTCGTAGATCTGACGGTGGAAAAGTGATAAAGGTAGAGCTGCATTCTTATAGAATAAAGATAAAGACATCTGGGGATTTTTGCAATGTGTAATTTAAAAAGCAGACATTATATTTAATCAGTCAGTAATCAGATGCCAGAGGTCAGTGTGTGCTGGAGTGGCCGCATGTGATTCATCAGAGCAAGGGCGTAGATTTGGCATGGACGGAAGGGACATGTCCCCACCAATATCCAGCGATTATTGAATTGTCCCCACCAATAATTTGATCTCTTCGAGTAAAGAAAAACAAAACCGATAGAAATTTTAAAAAAGCGATCTGTCAACGTCTCATTCACCTAGCGGTGCAGAAAGAGTTAAATTACGTTCTCTACTGGAGTCCTATATCATGTGACAAATATGGCCAATGTGATTGGCTGTGCCTTTCAGGGAGCTCTGTTTAGTTTTAGCAGCTGCAAGCCTGAGCTGCGAGGAGGAGAGGAGGACGGCAGCAAAAAGAACCTGGATATAAGCAGTGTTGGTTGGGATGGTTACTTTTAAAATGTATTCCATTACAGAATACATGCCCCAAAATGTATTCTGTAACGTATTCCGTTACGTTACTCAATGAGAGTAACGTATTCTGAATACTTTGGATTACTTAATATATTATCATGCTGTTTACAACTACATGAATGTACTATTGCTGTGATTTATTACTGTTACTGAAGGTCCGCGGCTCCGAACCGTAGTAAAGGGACCTCTGGCTAATACGGTGGGTTCTGTGTCGGGCTCGTAGCTGAAAACTAGCTTTACTTTGTTGTCTGGGTCAACTTTGCTAGCGAGAGACAGAGAGAGGCGTTGAAAGGCTGCTCCAACAGAACTTATTGTTTTTGGAGGAAAACACGAACACGTGTACAGTCGAGTCTTAATAGCTTACTTACAACTGGGCTCGTCAGGCACTCTTCTTGGCTGCAGTGGTTATTATTATATTTACATGCTTCCAGCTCCCGTTTTTGCTCGATGACAGCTCGTACTTTTCCTTTTTCTCCCTCCCTCGCTCACAGACACATAACGGGTATGACAGTCCATTCTCCCTGCAGCACGGACTACACTGCCTATGATGCTACATTCTTTAGAGTTATACCTGTAGCATTCTGCCTGTTAGCTTAGCACAACAACAACAAAAAGGTCTCTCTCACCCAGGAAACACGCAGAGAGAGAGCGTCACCCTGTAACCATGGCAACCCTAACGCTGCCGCCTGGAACAACAGAACGTAGCTGTCAAACAAAACCCAAACAGTCCTGACCCGCCACAGTATGAAACAGGGAAGTACCGCCGTGTAATCCATTTATTTCAACAAAGTAACTGTATTCTAAATACCACCTTTTTAAACGGTAACCGTAACGGAATACAGTTACTCATATTTTGTATTTTAAATACGTAACGGCGGTACATGTATTCCGTTACTCCCCAACACTGGATATAAGAAAGTATTTTTCAAAGAGACCTGTAAGTGACTTAAAGTCAAGTTCACTCATAAAATCTGTCCATCATAGTAACGTTACAGGCTATGCAAGGCAATACATGCCAACCCTCCTGTTTTTTCTCGGACAATCCCGAATTTCAGTGCCCCTGTTATTACTCTTTCTGGGTTGCAAAATAAACTTTTAAAAAATTTTCAGGCGAGAATGTAGCTGTGTATGCGATATTCTGGATTAGGCTCTTTGAAAAGATCAGGACAGAAGGGCGTGGATAGGTGCCTTTATTGAACAGCAGGGCATCACACACTAACTTGTTGTTTTCTTAGCGGTGCACAAACTACCCTTTTGTTGTTATGTATTGGTCAACCAAGAACTAGCCCTGTAACAGGCACTTCTGTATTTTACCACTGGGGGGCAACAATTCACTCTATTACAGTGTAAACTTCAAATATCTGAACCGGGGAGAACAGCAAACACCCGGCACATCGTTTTAGGCTTTGGCCCACATCAGTCTAAAATTGTATGTAACCATGAATAACGTGTTGCCATGTCCACCAGGAGACACTGGACAGTATCGATGTAAAACAAATATGCCAGCAGTTTATCTCAGTTAACGAGAGGAGAAGGCATGTGTTTGGCTCCTTCACATAGTGGACATTGAGTTGTTGTGTGGGACATGTAGTCCATGTCTGTTGCTGTAACTGTAGCATCCCTGGCTGAATGATAGTCTCTTATACTGATGCTTCACAGAGGTTTTATTGGAAATTTTTTTATTGAAACATTCAGTGAAGACACCGTAAGAGCTAGGAGCAAAACAAAACCAGCAATATTAATACCATAACATCAAAGGAAAAATTTCTCCTGCTCACATATAGCATATACATCAAATTTACATCACTCAATTCATTATATCACCTCACTAACTTACAACTATACATAAAGGTCAAGGTTAACAACATAAACTCTATTAAACAACATTTTGATTGCATGTAACTTATTCTGTTAAAGGAAACATTGTGCCACTGTCAGCCAGGTACTAATTGGAAAAGGAAACGTACATATTTTTCACTTTAAGGCACACTATTTACCATATCCTAAAAGAAACGTTACTAACAGCCCTTTAACGGTTTTGCGCCAGCTTCCTGTTTCAAAATAAAAGCATGGATTTAAAAATAAAACCAAAGTACCTTTCAAACAAACGTAAAAAATATTTACCAAATTTAAAGGTCATTTACAGCAGGCACGTGCAGGGGGGGGGGGAGGGGGGGCGCTAGAGGGGCTTGAGCACCCGCCCCTTTCCTGATGGGTGCCCAAAGTGCCCTTTTGTTGAGGCAACTTTTTTTTTTTTAATTATTTTTTTTTTTTTTTTAATGTGTGTGTGCGTGCAGAGTCCTGTCTGTGCCCCTCAACAATAATATTTAACTAAATAAAAGGATCTGGCTTGCATCAGTCACATGATCACATTTAACCAATGATCGCGCTTGACGGCAGAACGCGCTGGTTACGAGCCGGGAACGAGCTCACAGAGAGCACGCGCATTTTTTGGGGTCCAGAGCTGTAGGAGAAACACAAATTAACTCAGAGACACAGACTGATGCCACAAAACCAGTAAGTAGGTGTACAGCGTACACTGTAGTGTATAGCACACAGGAGTATTAGCTTATTACGTACACGTTGGTATGTTGAAACAAACGAGCGTGCTGCGTGTGTAACAGCGTGACAAACATTACCTGTCCTTTTATTAAGTAGTGCTGGTCATAGCTGCTGGCTACCTGTGTAAGGCTGTCATGGGTCTGTAGCTCTGTCACCGTTTTAGGGAACATATTTAGTTTTAAAGTATTTAGAACATATTTAGCTTTAAAGTAAGTTTACGGGCTTTTCCTGCCTTTCTGGAGGGATTATATTTTACTAAAAAACGATCTAATATGCATGTCCACATAATTATGCATTATTATAATCATAATATATTAAAAAACACACGCTGTATTTTAAAGAACATACATTAAGAAGCAGATTATATTAGATTTATATTTTAAATAAGACAAAATTTGGTTTTTACAGCAGTAAAATTATTGTATCTCTACAGTTTAAAAATGTAATAAGCTTTGCCCCTGCACAGAGTGGATAGTGAAACAAATGGAATCATCATAATGACATTATTTCATATTTATTACTTCCCCCTCCTCATTGCTTTATTATTATAGCTCTAGTAATAAATAATAATGTAGGGATTCTGGATCAGCACCGTGATGCCCATAGTATATACTAGTGGTGCAACGATACACAAAATTCACGGTTCGGTTCGATACTTTGGTGTCACGGTTCGATATTTTTTCGATACAAAAAAAAATGTTCATGCCTTTTTAATTTGTCATTTATTAAAATTATAAATACATATTTTAACTCAAAAGTACAGTTTTTAAATTTAATGTTGCTGAAACAAAAAAGTAATAAAAAAAATTTATATATCTGCAGGGCTCGCAAAATTTCAAAATCCCTGGTAGCCCTTCGGGCAGGGACTCTTCAGTTTTTGGTAGCCCAAAATAAATTTAAGTAGCCCGAATAAAAAAAGAGAGCAAT
This sequence comes from Neolamprologus brichardi, assembly GCF_056152115.1. NCBI lineage: Eukaryota > Metazoa > Chordata > Actinopteri > Cichliformes > Cichlidae > Neolamprologus > Neolamprologus brichardi. The sequence goes on along the minus strand of NC_142119.1, from coordinate 3,143,074 downwards.
TTTTTGATTGATGTTTTCAAAGGAGCTTGCAAAGAAAAGCGTCTGGACTTCTTTAAGTTACTTGAAGACGTTTCACCTCTCATCCGAGAAGCTTCTTCAGTTCTAAGGTCAAATGGTGGGGAGTCCCAGATATAAACCTAGTGGGAGTGTCCCCCCACAGAGGGACAAAAGGACCCCCTGATGATCCTCTAATCGCCTGAGCCAAGGTGTGGAACTGGGTGTGGGTCCCAATCAGCCAGAGTTTCGGGTGAGTTTATTGTGAAACCTGGCCCCACCTTATCATGCGAATTCCTGAGGTCAGATGGCCCAGGATGTGAGTGGGCGTTAAGGCGTCTGGGAAGGGATCTCAAAACTGGATTATAGATGGCAGAGAGTTGGTGTCGTAAACCACCGCCTCAAAGATGGTCGCTCACAGTAGACATAGATGCTTCTTTCACTCCTCTTTCAAACCATCTGTCCTCTCTGTCCAAAATGTGAACATTGGCATCCTCGAAAGAGTGACCTTTGACCTTAAGATGCAGATGGACAGCTGAGTCTTGTCCTGTGGAGGTGGCTCTTCTGTGTTGTGCCATGCGCTTGTGAAGTGGCTGTTTGATCTCTCCAATGTCTGGGCATTCCTCGCTGCACTGTACAGCAAACACCACATTGTTAAGTCTGTGTTTTGGCGTTTTGTCTTTCGGGTGAACCAGTTTTTGTCTGAGCGTGTTGCTGGGTCTGAAATGCACCGGGATGTCATGCTTGGAGAAAACCCTCCTGAGTTTTTCTGATACACCGGCTACATAGGGGATGACAATGTTGTTGCGTCTGTCCTTCTTATCCTCCCTCGCTGGTGTCTGATCTTCTTTTCTGTGCCTCTTTGCTGACTTTAAGAACACCCATTTAGGATAGCCGCACGTTTTGAGTGCTTCCTTTACATGTGTGTGTTCCTTCTTTTTCCCTTCAGGCTTAGAGGGAACATGTTCTGCCCGGTGGTGTAGGGTCCTGATTACTCCAAGTTTGTGTTCCAGAGGGTGATGGGAGTCAAACAGGAGGTACTGGTCCGTGTGTGTGGGCTTCCGGTAAACTTCGATGTTGAGGTTGCCCTTCTCTTCAATGTGCACAGCGCAGTCCAGGAAAGGCAAACAGTCGTCCTTTGTGTCTTCCCTGGTGAACTTGATGTTTTTGTCCACAGCGTTGATGTGCGCAGTGAAGGATTCCACTTCTTGTGTCTTGATTTTGACCCAGGTGTCGTCTACATATCTGTACCAGTGGCTGGGTACTCTTCCTTTGAAAGAGCCAAGAGCCTTCCTTTCCACTTCCTCCATGTAAAGGTTGGCTACAATAGGTGACACGGGGGAGCCCATGGCACAGCCATGTTTTTGTCTGTAATAGCCTTCGTTGTATTTGAAGTATGTAGTGGTGAGGCAGAGGTCTAACAGTGTGCAAATCTGATCGGGTGTGAAGTTGGTCCTGTCCTCCAAGGAGCTGTCTTCTTGTAGTCGTTTTCTGACAGTCTCCACGGCCTCCGTGGTGGGTATGCAAGTGAAGAGAGAGACTACATCAAAGGACACCATGGTTTCATCTGGATCCAGGGTAAGTTTCTGGACCGTGTTGGTGAAGTCGGTGGAGTTCTTGATGTGGTGTGGGGTGTTCCCCACGAGAGGAGCAAGGATGGTAGCAAGGTGTTTTGCAATGTTATAAGTGGCTGAGTTTATGCTACTGACTATGGGTCTGAGTGGGACAGCTTCCTTGTGGATTTTAGGAAGTCCGTAAATGCAGGGTATGGCATCCCCTGGGTAAAGGCGGTGATAAGTAAGGCGGTCAATGATTTTGTCCTTTTCCAAGTCTTGAAGGCAAGCTATAACTTTCTTTTTGTAGCTGCTTGTGGGGTCTCGCTTTAAGGCTTCGTAGGTATTGTTGTCACTGAGGAGAGTAGTGATCTTTGTATGGTAATCTGTAGTGTTTAGGACCACGGTGCTCAGCAGAACTAAAATATGTATCCTGCTGCTTTTACACACGCACTCACATAACGCTCAGCGATTCTCTGCGCGATCAACCTCTCACATGTTTAAGCTTGCTGCGGGAGATTTCACTTGTCATGTTTGCATAGTTTTTGCAAAGTGAAAGCAAAAAACAAGCGCAAATTCACGATTTCAATATGTCACATATTGACAGTGGCTCACCGATGCCAATGACATAATTACCCAGCTACATTTCCGAAAGAATGCAAAAGCATTGAGTCAATGACATATATTTTTCCTTCCTACGATAGGCCGACGGGCAGGGCAGGGCAGGGCAGGCCGACTGGAAAAATCGCTAGCCCCGGGACGTCGGGGGAGCGATTTTGCGAGCCCTGTATCTGATTGAGGAATCACTCATCTTTGGAAAAGAGAGTTTATTACAGAGAAGTGGCTCTTTCCAAAATAAAAGCTATACTATACGCTTCTTCTGGGCTATATTCTCAGCAGCATATTAAACATATCAGGTCCCCATAAGGAGAATCATGTGCTAACGGCTGTCTAAATGACTCGGGTAAAGTTTGTAGCATGCGTGCTTGTTGTTTTTGTCTGCTTCCACTTGTCTTTGCACTAGGATGATGTCGGAGTAAATGTGCAGTCATATCCGTTGTGTTCCCACTAGTGCTGTCAGCGTTAATCTCGTTAAAATGACGTTAACGCCACAACACGGCAAATCTCCGTTAACGAGCTTCCGCGGATTGCCCCGTGCGTGGGGCTGGACAGCGTCAACACGTTAACAAGCTAACTGCGCTAACACACTAGTTCCCACCCATGTAATTGAGCATTGCGTGGCACATCCGACATACTGTTTTATTTTTGTCCATGACGTGCTTACTTTCAGGGTCATACGTCACATGAAAACCAAAATAGTTCCAAATGCCAGATCTGAATGAGGGTGGGGGAGGTTCAATTTGCCATGTTGCAAGGAGAGCTCAACTTCTGTCTGGCTAGTGTTACGGATTCAAATATTGGGGATGGATACAGGAGGAAAACCAAAATAACAACACTGGTCCGGCCGGGTCAAGTCAAACGATGATTTAATGAACACACGCGTGGGAGATGGACACCATACAACAGACAGCATCAGATCTCAAAATGGTGGAGCCTTGATCAAACTCTTATAGCCTCTAGTGGCCCCCTCCTAATCATCAGAGCCTAAACATTCTTTCTCACACAGCGCCTAAGCTACGACCTTGGCTCCCTGTTTATCTGCTCCTGATGAAATGGGGTAGTATGCTCTGTTCTCTTCTAATCAGACAAATGAGACGATGACTTTCTGTGAACAGTATTTCTTATAACTCAGCAGTATAATGCATCATAAAACAATATCATTCATTCACAATAAATCAACAGTCTAATGTAATGCAAATCAGTTTACCAAATGTAATAATTATCACCTTCTTCTAGTTCAGGAGCATAATGCAAACTGAAACTACATAATAATTCACAATCTTTAATTAGGGGTCTAACATGGCATAAAATAATATCATAATCCCACAATTCCCCCTGATGAGCTCTTTAGACTTAAAGAGCTCACTTACACCCTGCAATCCAGTGTTGCTGGGTTCATTTCTCCTTACTCCTGAGGCCCTTTGTCCCCCTGTTGGGTGAACCATATGTGAGATGACCTCTGTGTTTGCGCAGTTCAGATGCAAGAAAAACATTTATTACAACAACAATAGTAGGTACAGATGATACTCCCATCACTCCCCAGTCCTCCCACAGCTTTATTTCGGTGCTACCTTATACCCTCCAAACGTACTCGGACTAGAACCTCTGTCCGAGGAGCTTTTAACCTTTATTTTATTGCTGTAGGCACCAGTGTCTTCCAGTCGGTTATTCTCTGCTCTTGTTTCCTTCAACCTCAGGGGTTAGACAACCCTTCAGTCGTTGCACAGATCAGGGGATTATTCTGCCCCGATTTCAAACAATGATCTGTGTATTCTGGGATCACAGCTGTGTTCCCCAGGAAAAGGAACAGAAAGGTGTTCTCCTTATGACCAACAGCCTCTCGAACGTCGTTGGTGTGGTGTTCCTGGATTTCCGTCAACCCCTTCGTGGTTATCGCTGTGTTTATTTGATCCATCCTTTTTAGGTGACTAACTGGAGCCCAAAATGCCATGACACTTGAACCCAGTTGATGTTTCCGCAGTCACCGTAACTGTCTCTGCTGCCAAGGATCCTCGTATATCTGTGACCTCGTCTGGTGTCTGTTCCTTTCTCTGTAAGAGACAGAAAACCAAAACACCTCTCTTCCTAGCTCTAACAATCTAATGTTGCTGTCTACTGATCTTTTGGTGATTCAGAATTGGTTTAGAACATTCAGAATGTCCCAAGGACTTATCCTAATTTAGTGTATGTGTGTGTAAGCGTGTTTGCATTTAGCCTGCTGCACTCAAGGCATTTCTTACACTTTATCAGTCCGGACTATCGCCGAACGAAGATTATGACCTTCAAAAGACCGAGTGCCAACTCATTATAAGCACATTTGCAAGATATATATAAAAATGATTAAAACCACTCATTCTAATAAAAGACATAAAAAACAAATTAGCCATTTCTAATTCTAACATGTGTCCATTCAATTAAGCTAGAAAATTAAAAAAGGTTAGTGACCTCATATCTTAGAAAGTATCAGACTTTCTCCTATCCAGTGTCGTTGCTCCAGTCTTGTTATTCTGTGTTAGGGAATGAAATCAATTTAATTGTCATGTTAGATCTGTTCAACACCTGGCTCCGCCCAGAGCCTGCGTCTTCACAATTGTCTACAAACAAAACCTGTATTATTATGAACTTCACTTCAACATGAACTTGTTGACTACTTTTGACACCTGTAGATAGAAGATTAACATGGGGTTATAACAATCACTGTAATACAAATGTTAATATGTCAATAGCTTCAATAAATGTTCAATGCAATGCTTGTTATATGATTCTGATGTAACAATAATGCTGATGCTAAAATAACAGTAAAACACACCCTTTTTATCCCTCACTGACCACAGCAGGGGCCTCTATGTTTTGATTCAGCCATGAAGCTCACCTGATTCATCACTGAGCCCCACCGGCACTGGCATCTGACAGGGTGGTGCTGCATATTCTTCCTTTAATGTCACTATTTTCAATCTGTTAATTAGAGTGCTTAAACATGAAGTAGACTACATCCACTACAAGTCAATACAACTGTGAATGTGGCCAATTATCAATCTATTACCAATCAATAACAAAAAATAGCTTTTATTTTATGCATGCTTTTAGTCAACCACTCACCCACAGGATCTCCAATCCCAGAAAATTCCTTCTCCTCATTTAATGAGTCTGTCCTCCTTCCATGCCCTGGTAACTGGGCCATCCAGAGCTGTATCATTATGAAATATACATACAACAAGCCAAACCACACCTTGGTCACACCAACCCTTTTCCGCCCTGAAGATGTCCAACGCCATCTTAGTCTGGACTGTCAAAGGTGATTTTAACGCTGATTGTTCCGACAATCCATTTATAACATTTCCTGGTCAGATTAGCCAATCCCTGCACACTGGAATAAACATAATCAACATGATCAACATTTTTCCTGCGTGTTTTTTCACCATCTTATTGATTCCAGCGCTCCATCCTTATGTGATTTGTTGCATTATGTTTATCTAGAACTCCACTCTATCTCTAAATGTTTGAAGAATTTTTCATGTTTGGGGTCAAGTTTTAAGAATTTGACCATACGTGAAATTAATGGTGTTATTGTAACATGGTAGACTAGTGTGCCTGTGTTAATTCAGCTCCATATTATTGTGTGAAGTTGCACTGGGTTGGGAGTGGTTTTTTTGTGTGTGTGTCACATTTTGGTGAGCCAATGGCTGGAATGGGGTTGGACTAATTAGAGGCAGGTGTACTTGATTGCACTGATACACTGGTCTACTTATAGCCCACACTACAAACACTGCTGTGTCATTTTGTCTCTCTGTGCATGTATGTAATGTGATAATCTGATATGTTTGGGATGGATGGGTTTTGCGCTATGAATTTTATACTGAAGGTGTCATTTTGTCTCTCTGTGCAGGCCAGGGCCTATTATATGCCACAGCCTAAAGTCAGCAGAGTTCCATAGGCTGGAGTGATCACTGGCTATATGCTTGCAGGGTAGTGGGTCTCCAAGGACAACTTCTACCCCTGTTAAAGGCAACATGTGGAGTGCAACTGGCCGTGTGGCATAGCTGGCTCTGGCCTTGGGACTGTGTGTTTTTATTTGATTCATGAATGGGACACTGGACTGTTTTATCTTTTATCTCTTGATATTTTTTGTCACTAAATTATCTTTTAGAATTTTATTGACTGTCATCGTTTTGCCCACGACTGAGACGGTTGGTCAGACCTAAAATCTTTCTTTGGGTGTGTTACATTATCACCCCCATCGGGGCTTACCTTTCCCACTTCTGATGATATTCCTCCCTATTCTTTGCAAGTTCCCCCTTTTTTGTGGCGAGAAACTGTTGGTGTGGTCAAGTGGGCGCTGTAAAAACAAAAGCTCAGGACAGAACAGTTATCAGTCATGTACTTCATACAAAATTAGCATATATTGAATTTCATATTGATCCTCTGAGTGTAATGGTACATTTTAATTTTAATTTATCAAAGCTAAACACAATAATTTTTCTTTATTTTGCTCTTGTTCTTGTGCAGCACCACATCTCAGCACATGCCCCTGTCGGTTCTATCTTACTTTTCTAAATTATTGACTATTTCAATGGAGAACCTAAATGACTTTGACCAACGTTTGTCATTACATATCTCTATTTTGAAAGTGACAGTCTATCATTCCCCTGTTATTCAAATTCAAAAGTGTTAAATGTTTTGGTGTTAGTAGTCTTACAGTTAATTTCACTCTAAGTAGAGTCACATTCTTTTCATTTAACTCTCAGGTGTAAAATGATAGTAGTTAAAATCGAGTGTTAAAAATGAGTGTTTCTATTTCAAATCTGGAGGTGTTACAATGGAAACATTAACTCTTGACCTCTTAACTCTGAACTCCTACAGGGGCTATGACACCAATAGAGTAAATTCACAGACCCCAGCACGGCTCCGATCGAAGCTGAAGTGAAGCGTTTCAAAACATTTTGCTCTACATATTTGAGTTGTTTGCCATGCTTGGTAAGTCATGTTTTCAAAGATTGTTTCAATTATTGTTATTAGCTTTTACTTCTGTGGCTCTTTGGAGTTGAGACAAAGCTGTGTGAAAGGCATTAGCCATGTTGCTCGCTGATAGCATAATATTCTGTTTTAGCTAGCTGAAAGGTATTGTTTGCGGGCAAATACCACAGCCTTGAAAAAAGCTTGCATGTGAATTTTCAGTCAAATTTCTTGGTCAAATACACTTAAAACAATGTCTAGAATGTGAAATGTTGATATAATGGTGCTACTTGAAGCCTGAAAACGATCTCCCATAAAAACGAGCAAACAGCAGTAGCAGATGTCCCGAGTCCTGACTGAGTTCTACGTTAGCATTTAGATTCCTCCAGAGTTTTGTGCACACGGTTTTAGGTAAAAATGAAAAAGGTTGAGGTTTTACATTTAGTTCAGTATTACCTGTTGTCTGTGTCCTTGTCTTTTGGGAAAATACTTTACACAATCAATGGCTCAAAAAGGATTCCTTTTTTTTTTTTTTTTTTTTTTTTTACTGTGCTGCAATTGATTTGTGCCATTAATTAGTGTCAACTAATTTTTATTCAATCTCCACATAGGATATGCTTGTGAAGATGGAATATGGGGGAGAGCAGAAGTGCGTTGAAGTTCCACAAAGTGATGAATGAAGGACATGCATATTGTATTTTGTATTTATTGAAATAAGTGATGAGAATGCTGTTATTTGCATTTACCAGCTCACCTATGTCAGACCTTTTGATAAACGAAATTCTAATGAAAGTGAGAACATGTACACTGTTACATCTTTCAGAAAATGTTTTGAAATTGTGGTGCACCGTTCAGAATAAATGTTTTTCAAAAACCATTGCGTCTTTTTAGTAAATGTTTATTTCCAAAAGAAATTTCTAGAAGTTCAGAACAGTAAAATTCCCACTTTTTAGAATTAATTAGAAGATAACTCCTACGTAGCTAAACTAAAATACTCTTTGACAGTTAATCTATAAACTCTTAACACCAAGTGCCAAATTATCAACTCCAGAGAGATTTGGTGTTTAACACTAAATCAGAGTTAACGTACCAACTCTCCAAAAAGAGTCAAATTAACACTCTCTGGTATGGACCCATATAGACACTTTAAAAGTGTTGAAATCAAATCTGACAGTGTTAATTTGGACATGCTGGATTTGCTGTGCAGGTATCAATAGAGTTATTTCTTGCTTTTTCTATCAAAATTGATTGACTTTTTACAGTGGCCCGCTATGGTTAATAATAACATGTTCAGTCATGAGTGAAATCAAAGCTTCTCTTTACTTTAGCATTTAACATTCCCAACAATATAAAGTGATACATTAATCGAAACACAGCTAATAAAACACAATTTTCTTGATGGAAACATCAGTAGCTCAAAATTAGCAACCAAAGGGTTAAGTCTGCAGTTCACACTCATGTGAAACTACAGCCTCCCCCCCTAGTCTCTGTCCTCCTACTCCTGCAAAAACAAAACAAAGCGAGACAAAACATCCACCCTTCTTTTACAAGCTGGGTGAATTGTTTGTAGACATGTACTAATCCTAAAGTCGGTACCGTTTTTGTCTCAGTGTCAAGTCAGTTTAAACATTTAGTCGTCAGTCCATCACAGTCCAGTCACATGCATACATTCACACACATTCATACCAGATATTGCTGATAATGGAGTCTCACACGCAACCTATTCGAGGCTCCATCACCAGCAAGATGACGTCATCATTTTAAAGGAAAACAGTTCCTTGTTTTTTTTTGAACTGGATTGACTCGCTGCAATCCTTTTAGCCTCAGGACTTCTCATGTGATCAATGTCCCATATAAGTGAATTTCTCCAGAGCCCATTATAATTATGGAGAAAAATACTTTGCGACTGTTTCTAGTAATCATGTTTTATAGCGCTTTAAAGTTCAATCTCTCAGGCCTGGATTAAAGAGCTGATTTGTTAAATCAGGAACTCACAAAATACCAAAATATCACCACCGGTGGATTACTCCTCTCAGATGTTCTTATTTCAGTGCACTGTAACAAAAGCAAAAACAAACGTAACCAATGAAATACTCATATAATAACCAATACTGGGGCCCGTTGGAAACATGTCCAAGCATAAAACCATCTTTCTCTCTCTTAGAGAAAGAAAACAATCCAAACCTCACTGATAAAATCAACCTAGTGTTTAAGCAAAACCCAAAATCAACCAAAACTTCACCAGAAAGTTTTTCTCCCTCCCGGGACAATATTGTGTAGGCATACAGGTACCGTAACTTCTTTTTTGCACTGACAAAAACATGTTGGACTTATTTCAGTCAATAGTGGACACTAGTTGCACACAAATGTTTTGCTTTGGTAGAAACTTAAACAACTGAGTTAAATCAACACAACCTTTTCATATTCAGTAAACCTGTGCATTTTGAGTTCATATTACACGATTAAGACATGTTCAGATCTAGTAAGTTAAGCTCCTGGAATATTTTAATCCTTCACAATTCTGTCATTTTTTCAACACTATTCAATAACTTTTATCCAAATTCTACTTGGTCCCTTAAATACTACATGTTGTCTTCATATTGCCTACGGTTCAACAAAGTCTAAATTCTGATTACCATAAAAATTGAATGGGTCTACAACAACTACCATCCTCCTATCTTTATCCTAATTGCACTAGGGCTGGGAAATAACTCTAAATTGATAGGTTACGAGGCAGGGTGCACCCCGAACAGGTCACCAGTCTATCACCTAAAAACAAACAACCATTTACACTTACATTCACGGATAATTTAGAATCATCAATTAACCTAGGTCTAACAGCTGCATGACTTTTCACTGTGGCAGGAAACCAGAATACCCAGAGAGAAACCACTGCAAACTAGCCAGACTGTGGACTTGCACCCAGGACCTTCTTACTGTGGAGCAACAGCACTTACCAGCATGCCAACAATGTAGGAAATACAGGGAAGCTATGATTTCCTGTTGAATTTTGTACCAGTCTTTAAAACCTGAGGCAATTGTGTTAAATGCACGTGGAATGCTTACGTAAATCCAAGGGCTGGCCCCCTTTTCTTCTTTTTATTTTATATTTTATTATTGTTATTATTTTTATTTTTATTATTATTTTTTTTAGTGTGTTCCTCCTTCAATTAAATCTCAATCACAAAAATGTGGTGCTCCGAAGTAAGGCTCACACCGTTAATTCATCATTTTCACTCTGTACCACTGCTCCTTATCAGGCTGTGTGAAGCACAGTAAACAATTCAGTTCAGGCCTTGAGCCATAAACAGACATCACTCACAGACATTGTTTTCATAACCAAACTGCTTTAGACCCTGTCCCCTAAATCTGCACAAATGCCCTCTGGGTGACATGAAATGCATTTAACCAATTAACAATCAATGGCTTCTTGTTGTTGTAACAAATTCTGTATTTGGACGTTTGTGTGCAGCATTTTGCGTATCAGCATAGCATTTGTTAGTAAAGCATTCTTCATTGCAGCAGCGTGTGTGTATCACTCTTCATTGCACAAACATGTGTATGTGAGTGTGTGTGTGGATCACTTCTCAATGGATTGAATCAGCATTTTGATTTGTGTGCGTGTGTGTGTGTCATTTCTCAGTCAATCAACAAGTGCATATGTGTTCATATGTGTGTTTCTCTTGCTTCTGAGTCAGTGTATGTAGATGTGTGTGTTTGTGTGTGTGTTTGTGTTCATCACTTTCCTGTTCTGGTGTTCTGGGTAAACCATGGCCTGAAGCGTGCTCTGGGGTCCTGCTCTCCTCCTTTTCAGTCCGTTTGGGTCCATTGGTGCTGCTGCCCAAAGTTCTCTCCATACTGGTTCTGGCCCCAATTGAGGCAGTCCTTTTCTCCAGTGTCCTGCATCTTCTCCTTGTCCAGCTCCTCCTTAACTTGACCCTTTTTGCTTCTGTAGGTCTTTCAGGGTTTGCTCCTGGTGTTGGAGCTTCTCGTCAGGTTTGACAACCTCCTGCTCCAGCAAGCTCCGGGCTGATTTCAAGTCCTGTATCTGGGACTCTAAGCCTGACTGATGGGTTCGATTAGCAGCCAGCTCCTCCTGAGGCATGCTCAGTTTCTGCTCTGATCTTGAGCTCTCACTGAGGGCAGAAACCTCAGAGTCTTTTCCGTACACGTCAGATTGAAGTTTTTGATGTTTTCCTTGCTTTGCTCCACGGCCTTCTGCAGCTCTGCTGTTCGGCTCTTCTCAGAGGTCAGCTCCTGGCTGAGCCCCGACACCTGTGCCTTCAGCTTATGTTCTTCTGCTGCTTTTGTCCAATCTGAGGTGCCTTCTGACCTCAGTTACTCCTCGTGTCTCTGGCACGCCCTTTTTGCTGCCCGATCCTCCGTGTTGGTCCATCACTGTCCTGCACAGTTTTAATGCAGAGTTGTTAAGGTCAGCATTCTTTTGCTCGGCCTCACTTTTCATCCGGGCTTAATAGGCGTCTCGTCACAGCTCTGTCAGCTGAAGCTGTCTGGAAATCTCCCCCGTGTAGTGAAACGGGCCTTGGATTTAACGTTCTCCGTCTCCGCTGCATGAGATCGCTTTCCTGCAGCACTGTTGACATTCTCATGCTGTTGTTGTGGGTCCAGCTGCTGTAGCATTTGGTCAGGGTCACATCAAAGATGGTAGAAGGGAGAGCAAAGATGGTAGAGGGGAGAGCAGGAGTCCAGGTCAGCCTCGGCTTTCCGGGCCGACAAAGCAGCCTGTAATTAAGCATAAAGAGAAAAAACAAAAACAAAACAAAAACAGACGAACAGGAAAATGATGTTGTTTGAAAATAATGTTGTTTTGGCTATGTTATTCAGAGAGGGGCCAGGCCCTGTGTCAGCCTTCTCCCCCCCTTTTTTTTGTTTTTTCTCACTATATAATCAACTCATAACCCACCAAGTTGACAGGACAACACAGGTACACGTTAAAATTCTTAAGATCATGTTTAATAATTCAAAAAAGGAATTTTATTTCATTCAGTAATCACTTATATTAATCAATCAGAGGAAAACATGTCACAATTTGACTCTTTTAACCACTAAATTTGTTGTTTCATCACTGGTTTGTGATTTACCAGTGTCTGTCTTTTTGAAGTCAAGTTGTTGTCCTGCAACCCAGAGAGTTTATTTGTTAGTAGTGGATAAACTTTATCATTTAACATCAGGTGTATGTTAAGTTTCGCTGCTTTAAACTTGCTGGAAAATCTTCACGTGTTCATGAATGTAAGCTGTTTCTTCATTGCGTGTATGTGCGTTTGTGGGTGGGATATTTTAACTTTTTTCTCAAACAAGGCATTTCTCTAATTGTGTATGTTTTTAATTTTGTTTCCCAAATTTTGATTTCCCACCTTAAGTAACAGCATTCCATGTCTTCAACCAGGAATTAGAGCTTGCTTGTGAGATTCAGGGACACATGGTGCCAAAAACAATTCAGCGAAAAACTTGCCTGAAAATTTCAGTGATGGTAACTGATAACTGGAGGAGAAGATGTCCTTTAAGCTTCTTTTTCGGGTGGGGACAAAGTGAGAGGTCAACCTGTAAAATTTTGAGCCAGAGCTTGGCCTGTGTGTCGTCCCAATTTTATTAATCTATCCTTTTGCTGCTGTACTCAGGTCTCCTGGTTGAGAGAAATCCACCTGTATTAAGAGACTAAAACATTCATTTACTATTTTTCTGAAAACATCCACTTACTCTTTCTTTTCTGAAAACATTCACTTACTCTTTCTTTTCTGAAAACATTCACTTACTCTTTCTTTTCTGAAAACATTCACTTACTCTTTCTTTTCTGAAAACATTCACTTACTTCATCTGCCTAGATTTTACTCTCTCTCTTGGTGCATAGTTCACACAGTCAGGCAGTTGCCTTTTATGGGCATGCAGATTTCCGGTCACTTACCCCCAGCAGCTGCGAAGCCGTCTCTCCCATATCAAAACTCAGCCAAACATCAAACATTCACCGTAGTCATTCAAAACTTTATTTATAATATTATAATCAGCAAAATCAGCGTTTTAATTACAGGCATATATCATTATTTGCAAATTATACTTATAAAACTCAATAACACGCTAAACAGGAAGTCCTCTGTGGGCTTCACAGCAGCCACCTCATTTGCATGTTCACACACTATCTAAAAATAGCTCGCAGCGCGCTGTCGTCACACACAGCCTCGTTTCACACTCAACTCTCTATTATTTTACAAAGACGTCTTATATTTACAATCACTCTCAGGCCTGAAAGTTTTAGCGCCTACACAATTTTGACAAATTTAAGATAACGGGTCCAACCGAAGAAAGTCCAACTTTTTTGTAATCAATTAACCAGTATCAGACTCTAACTGTATCTGGCCTCATCTCTAAAATCCCTAAGTCAATTTACAGTGCCCAAAAAAGCGCAGATAAGGAGACTCTAACTCCTAGCTTGTTCCAGGATGCCCTGTACCCCACAGTCAAGCCAACTGAACTAACCCTGTTCGCCGACAGGTCAAGGTCGCGCGTCCGCGGCCAGGAGGGAGCGTAACCTCCGGGCTATGCGCCTCTTAGTGGACTCCAACCACCGTTCTAACAAAATTTATAATACTTTTAAACAACAGACAACACCCAAAAAACAAGAGCATGACTGAGGCAGATGCAACGTTATTGACATTGGAGACTCTAACTCGCAAAATGACCAACACAGATGCAATCTTTAGACCAATGGAGACTCTAACTCACAAAATAACCAATTCCCTATCCAACTACCTGAGACTCTAACTCAGTATTATTACCTTTACTTGAGACTCTAACTCAGTATTTTTACCTTTACTTGAGACTCTAACTCAGTATTATTACCTTTACTTGAGACTCTAACTCAGTATTTTTACCTTTACTTGAGACTCTAACTCAGTATTTTTACCTTTACCTGAGACTCTAACTCAGTATTTTTACCTTTACCTGAGACTCTAACTCAGTATTTTTACCTTTACCTGAGACTCTAACTCAGTATTTTTACTTGTAACCTTACTTCAAATTTCAACACTCATGAGATTTTTTCCTCAAAATCAAAACAGACACTCACCGGCAACTTTTACTGAATAGACATTTAATTTCATCGTCCAATTCAGCACACTTCGGATCAAATCAACAGGCCTGTGCCTACCTCTTTTATAAAGGCGCCTGTCCACTCAGTTCGATTGCCGGATAATGTCTGCCCGTCTGACCACCTCGGACCGTCCAAGCCTCCAAAACTTCCATCCCAATACCACAGGACGAGCCCCCAAAACTGTTACGGATTCAAATATTGGGGATGGATACAGGAGGAAAACCAAAATAACAACACTGGTCCGGCCGGGTCAAGTCAAACGATGATTTAATGAACACACGCGTGGGAGATGGACACCATACAACAGACAGCATCAGATCTCAAAATGGTGGAGCCTTGATCAAACTCTTATAGCCTCTAGTGGCCCCCTCCTAATCATCAGAGCCTAAACATTCTTTCTCACACAGCGCCTAAGCTACGACCTTGGCTCCCTGTTTATCTGCTCCTGATGAAATGGGGCAGTATGCTCTGTTCTCTTCTAATCAGACAAATGAGACGATGACTTTCTGTGAACAGTATTTCTTATAACTCAGCAGTATAATGCATCATAAAACAATATCATTCATTCACAATAAATCAACAGTCTAATGTAATGCAAATCAGTTTACCAAATGTAATAATTATCACCTTCTTCTAGTTCAGGAGCATAATGCAAACTGAAACTACATAATAATTCACAATCTTTAATTAGGGGTCTAACATGGCATAAAATAATATCATAATCCCACACTAGCTTGCCCTGCGCTCAGTGAATCTGTGTTCGACTACTCCGCCTAGGCTGCACTGTCGAGCGCAGATCGCAGGAAAGTTGATAAAATAAATTAAAAATTTTGTATTGTTCGATACATATGCGTACCGAAAGCACTGTATCGAACGGTTCAATATTGATACGAGTATCGTTGCACCCCTAGTATATACAGTATTCTGAAGAAGGTCTAAAATGTCACTGTGTGTGCGAGCATGTGTTTCTTTTATGTATATGGATTTTTTTAAATTATTACTCATGATATAACATTGTCCAGACATGCCTGGTAAGGACATGAGGAGGAAACAGTAGGAGCTGTGTGAGGCTACTAAAGGCAGTGCTATACCATTTTTCTGTCATCATTTTATTATAGATTAAGTGCGAGAGTTGTTAGGTGTGGATAATTAGATTATAGTTTATTGCAATAGCAAGTTGTGCCTTGTTCTCAGATAGACAGCAAGTGGAGAGTGATATATGAAATGATGGGATGGAAGGAAGAAGAGAAGCAAAGAGTGATTCACAGGCAGAGCCTAATTTATTTCTCACAGTTTTTGTTGCCTTATGGTTCCAAGCGCTGTCACCAATCTTTGCATTTTGTTATTATCTTATCTTATATTATCTTATCTTATCTTATCGCATGTACTGTACCAGTTTACCTGCACATGTGATGTGACAATAAAAGTGATTTGATTTGATTTGATTTATCTCATGACACTTGTTTAATCAGCTACCATCTCTCCTATGGACTTTTTACTGTCTACAGTCTCAGATCAGCACAGCCCCGCCCTCCAGCACTATCAGCAGCAACCCCTCAACAGCAACATCGTACCCATCAGGTAAAACATCGGCTACGTTTGCTTTGCCTTGTTGCCCATATTAGATTCTTGATGAATGTGTGTTGTTGTTATTCAGCCTGGTTCAATGTGCCCTTTTTAACTTTGAGCACCCGCCCCTTTAAACCTCTCTGCACGGCCCTGATTTACAGTAACAGTAGTTCATGTTTAGAGTAAAACATCCCAGCTCACTGACTTGATAGGGGCAATAGTGCCTAAAATGTTGCATAATTTTGCTGAGAGATCTTTTACTTTGTGGTAATCTTAGATGAGTAGTTGTTCAGTGGTTCAGTGTTCCCTTAGTGCTAATGTATAAGAGATGTTGGTGTAGTACAACTGAAGTAATGTTGTTAAGTCCTTAAAGTCATATTCTTTTATTGTCATGACTGTATTTTAAGCTATTTTTTTTATTTTTGTATGATATCTGATTTATGTGGATTATGGTTGAAGTAAACTAAACCCTAAAATACTTAGTCATTTGTTTAATAGTAATTTAACATTATATAATTCACATATAAAACTATGAATTGTAATTTTAAATGGTTTAAAAGCATGTAGAATAGCATATGTAGGCAAGTATATTTCTCCTTTTTTATCAAGAAGCAAAGACAAAAAGAAAAAAAAAGAAACAGGGCAGGGTTCGATGGTTGAATCATCCGTCCCCACCAATGCCAAAACCAAATCTACGCCCTTGCATCAGAGAGAGAAAGCAGCCCAAGACTGTGTGTCAGTTAGCTGTGAGACAAGCTGATACTGTCTGAAGGTAACTATGGAAAAAGAGTCATACAACCAGCCCAACATTTTCTATTATGTATTGTCACTGGAGGAAAATACAGTCACTTGTAAACCCATGAGCTCTCAGATTATCGAATTTGTCACCAGGGTTTCTGAAATGCATCAGGTGGAAAACACAAAACATCTTTGAACTCCAACTGAAACAAGCACGTATCACTGTGAGTGAACATAATAAAGATCGTGCACTGCAGCCTACCTGAAGCTCATGCATACGTTTGTAGAAACCCTGAAACACCACTCTGCAAAGACACTCCAAAAAGCTGACATGTGGGAGATCTTCCACTGTCCGAGGCTTTTTCTGCATGGTGGAGAGGGCCCCTGGGGCAGGGGAGACCCTTGCCACCCCTCTGGAGCAGACTGGGGCCAGGGAGATAGGGCACGGCAGCAGTGAGCTGCATTTTCTCTTCACCAGTCTACTGGACAGCCATGCAGCCATTATGAGGGGAGAATGGAAAATACAGAGAGCTCCTATTGCATGCAGAAGACTAGCCATAAAGGGAGGGGCCACATCTTGCTAAATGTTTAACCTTTAACCTTAATGTTTAAGGATCAACAAAGACAAGAAGCCACAAAGGACCACAAATGTAAAAATACCTAAGCTCACATTTCTCTGCTCAGTAACAGTGAGATGGCTGCTTTGGAGCAAGCCTGACTATAGTGTCAAAGTAAATCGATGACTGTTTCTAGTTACTGAATCAAAAGAATGCTTTTAATTTAAAACACATTTGTGTGATGAAATCTGATCAACACGATTTTCAGTCTCCAGCAAACCAGCTTTGGGTACTGCAAGAGTTATATTTTTGTGTGTGTCTCATCTCAGTACCCTCCTACTGTGCTGTACAGTGAATACAGAAAGGCAAGCAGAGGTGATAGAGCTCCACACCCTTTAGTCATACACAACATAAAAAGACCAGTCTAGTACAGTCAGTCATGTGAAACAGAAAGTATATGCTTCCTTTTCTAAAGTTGCTTCAAAAGGACTTCAGAGGACAAGTAGCAACCAAGTGCTTCTTATTAAATACACGTTATTAACTGATCATTAGTAAGAGTAATCGCCTGTGTAAAGGCAGATGTTTTGGCAGTTTGCTGGTCTGAAGCATTCAGGTGCATGTTACCATAATGACACAATCTTCCCAGAATTGGGCGTCCTAATTAATTCACCTCAAGGTCGCTTCGTGCAGCCCTCAGAGAAACTGTAAAAAGCAAACAAACCCTGAGCTCCATCACAAACTCTGAAGGCCTCAGTCAGCATGTTAAAGTTCATGATAGCACAATTAAAAAAAGATTGAGCAAGTTTGGAAGAGTTGCGAGGAGAAATCCTCTACTCTAAAAAGAGCAGGGCAGCACAGGTTATGTTCAAAAAGCTGCATCTGACTAAACCTCAGAACTTGTGGAACAATGTCCTTTGGACCGATGAGACCATACGACCAGATGTTTGATCAGCATGCATAGAAGTATGTTTGGAGTTAACTAAACACATTATAGCAACAGTGAAGCAAGGTAGTGAAGGGGTGATGATTTGGGCAGCTTGCAGTCTTCAAGTCATTGTACCAAAGCATTCTGTCACATGTGGTGGTGGACATGTGGTGGTGTGACCTCAAAAGAGCTGTGAATGAATGAATGCTCAATGGCCTAAAACAACAATGTAAAACAAAGTGGATGCCAGACTGATAAATAGAAAACAATAATGTTATCACTGCTAAATGTGGTTCTATCATGGGGTGCACTTAGGTGTTCAGAAGCTTCTTCTGCATTTTAGTTCAGTTTTTGTCAAATAAATCACATCGTGTAAATAGGCAGTGTCTTATTTTTCACCTCATTTTAAGGCTTGCTGCTGATTTATATGTGAAAACTATAACTTTAACTACAATTATAACCAGGGCTGGACTGGAACAAAAAAAAAATCGGCCCGGGCATTTTGACTAGAGACTGGCCCACCAGGTATTATAGGAAAAGCCATAAAGTCTTTGAATGAAAACAAACGCTGTTGTGACAGTGATGTACTGTCTTGTTGGTATATGTATGCTTTCTATACATTTTACGTCAGATAAAAACTTTGGTTGTAAGATTCAGATAATTATTTAATAAAAGCGAGACATTTTTAATGAGAATAAGAAAGAAAAGTATTTCTTTGTGCGAACCTCTCCCTGTTAACGCCCTACCTGGCCCCCTGGCAAAACTTTGCAAGAGGACATCTCCTGGTTTCATCTTCATGTTTCCCTCTCACCAGATAACCAAACCGACATCGTGGCCAGCAGCTTTTATAGCTGTGGCTCCAGCAAACATCAGCTGATACTAGAAAGTAATATTAAATCAATTCCAAAAACAGCTGATCAAGCTTAAACGTGCTGCTGTTGTTTAGCGCGACATCCGCTGGTTTCCTCTTTCTTGCGCAAAGTGGGCGATAAATAAACAAGAGAGCCGATCAGCTGATCATTGATCAGTTTCATGATTGAAGTAGCAACAGGAGAGAGAGGTGAGAGAATGAGAGAAGAAGAGGCAGCTGTGCAGCAAAGACACAGAATAACTGCAGCTTTGTGTCTTTTCCCATTGTAGCTGAAGTACGGGACAAATTGTGTTCCTTCTCAGCTCAGTACAAATCGCGTAATATTTTCTCTGAATACGGGACGATTCCGTTTTTTACGGGAAGGTTGGAAACTCGACTAACTAACCTTATGAATAAAATAAAGTTCACTATCAGTAACATCTTCATAGCACCCACCCAGCTGTATAGAAACTCCGTCATGCTAGCTAGTATGCAGTACGAGTTTTTGTAACTGACTGTAAAAAGTCAACACAACGAAAATAAACTCCACCTAAACTTGGTTTATATCTGACCCAGATAGACTGCAGGTCATAACTTCTTACCTGAAGTTCAGTTCACCTCTCCTCCTCCTGCCTCTCCTTTCCATCTGCTGGCCTCTGTGGTGTTTTTCCAGGTAGGATGGATTCCCAGAACACCACCACCACCACCAAACAACTGAGTTATTTTTACACATCTGCCAGCATCTGACCAATCCACCACCTTTCATTGTTTATACCATTACTGAAAAAAAAATAAATCATCGTCACATAAAAACAAAAAATCACCATCGGCCCACCGGGCAAATGTCCGGTATGCCCGATGGCCAGTGCAGCTATGACTATAACTACATTTGGAAGACAACCTTTCAAGGTCAAAGCAAAGTTTTTTGCAAATTTTTGAGAATGAATGTTTCCAATAAGACAGAGCTTGGATAAGTAAATGTAGGTGAGGTTTTGTGTGTTTGTATTTCCAACATCCTGCCTTCCTCCTGCTTCAGTGCGAGTTCTCTTGCTGTAAAACAGGAATGAAAGCTCAACTAAAAGCCCACTCAAGCATTTTGTCAAGTACAGTTAAGTCTGTAAGTATTTTAGACAAAACTTCACAACTTAGCCCATGTACACCACACACTGTGCACTGAAATTAAGCAATTAAGGGAGCAAACATCCAGACTTCAAGAAGTTACTCGGTGCAAACATTTGGAGGGATGAGCCTCAAATCCCAAAATGTTGATTCTGTTCATCTGGACATAGATGAGCCTCAAAATTCAATGTGATAATTCTGAAAATACATCTGCAATACAGGTGAAAGTCTAAATATTTGCACACCTGACTTTATGTGTTGTTAAACTTACCTTCTTGTAAGATATTAGAGAAGATCTGTCTGTCTCTGCCTAAAGCTGTGAAAGTGACAGACTCCCAGGGGGTTCCAGTGTGCAGATCCACCATCTGCTTCTCCCTGGTTCTCTCCACCCTGATCCACTTCCTCCCATACCTGCAGACCTAGAGAGTAAGACCATTACTTTCTAGCAATGGGATAATGAGATCATAAATCAATTGACAAGCAGGGTGTTTTTTTCAATAGACTTTTATACGTTACACTTTTTACTGCAGCCAGTGAGTGACCGCCTGCTGGGTTATTCAGAAAACGCTGGTTTCAGTGCACTTTCATCCCTCCATCATTTTTTAGCTAGTCAACATAACACAGAGGGAGACTTTTGTCCACAAGATCTGCTTAGAAGAAGTAAAATACATCTGTGAGGTAAAAATCTGAAACAGTTTCTTGTGGCCGCTTGTGGTCGCTGTCGACCCTTGGTGGCGCTGTCACTTGGTGTTCGCTCGCTCTGCGGTAGAGTATCACTTCCTGTTCCTGCTCAAACACAGTGGTGTTTCTGAGTAGCTTATTTGCTTAGCAATTTAATTTAATTAACAACTTTTAAATACATTCTTTTTTCAGAGTATAATCTTCACGTGCTTCATACGAAGCACACTTTCTGTGTACTCACTACCTAATTTATAGCCAAAGTATTCACTCACTGTCTCTGTACTGTTTCGCTAGCTTAGCTTAGCTCGTAGCTGACTCGTTAGCACCATGGCTACTTTACCTGTCCCTCCTGCACTTTCTTGCTCATTGTGTCAGATGTTTAGTTACTCCTCGGCCTCCTTTAGCAGTAATGATATCTGTAACAAATGTAGCATATTTGCAGCTCTGGAGGCCAGGATTACTGAACTGGAGACTCGGCTCTGCACCCTTCTCTCACCCTTAGCTAGCCAGGCCCCTGTAGCTGGTGCAGCCGAAGATAGCATAGGCCCCGCTAGCTGTTCCCCGGCAGACCCCAAGCAGCTGGGGAAAGAGGGCGGCTGGGTGACGGTGAGGAGGAAGCATAGTCCTAAACAGAAGCCCCAGGTACACCACCAACCCGTTCATGTGTCTAACCGTTTTTCCCCACTCGGCGACACACCCGCTGGGGGTCAAACTCTGGTAATTGGTGATTCTGTTCTCAGACATGTGAAGCTAGAGACACCGGCAACCATAGTCAATTGTCTTCCAGGGGCCAGAGCAGGCGACATTGAAGGAAATTTAAAACTGCTGGCTAAGGGTAAACGTAAATTCAGTAAAATCATAATTCACGTCGGCAGTAATGACACCCGGTCACGCCAATCGGAGGTCACTAAAATCAATATTGAATCGGTGTGCAACTTTGCCAAAACAATGTCGGACTCTGTAGTTTTCTCTGGTCCCCTCCCCAATCAGACCAGGAGTGACATGTTTAGCCGCATGTTCTCCTTAATTTGCTGGCTGTCTGAGTGGTGTCCCAGAAACGATGTGTAAAAGAACCCACCCACCACTTTAATCACACTCTAGATCTTGTTTTAACATATGGCATAGAAACTGAACATTTAACAGTGTTTCCTGAAAACCCTCTCCTGTCTGATCATTTCCTGATAACATTTACATTTACAATAATTGATTACACAGCAGTGGAGAGTAGACTTTATCAAAGTAGATGTCTTTCTGAAAGCGCTGTAACTAAGTTTAAGAATATAATCCACCCACTGTTATCATCGCCAATTCCCTGTACCAACATAGAGCAGAGCAGCTATCTGAACGCTACCCCAACAGAGGTCGATTATCTTGTTAATAATTTCACCTCCTCACTACGTACGACTCTGGATACTGTAGCTCCAGTGAAAACTAAGGTCTCTAATCAGAAGTACCTGACTCCGTGGTATAATTCTCAAACACGTACCCTAAAGCAGATGACTCGTAATCTGGAGAGGAAATGGCGTGTCACAAATTTAGAGGATCATTATTCAGCCTGGAGAAATAGTTTGTTGCTTTATAAGAAAGCCCTCCGCAAAGCCAGAACATCTTACTACTCGTCACTGATTGAAGAAAATAAGAACAACCCCAGGTTTCTCTTCAGCACTGTAGCCAGGCTGACAAAAAGTCAGAGCTCTATCGAGCCAACCATCCCTTTAACGTTAACTAGTGATGACTTCATGAATTTCTTCACAAATAAAATTTTTATCATTAGAGAAAAAATTACCAATAATCATCCCACAGATGTAATATTATCTACAGCTACTTTTAGTACCATTGATGTTAAGTTAGACTCTTTTTCTCCAATCGATCTTTCTGAGTTAACTTCAATAATTACTTCCTCCAAACCATCAACGTGTCTTTTAGACCCCATTCCTACAAAACTGCTCAAAGAAGTCCTGCCATTAATTAATTCTTCGATCTTAAATATGATCAACCTATCTCTAATAATCGGCTATGTACCACAGGCCTTCAAGCTGGCTGTAGTTAAACCTTTACTTAAAAAGCCATCTCTAGACCCAGCAGTCTTAGCTAATTATAGGCCAATCTCCAACCTTCCTTTCATATCAAAAATCCTTGAAAGAGTAGTTGTCAAACAGCTAACAGATCATCTGCAGAGGAATGGTTTATTTGAAGAGTTTCAGTCAGGTTTCAGAGTTCATCACAGCACAGAAACAGCTTTAGTGAAGGTTACAAATGATCTTCTTATGGCCTCTGACAGTGAACTCATCTCTGTGCTTGTCCTGCTAGACCTTAGTGCAGCATTCGATACTGTTGACCATAATATCCTATTAGAGCGATTAGAACATGCTGTAGGTATTACAGGTACTGCGCTGCAGTGGTTTGTATCATATCTATCTAATAGACTCCAATTTGTGCATGTAAATGGAGAGTCCTCTTCACACACTGAGGTTAATTATGGAGTTCCACAGGGTTCAGTGCTAGGACCAATTCTGTTTACATTATACATGCTTCCCTTAGGCAGCATCATTAGAAGACATAGCATACATTTTCACTGCTATGCAGATGACACCCAGCTCTATCTGTCCATGAAGCCAGATAACACACACTGTTGGATCTAAAGTCAGACCCCGCTGATCCCAGAACTTATTCCCATGAAAGAAAGACAAGGCAACAGCGATCGATCTTTTTACTTGCAAGGGAGGCCTTGTCAGTTGGTTAGCTCATCATGAAATGACCTCTCCGACTGCCCCCTCTTGCTCCCTTTTATTGACAACGTTCACACAATAAACAATAGTTTACAACACGTACCTTCCCCACGTAACCCCCCTTGGTTACAAAGACAAGGCACTGTGTGTGTGTTATGTGAGAATGTGTGTGTGTGTGTGTGTGTGTGGCATGCTGCTGATCAAAGGGTCATATAACATAAAAGCACAGGAACATCCTTGGTCATAAAGAGGGTAGTCTCCCCACACCCTAGATAACACAATGAAGCCATACAAAGGGGAGGAAGTTTACTACATCAAACAGACCTTCACAGAGGGTGTTCCTGTGATCAGAAACACTACTGCCCCCCCTCCCAGAATCTTAAGGATCTGGGGAGGGGAGGACAGAAAGAATTCTTTAAAACTATGTACAAATGACAAACATAAAAATGACAATATTTAACAACTCACCCTAACACACACCAATTAGTTAAACTGCAGGAATGTCTTAAAGACATAAAGACCTGGATGGCCGCCAACTTTCTGCTTCTTAATTCAGATAAAACTGAGGTCATTTTACTCGGCGCTGAAAAGCTTAGAAATATGGTATCTAACCAGATTCTTACTCTGGATGGCATTACCTTGGCCTCCAGTAACACTGTGAGGAACCTTGGAGTCATTTTTGACCAGGATATGTCCTTCAACGCACATATTAAACAAATATGTAAGACTGCGTTCTTCCATTTGCACAACATCTCTAAAATTAGAAATATCCTGTCTCAGAGTGACGCTGAAAAACTAGTTCATGCATTTATTACTTCCAGGCTGGACTACTGCAATTCATTATTATCAGGATGTCCAAAAAAACTCACTGAAAGCCTTCAGCTAATCCAAAATGCTGCAGCAAGAGTACTGACAGGGACTAGAAAGAGAGAGCATATTTCTCCTGTTTTGGCTTCCCTTCATTGGCTTCCTGTTAAATCCAGAATTGAATTCAAAATCCTGCTCCTCACATACAAGGTCTTAAAAAATCAGGTCCCATCTTATCTTAATGACCTTGTAGTACCATATCACCCTATTAGAGCACTTCGCTCTCGCTCTGCAGGCCTACTTGTTGTTCCTAGAGTATTTAAAAGTAGAATGGGAGGGAGAGCCTTCAGTTTTCAGGCCCCTCTTCTGTGGAACCAGCTTCCAGTTTGGATTCGGGAGACAGACACTATCTCTACTTTTAAGATTAGGCTTCAAACTTTCTTTTTTGCTAAAGCATATAGTTAGGGCTGGACCAGGTGACCCTGAATCCTCCCTTACTTATGCTGCAATAGACGTAGGCTGCCGGGGGATTCCCATGATGCATTGAGTTTTTCCTTTCCAGTCACCTTTCTCACTCACTATGTATTAATAGACTTCTCTGCATTGAATCATATCTGTTATTAACCTCTGTCTCTCTTCCACAGCATGTCTTTTATCCTGTCTTCCTTCTCTCACCCCAACCGGTCGCAGCAGATGGCCGCCCCTCCCTGAGCCTGGTTCTGCCGGAGGTTTCTTCCTGTTAAAAGGGAGTTTTTCCTTCCCACTGTCGCCAAAGTGCTTGCTCATAGGGGGTCATATGATTGTTGGTTTTTCTCTGTATCTATGAAGCGCCTTGAGGCGACTTTTGTTGTGATTTGGCGCTATATAAATAAAATTGAAATGAATTGAATTGGCTGCCTCCCTTCTTTCACCAATGACCTCCCACTTTCCTCTGTCATTCAACAGATTGGTGGGTTCAGCCCTGCATGGCTACTGTGCAGATCTCCAGAGGTGCACGACTCCACGGCTGGCCTCCTCAACTCCTACCACATCCTACAGTTTAGGCTGTGAACTGGCAGGAACTTGCCAGAGATGGGCTTTATGGTCAAAAATACCCACTAAATTCTTAGTCAGCAGCATTGTACATAGGGACCACCTAATAAAAATTAGTTCATGCCCCAACCTCACGAGTACTAATGGTCTGACCTTAAGAAAACGCCTTTGCCAATCCTAAATTATATCCAAACCTACTTGGGTCCTGTCTGAAAAAGTTATTCACCCCCCGAGGTTATGCCACAAGACAATGATCTCAAACACACCAGCAAGTCCAACTCTGAATGGCTCAAAAGATTTTGGAGTGGCCTCAATCCAATCGAGATGCTGTGGGATGACCTTAAACAAGCCGTTCATGTTCAAAAACTCTCCCACGTGGCTGAATTAAAACAATTCTGCAAAGAACACTGAGCCAAATTTCCATCACAGAGATGAGAGAGACTCACTGCCAGTTGTCACAGTTCTGCCAAGGTTGGGACAACCAGTTAAAAGAAACAAAGCATGAGGTTTAATTTATATGAGCAATATGTTTTCCTTCTGAATGCAGAACTGATCAGTAATATAAGAAATGGTCAAGATCAATTCTTATTCTGCTTTGAACTAACTGTTCCGGTTATCTGGGCCTACACAACCAAACCAGAGCTCCTTTCTGTATAGAACTGCAAGGCAGAGCTGCTCTGAGGGCAGGAGCTAAAACAAACTGTTCACTGCCTGCCTG
This sequence comes from Neolamprologus brichardi, assembly GCF_056152115.1. Lineage (NCBI taxonomy): Eukaryota > Metazoa > Chordata > Actinopteri > Cichliformes > Cichlidae > Neolamprologus > Neolamprologus brichardi. The sequence continues at coordinate 3,117,123 of NC_142119.1, read as the reverse complement.
GGCAGCCAAAGTACACAACAGCACCAGCGCAGAAAGTCAACTGAAGCGAGATATTTCTCCAGGATGTTGGTGGACCTAACAGAAGCCAGACATTAGTGGATTCTGGGCATTTATAAAACAGGTAAGCAGACTCTAAAGGCAGCTCTAAGCCAAAAAGAAAAGAAAAGAAAAAAAGGAGCATGAACCCAGCGGTTCCCATTCAGCACTAGTCGTCAGAAATACATTAATTTATATTTAAACACCCCAATCTTAGCAGTGCTCAGCCTTTGACAACATGTATCAACTTTCATGCTTTTCATGCTGTTTACATGCAAATGTGCAGGCTGTATGTACCCAATGTATGTTGTTGTTGTTTTTTAAAACACCAATTGTGCATGGAATTCATTTACAGAGCAACTTTATTTTGATTCCAGTGCAAAGTATTTAAATGGCCTCTTTGGCCATCTACCACTGCAATGCTCAATTTACTGCCAGCTTATCTGGTGTGCATGGCACGTGCCACCAAACAATAACCCACTTGACAAAGCAGCATACATAGCAATAGACCTTGCAATGGAGTCATGTTTCTCTCAACGTGATGAATCCACTCTTAATATACCCACATGGCTTGGTCTGCTAAGTATCTCTTAGGGTGTGCCCTGGCTGGCTTCACAAAAAGCATATTTTAAAAGGCAGGGCAATTACAAGGACAAAATAGCCTACAAATAGATGTGGATTTCCTCCAGTTTAAGCTGAGGTGTAGACACTTGTGCAAGTTAACCGATCATTGTGCAGTCTGTTTCATGAACATATGGAGCCAAAGGAGAGGAAGAAACTAAAGAAAGGAAATAAGAGAAAGACATTTAGGACACTCAACTACAGTAATATATGTTCAGTTCTCTCAGCTTTTCTCAATATCAGAAGCTCTTCAAGAGTTAAAGAATAAAGCAAGATAATGTTTTGCTGTAGAGCTGCTTTTTTTTTTTTTTTTTTTTTACATTAGCTGCTCACTACTTGTCACCAGGAATTCGATTGGCTATTCTGAGCTGGAGGCAGCTTGCCAAAGTTTTATATGATGTGGTTTGTGAGGAATTAGAGATATATTTTGCTGCTATTGTTAATAATCATCATCATTACCATTGCATTAATAATACAGTCTGCAGTATTGATATTGTATTCAGATGTTTAAACATATTGGTACCCAATTAGCCTTTATTATAGGTGCAGTTATAACCACTCTAAACTGTTGAGTTGAATCTATAATCTTAAATGCTTTTGAATGCTTGTTATAATCTTAAATGTGTACGTGCTGGCCTTCTGTCTGGTGGAAAAGGTTACAAGGTTCAGCTGGTGAAGGGAGAGGTGAAACTGAGTGCATATCATGATGACACCCACACACACTCACACATTAGATAGACTCATTTATAGGTGAGAGGTTAATCATGTTTGCTTGTAACTCTAAAATTGTCTCTGTAAAAGAGGAATAGTTTCTTGCTGTCTCTGCAAAAAGAGGAACAGTTTCTTGCAGGGTGTGGGTCTGGTTTTCCAGACAAGAAGTGAAAGTCAGAAGGCTGACAGGAAGCATCTGTCGTGGAGACGGAGAAAATGTTATTTTTAAACTGTGTTAAGTCATTGTGGTTTTGAAACCTATGTATGAACTGTATCTGAGTGACGTTGAAGGGGCGTCAGTAAATTTAAGCCCTGAAAGGTATAAAACACCTGCTTATGCTCTGTAAGTTGGGGATCGGCGCTGTCTGCGTACAACGGCGGCCTTCCCACGCGTGTCATTAAAATCATCGTTTGACTCCACCCGGCCGGATTAGTGTTGTTATTATGAAAGTTGATTACCTCCTCTACCCCTCCTCAATATTGAACCCAACATTTTGGGAGGCTCGTCCGGTTATTGAGGAGGGAGAGTGAGTTGGAGGCTTGGACAGAGAAATCCGGGGTCCGAGGTGGTCAGACGGGCAGGCACGAATATCAGTGGTCGAAGTGAGTGGGCATAAGCCGGCTTATCCAAAGATAAGGCATTACTACCTGTTGAATTATTTCGAAAATGTGCCAAATTGGACATGAAAAAATTAAAGTCTACTCACTGAAATTACTGGTGGGTGTCTGTTTTGATTTTGGTGAAAATCTCATGAGAGTTGAAAGTTGAAGTTTGAAAGGGTTAAAGTCCCTTAAAGAAAGGGAAAAAATGAAAACAGTGAAAGGGTTAAAGTCCCTAAAGGGTTAAAGTCCCAAGTAGGAAAGTAGGCAATTTGGTCATTTTATGGGTTTGAGTCCCAAATTGGTCAGACAGATTGGACCTGGGTCGGTCATACACTTGTTTTGGGTGTTGATTGTTGTTTCAAAGTATTATAAATTTTTGAAGGACGGTGGTTGGACCACTAGGAGGCACCTTTCTCGGAGGTGACGCTCCCTCCTGGCCAAGGACGCTCAGCCTTGACCTATCGGCGAATAGGGATAGTACGGTTGGCAACCGGGGAGAACTTGGGAACCTCTGGCGGTCTTCCCACGCGTGTCATTAAAAATCATAGTTTGACTCCACCCGGCCGGATCAGTGTTGTTATTATGAAAGTAGATTACCTCCTGTATCCCTCCTCAATATTGAACCTAACAGGTTACTTTAGCACTTGCTTCTGGGAGTCAGTCAAACTGAAAGGGTTGGTGCTAGCTTGGAAAGCTCTGCCATGATTGGTCATTCAGCTGTTAGACGGCTCTTGATATCTAGCCTTACCGGACAAGAACTTTTTACAGTTTGCTCCATAGACTATATGAAGGCACCCTTTGGTTTCTGAACACCATGTTTTTTGCTTTGCCTATAGTATTTTGACCACCAAGATGTTGTATATTTTGGAGACAAAAGCTTTACAGTTGTGTGAAAAAGTGTTTGCCCCCCTTTCTGAGTTCCTATTTTTTGTATGTTTGTCACACTTAAATGTTTCAGATCATCAAAGAAATTTAAATATTAGACAAAAATAACACAAATAAACACAAAATACAATTTATAAATGAAGGTGTAGGCCACTCCAGAGTCTTCATTTTGTTTTTCTTAAGTCATTCAGAAGTGGACTTGCTGGTGTGTTTTGGATCATTGTCCTTTTGCAGAACCCAGGTGCACTTTAGTTTGAGGTCACAAACAGATAGCCAGACATTGTCCTTCAGGATGTTTTTGGTAGAGAACAGAATTCATGGTCTATTTACCACAGCAAGTCTTCCACTTCCTGAGGCAGCAAAATAGACCATCACAATACCACCACCATGTTTTACTGTTGGTTTGATGTTCCCTTTCTGAAATGCTGTGTTACCTTTACACCAGATATAATTGGACACACGCCTTCCAAAAAGTTCAACTTTTGTCTCCTCAGTTTCCCAAAACTCCTGGGGATCATCAAGATGTTTTCTAGCAAAACGAAATGTTTATGTTGCCTCAGCTCAGCAGTGGTTTTCGTCTTGGAGCAGGCCATTTTTGCCCAGTCTCCTTCTTCTGTTGGAGTCACTTACCTTAACCGAGGCAAGTGAGGGCTGCAGTTATTTGGATGTTGTTCTGGGGATAAAAATAGAGCTTTTTTTCCAATAAGTTGAATACCTACCTTCCACTGAATAAGCTCATCGGTCCTTTGATTGAATGAGCTAAAGAAATCACAGTTTATGTTGTTTTTGATGGATCCCTCTGCCAATCATCTGTCGGTGCATGTGTTCCCACTGCACAAGCATCACACGTAAAGTAATCTGTGTGCACCTGAGTACACCACCAACGCACACATAGACATGAAAAGGAAAACAAATGGTATGCAAAAAAACCCTGTGGGAAGCAAAGGTTTTCAACACCAAGGTCGACAACTTTTAGTCCAGTTTACAGCTTAAAATGCTTGTTAACCAGGTTTCTCTTTAACACTCAAGCTAAACTAAGGAACAGCAGGATTTCACACATGGACACTTTTAGAGCTTCTTCTTCACCGCTCCTTCAAGCGACTGCTGATTGTTTACACTCAGCATGATTGACACTTGGCTACCTCATTTGAGTGACTATTTTAAACGCTTTGGCACTACTTCATTACTGGAACCACAGCTCTGCTGGCAGAGTCAGGGCATTCATTTCCCGCAGCTCTTAGTGCGCCCACAGCCCTAAACGCCTCAGTGCCAGCTGCTTGTGTGCACCACTGGCAGCTCAGCACATCCAGGAAAAGTCACCCGAGATGCTCTAAAAATGTGTCTGCAGTGTTACCTCCAAGCAGCACAGAATTACACTGGTTAATATAAAGTATGTGTCTGTGCTATGGTGGGCAATAGATGCCTATTATTTAAGAGATTAAAGGATTTTCCTTCCACAGTACACATGGTGTCTTCTGGTGATTCCCCACCAGGGCTGCAGTTGCAGCATGTTAGATGGAAAGATTGTTGAATAGTCTGAATTTCAAAAAGAAATCAAAAAGCACAGATAAGTGTTTGACAGAAGAATGCCACATGCACTTAACTACAAGGAATAGGTTGCAACACAGTGGCAACTTTTGGGACACCCTCGCAGGAATTTGCAGTTAGCCTGTGCCTCTTTCTTTTCAGTTTAATTCAGGTGTTTTTCCAAGATTTCCAAAATAAGATAAGATAAGCACCTCAGTTATTTACGCATTCCACGATATTCTCTCATTTTTTATATTTTATGACAGTTTGGACTCAAGCAGCACCATCTACAGTTCAGCATCCTTATATAATCAATCTTTGAAAATAATGGATAAAAAATCTGTTCGGTGGAATCATTGTCACATTTTAAAAAAATATAATTGACTTAGTTTAGGAGCTTTATTTGTGTTTTCTTAAATTACCCTTCAAGTGTATAAATAGGCTGGTCCCAGAGTGTCTTAATAGATACATCCAAAGACAAGATAGTAATTGCATTACTAGGAGTATAGTGAATGGCAACTGCAAAATATCATATCGCAGGTCTAAATTTGGACAATCAGCGTTTTCCATAAAGGCTTGCCATCTGATATCAAACTGATTACAGATATTAGTTCCTTTACATTGAAGGTTAAAAGTTAGTTAAAGGGAAATCAGAGGTGTAGTGATTTCAATTAATCTTTTTTTTGTGGGATTTGTTTGTTTGTTTGTTTTTACATTGTCTGTTAATTGTAGCTGTATTCATGGTGTATTTTGGTTTCATGAACATGTATGTTTTAATAGGGCTGGGTATCGTCACTGATTTTTAGAATCGATTCAATTCCGATTCACAAGGTCCAGAATCGATTCGATCCACGATTCGATTTAATTCGATTCGATTCGATTCACTTCGATTTGAATATGGGAAATTTTGACAGTCAGAAATATTATAATTCTGATTAGTACGTTTACATATTTTTGTATCTATAAAAAGGAAGCTGACACACGCAAGACTTTAACAGAGGTGTGAGCATCACAGCAGATGCCTTTGTGTCAAAGTAGCTGAAGATAAAACACAGAAACACATGAAGGTGATTTTTCCTGGCCTGGATTTTATAAAAATATTCTGCAGTACATCAAAAACGAAAGAAAACCATTAATCAACACATGAACATTACCTCTGAAGTTACAGCGGTTTTATTAGAGACACGGCTAAGCATTTTGCATTTTGCATAATTTTAAAAAGTTTAAATTTGTTCAGCATTGAACGGCAGAAATTAGGTTTTCTTTTCGGAAGTATATAAAACAGAAAAAAAAAAAGTCGGCCGATAGCGCTGTAAACAATGGTAGACTTGTGCGTAACAAGCAAGCGAATAATAGAGAGAGAGAGAGAGAGAGAGAGAGAGAGATGTGCATCGTGGTTGAAGCAAAACAGTAAAAGTAAGAGTGAATACTTGACGATGTTTTTGTGAAGCGTAGTTTGGATCTTCTTTTGCTGCTGGTTCGGTCAATATTGTTTGGAGAGACATCAAACTAACAGCTTTAGAATCAGCGCATAAAGGGCGTGAACACAAAGCGCAGACCCGTCGGCTTTCAGCCCCAACTGTGAGAAATTCGACATCTAACTGATTCTGATCCGCGGGTTGCGCTGTGTGTTTAAGTCTTTGTGCAGAATCCGTGTTCCTGCTCTCATTTACTGTTTTAGCTGTTTGGTGATTGTTGAAATTTTGTGAGATTTCACCTGAGATTCTGGCATTTCGGGCAAAATAAATTTATATTAAAAAATCGATTCAGGATTTTAATGAATCGATTTTACGTAATCCAAGCCAGAATCGATTTTAATCGATAAATCGATTATAAAAACCCACCCCTATGTTTTAACTCTGTGTATTGTGAATGTAAGCCCAACAAGGGACAATTGTTGAAAATTAGCTATAGCTATAATATTATGTGCAGCACATCAGTTTCATGTTTTATACTTGGACTATGTTAAACTGCACTGTCTGTTTTAAATAAAGAATTATTATTATATCACTAAGTACACTAAGAGATTATGAGAGGATGGATATACAGAACTATAAGCTGACTGCTGCAGTACATACATAGAGGAACAGTGTTAAGTTGAACTCTTATAGCATTACTTTGATGATACAACATTTAAAATTGGATGAGTTTAAGCATTTCAGTTTGTGATTACAAAGGTTTAAAATCCTCTGCTCCCGTCTCACTGACTTAATACAAACCACCATCACTCAGTCTGCTGTCTTTTCTTATCTTCTGTCCACAAAGTGCAAATTTAGTTGTTTGTCTGGTATCAGAACTGTGCGGCTGATGGATTTCAGCTCTCCCAGTGTGGGGTCGGGTTTGATTTCAAACTGCCTGATAAGCTGTGAAAAAAAAATAGAGTTAGTGAGTTCTCTGAAACGTGGATGACAATTGATTTGAATATAGACAAATGTATTATCTCACACAATCACAAACAACAGAGATGCATAAGACACATATATACCCTTCAGCATTAATGAAGCCGTTCCAGATTTCCGTAGGCACTGATGCCCAAATACTCCATCAAAGACTCCACCTTCTGAGCTAAGTGCTAATAAAAGCTGAACACGATTGTGCGATCGTGGCTCAAGAGTTGGGAGTTCGCCTTGTAATTGGAAGGTTACAAGGCGAACTCCCAACTCTTGAGCCACGATCGCACAATCGTGTTCAGCTTTTATTAGCACTTAGCTCCAGGAACCAGATTTCTCCAGATTCCCTGAACATTTTAATGAAGTCTTCACAATTTCATGTTCAGGGACGTCATTCTGAAATTATTCCACAGCTTGTACACATAGTTTTTGGAGACTGGTGAACCTCTGCCCATTACAGGACACTGAATTTTCAACTAGCTTTCGAGTGCTTTTGTTTGGTTTTTATGTCCGATTTTTTCCCACTTCCCATGACACCCATCCCCCCCCCCCCCCAAACCCCCGCACTTATTGTTGGACACACCTGGGTCACATTTAAGAAAAATCCAGGAGTTTCCCTGGGATGTTCAGCAGTTTTTTCTCCTTCTTGTCACTTACTTGAAACAGGAGCAGATACATCTCGAGCTCAGCAATCCTGCGACCGACACAGCCTCTTACTCCAAAGCCAAACGGGATGGAGCCGAAGGGGTTTGGCCTCTCACGGCCGTCTCGGAGCCATCGCTCTGGCTTAAATGTGAACGAGTTGGGGAATGTGTCCTCATCATGGCTGATGGCATAGTGACAAAAGGTGAACGCCGTCTGTAGAGCAATCAACAACTGGAAGTCAACACAATATGGAATACTGATCCTGGCTATTGTCCTGGCTATTGTGTTATATCACTTATAACACAATAGCCTTTTTATATCCAGGCATCATACGTATGTCTTATTAAGTTAATACAAAAAGCACTCACAAACAATCTAACAATGGTTAAAAGCAGACCTACTTTTTTTGGAAACTCATATCCACCAATAGAAATATTCTTTTCTGCAATGATCCTCGCATTCATAGAAACAACAGGATACATCCTGCAAGACAAGTTATTTTTTGTTTGCATGTTACTTTAGGCTGGTTCATAGTCTGGCTTCTTCTTATGCAGGTGAATAAGAATATTGATTTTTGAAAACTGATGAATTAGTCTACATTTAACCTGTTAAGAGCCATGAGTTCAAATAAAACCCATTTTGGCTGCTAAATAGACAAACTTTAGGAAACTAGAAGCTATTTTCACTTCCAAAGATTTTCAGTTTGGCTGTTACAAATATGTGAAAACTATCTATTAAAAACATGTTTGTTTACTGCATTAATCGCTTCAGTTAAAGCTAAATCATAGCAGTCTTACCTCAGCGTCTCTTTGATAACTGCCTTTAAATACGGCATGCCAGTGATGTCAGCAGCGGTGGGGATCCGGTCTAATGGTACCATAGTGGACACTTCTTTATAGAGTCTTTCCTGGATATCAGGGTTCTTGGACAGCTCGTGCAAAGCCCACGTGAGAGTGTTGGAGGTCTTGGGAGTTTAAAAAATGTGAAAGTAAACTTTTGAGGAAATATATGCTGAGCCTTGCATACGAAACATGCAAAAGAAAAGTGAATACACTGAGTGGCGAGCTTTGATGATTAGAGCCGTGCAGAGTGCCTTTTTACATGTGATGTTTTATTACTAGTATTGGTATTCCATTTACCGTGTCCACTCCAGCTAAGAGGAGCTCAGTGACGCTGCCATACACATCTTTAGTGCTCATCTGCGTGTTTGAGAGTAGGTATGTCAGGTATTCACCCTCCACATCCTGCTGGTTGTCAACCCGCTGCTGAATCATCTCCAACTTCTTGTCAATCAATGTTTTGGCTAGAACAGGTGCATAAAAATGGTGCAAAAAATATATATAGTTGGAACACTGTATAATCAGTCAAAACAGAATGCAGTCATTTACTCATAAACCCATATTTTACTAGCAACAGGACATAGGATGAAATATACTGTATCAACTGAGACATTTTATTATTTCATGAAACATATTAGCTTTGGTTCAATTTGATGGAAACAACATATCTTTAAAACGTAGTGACAGTTGCACCAAACTGGCAACAGTTCAGTACCATCAGTACCATAACTGGTACTTTTATATCTTTTATATCCATGACTGGATATAAAAAAAGAGCATCTTATAGAGGCAGTGTTTCTCAGAGGTAAAAATAGATTATTCACCAATCTGCAACAAAAGACCATAATCTAGAAATGCTGCCATCTACTCTGGGACAAAGCTCATTTAAAATAGAGGCAAAGTGCAAAACCGATTTGTTTGTTTGTTTCACTTTATTAAAGACACACATGGGCCCATAAAAAAAAATTAATTCCATAGCGTTACACAATTAAATAAAGGCTAAAATGTCAATGTTTCCATAATTTTGAATAAAACCTAACTGAACTTAGTGCAGCGTCAGTCAGAGATACAGTTATACTGTTTACAGTCCTTCACCGTACACCTACAACTCTACATCTGCAGCATGACGACTAGGTACTCCAACACTAACAAACATTTGGCTTGCGCTTCTCCACCTTGGCATCTCATTCCATTGTTATATGCTACGATGGGTTTTCTCATACTGCCTTCTCTGTAGCTCTTCCACAAATGAGCAGTGTACATTGGAGTGTAGGAGGCTTTAAAGAGTCCAAACTTCACTGGAATAGTGCATATACCAAATTTGCGACTCAACATATTAGCTTGTGCATTGTCTATAGATGCCCACATCATCAGACAAATCTTTCACACTTTAAGAACGGAGCCTGACAGAGAAAATTCAGGAATAACCAAATCCTTGTGCTCCCTATTTCTGACAATAAAAACTTTACTCTTCTTGGCATTATATAGAACATAAAACTCTAGACCAGGGGTAGGCAGCTCCAGGCCTTGAGTGCCGGTGTCCTGCAGGTTTTAGATGTCTCCTTGATCCAACACAGCTGATTCAAATTGCTAAATTACCTACTCAACATGTCTTGAAGTTCTCGAGGCCTGATAATAAACTAATCATTTGATTCAGGTGTGTTGACCCAGGGTGATACCTAAAACCTGCAGGACACTAGCACTCGAGGCCTGGTGTTGCCTACCCCTGCTCTAGACCATATTGAGGGCAGACCCTCAATAATTGCTCAAGCCCAGCACTATAGGGGGGAAAACTCACCAAATCATCTGCATACATCAAGTGATTAACTGTAGTATTGCCAACTACACAACAGCTTTGATAAATCATCCATATAAACATTAAACAGAGGAGGAGACAGAATCCGTCCCTGTCTGCCCCCATTCCCCACACAAAAGGGGGCAGACACACAGTTACCCCATTTTATGTGCATGGACTAATGGGCATACCAGAAGGACAATATTCTTACCAAAGATTTGGAAACCCCTGTGTCAGCAGATATCTTATCCATCCCACACGCCTTACCACCTTTAAATTTCTACTTGCATCATAAATTTCTCTTGATGACACCACAACATCTCCCTTATTGTCAATTTCACCCACTGCAAAAATGGAACTTTTAACACAGTTAAATAGATCACAGTAATGTTTCTGTCACATTTGAGTAATTGCCTCTGAGGCACTAGCACCATCAATATTAGCTGGTAGAGATGTCTACTCAACCTCATTCTGTGGATACTGAACGGACATATATACATTAAGAATGGTAAACTTTCTATCTCTGCCAATAATCTCAATTTCTATAGCCCAATCAGCCTTCAGTCTGACAACATTAACTGATCATACTTCTTGTGCCAGAGTATAGCGACATTCTCCCACGAACAACTCTAGAGCTCAGATCGGTCGCGGATTCACCAACTCCATGAAAGTCCTTGCGCAAACAGTTCAGATTTTCCAGACCTTGCTTAGGTTAAAAAGGTAGTTTGAACACACAACATATCACTGAATACCAAAAGTTTATCCACAGTTAAACAGCTTGATTGGTCAGGTAATCCTTGGGCATTAAAGGAGACAATATTAATGCTCATTTATCTCAATGTCATGGGCATTGAAAGGTCCCGCCCTGTGCTGCTTCAGAATCACCAGTGTTTGACTCAGGGTGCAGTCACTGCACACCAATCCTGTGATGCCAGTAACCCCGTTGACTCTGCTCTCCTTAGGCCTGTGAGCCTCAAAATAGCGGCTAACATAAATCCCTGCTGGCCAAAGCAGTGGATCAATGCTATCCTTTACGTCATCACGTTCAGCAGTAACATCAAACGATCCAAATATTTTATGGGCTGAGTCGAGTTTTTGACATGTCACTGACTTACCCAGCGTCTCAGTCAGATAGGAGCGCAGAGTTCAGCATCAAGATCAGGACAAAATCATGTTGCAAACACACCCACAAGCTTGCTTTTAACCACAGGTATCTTATCACTCGTGCTGATACCAATTATTCCCATTTTCTTGTGCTTTACATGTTGAAAACCAGTGCTCAGTATCCTACCACTGGAGTGGTTTCTGTGGCTTGAGGTTTTCCTTTCCTCACAACTGAGCTCCATTCAGGGGACAGCAGGGGACAGCAGGCGACAACGATCCCCAAGCCTTCCCGGACGTGTTCTAGCCCACTTTTGAGGCATGCTGTAGCCAGCCAGAAATGGGCTCTCTGGCTCCTCCCGCTGCTGTCCGGGGAAGCCCAGGAAGCAGCTCTGAGCCTTCCTGTGATGGCGAGAACATCCTTCCCCGATGTCAGGATAGCCATCATAAATTGGCTGGGGCTCTTTCCTGAGGATCATCAGTGATGCTTCTGGGAGGGACGGTTGAGGCCGGAGGACCGGCCCTTCACATTCGCTAGCAGGCTGCACGACACTGCGGCCAGGTGGCTACAGCCTGCCCCCATGCCAGTGGAGATGCAGGTACTGAACACCGTCATGCTGGAGCAGTTTGTGGAGGGGCTCCCAATTGGGATGGCGGACTGGGTCCGCTGCCACTGGCCAGCGAGCCTTGAAGCTACAAATGCTGGCCTAGGACCACCTGGTGGCATGATGGGAACACCCACGAGGACAGCCATGGCTGGTAATAACGGACCGACTGGTCCCGGCCCCACGAAGGCCACCGACTAACCCTTTTTCATCTGGGTTTTCTCCACAGGTCCCGGCCGTTACGGACACCATGCCCAGCTAAACTAGGGCTGCATAGGCATTGAGGCAGGAATGCTGGAGGTGTGGGCAACCGGGGTATCTTCGTTTGGACTGCCCGTTAATGGAGGTGGGACAGGTGCTACATATTGCCAGCCCTCCGACACCCTCCCCTGGTTCAGGAGAGACATATCGTTTACCGGTAAGGTGCCCAGGGGGTATATGCCAGGCTTTGGTGAACTCGGGCTGTACGCAGACCCTGGTCCACCAAACCCTGCTGGAGGCTGAGTGGGTGGAGGTGAAGTGTGTGCATGGGGACATTCATAAATATCCCTCAGTCCAAATGGAAATTAGATATCAGAGGAAAATGCGTAGAATGAGGGCTGGCGTTAGTTCGTGCCAGACGCAACCCTTAATTTTGGGGACGGATTTTTCATGGTTCCCGTGCTTCCCTGGCTGGCTCTATGTCAGGCCACATGTTTTTGTTATTGTTGTGTGCTCTCTCTCTCCCTCTCCTCTGTCTCCGCCTGCCTGGGCAGAGCTCATCTTGGGCTCCTGCTTCTGGCCCGCGCACGTGCCGATTACCACACCTGCCACTGATCTTCCTGAACACTACTTAAGATGGTGGTTCTGTGCTAAAAGTTGCTGGATCGTTGAGTAATCAGTGTTAGTGTTGCCCCAGCGACACTCTTCATTCTATGTGAAAACCTAGCTCATTTCTGATTGTGTTTGTCTTGTATATAGTCCGTACGGTTTGTACCAATTTGTCACACTTCCGTTTGGCTTGTTCGGAGCCCCGGCCATTTTCCAAAGTCTCATGGACCAGGTGCTGTGTCACAGGACCAGGTGCTGCGTCTGCACACTGCATACACTGCCACTTACCTGGATGATGTCATCATCCATAGTGACACCTAGGCGTAGCATATGCAGTGGGTGGCCATGATCCTGTAGTCCCTGAGATGGGCAGGGCTCACAGCCAACCCGAAGAAGTGTGCGGTTGGACAGAGCGAGGTACAGTATCTGGAGTACTACTTGGGGGGTGGGGAGGTGCGTCCACAGTTGGACAAAACAGCAGCCATCGCATCCTGTCTGCGTCCCAAGACCAAAAAAGAGGTGAGGTGGTTCTTGGGGCTGACTGGTTACTACCGCCGGTTCGCGCCCGGCTTTGCTGACTACACTCTGCTTCTTTACCATATTACACTACATAGCACTACATCTCAGGATAAAAGATAAAAGATGCTGAATGGTGCACATGTAGTTTGAACTGTAAAAGGATTCTGAATCCTCAATATGATTTAAAAAAAAAAGCACTATATAAATACGAGCTGATAGAGAATAATGCTGTGGCTCCTTACGGGAAGTTGGTGCAAAACCTCCCCACAGATTTATTTTTTTTCTTTTTATAATACTGTTTATTGTTTCCTAACACTCTAAAACTTAACTAACACATCAGGACTGTGAGGTTCAAACTGCTCACCAAAGCTGAAGATGCCCTCCCAGCCAGCAATGTAACGTCCCCAGTAGGGCAGCAGATTCCGGCTCCACTTGGGAAGAATAAACACTATCGTGTTGTAGGAGAGCATCTGGGCTATGGAATTGATGAAATCTTGTGTACCACCAGGAATTTCCTCTTCCAGACAACCAAGCCTTGTCTCAAACAATATGGAGGCAATTCCTGAATGGATAAGAAAAAGAAATGGCAATGAAGCTAACAACAAAGCGTCCTTTTAACTTTAGTTTGAAATTAATATTTTTTTTATTTAATTCATTAAACTAATATGTTATTTGGTCCAGCATTCAGCATTTGCAGTTTTAACCTTCAGGCTACCTTCTAGTGAAAACAGATAAAGCTCATTGGCAATGTTGATCACAAAGTCTCCCGTTGGGCTGCACTGGCACAGACTGCGCATCTTCTTGGTGAAGTCTTTAACCACATCACTGATAATCCCAGAATACTGGGCTGAGTCCTTCGGATGCAGCATCTGCTTGTTAAGCACCACCCTCAGCTTGTACCACCTCTCTCCCTCCCTGTTGGAACAGAAACATGTTTGCACTGAAATAAATAAATCCAAACGCAAACACAACAAAGAGTCTGAACTATGATTTACTTATGCATCCATTATGGCTGATTTTCTGCTACATTTTTCCATTCAACCAGTTTTTAGCTAGTAAACTAAAGAGCTCACACAAATATCTAAGCTGGCTGTGGTCTGCAGTTTGTTTGCTACTATGCTTACACGTGCACACACACACATATACATATATATATATATATATATATATACATATATATATATATATACATATACATATACATATATATATATATATACATATACATATATATATATATATATATATATATATATATATATATGGCTTCACGATCCTCCTTCATGGTTCGTGCACGTAGAAGCTCAGTTTTCTCTTCGTGGAGTTTCAGCCGACGATACTAAATACCACCATGTGGTGGCCTCACTTGACCAGTTGTCAACCCGCCACATGATGACTCTCCTCCAGGACCCCCTAGCCCAAGTCAAGTACACCACCCTCAAGGCGCTGCTGCTGCGGCGTTACTCCCTCTCTGATGCTGAGCGGGCTGAGAAACTCCTTTCCCTCGCGGGCCTGGGCGACGGCACCGCTCTCGAGCTCATGGAGAGCATGCTGTCCTTGCTGGGCGCGGATGACGGAGGATTTCTCTTCACCCACCTCTTTCTCCGACAGCTGCCGGCTCCAGTGCACGCTGGCCTTGCCAACTCCCCGCTATTGGCCACGAAGGATTACCGCTCCCTTGCGGAAGAGGCGGATCGCATTCTCCTGGCTACCAGGAGTTTCGGCGTCCAGGCGATTGTTCAGGACTCACCAGCGTTTTCCCCCGCCCCCTCACCGATGCTCCAGGGGCCCTCTGACTCGTCCACGGTAGCCGGAATCGCTGCACGGTGGCACCGTGGAAAAGGGCTTTGCTTTTATCACCAGCGTTTTGGAGCGAAGGCACGGTGCTGTCTCCCGCCTTGCAGTTTCCAGACCCAGGGAAACGGGCATGTCAGCGCTCTGTAGCAGCCGCAACCGCTGGCAACAAGGAAAGGCTGCTTTTCTTAGAGGACTCACGCTCGGGGAGGCGTTTTCTGGTGGACTCCGGCTCACAGAAGAGCCTTCTTCCCCCAGCTGGCTCGGACAGGCTAGCTGAGGGCTGCGGGCCATTGCTAACAGCGGCTAATGGCTCTCCCATCAAAACCTTCGGTGAAAGGTTGGTGACTGTTTGCTTTCATGACCGTGACTTTCAGTGGAACTTTGTTGTTGCTGCTAGCTCTGTGCCTATAATAGGCGCTGATTTTCTTTGTGCTCACGGACTGCTGGTTGATGTTGCTAACAGACGTTTAATTGATGCTGTGTCATTTTCCTCATTGCCCTGTTTGACTCGGGGTGCTCAGCCCGTGGTGCATGCTAACTCACTAGATTCGGGTGACGTTTTTCAGTGTTTGCTTTCTGAGTTTCCCTAACTCACTGTCCCCACTTTCTTGAGCACGGTGACGAAGCATGGGGTGGAGCATTACATAATTACAGTAGGGCCCCCAGTGTTCGCGCGCGCCGCCTCAACCCTGCCAAACTGGCTGTCGCTTGGGAAGAATTTGCCACCATGGAGCGTCTGGGCATCGTGCAGCGTTTGAATAGTGCCTGGACTTACACATGGTGCCTAAATCTGATGGTCGGTGGCGACCTTGTGGGGATTTCCGCCATCTTAATAATGTCACAGAGAACGATCGTTATCCCTTTCCCCACATCAAAGATTTTTCCGCCCATCTTGCGGGGACCTCGGTTTTTTCGAAGATCGATTTGGTACGGGGATATCACCAGGTTCCCGTGCGCGCGGAGGATGTCCCCAAAACCGCCGTAATTACACCTTTCGGCCTTTTCGAGTTTCTGCACATCCCGTTTGGCCTGAAAGGTGCCCAAACCTTCCAGCGGTTGATGGACTCGGCCCTTTGTTTTTGTATATCTCGATAATATACTGGTGGCCAGCAGCTCGAAAGAGCAGCACATGTTCCATCTGCGTCAGGTTTTTCAGCGTTTGGCGGAGCATGGACTGATTATTAATCCGTCTAAATGCCAGTTTGGGTTGCCGGTTCTCGATTTCCTTGGACACCGTATTTCCGACGAGGGCGCGGTTCTGTTGCCTGACAAAGTCCGAGCTGTTTCGGAATTTCCGCGTCCCACGAATGTTAAGGCACTGCAGGAATTTTTGGAGATGGTGAATTTTTACAACCGTTTTCTCCCCAGAACGGCACATCTGCTAAAGCCCCTTTATGGGGCGTTAAAAGGTAAGAAAGCTAATGACTCCGTTGACTGGTTTCCGGAAAGCATCCAAGCGTTTTCTGATGCTAAGTCAGCGTTAGCTAATGCTGCCCTTCTGGCCCACCCATCCCCCTCAGCGCCGATTGCGTTGACCACCGATGCGTCGGACATAGCGGTGGGTGCGGTGCTGGAACAGCGAATCTCGGGTGTCTGGCAACCGCTCGCCTTTTTCAGCCGTACGCTGCGTGACAGCAAACGTAATTACAGCATTTTTGACAGGGAGCTACTGGTGCTCCACCTGGCGACTCGTCATTTCCGTTTTTTTCTCGAGGGTCGTCACTTTACCGCATACGTGGACCACAAACCCTTGACGTTTGCCATGTCCAAGGTTTCTGATTCATGGAGTGCACGCCAGCAGCGCCAGTTGGCAGCAATTTCTGAGTTTACCACGGACATTCGGCACGTGGCTGGTAAATCCAATCATGTGGCTGACTGTTTGTCCCGTGTGCTGGTTTCTCCCCTCTTTCTTGGCATAGACTACTCCGCCATGGCTGCCGATCAGAGCGGTGACCCGGACATCCTCGCGCTTAAATCCACCCAGACGGGCCTCATACTGGAGGACAGACCCGTGCAGGACGGTGGTCCCCTGCTCGTCTGTGACGTTTCCACCGGCCGCCCTCGCCCAGTGGTTCCCGTTTCCTGGCGTTGTCGAGTTTTTGACTCGGTACATGCTCTCTCTCATCCGGGGGTCCGGGCCTCTGTTAAACTGGTCAGCTCTAAATTTGTTTGGCCAGGCCTTGGCAAATCTGTTAAGGAATGGGCGTCGGCGTGCATTCCCTGCCAGCGTGCCAAGGTTCATAAACACACCAAGGTGCCCCTGGAGCAGTTCTTCATACCCGGCAAACGTTTCGATCATGTGCATGTCGATCTGGTGGGTCCTCTGCCGCAGTCACAAGGTTTTACGCACCTTTTGACTGTTGTTGACCGCACCACCAGGTGGCCGGAGGCGGTCCCCCTGGCGTCCACTACCGCAGCAGTGGTGGCCAAGGCGTTTTTGTCGACCTGGGTCTTGCGTTTCGGCCCACCCGCGGACATTACGTCGGACAGAGGCCCCCAGTTCATTTCCGAGCTTTGGTCGACCATGGCTGATGGACTGGGGGCTAAAGTCCAACGCACAACCGCATACAACCCGCAAGCTAATGGGATGTGTGAACGGTTCCACCGGTCGCTTAAGGCTGCTGTTCGCGCCTCCTTAAAGGATGGCAATTGGGTTGACCGCCTCCCGTGAGTTTTGCTTTGGCTGCGCTCTGCGGTTAAGGAGGATCTCGGCGCTTCCCCAGCTGAGCTAGTATTTGGTCAGCCCTTCCGCGTGCCTGGAGAATTCTTGCCCGAGAACCCTCCCCCCTGCTTCGATCCATCTGTGCTATCTCTCAACCCGCTTTTGCACTCGCTTCGGGTTCCTGGTCCGGTGCACCATTGCGTGCCTGACACTTTTGTTCCAAAGACTTTAGAGACTGCTACGTTTGTTTTTGTCAGGCACGATGCCCACAGGACACCGCTGCGGCCGCTGTATGACGGCCCATTCAGGGTTATCGAACCGGGCCAGAAACATTTTGTTTTGGATTTTGGGGGTCGAAGGGAGACTGTGTGTGTTGACAGACTTAAACCTGCACATGTTCTTCCGGACAGTAATGTAGTGCCGGCCCAGGCCCCTCGCTGTGGCCGCCCTCCTTCGATGGGGTTGACAGACTCTGGTTTTCCCCCCAGGACTACCCCCGGACCACCAGCGTTTGATAATGGTCTGAAGCTTCGGTCAGCGCGATGTCTGGCCGATCTATTGATTAGTTTAAGGTGACCCAAACTATGAGAGGATTGCATACATGCTTACAATACAATACACCACATATAACCTGTAAACAGAATACAGTCCTGTGTGCACTCAGCAGCCTGCTGCATTGGAGTCTGCCTGGTAACAGATGACTCAGACAAAGTCAGGAAGTATACTTCTAGAATGTCTTTGTTTGTCGAGTGAGGTCATGCACTGAGGTCAAGACACATAGGCTGCCTGTACACATACACAGTATCTAGACTTGTTTGCTCGAAACTGCAAAGTTGTTTTACCTGCATACGTGACAGTTTAGTTCCACAGATAAGTGAAGTGCAGTAAATGAAATAACAGGAAGCATCTGGCTGTGGCGGAGGAACAGAGGAAGGAACTGTTCTTTTTTAGAATATGGGTCGGAATTACTGGAACTGATGCATTTTATCTATCTGCTTGGACGCACAAGGGGCGTTATATTTCCTGATACACTGATGTTATATATACGACTGCTCGTTTATTGTTCTGGGAAGATCGAGGCTGATCTTTTGCAGAGCTCATCTTCCCACATATACAGTGGGGCAAAAAAGTATTTAGTCAGCCACCGATTGTGCAAGTTCCCCCACTTAAAATGATGACAGAGGTCAGTAATTTGCACCAGAGGTACACTTCAACTGTGAGAGACAGAATGTGAAAAAAAATCTATGAATTCACATGGTAGGATTTGTAAAGAATTTATTCGTAAATCAGGGTGGAAAATAAGTATTTGGTCAATAACAAAAATACAACTCAATACTTTGTAACATAACCTTTGTTGGCAATAACAGAGGTCAAACGTTTACTATCGGTCTTTACCAGGTTTGCACACACAGTAGCTGGTATTTTGGCCCATTCCTCCATGCAGATCTTCTCAAGAGCAGTGATGTTTTGGGGCTGTCGCCGAGCAACACGGACTTTCAACTCCCGCCACAGATTTTCTATGGGGTTGAGGTCTGGAAACTGGCTAGGCCACTCCAGGACTTTCAAATGCTTCTTACGGAGCCACTCCTTTGTTGCCCGGGCGGTGTGTTTTGGATCATTGTCATGTTGGAAGACCCAGCCTCGTTTCATCTTCAAAGTTCTCACTGATGGAAGGAGGTTTTGGCTCAAAATCTCACGATACTTGGCCCCATTCATTCTGTCCTTAACACGGATCAGTCGTCCTGTCCCCTTGGCAGAAAAACAGCCCCATAGCATGATGTTTCCACCCCCATGCTTCACAGTAGGTATGGTGTTCTTGGGATGCAACTCAGTATTCTTCTTCCTCCAAACACGACGAGTTGAGTTTATACCAAAAAGTTCTACTTTGGTTTCATCTGACCACATGACATTCTCCCAATCCTCTGCTGTATCATCCATGTGCTCTCTGGCAAACTTCAGACGGGCCTGGACATGCACTGGCTTCAGCAGCGGAACATGTCTGGCACTGCGGGATTTGATTCCCTGCCGTTGTAGTGTGTTACTGATGGTGACCTTTGTTACTTTGGTCCCAGCTCTCTGCAGGTCATTCACCAGGTCCCCCCGTGTGGTTCTGGGATCTTTGCTCACCGTTCTCATGATCATTTTGACCCCACGGGATGAGATCTTGCGTGGAGCCCCAGATCGAGGGAGATTATCAGTGGTCTTGTATGTCTTCCATTTTCTGATGATTGCTCCCACAGTTGATTTTTTCACACCAAGCTGCTTGCCTATTGTAGATTCACTCTTCCCAGTCTGGTGCAGGTCTACAATTCTTTTCCTGGTGTCCTTCGAAAGCTCTTTGGTCTTGGCCATGGCGGAGTTTGGAGTCTGACTGGTTGAGGCTGTGGACAGGTGTCTTTTATACAGATGATGAGGTCAAACAGGTGCCATTCATACAGGTAACGAGTGGGGGACAGAAAAGCTTCTTACAGAAGACGTTACAGGTCTGTGAGAGCCAGGGATTTTCCTTGTTTGAGGTGACCAAATACTTATTTTCCACCCTGATTTACGAATAAATTCTTTACAAATCCTACCATGTGAATTCATGGATTTTTTTTTCACATTCTGTCTCTCACAGTTGAAGTGTACCTCTGGTGCAAATTACTGACCTCTGTCATCATTTTAAGTGGGGGAACTTGCACAATCGGTGGCTGACTAAATACTTTTTTGCCCCACTGTATGTGTTTAAATAAAATCATTGTTTTGACACACAATGGACCTCCAGTCGTTTGTCTTTCACCTCAAATCACGAATCAGGACAGGTGGAAATGGCAAAACGGAACAAAAATAATCTATACTGAGACAAACTAAACTATTGAACAGCAAACATGAACACGAAGGAATGTAGACAAAGGTACATGGTGGCGACAGCAGGGGAAACACACAGTAGATACGCAGACAGACCAGCGACTACAACAACAGAAGACACGACTTAAATACACTCAGAGAATACAGGGAGATTACACACAGGTGGGGAACACAGCTGGAAGTAATTGACAAGACAAGGGAGGCAAACTGAATACACTCACATAAGACACGGACTTTCACAATAAAACAGGAAACAAGAAACCATCACACAAGGACGCAGACTCGACACTGAGAGGCAGACAGAATATAACACATGGAACTCAAACTATGCTAAACATGAGACACAACCGAAGAACAAATCCTTAAACACGAATAAACAGAAACATAGAATTCTAATAATAATCAGCAAAGCACACGAGTCTCAGAAAACAATCCAAAATGCAAAAATAAACCAAAACATAAGAAACTCAAACTGCTGGGTCAAAAACGACCTAAAGGACATAAATAGGTTTACTGCTGCTACTGCACTGAGCTTGACAGAGCTAAAATTAAACATCGATCCCCTTATATTGTCACCGGTTCATAAAACTTGTGGAGCATTAACATTTTTCTGATTTCTTATCTTTATGGAATATACCAGCCTGAGAGGAATCTATTTAACCCAAATAGGTCAAAAACAATCCCTTACACCCATAATAAAACTCTTTCCCTGGAAATCTGTTACGTATTAGAATCTAAGCAATCACAATGAGATTATTTTTTTTACGTGGGCAGCATTACTACACTGTTTGGTAGTCTTACTCTGTAAAAGGTCCATAGCCGAATCCTCTCATGTCACGATATTCCCTCCACACACTCATGTCTCCTCTACAAGGGAACTTCTCATCCTTCCTCAGCAGCTCGGCCAAAAGCTCTGGGGTGTTCAAGGATATTGCTCTGAGTCCGTCTCTGTAAATGGGCCCATACAGCTGCTTCTCGTAGATCTGACGGTGGAAAAGTGATAAAGGTAGAGCTGCATTCTTATAGAATAAAGATAAAGACATTTGGGGATTTTTGCAATGTGTAATTTAAAAAGCAGACATTATATTTAATCAGTCAGTAATCAGATGCCAGAGGTCAGTGTGTGCTGGAGTGGCCGCATGTGATTCATCAGAGCAAGGGCGTAGATTTGGCATGGACGGAAGGGACATGTCCCCACCAATATCCAGCGATTATTGAATTGTCCCCACCAATAATTTGATCTCTTCGAGTAAAGAAAAACAAAACCGATAGAAATTTTAAAAAAGCGATCTGTCAACGTCTCATTCACCTAGCGGTGCAGAAAGAGTTAAATTACGTTCTCTACTGGAGTCCTATATCATGTGACAAATATGGCCAATGTGATTGGCTGTGCCTTTCAGGGAGCTCTGTTTAGTTTTAGCAGCTGCAAGCCTGCGCTGCGAGGAGGAGAGGAGGATGGCAGCAAAAAGAACCTGGATATAAGAAAGTATTTTTCAAAGAAACCTGTAAGTGACTTAAAGTCATGTTCACTCATAAAATCTGTCCATCATAATAACGTTACAGGCTATGCAAGGCAATACATGCCAACCCTCCCGTTTTTTCTCGTACAATCCCGAATTTCAGTGCCCCTCTTATTACTCTTTCTGGGTTGCAAAATAAACTTTAAACTTAAATTTTCAGGCGAGAATGTAGCTGTGTATGTTATATTCTGGATTAGGCTCTTTGAAAAG